>NC_134102.1:6538552-7163552 GCF_000715075.1 Nicotiana tabacum | reverse complement strand
ATAATAAGTGCACTACTAGTCCTCGGGGATTTCTCAGTCATCAAAACAAAAACAAAAACAAAAACAAAAACAAAAAGAGAACATCCTGTGATAAGTTTTACGTCAATTGCACAAACTACTAAAAGTACTCCTATTTCGAGTTTTGTTAACTAAAGTCCTTCATGAATGGAAAATAAACAAGTAATTTTATAGAGTTAAAAGTTGTGCAAAACATCAACTATTACAATTGGACAGTTCTAGAAAAGACGAAATATAGTAAAATTTCTTTCAGGCATTTTGCCAAACAGGTAAAAGGCATCACAATACTGACTTAGAAAACTGTAAAGCTACATAACCTCGGTTATTATAAAGGTTATTTTCCCACTCATCAACTACATTAACCAAAAGCTTATGGAATTCGATTACTATTACCTTGTTTGTGAGGCTGGGGAAGACAAGGTATATGGAGAATAGCTCTAGCTTTGATTCAAGACAGCAGCCAAGTTCTTTGTTCCCTATGAGAGAGGCCGTTTGTCGAGATTATCTTAGAAATCTCTTTTTCGGGTAAATATTTGGCTTAATATGAATGTAAAATTGTAAACATAACATGAAAAATTGATTTCAAAAAATTAACCTGTTATATAAAAGTGGTATAAAATTTTTTGACTGTTATAGAAAAGCTTGACCGTGCATGATTTGAATTTTTTTTAACTCTATCCAAAAACTATATGAGCATTGTTATAAATATATTATTATGCATGTTCAGTTAGTACTATGTTGTAAATAAACTTCCTGAAAAAGCTTATCTATATGAGACTCCGCTTTAAATATGTTTATCTATTTAGTACTCTATTGGAAATAAGTCTCCTAAAGAAGCTAATCATTTCAGTACCCCGTTATGGATAAATATCACACCCGGTAGAAGATTATCTATATCTGGTATAATGAACTTATCCTTTCGATATCCCGTTATGGATAAACATTACCCCGGTAGAAGGTTATCTATATTTGGTACAGTAGCATCTTACACATCAGTTTGCTTTCTTCTATAAATAGAAGAAATTTCAGTTCATTATGTACATAAGTTTAAAATTTGAATAATATGTCAGTTTCTCCCTATACTTGTCTTTACTTTACAGTCTTTATTTTATAACACGTTATCAGCACGAGACTCTGCCATCTAGAGCAAATACTTTGAAAGTATCATAGGTACGAACTTTCTTTTTCTAAATAATGTCAAATCTTTCTAAACTTGAGTTTGTAGCATTGGATATATCGGGCAAAAGCTACATGTCTTGGGTGCTTGATGCTGAAATTCATCTTGATGCGATGGGTCTGGCAGACACCATCATGGACAAAAATCAAGCATCAAACCAAGACCGTGCCAAAGCAATGATATTCCTACGCCATCACCTTGATGAAGGCCTGAAAATGGAATATCTCACTATTAAAGATCCAGTCATACTGTGGAATAATTTGAAAGATAGATATGACCACCTGAAGATGGTCGTTCTTCCACAGGCACGTTATGATTGGACTCATCTAAGGCTACAAGATTTTAAATCTATCAGTGAGTATAATTCTGCTATGTTCAGAATTATTTCCCAATTGAAACTATGTGGTGATAATATTACTGATCATGATATGTTGGAGAAAACTTTCACCACTTTTCATGCCTCGAATATGCTCCTGCAGCAGCAATATCGAGAGATGGGATTCAAAAAGTATTCTGAACTTATCTCACATCTTCTTGTAGCCGAGAAACATAATGGGCTATTAATGAAAAACCATGAAAGCCGACCTACTGGTTCTTGTCCATTCCCTGAAGTGAATGAGACGAACTTCCACCAAGCTAAGCGTGGAAGAGGAAATGGCTCCAGTCGTGGTCATGGCCGTGGTCAGGGAAGAAACTCTAATTATAGTAATAATAATGCACCAAAGAACCCTCCTCACCACCAGCAGTGGAAAAGGAAGGAACAAAAGCATGAAGCGGTGCAAGCAGCAAAGGCAGGAAATGCATGCTATAGATGTGGAGGAAAAGGGCACTGGTCACGTACATGTCGTACGCCAAAGCACCTGGTTGAGCTGTATCAAGCCTCCCTGAAGAAGACAGAGAAAATTGCTGAAATAAATTTTATTTCTGAAGATAATTTAGACTTCATGTATTTGGATATAGTTGATTACTTTGCACTCCCGGAATGAGAAACAAGTCATGTAATCGGTGATGAATTTGTAGAAATGTAAATATTTTAATTTTTGTCGTTTATAGTAGATAGTATGATTATGTAATTGTTGTACATAAATAAAAGTTATGATTTGATAATGATGTTTACTATCATATTTATTTTGTTTATGTCATTTTGAAGAAATTTTCTCTCATGATACCAGAAGTGTTTGAGAGATATTTGGTAGTACAAAATTTATTAAAAGCTCCTGAAGAGCTAATTGTTTGTCCAGAAGACACATGACACAAGTAGTGCCTGAATAATATTTAACTGTGGACAATAAATTGAAGGATCCCGAAGAGATTATATGCAAATTTGTCATTCATATTATATGATTGTGGTCAAAACATATGTTGTAATAAACCAGAAGTTTACTAATACGAATGGTTATCATACTGAGACTATAAATAATTGGAAGATTGAAAATCTTTATGTTTCCACAATCATAGGGGGTAAAATAATATGTATGTGAGAACTTACCCGTCTTATTATTCAATTTGTACTACATCATGTATCACAGTAAACCAGAAGTTTACTAATGCAAAAGTTTATGCCATAGTAAACCAGAAGCTTACTAAGAGATAACACATGCCATGATAAACTTGAAGTTTTCATTTGTCATTTTTAAATGAGCTATTTGAGAATTCAGATAAGCATATACTGAAGAACTAGAAGATTCTTCAGGAATTCTCTTGTGTTGCTTATTCTCATAATAAATTGATTATACCAGCTAAAGTTGGGACTAAGACCCCTGAATTCTGGAATATATATATATATAAAAGGTGAATATGGGCTCATTCACCTATCATGTGAACCACTAGTAGATGCATATATAAGATCGTTACACGTGTGTTGTTAACCTGCAGTTTGGCATTTGAAATTGCTTTTCTCATTTAAGAGCATAATTTTCAGATTATGAAATCAAGATAGTTCATCTTGATAATGCTGGTTTATATCCAAGCTAGTTTAGCATTGAATATCTCCTATTAATGGCTAAACTATTGCTTATGAGAACATAGCCTCATGTGTTGGTCTAAGATTTTCTAAATTGCATACAACAACACTTGTATGCATCGGACCAACAATATATGATAAATCCTCCCCTCACAATTGGTTTAGGATCATAAATCAAATATTTTTACTATCTAATAACTTTTGATGTATGGTATATGATTAAGTTCTCTACCACAATGCACAAAGATAGGTTTTCCAAAGAAGATTGGAGATATGTGTTAGTTTTTCTAACATTTGGGGGATGGAATAAACAGTTGAAAAATATGTTATATGAATCGAATTATCATTAATATGATCCTCACTTAGAATATAATTCAAGTCAAATGCCAGAAGTATTTGCTGATCCAAAATTAAATATCATATTTCAGCTGCAAATGCTCTAAAATTAAAGTCTCTGAAAGGATAAAGTTTACTGCACGCATAAAGCGTAATAAACCAATCGGTTCCGAAGGTAACTGTAAGGACCCGTAAAAAATTTAAACCAAAAACTTGGCGTTTCGTGGTGCCAAGATAGATTCCTGCGCGGTTCAGACTTTTTGGATTGAACAGTACCTTACGGACTGAGAGGAAAATGTTTCGCAGAAGAACGCGTTTCTGCGGCCCATTATGCGGCCGCATAATCACTCTGCGGAAGTGAAGCAGTAAGTTGGCCAATTTGACGTCAGATTTGCGGTCGATTATGCGACCGCATAACTACTATGCGGACCGCATATCGGTCGCATAATCCCTTTTGGGCTTTTGCGGAGAGAGTTCTGCGGTGCATTATGCGACCGCAGAACAAGTATGTGGACCGCATACTGGTCGCATACCTGGGCCGAAAGTTCATGCCCCTGAGGGCCATTTCTGCGGTCACTTTGCAGACCGCATAACTGTTATGCAGTCGCATATGCGACCGCAGACCTGTGTCGGAGCACCACTTTTCTTAATTTAAAACCCGACCCACATTTCGTTAAAACGCCCCTTTAGTCTATTTTGAAGCTCATTTCTGATATTTCTAGTGTGAGAGAGAGAGGGTTCAAGAGGGAGGGCCTAATTCTTATCAATTAATCTTCAACCATCACTCAAAGCTTGGAAACATTCAAGTAGAGCACCAAATTTTTCATCCAAAAAGGTAAGACTTCATCACCCCAGCTCTTAATTTCAAACATAGTTATAATGGGGTATTAGTGTGATACTTCATGGGTACGAAGGTGGTTCATCTTGCATGCATGTGATAAAGAGTGTGGAAAAAATAAAAAGTGAACTATAATCATGAACGTTTTCCTAATTTTGGGTTCAATTTGTATATTGCAAAAATAGATTTAGGTTGCTAAGGGTTCCGGATAATTGTAGTGTCTAAAGAAGCGCAATTGAGGTATGTATGACTAACTCTTTTCCTCTTAGAATCGAACTCCTGGTGTCCGAATAATTGGTGTAAGTTCCAACTTGATCATACTAGAATTGTTTGCCTTAGTGTGTTGGATTGAAAGATTCATGTTCCCTAATTGTTTTAGATGGTTACCACGTCATCATGCTATTTGAGAACGAAATCATAATTTTTCGAGCTCCTTCCCTTATGTGTGAAATACCTTATGTGATGGTACTTATCGACATGAATGATGATATTATTTGAACGAATACAAAGGGAAAAACTTGAATTGTAAAATGTTCCCAAGTGCCAAGAACTACTTAATAAATGAGGCTGTTTGTGCCATGTAACGAAAGATGGGAAAGAGATGTGAATTGAGTGAACAATTGAAAGAGGTTATGTCTCAAGTGAGATGGCTTAGCTGATCGGCCCGAGATCGGACGCCATGCTGTACACATGGTGGCATTTATGTTGGAATTATTGATTTGCATTGTGGATATGGATATGTCCCACTTGAGATGGCTTAGCCGGTCGGGCCGAGACCGGACTCCGTGTAAAAACACGATGGCATTGTGAGTTGTGGCTTTGGCATTAAAGATTATTAACCTCAAAGGATGGAAAGATTAAATTGGAAACTATGTGATCCTTACTTGGTGTTTCTTTGTATTTCTGTGAAGTACTTATTGATTATTATGACTGCCTTCTCTTTCTTTCACTGTTCATTCTACTAAGATTGGTGTTTGGCTTACATACTAGTACTATTCGACAGTACTAACATCCCTTTTTGCCGGGGGTGCTACATCTTTGAATGGATGTAGGTGGTTCCATCGCAGATAGTGCCGATCGCAGATAGTGGTGCTCTCTTTCTCTCCTCACAGCAGTCTTGGTGAGCCTTATTTCTCCCAGGATCATGTAGTCCTTCTTTTGTATAAGTTTTCATATTTGAGGTATAGCCGGGGCCTTGTTGCCGGCATTATCATGATTGTCTTTTATATCACTAGAGGCTCCGTAGACGTTTATGTGGGTCATGTATGTATGTTGGGGTGGTCGCTGGATCGAGCTGTATTTTGGAAACTCAACTATGGCATAATGTATATGAGGAAAAATGAACTAGCAACGTTTATATATTTATATAACTGATCTCTCCCTTGTTTTACAAATAGCGATGCGTTTCCTTTTCGGATTATGAATGAGTCGGGTAGGAAAGGTTTAGTAGGCTTTTTCGATCGGGTTCACTCGGTTGAGCGCCGGTCGCGCTCCCCGAGGTTGGGGCGTGACAGTAACAATCCTTGAAAAATGATAGGAGCAAATAATCAAAATAATCATAATGAGGAGAAAATGAGCTCTAGAAGAGCCCACGGAATAACATTTCATAAAACTCCAGAAGAAGTTCAGGTACCTGAAAATAAAGAAAGTGATGAGATCTCAACAAGTTATGTCGCTTAGGAACCGATACAAAATGATCGCCAGTGATATATTTGATACAATATAGTTCACAATATTGTAAAAGATTGTGAGGATCAGACTTGTAGTCCAAACACCTGAAGATTTCATGCCATCTAAATGCAAGTCATAACATATACGACTCATTTGATTAAGTCTATATGAAGATCCCTAAAGGATTTAAAATGCCTAAAGCATATAGTTTAAAGTATCGTAAAATGTATTCAATCAAATTACAAAGATTTTTGTATGGTTTAAAGCAATCTGGGCATATGTGGTATAATCGCCTTAGTAAATATTTGCTTAAAGAGGTTACATAAATGATGTTATTTGTCCATGTATTTTTATAAAGAAAATGGCATCAGAATTTGTTATACTTGTTGTTTATGTTGATGACATAAATCTTGTTGGAACTCTAGAAGAGCTCCAAAAGGCAATTGAATATCTTAAGAAAGAATTTGAGAAGAAAGATCTTGGAAAGACAAAACTTTGTCTTGGTCTGCAAATTGAACATTTAGCGGACGAGATCTTTATCCATCAATCTGCCTATACAGAAAGGGTCTTAAAACGCTTTTACATAGACAAAGCGCACTCATTGAGTACACCAATGGCTGTTCGATCACTTGAAGTGAATAAAGATTTGTTCCGACCTCCAGAATAGGATGAGGAACTCCTTGGTCCCGAAATACCTTATCTTAGTGCAATTGGTGCACTTACGTATCTTGCTAATGCTACAAGGCCTGACATAGCATTTTCTGTTAATTTACTAGCAAGATATAGTTATTCCCCTACACAGAGACATTGGAACGGGATTAAGCATATATTGCGATATTTAAAGGGAACACTTGATATGAGTTTACTTTATTCTAACAAATGTAGTGTAGATCTTGTTGGTTATGCAGATGCAGGTTATTTATCTGATCTACATAAAGCTCAATCTCAAACCGGGTACATGTTTACATATGGAGGTACTGTCATATCATGGCACTCCACAAAATAATCTATTGTTGCTACTTCTTCAAATTATGCTGAGATAATAACTATTCATGAAGCAAGTAGGGAATGTGTATGGTCAGGATCAGTGATTCATTTTATTCAAGGAAAATGTAGTTTGGAATGTGATAAAAGATCCACAATTTTATACGAAGACAATGATGCATGCGTAGCCCAATTAAAGGGGGATTTATAAAAGGAGATAAATGGTGACATTGATGTGCAACAAATCCGTTCAAGTGACAATTCGTCAGATTTATTCACTAAATCTTTGCCAACTTCAACTTTTGAGAAGATAGTATATAAGATTGGAATGCGGATACTCAAATATTTGAAACAGAATTTTTATCAGGGGGAGTAAAATATGCGCTATACTCTTTTTCCCTTACTAAGATTTTTCCTTATAAGATTTTTTTTAGACAACGAGTTATGCGTATTACTAAATATGTGTACTCTTTTTCCTTCACTAGGATTTTTTCCCTCGGGTTTTTTCCTAGTAAGGTTTTAATGATGCACATTATCTTTTAATGAACATCCAAGTGGGAGTGTTATAAATATATTATTATGGATGTTCGTTTAGTACTCTGTTGTAAATAAGCTTCCTGAAGAAGCTTATCTATATGAGACTCCGCTGTAAATATGTTTATCTATTTAGTACTCTATTGGAAATAAGTCTCCTGAAGAAGCTTATCCTTTCAGAATCCCGTTATGGATAAACATCACCCCCGGTAGAAGATTATCTATATCTGATACAATGAGCTTATTCTTTCGATACCCCGTTATGGATAAATATTACCCCCGGTAGAAGATTATCTATATTTGGTACAGTAGCAGCTTACACATCAGCTTGCTTTCTTCTATAAATAGAGGAGAATTCAGTTCATTATGTACATAAGTTTGAAGTTTGAATAATATATCAGTTTCTCTCTATACTTGTCTTTAGTTTACAGTCTTTATTTTATAACAAGCATATGTATATAGTTTTACTAATGATTTGCAATTCTTAGCTAAAAGCTACTATGTAAGTTTTGCAAACGACACAGAAAATATAAATCGCACTGAGCAAGGTCGGTGCGACAAGCTCCAATTCTTCTGGTTGTTTCTCCAAATTACAATCTATTGATGTGCCTTTATGGTTATATTTTGATTCCATTATTTAATAAAGTTGTACTCCTATTTTATACTAGCACATTATAAATCAAATTGTTGGGCCCCGTGCAATATCCAAGTCTATTATCTTAACGGACGTACGAACGCTCCCTAACTAGCTGATTTTCAGTAGGGAAAACTATACTATATAGCCTCTCCAAAAAAATAATAATCGAAAAATATATATTTTTTATATTAAACATATAATATATATATTTTATACATAATTAATATATTAATGTTTGTATCTTTGACTAGAAGATATAATTATTTTTGGCCGAGCGGTCAAATGAGGAACTTGGCCTATAATTTTATTTTTGAGCTTCTTGGAAAGTCCAATGATTTTTAGCAAGAACTTATCTATATTCTTAGAGCTCAATTTTATGAAAACGGATCTCAACTTTCCCACCAAACAGTGCTATTAAAAGTTTATACTATCCAATTACTTAAAAATTAATTAAACATTAGTTTATGATCAGACAATTATACTGAGAGGTAGTATAATTTTACACTATTATTGTATGTACGTAATTAGAAAAAGAAAAGAACAAGTTAGATTGAAAGTTTGAAACTATCAGTATACTTATATTGAAGAGTATTTTGTTGTTCATCTTTCATCTAATCTCAAATCAAATTATCAGGGGTTTCATTGTCTCTCGTTTGTCTTTCCTGGAGTAATCAATTTCATATGATTGTGCAAAGATATTTATGATGAAATAAAATACTTCAACTACATGCTTTTGTATGCAACAAGGTTTGAACCTGTGACGAGGCGGACCTATGTGTAACCTTGAGGGGTCCTAAACTTCGACAAAAATCTTATATATGTATATGCGTATATGTTAAAAATGATCACTAAAAACCTTTAAGAGGCACTGGTTGAAGAGAATAGCGGTGCCCCCTGACGTGTTAAAATCCTTGGTCCACCTCTACCTGTGAGGTGCGTCCAGCACACACGTCATGGACTGCGTCTAGCACTTCAATGTGATACAACAACATAAAGATTTCCGCTATATAGTCCCCGGAAAAATCGAATCCTCTACAGAGTAAACAATGGCTACAGAATACAATCACCCTAAGCCAATATCATGGAAGACAAAGGCAGTTTAGTCACTCAACTGGTACAAGGCAATATTACATGGAAAACCCATTATGACCTAGTGCTCCTGGAGTTCATTTGTCTGACTGAATATATGTTACCTGATCTGTCTTTGAGTTAGAATTGTTTTCGTCGTGAGACTTCTAACCCAAAGACAAGTCCAAAGTCCTTTCATTTAAGTCTTGTCGTTGTGGAGGTTTTTTCTGCGGAGCCTGAAAGATAAAAACACAATTCAGATACTCGTGCACATTATCATCTCATGCGATCATCAATAGACTCATGAAATCTGAATTGCATTTGGAGCCAGAAAACAGGAGTGTATAACCAAATAAAAGTTCAAACAGAAGAAAAACGAGTGGGGAGAGAAATCATGACCTATTTTCTCAAAAACACTTCCTGAGAAGCTAAAGAAAGGCATCAAACAGAAAAAGAGAGGAGAAAAGGTTAAAAATCTAAAAATCTGGCAGGTCGGGATGCACTATAAAAAAACAAAGATCAAATAGAACAAAAAAAAAAAGAAGAACCAAATGAATGAATATTAGTTGTATGAAGTCATAGCGTGAATCCAATTACTTTAAAAAAGATAGAACCTACAACTGTCATATACCTTCCGATTCTCATTTGAAAAAGCTCCAAGCCATTCGTACAGCAAATGAAAATGCAAATAACCTTACTAAATTATTTTTAAATCTTTTTCCTTTGGCTCTCTTTTCCCACAATTTTCATACAGCAGTCGCAAAGATATTAAAGTACCTGAATCTCTTCCATGGGCATGTCGTTGATGTCGGGTTTTTCATCATAACCATCTGCCTGAGATGTTGGCTCTTCACTATTTGTGTCACTCTCAATTGCTTTAATATCATCTTCAGCTTGTTCTGATGCGTCATTCTTTTGTTCTTCAAGCACGTTAATCTATCTCAACCAATTTTAAGAAATGAAAAAGTATACTCACACAGCACAAAAAATCTGATTATCTTCATTGACATACAAGCACCATAGAGTGGGTTGCTCTAGTGGTAAGCACCCTCCACTTCCAACCAAGAGGTTGTGAATTCGAGTCGCCCCAAGAGCAAGGAGGGGAGTTCTTGGAAGGAGGGAGCTGAGGGTCTATCGGAAACAGCCTCTCTACCCCAGGGTAGGGGTAAGGTCTGCGTACACACTACCCTCCCCAGACCCCACTAGTGGGATTATACTGGGTTGTTGTTGTTGACATATAAGAAGCAATCTAATTGAAGGAAAGAAATATAAGAAATATCATAACACAATTAGAGAAGATTAGATTTGGCATTGCCTCTTTATATCCACGAGACATACTGAGAATGTCCACAATTCGAATGCAAATTGCCTTGCCCCTTTTAATGGCACAAGCGCCCAAACATCTCAGCATGTCTCTGAAGGTTTTCAAGAAGTTACCGAAAGGACCTTCCCTAGGCAGTAGGTGGCAACCTAGCAAATCGCATAATATGGACTTCAACTATCTAAAAAGACATCCTTTAATTGATCGGCTCTCCAGGGCTCAAAAATCCAACCGGAAAACATAAGGATGATTAACAATATATGTAGAGAATTGAAAACAAAGGTACCAAACTGCCCCCCCCCCCCCCCCAACACACACACACTGTTTTACTCCCTAACGTTTCAAAATTTATGCCAACTTATGTCATTGACATTTTTCTCTGTTTCCAGATCTTGCTACAGAGACAGAGCTAGGGGAAGGAAAGGGGGTTCAATTGAATCCCTCTCGTCAAAAATTATAGCGCACAAATAGGGTGAAAATTATTATTTTTGACATATATAAACTGTTGAATGCCCTTAATAATAAGGGAATATTGTAGTGTAGTGGTAAATTGTGTTCAAAGTTGCTTTAGGTCATAGATTCAAAAACCAACTATGACATTCTAGTACTTTTTTTTAAACCACCGGCTCTGCCGCTATCTTGCTAATCTCATAATTACACACCAAATAAATCAGCAACACGAGAATAACATAAGGAAGTCTAAGAGTACTTCCTTGTCAAAAAAAATGAAGTCTAAGAGTACTTCTATTTAATCAGTATGAGGTCTTAAGAGTACTCAGCCTTCTATCATGTTTGAATCTGCACGACGGAAAAGGGGGAACAAATAGATGGAAAAGAACGAACGATTCGGTCATACGTAGAAGAGTCAAGCTAAATTAGGTGAAAAGGGAGAATTATACTTCTCAAGGGGATAAAACAGAATCTTTTTGGTGGGATGGAGAGGGAAAATGGTTGTCTATAAAAACTAGCACTTCATTACCTATAAAGATGGTACTACAACTTCAAAGCATATAAAAGTCAATCAGAGATTCAGGCCACCACCAATTCTCATATTAACAACTTGCACCATAGAAGAGTAGTTATATGGTTCTTGTGCCACAGTTTGTTCCCCAACTGACTAAAAGATCCACAAAGAACTCTGAATTTCCCACGTTTCAGGACATAATAGCTAAACACTTGCTTCATCTTAATCAAAAACTATACATCAGTCCTGCGGTTAGACATATCCCTTAACCTCACTTCCCAAAAATTCAACTGGAGTTTCATCTTCTTCCCAAATATCTAACCAATAGTAAGGCAGATCAAGCATTTTAAGTCGTTGACTGTAGTGTACCACTATACCTAACTACTCTCTCATGACAATGGGTGTGAACTTATCAGGTCGAGGTGAAACCAATGTGTGCCCGTGCAAGACAACTCCAAATGCCACACATCCACCCCCTTACCTTCCTATTAGGTGGCACTAGCAAGATCTAGCTAAGGTAAGAAACTTCCTGTCCGCTCCAGTGAACTATGGTCTCATGAACTGAATTTCTTTGCCTTCTATGTACAAAACGAAACACTATATCCGCCTTAGCTTACAAGTTCTTCCAAACCCCACTACATATAAAAAAAAAATTTAGACAGATGGTGTCTGAACTAGCATGCTCATCTCGACTATTCCATCACATACATGCTACCTCCCACCAACATACCAACACATGTACTTAAACCCAGAACCCTAAACCATCATCCACCACCTAATCCACTTGGAAAAATCTGATCTTTTCCCCATAGCACAGCATAAGAAAGAGTACATCCGACGAAAATAAAATATAACAGAAAAATGAAAGCTCGTTGAAATTGCTCAACATTGTTAAGTGTGCTTATATGTTAGTGCTATATACAATACACAGTAGATAAAGTTCATCTCCGATAATGCACACACAATTTTGTAGGTTAAAAGAAGTAATTAGTCAGATTAGTACCGGAATGTACTTGAATTTGCGCTTAGGTGGCTGCTCATCTATGAAGCCGTCATCTTTAGCAGAACTATTAGTAGCGCCGTTACTGTTCTGGCTCGAAGTAATGGGTGTCCATTTAAAAAGCAGGAGATGAGAGCCGTTACTGCCGTTAACGCCACCGTTAGCAGTTGGACGATTGTTGTTGCCGGAGCTAGGCGGCGTTCCGTGGATCCATTTCTTCTTCCACCTCCGAACCGGCCCAGTAAATACAGTTGTCGTCGGCGCGTACCTGTTAGATGACCGGCCTAGTCTGGCCCCTACTCCGTCCATTTACGACGGCGAACCGGTCTTGACTCCGCGGCTAATTATTCTTCTCCGATCGTTATGCCTTATTAAAAAAATAGAGTTTTTCTTTTTTCACTATCCGATAAAAGAGTTTAAAGTAGGTCGGGAAGTGAGTCACACCTGTCTAGCACAATGAAAATTTAGGAGCAAAATAAACAGCTTGCATATATTAATGAAAAGATAATTTAAGATTTAAACTTACTTCTTTCCGTCTACTTTCAAAATAGATAACACATTTCATTCTCAGCTCAATTCAATATTTTAAAATTAAAATTTAAATATTCAAAAATTTATACGAAAAATACTATAAGTTATAATTTTTCTTATGTTAATATAATAAAAAATATATTTTAAATGTTGGTCAAATTTTATATAATTTAACTCCCGATAAGTAAAATATATCATCTAATTTGAAACGAAGAAAATAATTAAATTCAAAACATAAATTATTAAAAGCATATTTAAAATATACACATCAGACGCTTATTGATTTGATGCATGTCTTGACACGAATAAATTATTTTGTACAAAAGATAGTGTATTTTTTTATCCAGAACATAAATCTTAACCACTAAACAAAAAGTTCGATTGTCATGTTGCATTATGTTCTTTCATCTAGATGAAAATTACATATTCCTAGCTATTTGACCAAAAAGTATAAATAGAACTATTATATTTATATAATAACGGGTTAAACCTAATTAATAATAATATTTTTATGTGCGAATCTTGAAAACGCGAATTTTAAAAACGTGTGTGAGGTGAGACAGATCCATTTAGGGGTTGACAATAACAAGCATTAAATAGTCATAAAGTATAAGTAATAATGGAAGAGTGGCTGATAATAAATAGCAATAAATATCATTTGAGTAAATAGGATGAGTGATTCACCCAATAAATAATAAGTTAGGTGATTATTACTCCTCACAATGATGGGTGATAGACAAATCTTAGAACATTCGAAATCTTCTCGGATCTAATGGAAAAGTGAAGGATAATATGAACAAGAATCTTGATAAAAAGGTGTTCTTTGTATCTTTTCAAGAGGAAGAGAATCTTTTAGCTACTCTTATCAAAATGAATATCACATGTCCCTATTCATTATCTTTTTTCCTATTTATATGGGACATACCCCCAATAAACCCTAGTAGTATAAGTACAAAGAATATCCAATGGAATATTCTCTTTAATATCATGCCCTAATAAACTAGCCGTTACAGCTCTTTTTACGACACTCGACACCGACCATCTTCTGCATCTCGACCACGGGTTTTGCCATCTCCTGGTCGACCTCAGCTGACTCTTTTCTCGATATTGCTTAGTGTAACGCCCCGTAAAATAAATTTCTAATGATTTAAGATTTTAAAATGCGCCAACGGTATTTGTGAATAACGTATTTGAGTATTAAAGGAGACCTATGGGATAGAGCCACATCATGTTGAATTGATAATGTATGTTTAAGGTGTGGTGGAATATACTATAGAGTTTTGGGAATGGCAAGAACTTGTGTGGAACAAGTTGGACACAGTAAGTGAAAATGATGTTTCAATTGGCATAAGACCCAACTTCATATGAATAGAACTCCCTCAATATAATGACTTAGGTTGTGATCTACTTATCAAATTAAAGCCCTTTGAATCTAGTTTCCAACGCATTAAACCGTTTGTCATTTGAATATGTATACAGAAAGTTGTGGCCATTTTATTGAACATGTATCATATGCGCATCCAGATGCGCGACCGCGTATATTTGAGAGTTTCTGCCTCAAGTGCGTGGCCAATGCGCGGCCGCGCATGTAGGAACCCATTAAATACCCCCAAGGACGGGTATAAAGAGGGGTTAAGTAATTTCTTCAAGATTAGGGCTTTCTCTCCACCACAGATCCGGCCAAGGCTTCAAATACACATCTAAGGTGAGTTTTTAAGTGTGTTTTTATGATGATTTCACTTCTCAATCACTAGTTACAACAAGGTTTTGTATTGGATTCCATAGGATTTCCTCAAAATTTTAAGAACACCCCAAAAGTTGACTTTCAAAATTTGGTCTACAAGAGGTAATATTTCACCCTTAAACCTACATGCATGGATTGTTAGTGAATAAATAAGAAAGGAATAAGTACTAGCACTTATGAGATGGTGATTGGAAGCCATAAATACTTAAACTAGATTATTGGGTGTGGTAAAAATTTTGTAACGAGTTAATTAGTAAAATTTGATAGATGTGAGTTCATTGATGATTATAATGATGCTAAGAAGGTAGTTAGTGGATAAAGAATGTTGTAGTATCTCTTGTTGGTGGTAAGGAGGTATTGTTGGAGGAAGAAACAATATTACTAGAGGTAGTTGAATGCTATGCACTCTAGGTATTTGATAAAATGCCAAAATGATCAAAAACCTGGAAATATTTACTAATATTGATCCAATTGAATTGTGTTGATGTAGATTGAAGTTGTAAGAGTAGTTGGTGGTTTTAATATCGCTAAAGGGCTCCATCAAGGTATGTTGGCTAAACTTTCTCTCTTGGAATTGAATTTCATAATGTTCCCGTAAGTTTCAAAGTATGGGTTGCGTATTAAAATGTTATGGCTTTGAATCGTATTTCAAATAAAAGCTAGTATGGCAAATCGTGTGAGAAAATCTCAATATTCTTAAGACTCTTAATTGCTCATATGTGTACCTAAAGTCTTGATTGGAAATGTCTTATTGTTGATAACCTATAAAGGTGGTTGGAAATGAAATAATTGAATTGGGGATATAAAGTATGGCCAACGTGTCAAGATTTTAAGTTATGACTGTGGCTAGTCGTGCAAATGATTTGAAAGAATGCGATAAAGAATATGAAATGATCCTCGACTCAACAGTGTTAAAAGTGATTTGAAAAAATAGAATTTGCCTAAGAGCTTTTGTACTCAATTCATGCCCATTAGTGGCTGCTTTAACTAATGTTTTGCTTTATAAATATATCCAGTGTGATTCGAGTTCTATATACTCATGTGTTGAAATTGTACATTGTCATTTCTGGGGAAGAGTATTGCATGAGTAAATGGTGTATTGATTGTTTATGATTTTTCATGTGTATTTCTACTGTTGGTTGGTATGCCTCATTCTTTTGGGAAGAAACCATTTGTGTTTGAAGTTCCCATTTCAAATAGATTTGAAGTATATGATTTCTGAAATATTCTATATGTTGATATTTGATGGTGATCTTTGAAATTGAAAGAGGTGAAAATGTGAAATATGAAATACGGCCATCGTGCCAGGAATAAAGAATCATGTGAATGGCCAAATGAGCCAAAGGAATATTGTCGTTGTGAATGACTGGAAATACTAATGAGAACTTTTACAATGTGAAAGATGTTGAGGTGAGTACAATTGTATTTATTTTACCTCTATGTGCAAATAAAATAAATAAAATATTTTTAGGAGCATCATTAGTAAAACCGAGGAAGGGTGGGTCATAATGCCCACACCTGAAACTACACGTGCCGGTGTAGGGGTGGATTGTGGTTATTCCCCTTATTTGGGATAAAATTATAATATTATTCCCCTTAATTGGGATGAACTGGTAATAATTGTGGAAATGGAAAAGTCAACCCATACGGCATATGTGGGAAGACGGCCTAGCTGGTCGGGTGGAGATCAGACTCCATGTTGTGCACATGGTGGTACTACTCTTGGTAACAACTTTCTTTCACATCACCTGTCAAACCACATTGTCCGTGGGGAGATGGTCTAGCCGATCGGGCGTGATCGGACTCCGTGCTAACAAAGACGGTGAAATATCGGTGCTAATGATCTCCCAACCAAAATTGTATATGAAGTTCGTATTTTGAAAATTATTATGTTTTAACTGGACATTTGGATATTGTTGATTGAGATTTGCTGTTTATATGTGTTGCATTTTCTTATATGGGCATTCTATTTTGAAAGCGGAGTTTTAGCTATACATACTAGTGTTATTCGACAGTACTAACGTCCCTTTTGCTGGGGGGGAGGGCTGCATCTTTAAGGGATGCAGGTGGTTCTACAGCACGCGACATTGATCAGTGATAGCAGTACACTCTTTTCAACTGATTTGGTGAGCCCCACTTCATTTCGGGGTCATGTATCTTTTGTCTCTCATATACTGTGTTTTGAGGTATAGTCGGGGCCTTGTTGCCGGCATTTCCATATTACTCTTCTATTGTACTTAGAGGCTCCGTAGACAGGTTGCGGGTTATGGTTGATGTTGGGAATTGAACTAGAAATGTTGATATTTGGAAATCATGTTTTTCATTAATTCTATAAATGCGAAATATTTTGGAAAATATGAATGAAGCTGCTAATGGGAATGAAATAGAAGTTATTAATCAAATCTTTTCAGTGTTGATTAATAGAGTACATCTCCTCTTTATTCATGGATGAGTTTGGATACAAGGTAATCTAACAGGCTTGCTCGGCCGGGTTCTCTCGGTTGAGCGCCGATCGCGCTCCTCGATTTTAGGGCGTGACACTTAGTCCCAAGTACTAATATAGATATCAACCCATACAATTAGTCCATCTGATTATTAAGGCTGGCCTCATGCGACCTTAATGAGCAGATTCTATTTACTGTGGTTGGTAGAATTTGGACGAGCGAGTCAAGCAATGATGTTTCAGACAAGATGACATCGTGACCTTTCGTGAAGCGCAACTTTTTGGGTTGTGTCGCTTCCGCACCAGAATGACATTATGACATTGTGCGTCATTATGGTGCATTTTCCCTATGCTTTGCGTTGTTTTCCGTGCGACTGTCAGTTGGGGGCTGCCGTTTCGACTCCAATGCCAGGTAATGATGACATAGTCTCTTGGTTTTGATGCCTGAATTCTTATAAAGAGAGGGGTAGCGACATTCATTTTCTCCCTACACATTTTTCTCATAAAAACCTAGTGCCTTCTTCTTCTTCTTCCTCCATTGCTTTATATCTTCTTTACTAGTCTTAGCGATTCTTATTGCCTATAATACTTCGTTGCCTAAATATCCTCTTTCAAAAATATGGCTAATGTATCCTCTGATTCTGGTGCGAGAACTGACCCTGTCCCTTTGGCGGTGCTTATGCCCCCTCGCACTGATGGCATCTCTGTCGCTGTTGAAGATGAGAATTTTTCTACGGTGGAGGAAATAATTCCTCGTAGTGAGAAAGTTAGGTACGACTTTTCGAAGTCACCTGAAGGCGATCCCGAGGTCTCGGAATCAGCGATGAAAGCAGTCGATCTAGCTGAACTTAGGGCAAAATTTAGCATTCCTGCCCACATCGATCTGGTCCCAGCAGAGCGTGATATGGTACAAATCCACTGCCCCGTGTACTGCGCGTTCAATGCATATCCTTTCCATGTTGTCTATACTCTTCCCTTCTACCGTTGGCGGAGGAATTTTGCAGATATTATGGCATTTTTCCGGCCCAACTCTCTCCATACATCTACAAGCTTATTAGGATGCTCACAAAATTTATGGAGTTGGCCGGGGTCAATGTCACACTCTGCCATCTGATGCATCTCTTCGCCCCTAGTTTCTACACGGGGACGATGTTGCACCTTCGCAACCGAGGAGGTAAATGCCTGGTGGTGAATATGGATGACAAGGCAAATCGTCAGTTCTGGCATAACTACCTTTTTGTCAGAACCGTAGACGTGGTGACCAACGCGAACGACTTCCCTGAGACTTGGCATCACGCTCGTAAGTATCTATTTTTTGTTAAAAGCATTTGATTTGTCGTAGTCACCGGCTCTGAAATTTTGTCCCTTCTTCGTACAACCAAGACTATGAATCCTCCTTTGGTCAGGGACATTTCGAACTGGATTGGCCGAGTTCTGCCTCACATTGTGGGGATTTGTGAATGGTCTGGCTTTCTCAAGAAGTTCGGGCCTGCTTCTTCCTTGGCCAGTGAGTTCACCTGTATAAATGTTTACTATCTTGACCTCATGGTCACTTGCTCGTTACGGTTTATTCTTGGTGGTGATAACCTTCAATCTTTCTTTTTCAGTTTGACGATCTTCGAGGAGGCCGAGGGCTCCTCCTCCTGCATTTTGTAAAAGGAAGGATGCCTCTTCTTTAGCGTCTATTCCCATTGTGATCGCGGCTAGGCCTGCCTGGTCGTCTTCTTTTATTCCTTCTTGCGCCGCAGCCAGGTGTGCTCGATCGTCGAGCCCCGCCTACTGCTGCCTCAGCATCAGTTTTTTCTCTGCCTGCGAATATATCGACAACATAGTTTCTGGCTTCCCCCTTGCATCGTCTAGTGGATGAGGAGGAGGAGGAGTCGTCGATGTCATGGCCCAACTGGAGGGTCATGACTAGCACCCGGGTCATACTTGGCGAGCACCAACGTACATTTTATCTAACCTTTCTTATTATCTTTAAGGGCCGACAATATCAATATAAATGGTAGACATGGATCATGAACAGCCAAGAATGAAAGATAATGATATGAACATACATAACATGGGACAATAAGACTGTCAAGAAACTATATATAAGGTAGGAGCTACCACGCTGCCATGAAAGACTATACAACAAAAATCAGCCGACAAGGCATTCCAAACCATACATGAGTCGACACTTGTCTATGAGCCTCTAAAGGAACATAAGTGCTGCAACATTGCTGGAACAGGGCCCCGACATACCCATAATGTCTATAACAAAAATTCATACCAAGACCACGGCAGGTCCGGAGAAGGGATCTCGCCAATAACCGCTGAACTGGGCAGCCTACTGTGGTGGGGTAGCTGCTTCTACCCGTCTATCAGGACCTGCAACACGACATACAACATCCACAAATAAAAAGGACGTCAGTA
Source organism: Nicotiana tabacum (assembly GCF_000715075.1). NCBI lineage: Eukaryota > Viridiplantae > Streptophyta > Magnoliopsida > Solanales > Solanaceae > Nicotiana > Nicotiana tabacum. Next base: position 7,143,908 of record NC_134102.1, on the reverse strand, counting down.
CGAATAAAGTACTTAGTATGTAAGGCAGGAAAGCATAAGTAAGAACAGTAATGTAAACATGGATAAAGAATATACAACCTGTGACATCTGGGTACCTATGAGGGCTACTGACATGAAATGCATGATACATATATATATATATACATACATACATACATACATAAACTTTTAAAACATACGCCTCTGCGGGCATCATCATCATCATCATATCGTACCCGACCGTAATAGGCTAGGTAAAACGTACCCGGCCATCATAAGGCTCGGTAGAATCGTACCCGGCCACGTGGAACTCGGTAAAACCCAACTGATCAATGGTTGCACAATAAGTGCCGTACCCGGCCGACTATAGCGCGACTCGGTAGAGTAAAATAGATACATATATATAATGCGTGTTGGACTCATTGGAATCACATTTTGAACCTTTCGGAGTGATGTAATGTTGGTATCCTCCATACACGCTATTAGGATTAACTCTTCATCAAGAATCTTATAAGATTCAGGAAGTACCAACAACATTGATAACATAATAATAAGAGAAGTAACATCAACATCAATCGTTTCATAAGAAGGGCAACAATATAAGTACTGCTAGCTTCTAAGAGTAGAGTATATTTGAAAGCTTGTTCATTACATTATGTACAATCAGAGTCGTGCAAAATAATGAAGGGGATAGCCTCACATACCTTGTATATACTTCTCAACCTCAAGCTATGCAAATGTCAGGACTCCTTAGTCTACAATAAGAGAAATGACACTATCGTTATCATTTAAGCGTCGTAACTATTATGTATCGACCGCAACCTATTTTACGATGAAACGGACAGCACCTCCCCTATTTATATGACTCCCCACAAGTCAAGACAATAACCAAACAGCCGAAACATCATCAACAATAATCATATTGAGCCTCCCAAAATAGTCCACTAACTAACAACATTACTACCAAGCCTTTCGATATATATTTCACAAGTTCTAGCTTCAACGACTTAGCCGCAACTTGGATAATCTTAAATACATGTAGAGTAAGAGGTTACTTACCTTTAAATGGAAAGAACAAATCCAATTTGACCTTAATTTTCTACGAAATATCCCTTCAATGCTTCCACAAGAACAAGGAAGCAAAACTAGCAATCAATTCGGGTGTTCCGGCACTAGAATTACTTTAGAAGACTTGAAATAACCTAGGGTTGATATAAAAAACTTGAGGGAGTATTTACAGAACATAAAATACTTAAAAAAAAACCTCCCATATGAGCTGGAACAACACAAAAATCAGCAACAACAAGAAGAACAAGAAACTTACTAGCGCCACGGGATTCCCGACACTTGATTTGTGTTGTTTGCCCTTTGATTGGGTCTTGGATCATGAGAGAACCTTGAGAGAGTGTTTTTAGGGTTCTAAGGTCTGAATATACTGAAAAATAATGACTTAAAATGGTGTTGAGGCATCTTATATATATCCATATGTCTTAAACCGCCTATGTGGGGTCCATAGAGAGCTGCTTGGCGTAGTCTCGCAAAAATGTGAATATCTCTCTATTCTGAGATCGTATCGATGAATGGTTTAATGCGTTGGAAACTAGACTCATAGATCTTCAATTTAGTGGGTATATCACCCCATAATTACAAGTATTTTGGGATAAAAACATAGTAACATTTTACCTAAATTTTAAGTAAAATTATAAACGTAAGTTGCGACAACCTTTGTCGACTTTTGTTTCATAACTCGCTTGACTTCAAGACTTATGATACATATATTATATGATTCAAATACATTAAAACATGACCTCTTGGGACAATTAAGAACCTCCAATTTTACCCGAAAATACGGGTTACAACATCCTTGATTCGTTTAACTTCTAATACTTGTTAACCACTCTTTTATACCCTTGTATCGTTTAAGACCAATAGGATTAACTTCTTATCATCTCAAAGATAATCTCTTCTCGGATTTACGTCGAATAACTTACGGCGTGATCTAAGGTATGTGAATTTTGGTTGTAACAGCCTCCCCCACTTAGGAACATTCGTTCATGAATGTAAGAGTTTATGGGGAGTGTAACTCATCGTGGATTCTGACAGAAATTTCTGGCTGAGTTTCCCCTATAAAATGGACACTAGCCAAACTTGCAAGCAGTTAAACCTAACCTATGGCCTTACAAGACTATACAAAGCATTATGGATATGTACATTATCTACATATCACCATTTTGTATTAAAAATAATTATTCACAATCTATTGCTTACCTTATAGAGTCGTTTCACCTTCTAATGCGTCCTGCTTTCCCCCGACATCCTCGTTATCTTCAATCTGGAACAGGTAATGGTATTTAGACTTCATCTCATCTTCTACTTCCCTTGTCATTTCTTTTGTATTCTTGTTCCTCCACAATACTTTGACGGAAGCTACATCCTTTGTTCTCAGCTTGCGGACTTGTCGATCTAATATAGCCACTGGCACTTCTTCATATGATAGATCCTCCGTAACTTGTACATCTTTGATAGGGACGACCCGAGAAGGGTCTCCAATACATTTTCTCAACATAGATACATGGAATACCGGGCGGACAAATTCCAATTCGGATGGAAATTCTAACTCATAAGCAACCTGTCCAATTCGTCGAAGAATTTGTACGGTCCAATATACCGTGGACTCAGCTTATCCTTCTTCCCAAAATGCATAACACCCTTCATCGGCGAGATCTTCAAGAAACCCCAATCACCAACCTCAAATTCCAGATCACGACGTCGGACATCGGAATAAGACTTTTGCCTGCTTTGTGTCATCCTCAGTCGCTCTTGTATCACTTTCACCTTCTAAATGTCTTGGTGAATCAAATATGGCCTATTTAATTCTGTCTCACCGACTTTGAACCATCGAATTGGTGATCTACATCTCCTCCCATACAGTGCCTCGTACATGGCCATTTTAATACTGGAATGGTAACTATTATTGTAGGCGAATTCTATGAGTGCCAGATGGTCATCCCAATTCCTCTTGAAATCTAGAACACATGCTCGTAGCATATCTTAAAGCGTCTGAATGGTACGTTCAGCCTGTCCGTCAGTCTGTGGATGGAATGCAGTGCTGAGATTCATTTGTGTGCCTAAACCCTTTTGAAAAGACCTCCAAAATTTAGTCGTAAATTGAGCTCATCGGTCTGATATAATAGATACCAACACACCATGAAGCCTAACAATCTCCTTGATATACAACTTCACATAATCTTCAGCCGTGTAAGTTGTCTTAACTGGCAGAAAATGGGCAGATTTTGTAAGTCGATCAACTATCACCCAGATGGAGTCAAACTTATGATAAGAGCGAGGTAATCCAATAATGAAGTCCATATTAATCACCTCCCATTGGGTTTCAGATGCTCGATCTTTACTTGTTGACAATTAGGACACTGGGCTACAAATTCTGCAATAGACTTCTTCATGTTATCCAACCAATACTACTCCTTAACGTCATGATACATCTTTGTCGAGCCGGGATTGATAGAATATCGGGACTGATGAATCTTAATCATAATCTTTTCTCGCAACCCTGCCACACTAGGCACACATAATCGGCCCTGGTATCTCAGTGCCCCATCTCTTCCGATCTTGAAAGTTGTAATCTTACACTGTTGAATGCCCTCTCTCAATCTTACTAAGGTAGGATCTTCATATTGTCATGCTTTTATGATAGCACCAAGGACAAGGATAGAGTTTTGGAAGCTCCAAGGCCATTTACAAGATCTCAATCTAAAGAGTTGCCCTCTAAGGTTGCTGGACTTCAATGGCAAATAAAGAAGCTTTTAATTGTAGAGGAAGAGCTCAAGCCCAAGTAGATGAATTATCCAAGTTTTATAATTATTTGGTGATCCAAATTGAAGTCCAAGAGGAGGAAGATTGGGCCACCAAATCAGCCCTTGAAGTTCACCAAAGGGGGTCAAAATGAGCTTAAAAGATGTCCAAAAAGGGGTGTTTCAAAAGGAGCCCAATTGGAGTCCAAATTAATGGCCCAAACTAGTAGTTTTAAGGTCCAAATCTGCCCCAAAGGGATTTGACCGCCCCCACCTAATTGTAATAACATTTCTTACTCCTTAGCAACCACCCTACCTAATTGTAATGACTTTTTATGCCTTAGCAACCACCCTACTTAATTTTAAGGACTTTTTGTGTCTTAGTACTCCTATAAATAAGGAGTTCTTCTCATTCATTGAGACACTTTATTATTGATTAAATATATCATACTTTGAGAGTTCTTTTGAACCTTTGTTACTTGTGCTTTGAGATTTATCTTTCAACCTTTACTAGTTCATAGTTCAAGGTAGTAAGATTACTTCTCTATTGTGATATCTTTAATTCCTTTGTTGTATTCTTAGAAGGTGATTAATACTAGTTATTAATTGTTGTCTCAAGTTACTCGTAAAGCGGTCAAGATCTGAATCTATTGTTTTGATTTGCTTTTATGTAAAGGTGTTGGATTTCTTCAATAAATCAAGACATTGTTGCTTTGATCTTGTCAAGGCTATAGAACTTGCGTTCTTGGAAATTCTTGGAATTCTTTCCTTGAATTTTTCCATATCCTTTATTTTCTGCCCTTTAGTTCTAGTTGTTCAATTCCTTATTGTTATTGCTTCTGCATTTACTTTTCAAATTGTTACTCTAGTTTGGATTCCCGACGTTGTCGTTATCAAGTGGTATCAGAGCGGTTCTATCAAGGTTCCGTTCTTGATAATTCTTGAATACTAAGAGCGAAAAAAAACAAGTTAAAAAAAACAAAAAAACAAAAATCATTTTTAAAAAGAAAATTGCTTGCTCTCTAGGAACTTTTTTTTGTATCTAATTTGTTTCCAAAAGCTACCAAAGGAAACAAGAAGAGGGGATCCCAGATTTCAAAGATAAGACAAAAATTCAATTTTTCTTACTCTTTCTAATCTAAATATATAATCATTTCCTTTTTGTTCGTGTCTTGTTTCAACCGAGCCTAATAGTTCTAGGATTTGGTTTTTCTTTTATTTGTTCTCCAAAAATCTATATTTTACTACTAAGAACTTTATACGAGTTGGGTTTAACTATAAATCTACAAAGTATTTTGTTCAAAGGTTATTTCGAGAGAGAGAAAAAAAGGCAAAGTGTGTGTGAGAACAATTGAGGAAAAATTCAATTTGTCTGATACAGTTTAATTATTTAAGATGTCACATACATGTAGTGATGATGAACGAAGGGTTCTTCAAGAAGCCAAAATCAAAGCAAGAAATAATTTTACCTTGCAAGCTATGCATCAACAATTCAAAAGGTGGAATTTGCAACTCCAAGAGATGAGGGACACCATTGCTGAGCAAAATGATACAATAGCTGAACTTAGAAGGGAAAATAATGTTAGGCCCCGAGCTAGGAGAAATGTACCCCTTGCTCCCATTGTAAATCAAGAAAACCCTATAGATAATTTTAATGATATTGATTTTGATAGGGTGGGAAGAGATAAGAGGGGACAAAGAGGTAAAGTAGAAGATGATAATATAAGCAGTATAAAGATGAAGATGCCATCTTTCAAGGGAACAAGGGATCCAGACTTGTACCTTGATTGGGAAAGAAAGGTTGAAGCCATCTTTGACTGTCACAACTACTCTGAGGGTAAGAAGGTTAAACTTGCTATTGTTGAGTTTTTTGACTATGCTGCTATTTGGTGAAAAAATCTTACTAGGGACAGATTTTAAGAAGGACAAGCACCAATTGCTACTTGGGCTGAGATGAAGAGGGTGATGAGAAAGAGATTCATACCATCACACTTTCAAAGAGAGCTACAACAACGCCTTCAAACATTGAAGCAAGGGTCCATGTCTGTGGATGAGTACTTTAAGGCTATGGATATGGCTATGATCCAAGCTAATTGTATGGAGGAAGAAGAGGCTACAATGGCTAGGTTTTTAAATGGTTTAAATAAGGAAATAGCTGATGTAGTAGAATTACAACAATATGTAACAATAGATGAGTTAGTTGATTTGTCTGTAAAGGTAGAAAATCAAAATAAAAGAAAGCAAGCTAGCTCATGGAAAGGTCGGTCAAACACCATCTCCAAGAAGCCATGGTCGAATCAAGAGATGAAGAGTTCTTCTAGACCTCAAGAAGACAAGGATAAAGGTAAATTTGAGAACAAAGAGGGAGGTAAAACCTTTAACCCTAAACCTTTTACACCTTCTAGTTCTATTCAGTGTCATAAATGTAAAGGAAGGGGACATATGATGCATGAATGTCCAAGTAGAAGAAACATCATTCTTAGAGAAAATGGAGGATATGAGAGTGAAAAAAGTGAGGGAGAAGAAGAGGGAGATGTGAGTAATGATGATGATATATAACTACCTAATGATGGCATGATTGGGGTAGTTAGGAGGATTATGACTATCAATTTGGGAAGCAATAGTGAAGAACAAAGGGAGAATATATTCCATACTAGGTGTGGGATAAAGGAAAAAACTTGTTCTATGATCATTGATAGTGGTAGTTATGCTAATGTGGTGAGTTCATACTTTGTGGAAAAATTGGGACTTGCATGCATGAAACACCCTACTCCCTATAGACTCCAATGGTTAAATGATAGTGGTGAACTAAAGGTAAACAAACAATGCATGATTTCATTCAATGTTGGTAGATATGAGGATGATATTCTTTGTGACATAGTCCCTATGCAAGCTTGTCATTTCTTACTGGGTCGTCCTTGGTAGTATAATAGGAATGTTTTTCATGATGGAAGGAAGAATAGATATTCTCTTGAGCTAAATGGTAGGAAATTTACTCTTGTACCTTTATCTCCTTCTCTAGTATTTGAAGATCAAAAGAGATTAAGGGAAACAATGGGAAAACCAGGGAGAGGGATAAAAAGTAAGCTATAGGAAAAAGAAAAGAAAGGAGGCCAAGAGTTAGAAAAAGAGAGAGATGGGCGAGAGAAAGAGAGAGAGGGCAACAATTTGAGAGAAGAGATAAAAAGGGGCTTGAATGAAAAAATAGAAAGTCTTGGTGAGAGAAAAGAGCCTAAGGAAATAAATAAAAGAGTTTTTATATAAAAGCCAAAGAGTGTTTAAATGCAAGAAAAGAGGGGTTGCCCATAATACCACTTACTTACAAAGAAGCTTTGATTAATTCTAAGTTACTAACTTCTTCATTGCCAAGTAGTATTTCTTCTCTTTTGTCGGATTTTGAAGATGTCTTTCCTGAAGATATTCCTAATAGATTTCCACCTTTACGTGGCATTGAGAATCAAATTGATTTTGTGCCCGGATCACAAATCCCAAATAGGCCTGCTTATAGGAGTAATCCAAAAGAGACAAAAGAGCTTCAAAGGCAAGTTGAGGAGCTGCTTGAGAAAGGCTTTGTGAGAGAGAGCATGAGCCCTTGCTCTGTTTCCGTCCTATTAGTACCCAAAAAGGATGGAACTTGGAGGATGTGCGTGGATTGTAGATCAATCAACAAGATAACAGTAAAGTATCGCCATCTTATTCCTCGTCTTGATGACATGTTGGATCAATTACATGGATCCAAAATCTTTTCTAAAATTTATCTAAAAAGTGGTTACCATCATATTCGAATGAATCTTGGAGATGAATGGAAAACTACTTTTAAGACCAATTATAGGCTTTATGAGTGGTTAGTTATGCCTTTTGGCTTGACTAATGCACCTAGCACTTTCATGAGATTAATGAATCATATCTTTAAGGGTTTTCATGGAAAATTTGTTGTGGTGTACTTCGATGATATCTTGATCTTTTCTAACACTTTAGAAGAGCATGTAGAACACCTAAAACAAGTTTTTGAAGTTCTTAGAAATCAATTATTATTTGCTAATCTTAAAAAGTGTACTTTTTTAAAGCAACTATACCACTCGGCAGCACTTGCCTAGTGGCTAATATATAAATAAAATCCCAAAATGGGTCCAAAGCTTACAAAATGTCCAAACCAAAATAGAAGTTGCATGAAGCTACTAACTATTAAAAAGATAGAAAAACTAAAATCTAATGAACTAGCTATTACAACATGATAAGTTGAATGCTTCCTTCTCCTATTACTGTATGTGAATCCAATTGTCATTGGCAAATACCAAGAAGCACCTATCAAGCTCTCATCAGGTGCCAGGGTATATTGTCCATAGGCTCAAATGAATTCCAAACATCTCCACCATAGAGTTGAAGCCAGCATAGTCTTCCAAGTGTAGCCACTATATGATCTCTATATGCAGTGGACTGATTTTGTTCAAGTATTAATCATGTGTTCACTCATCAAAATTAATGTGTAGAAGAGGAGCCTGGCTTTAGGCAGGCTTTGCATGGCAAAGGCCAGGCTTGAGCTGGCTTTAGGCAGTCTTTGCAAGGCAAAGGCCATGCATGAGCTGGCTTTAGGCAGGCTTTGCAAGGCAAAAGCCAGGCTTGAGCTGGCTTAAGGCAAGCTTTGCAGGGCAAAAGCCAGACTAGAGCTGGCTTTAGGCAGGCTTTACAAGGCAAAAGCCAGGCATGAGCTGGCTTTAGGCTGGCTTTGCAAGGCAAAAGCCAGGAATTAAGCAGGCTTTGCAAGGCAAAAGCCATCCTTTGAAATTATGCCTTTTTGTGATCTTGTAAGCTCAGATCCTTCCCTACTAGAACCTTTAATGTAGACATCATTCTAAACATTGCTAAACCATCCTCATATTGAGCATTAAAGCATGCTAATACCACTGAGAAATGATTCAACAATCTCCAAAAATACCATATGATGGGTTCAGCATTTTCCTTAGCATTTGGACATATCAGTTTGTGCAGAGTCTAATCTTGTGAAGCCATCAGTCTGGGGTTCTTCTCTTTGCTATCCTAACCCTAAGGTTAGGTGATTGAGATTTGTCTAGATTGATCAACCTCCTCCCTGCACTAGGCAGTTCAGAGAATGAATGAAACTCAAATGTACCTGCAAAAGAGAACACAATGTTAGCTATAAAATCCAACAACTGAGTTGCCTTCTCTGAACACATGTTGAAAGATCACATTGAAGTTGTCCTTCATCTCTATAATTTTCTTCACATCCTGTGAAATTATCTAAGGAGGATCCCATTCCCCTTCTATCGTCTTCTTCATCACCAATGAATCAGTCTCCAGTATGAGAGGGTGAAGATCATGCTCCATACAATATTTCAACCCTTGAAGAATAGCCTTAACTTCAGCCACCACATTAGTTATCACTCCCAGGTCTACTGACCTAGCATACACCACATCACCTTCATCATCCCTCCATAAAAGCCTAGGGAGCTAGGTCCAGGATTGCCCTTTGAAGCTCCATCAGTATTACATTTGTACCAACCATGAAAAGGAAGCTTCCATGTTACTCTTGTAGTGATCAATATAGGTTTATATCCTTCAAAGTATTGAATCATGTCTATCCATAACAATGGAATATTAGGGATCCAAGCATACCTCACCCTTGCCAGTTGATGTAATGTCCTATTTATCTCATGAATCACCCTATTTGTGGACACTGAACCACCATGTTTACTTGCATTTCTTCTCTTCCAAAGCTCCCAAGTGATGATAGCTGGTACTGCTTGAAATAATGGCTTTAATTTTGGACAACACTGAGCATACCACCAATGCCTTATAATCTGCTTCAATTGAATCAATTGCACAGAAATTCCAGCAACCCCCATGAACAAGTTCTATACCTTAGAGGCAGCAGGACTTGTGACAAATATATGCTCAATGGATTCCTTTTGGGGCTGCTGACAACACCATCACCTAGACATCACCATTTGCCCTTGCCTCCTCCACATGTCATCGGTGGCTATTTTCTGCCTCCACAATCTCCACAAGAAGAAGGATATCTTGAATGGAAAACATTTAATCCACATTAACTTGAATTCCTGATTAGATCAACCCTATGCCTTAATATTTGCCAAGCACTGCTAACATTGAACTTGCCTGAAGGAGTTGGCATCCAGTATGACCTATCCCAATATCCCTCACTGCCTTCATAGTGCACATTTAGCCTTATATGTTCTGCAATTTCCTCATTGAAAGTTTGATCTAGCAGCTGATCATCTCATACTTCCCCTTGTCGCAGTTCTGCCACGTCCTGAAGGCCTTCATTGATTAGAAAGTCTTCAGGTAATACGTGATAAAGTGAATCCAATCCAGTCCAATTTTCATGCCAAATATTAGTTGTTCCACTCTTCAATTCCCATACGATCTCATGTTCTACTTCTTCCCTAGCATTCAGCATTTGTCTCCAAACATGAGACCCTCCCCTAAAATGCACCACTGTTGGTAGCTCCTTCTTGCAATACTTATTCCACATGAAATTAGACCACAAAGATTTTGTGGTCCTAAACCTCCACCATAGTTTAGCAAACAGTGCCCTTGAGACATCATTTAAGGACCTAAAACCTAGCCCCCCTTCCTCTTTAGGAAGGCAAAGATTTTGCCATGAAGCCCAGTGTCTGCTTCTCCCTTCTTCCTTTGTCCTCCAAAAGAACCTAGCAAAAGTCTTATGTAGATGCCCCAAGATGCTGTTTGGTGGATCAAGGACTGATAACATGTAAACTGGCATACTTTGCAACACTCTAGAGATGAGTGTTGCCTTTCCTTCAAATGACAGCAGCTTTCCTTTCCATGAATGCAATTTAGCCTTCACCTTCTCGATAAGATCCTCATAATAGTCCTTCCTCCTAGTATAAAAAATAGGACACCCTAGATATGTGAAGGGGAATTTACCTCTTGCAAATCTTGTAATAGCTCCAACTGCCTAAAATAATCTATTAGCAACCTTTGAATGCATGTAGTATGAACTCTTATCTTTGTTGATCATCTGACCTGATATCTTCTCATAGTTCCCCAACACTGCCATAATTTTTCTCAAAGAGGGAGGATGAGCAGATGCAAAGATTATCGTATCATCAGCATATGCCAAGTGGTTTAAAGGATTAAACCACTTAGGCATTCCAAATCACACAAATGACTTGTCTTCAAAGAGCTTATTCAAAGACCTGGAAAGTACCTCAGCTGACAAAATGAACAATGCTGGAGATAGGGGATCTCCTTGTTTCACACCATTTGTCGACTTAAAGAACCCTGAGGACTGCCCATTCACTAATACTGAATACCAGTTATTTGACATCAAGTTCCATACCATGTTGATGAAGTGTTCATAAAATCCCATCTTCCTTAGCACATGCAATAAGTACTTCCATGAAACCCTATCATAGGCCTTAGACATATCAAGCTTGATCACCACATTAGCTGGTTTTCCCCTTAACCTTATGTCAGTGACAATTTCTTAAGTCAATAAGATGTTCTCAAATATACTCCTACCCTTTACAAATCCGGATTGATTAGGAGCTATTAGAGATGGCGAAAAAACTCTCCAACCTGTCATGTAACACCCTAGACAAGACCTTGTTAATAAAGTTGCTCAAACTAATAGGTCTTAAGTCAGAGAAGGTCTCAACTCTAGGTTTCTTGGGCAGCAACACTAGATTAGTGTGAGTGATGGATTTAGGCAATGCCGCTCCTCCATAGAAGTGTAGCACCATGTTGTGTATATCAACACCAATAACATCCCAGCATGTTTGATAAAACAAGCCAGTGAATCCATCAGGACCACTAGCACTCTCCCCACTAAGCTCAAAATCTGCTGCCCTTACTTCTTCAATTGTTGCCAATCTACTAAGTTCCAAATTCTGATCCATAGTGACCATTGAAGGTACATTATTGAGCAAGAAAAATTCAGAAGCATCACATTCATTTGTGAACTGTTTTTGATAGAAGTCCACTACAGTTGTAGCCAATTGCTCCTGGTCTTCAATCCACACCCCACTACCATTTTTGATCCTCTCAGTTGCAATTTCTTTCTTTTGCCATTGACATGATTGTGAAAGAAACTTGTATTCCTATCTCCTTCGGCAAATTAAGTCATCCCAGCTTTTTGCTTCCAATACTGCTCCTCAATACTCAAGTATTTCTTCAATTCAGATTGAGCCTTTTTAAGCACAATCCTATTCTCAGTTGTAGGCTCTTCTTCAAACAACATCTCCTTTTCCCTAACAATGTCCTCCAAAATAGCCAATTGCTTGAAGATATCACCAAATGTTTCCCTATTCCATTTTGAGAGTGCTGCCTTCACCCTCTTGATATTCTGCTTGAACATCAAAAACGGATCCCCTATGAAATCAGCTTCCCAATTCTGCCTCACCACATCCATATATGTAGCATGCTTTGTCCAAAAGTTCAAGAATCTGAAAGGCTTGACAAAATTGGTTGTCTGCACCCCACATGTCATTAGTAATAGTGCATGATCTGATCCAGTTCTGATTAGATGCTCAACTTCAATAGTTGGCAACATGTTCTGAAATGGCAAATTCACAAAAATCCTATCCAATCTCTTGAATATACACTCAACATTGGATCTCCCATTCCACCATGTGAATGGACTTCCTTTTTACCCTTGCTCAAACAAACCACAAGAGTTTACACAAAATGCAAAATCCTCATATTCAGGGGGGTGTATTGGAAGTCCCCCTATTTTCTCATCTTCATGCAATATCACATTGAAATCCTCTCCCACCAACCATGGTAATTCCATATCACTTGCTAAGTAATACAAGTGATCCCACAAATCTAACCTCTCCATTGCTGAACATTTTGCATAAACAAATGTCATCATCATGTGATGCCCCATGTAATGGTGAAACACTCTCACAGTCACTTGTTGCTCAGTATCCTCCACTAATTCCCATTCCACCACTGCATCGAAGAACAACCATATTTGCCCATTAATATTTGCATAAGCAGTCTCCATATTCAACCTCCTTTTATATCTATCAATGAGTCCCTTCTTTTGAAAAGGCTCCATCAATGCAACTACACAAAAATTATGCTCCCTATTCATGTTGATCACCCTAGGAAAGGCATGTTGTGTATTTACAGACCTTATGTTCCATATTAATGTTTTGATCATCATCATTTAGATAGAGAGGCTGCCCTCCTGGGCATTATTCTTGAAGGTTGTGGTGGATCTTTACTCTGATTCTTCTTAGTTTTCTTACCTCCTTTAGCACTAGCTGTGGATGATAAATCCCCTTCCCTAGCCACTTGTTTGAAGTTTTCTGTAGTTGATTCATCTTCTCCTTCATCCTCCATTGGATTTTGTCCCAATAAGTCTTCATCAATTGGTGTCACATTGTGTGTAACTAAATCATGTAACTATTGTAGAAGAGTCTTAATTGGAACATTAAGATGTAGTTGCATAATTTGATCAGTGCCAGATTCCATACGCACTTCCTCTATTTCCCTAGATATTCTTGGAACAATTTCCCGCTCATCAGCATGTTCATACTCCTTGAGTTGTAGTTCATAGACATTGCCTAGCCCCGGAGTTACTATAACAGTCTGCTCTGAAAGCACTGTTCTAGTGAGATCACCACCCTTCCCATTACCTGAAATTTGGTCTGAACCCACTATATTATCCCTAATCTTCACATCAATATCTCCATCAAGTTTGTTCTCTGATGCATACGCCGGAACACCATCTACATAGGCCAAAATCTCTCCAGTGGCTCTAAGGTTGGGGTTTACTGTAGCTGCCTCATTAGGTGAACCTGGCTTTAGGCCTGGCGTCACCAGCCTAACGCCTGGGGAGCCTGGTTTTAGGCCTGGCATCGCCAGCCTAACGCCTGGGGAGCCTGACTTTAGGCCTGGCATCGCCAGCCTATTGCCAGGTGAGCCTAGCTTTAGGCCTGGCGTCGCCAGCCTATCGCCAGGTGAGCTTGGCTTTAGGCCTGGCGTCGCCAGCCTATCACCAAGTGAGCTTGGCTTGTTGTCCTTCTTCACCTTGTCTGCTGTTGTCTTTGTTTTGCCCAGCTGATCATCATTAACCTCAACTGCATCGCTCCATAATACCTTTGTAGAGTTTACCTCATCAAGATCCTCAATCTGCCCAGAATCTTTAAATGTTTGAGATGGAATCGCATGACAAGATTGGTTTGTGATTACATTGAGTTGTTTTAGCTCCTCTTTGCTAGTCCCAAACCTTCTATGAACCCAGTCGATTGTGGACTGAATCCCAGAAGGAGTAGGACCATCTTTAGAACTGAAGACTGGTTTTTCCCCCACCAAAACTAGTTGGTTGTTCTCGTTTATATTACTTTGTTCCTTCTCTAATATTGTAAATTTATTCCTTGTTTGAACCTTGTTTGTCTGATCTTCTTCGACCTCCACCAGTGCAAAGTTATTGTGCACTTACCGTACACCAGCATTCACTGGCACGATTGCATTGCCAGTTTGCCCTTGTACCTGGGACTTGCTAGTTTTTATAGGAGGTTTGTGAGAGATTTTAGCACCATTGCTTCTCCTTTAATTGAATTTATTAAAAAGGATAAGATTTTTACATGGGGAAAAGAACAAGATGATGTTTTTAACTTGTTGAAAGAAAAGTTATGTTCTGCTCCATTGTTACAATTGCCTGATTTGTTTAAATCTTTTGAAATTGAATGTGATGCTTCTGGCAGGTATTGTTTTGATGCAAGATTCTAAACCTATTGCCTACTTTAGTGAGAAGTTGAGTGGGGCCACATTGAACTATTTCACTTATGACAAAGAGCTATATGCTTTGGTAAGGGCTTTAGCCACATGTCAACATTACTTGTGGCCAAGAGAGTTTGTCATTAAAACTGACCATGAATCCATGAAATACTTGAAGAGTCAAGGTAAGCTTAGTAGAAGGCATTCTAAGTGGGATGAATTCATTGAAACTTTTCCTTATGTAATTTCTTACAAACAAGGGAAAGAGAATGTTGTTGCGGATGCACTTTCAAGAAGGTATGTCTTAGTTTGTACCCTGACTTCTAAATTGATGGGTTTTGATCAAATCAAGGGACTTTATACTAATGATGTTGATTTTGGCAAGATTTTTGCAGATTGTAAGTTGGGTCCTTTTAAGAGGTTTAACCTCCAAGATGGGCTTCTCTTTAAGAAAAATAAATTGTGTATCCCTAATTGCTCTTTACGTGAAGTATTTGTAAGGGAAGCATATTGTGGAGGGCTTATGGGTGACTTTGGAGTCCCAAAGACACAAGACATACTTGCTGAAAATTTCTTTTGGCCTGGAATGAGAAAAGATGTTGAAAGAATGTGTGTACAGTGTTTGGAATATAAACAAGCTAAATCTAAAGTATTACCACATGGTCTTTACACACCATTACATGTTCCTACTTCACATTGGATTGATATTTTTATGGATTTTGTGTTAGGTTTGCCTAGAACAAGGTATGGTAAGGATAGTATATATGTTGTGGCAGATAGGTTCTCCAAAATGACTCGTTTTATTCCTTGATTAAAGACTAATGATGCTTCACATGTTGTTGATATTTTTGTAAAATAAGTTGTCAAATTGCATGGTATACCTAGAACTATTGTTAGTGATAGGGATGCTAAGTTTTTGAGCCACTTTTGGCGTGTATTTTGGGGGAAGTTAGACACTAAATTATTATTTTCTACTTCTTGTCACCCACAAACTGATGGACAAGCTGAAGTAGTTAATAGAACCTTAGGAAACATGTTGAGGGCTGTTTTTAAAGGTAAATTAACTTCTTAGGAGGCTCACTTACCTATGATTGAATTTGCTTACAATAGAACAATCCATTCTTCTTCAGGTATGTCTCCTTTTGAAGTTGTTTATGGTTTTAATCCCTTCACTCCCCTTGATTTATTACCACTACCTACTAATGATATTGTTAATCTTGATGGTAG
Source organism: Nicotiana tabacum (assembly GCF_000715075.1). NCBI lineage: Eukaryota > Viridiplantae > Streptophyta > Magnoliopsida > Solanales > Solanaceae > Nicotiana > Nicotiana tabacum. The sequence goes on along the minus strand of NC_134102.1, from coordinate 7,128,162 downwards.
GACAAAGGCTGAGATGATGAAAAAATTCATGAACAAACAAGGCTTGCAATTGAGAAGAAAAATGAGCAAACTGCCTTGAGAAAGAATAAGGGTCGAAAACAAGTTATTTTTAAACCTGGAGATTTAGTTTGGGTTCACTTTAGAAAGGAGAGATTTCCCTCCAAAAGGAAGTCAAAGTTGCACCCTAGAGGAGATGGCCCATTTCAAGTCCTTGAAAGGATTGGAGACAATGCTTACAAGCTGGACCTACCTGGTGAGTTCCAAGTAAGTGCTACATTCAATGCTGCTGACTTGTCTTTGTTTGATGTAGGAACGAATTCGGGCACGAATTCTTTTCAAGAAGAGGGGAATGATAGCATCAAGGACAATGATAGAGTTTTGGAAGCTCCAAAGCTATTTACAAGATCTCAAGCTAAAGAGTTGCATTTTAAGGTTGCTGAACTTCAATGGCAAATAAAGAAGCTTTTAATTGTAGAGGAATAGATCAAGCCCGAAGTAGATAAATTATCCAAGTTTTACAATTATTTGGTGATCCAAATTGAAGTCCAAGAGGAGGAAGATTAGGCCACCAAATCAGACCTCTAAGTCCACCAAAAGGGCTCAAAATGAACTTAAAAGAGGTCCAAAAGGGGGTGTTTCAAAAGGAGCCCAATTGGAGTCCAAATCAATTGGATTCCCGACGTTGTCGTTATCATTTTAACTCGGCTACCAAAGATTATTTTGTTGTATTCTGTACAGTAACACCTTCGTCATCAGAGTCTAACAATCTGATTCTCATATTGGCCAGCTGGTGAAGCTCTTTGGTCAACCCTTGTCTACCTGCCTCAATGTGTATTAAGCTTCCCATTGACTTACGACTAAGAGCGTCTGCCACAACATTGGCTTTACCGGGATGGTACAATATCTCGACGTCGCTAGTCTTTCAGTAATTCAAGCCACCTACGCTGCCTCAAATTCAACTCCTTCTGCTTGAAGATGTATTGTAAACTCTTGTGATCTGTGTAGATGTCAACATGGACGTCGTATAAGTAGTGCCGCCATATCTTCAAAGCATATATCACTGCAGCCAATTCCAAATCATGAGTCGAGTAATTCTTTTCATGCTTCTTCAATTGTCTTGATGCATAAGCAATCAACTTCCCACGTCGCATCAATACACACCCCAAACATATACCTGAGGCATCACAATATACCACATAACCTTTTGTTCCTTCTAGGAGAGTGAGCATAGGCGCAGATGTCAATCGATTCTTTAGCTCCTGAAAACTACGTTCACAAGTGTCAGACCACTGGAACTTGGTAGCTTTCTATGTTAACTTAGTCAATGGTGCTGATATAGAGGAAAGCCCTTCTACAAACCGCATATAATATCATGCTAGCCCCAGGAAGCTGCGGACTTCTGACGGTGTTGTAGGTCTCGGCCAATTCTTCACTACATTGATCTTTTGAGTGTCGATACTAATACCCTCGTCAGATATCACATGGCCAAGGAATACTACTGAGTTCAGCCAGAATTTACATTTGGAGAGCTTAGCATATAACTTATGATCCTGAAGGGTCTGTAATACTATCCGCAAGTGGCCCGCATATTTCGCCTCCGAACGAGAATACACCAGAATGTCATCAATGAATGCGATCACGAACACATCAAGATAGGGCCTGAATACACTATTCATGAGATCCATAAAAGCTGCTGGGGCATTTGTTAGCCCGAACGACATCACCAAGAACTCAAAGTGCCCATATCTTGTCCGGAAGGCCGTCTTTGGAATATCCTTCTCCTTAACCCCCACCTGATGATACCCTGAACGTAAGTCAATCTTGGAGAAATACTTGACACCCTGGAGTTGGTCAAACATGTCGTCAATCCTTGGAAGTGGATACTTGTTATTTATAGTAAACTTATTCAACTGTCGATAATCGATATACATCCTTAACGACCCATCTTTTTTCTACACGAACAAGACTGGCGCACCCCAAGGTGAAGTGCTAGGCCTAATGAAACCCTTATCCAGCAAGTCCTTCAACTGTGCCTTCAACTCTCGCAACTCTACTGGGCCCATCCTGTATGGAGGGATAGAGATCGGTTGAGTGTCAGGCAACACATCAATACTACACTCAATCTCCCTTTCAGGAGAAGGGTCTGGGAGTTCATCTATGAAAACATCTGGAACTTCATTAACCATGGGGATTAATTGTAGAGTAGGCGGCTTCGCCTCCGCATCCCTAACGCGAACAAGATGATAAATATTACCTTTTGAGTTCATCTTCCTTGCCTTAAGATAGGAAATAAACCTACCTTTTGACGTAGCAATGTTCCCCTTCCATTCAATGATGGGTTTACCAAGAAACTGAAACCTAACCATCTTCGTACGACAGTCAACATTTGCATAGCATGGGGCCAACCAGTCCATTCCCATTATCACATCGAAATCAACCATTTCTAACTCAAATAAATTTGCCGAGGTTTGACGACTACAAATCATCACAGTGCAACCTCTATATACCCTTCTAGCAATCACAGAATCTCCTATCGGAGTGGATACCGCAAGTGGTTTACTTATCAATTCAGGTTCAATGCCAAACGTATTAGCCATAAAGTGTGTAACATATGATAATGTAGATCCCGGATCAATCAGCGCATATACATCATAAGAAAACACAGACAATATACCTATAACAACATCCGGATACGACTCGAGATCCTGTCGACCTACTAGAGCATATGTTCGATTTTGAGCACCACTCGAACTCGGCACTGCACCTCTACCTCTACCACGACCTGTCTACTTTTGAAAACCCTGTGCTGGAGGTCGAACTGATGAGGAAGAACCAGACACAGATCCTGTCGGCTGAGCCATACAGCCACCTCCTCTGTTAGGACAATGCCTCATCATATGGCCAGGCTGTCTGCAAGAATAGCATGCATCGGAACCTCGAGGGCACAGTCCAAAGTAGGCCTTGCCGCACTGATCACAACGAGGTGTTGGGGGGATCGTCTGAATAGTATCCTTATGATATTGTGAGCCTGATGCCCTCGAACTCTAACCTGAACCAGAATAGGCAAATCGATCATACCGAGGCCTCTGAAACTGTGGAGCAGCACTAGCTACAGGTGGCGCCGAACTCCTCGAAGACTGGGGCATGATACTACCTTTGAAGTCATCGGAACACTCTGCAAATCTCGCCCTCTTATGATGGCCCCTATCATGCTCCTTATTTGCCATTTGCTGGCGCTTACGATCTTCTAGGGTATGGGCATAAGCCTGAATACGGGAAATATACATGCCCTATACCAAGGAGGCTGTCATTCACTAATTTTAGCAGATGTGGTCTCAACCCGTTCACAAACAGGTGCACCATATCGCTCATCTCGGCCACCATACAGGGAGCATACCTTGCTAAAGAATCAAACTGCATATTATACTCTCGTACACTCATATTACCCTGTCGAAGGTTCAAGAACTTATCAACTCTAGCTCGTCGTATCTCGACTGGCATGTAGTGATGAAGAAAGGCCTCAGAAAATTCCTTCCACACAGCTGGAGGAACGTTCGAACCCCTAGATCTCTCCCAACTATCATACCGAAAAACTGCTAAATCCCGTAACCGATAAGAAGCCAACTCTACTGCCTCCGTATCACTAGCATGCATAACCCGCAATGTACGATGAACCTGCTCAATAAAAGTCGGCGAGTCCTCCATGGGGTATGATCCGGTAAACACTTAAGGGTCTAGATTAATAAAATCAAGAACTCTCGAACTAACCGGTTTATCAGCAGCACCGATATTCTTCCTCTGAGCATGAGCAGCTACCAAGCTAGTCAACAACTGTACCGCATATCGTGGTCTGTAGTACCAGACAGAGGAACTGGAGGTACTGAGTGCCTTCTAATATCCTCTGGAGGATACGGAGAGGTATGAGACGGCATCTCACTCTGAGCCTCATTTTGGCCTACTCTGGCTGGAGGCACCTGACTGGTACCCTCTCCCGTAGCTGATCATATATAACACAATAAAAAAAAATACTTACTCCCATTAAACTTGTGGTATACATAATAATTAACAAGATTTATCTTGAAACCAAATCAGACAATAACTTGATGAAATTAGTTATACTATTAATGAGACATTTTCTTAAGTCCATAGATAATTTTCTTTATTGAAATTTATTCTTGAGGTTGTAGAGTTTGTTCTTTGGGAATGTCACGACCCAACTGGAGGGTCATGACTAGCACCCGGGCCATACTTGCCGAGCACCAACGTACATTTTATCTAACCTTCCTTATTATCTTTAAAGGCCAACAAGATCAATATAAATAGTAGACATGGATCATGAACATCCAACAATGATGTCATGAATATACATAACATGGGACGACAAGACTGTCAAGAAACTATATATAAGGTACGAGCTACCACGCTACCATGAAAGACTATACAACAAAAATCAGCCGACAAAGCATTCCAAACCATACATGAGTCGACACTTGTCTATGAGCCTCTAAAGGAACATAAGTGCTGCAACATTGCCGAAACAGGGCCCCGACATACCCATAATGTTTATAACAAAAATTCATACCAAGACCACGGCAAGTCCGGAGAAGGGATCTCGCCAATAACCGCTGAACTGGGCAGCCTAATGTGGTGGGGTAGCTGTTTCTACCCATCTATCGGGACCTGCAATACGACATACAATATCCACAAATAAAAAGGACGTCAGTACGAATAAAGTACTTAGTATGTAAGGCAGGAAAGCATAAGTAAGAACAGTAATGTAAACAGGGATAAAAAATATACAACCTGTGACATCTGGGTACCTCTGAGGGCTACTGACATGAAATGCATGATACATACATATATATATACATAAACATTAAAAACATATGCCTCTGTGGACATCATCATCATTATCGTACCCGACCGTGCCAGGCCATCATAAGGCTCGGTAGAATCGTACCCGGCCACGTGGAGCTCGGTAAAACCCAACTGATCAGTGGTTGAACAATAGATGTCATACCCGGCTGACTATTGCGTGGCTCACCCGGCCGACTATAGCGCGGCTCGATAGAGTAAAATAGATACATATATATATATATATGATGCATGCTGGACTCATTGGAATCATATTTTGAACCTTTCGGAGTGATGTAAGGTCGGTATCCTTCGTACACATTATTAGGATTAACTCTTCATCAAGAATCTTATAAGAATCAGGAAGTACCAACAACATTGATAAAATAAGAATAAGAGAAGTAACATCAACATCAATCGTTCCATAAGAAGGGCAACAATGTAAGTACTGCTAGCTTCTAAGAGTAGAGTATCTTTGGAAGCTCGTTCATTACATTATGTACAATCGGAGTCGTGCAAAAGAATGAAGGGGATAGCCTCACATACCTTGTATATACTTCCCAACCTCAAGCTATGCAAATGTCATGACTCCTTAGTCTACAATAAGAGAAATGACACTATCGTTATCGTTTAAGCGCCGTAACTATTATGTATCAACCGCAACCTATTTTACGATGAAACGGACAACACCTTCCCTATTTATATGACTCCCCACAAGTCAATAAAATCACCAAAAAGCCCAAACAATATCAAAAATAATCATATTAAGCCTCCCAAAATAGTCCACCAACCAACAACATTACTACCAAGCCTTTCGATATATATTTCACAAGTTCTAGCTTCAACGACTTAGCCGCAACTTGGATAATCTTAAATACATATAGGGTAAGAGGTTACTTACCTTTAAATGGAAATAACAACTCCAATTTGACCTTAATTATCCACGAAATATCCCCCCAATGCTGCCACAAGAACAAGGAAGCGAAATCACCTAGCATATTACTTTAGAAGACTTACTTTAGAAGACTTACTTTATAATTGGGTTTTTCGGCACTAGAATTACTTTAGAAGACTTGAAATCACCTAGGGTTGATATTAAAAACTTGAGGGAGTATTTACAGAACATAAAACACTTAAAACAACCTCCCACATGATCTGGAACAACATAAAAATTAGCAACAACAAGAAGAGCAAGAAACTTACTAGCGCCACGGGATTCCCGACATTTGATTTATGTTGTTTGCCCTTTGTTTGGGCCTTGGATCATGAGAGAACCTTGAGAGAGTGTTTTTAGGGTTCTAAGGTCTGAATATACTGAAAAATAATGACTTAAAATGGGGTTGAGGCATCTTATATATATCCATATGTCTTAAACCGCCTATGTGGGCCCCATAGAGAGCTGCTTGGCGCAGTCTCGCAGAAAATTGAATATCTCTCTATTCCGAGACAGTATCGACTAACGGTTTAATGCGTTGGAAACTAGACACATAGATCTTCAATTTGGTGAGTATATCACCCCTTAATTACAAGTATATTGGGAGAAACACGTAGTAACATTTGACCTAAAGTTTAAGTAAAATTATAAACGTAAGTTGCGACAACTTTTGTCGACTTTTGTTTCATCACTCGCTTGACTTCAAGACTTATGATTCAAATACATTAAAACATGACCTCTTGGGACAAATAAGCACCTCTAGTTTTACCTGAAAATACGGGTTACAACATCCTTGATTCGTTTTAACTTCTAATACTTGTTAACCACTCTTATACACCCTTGTATCGTTTAAGACCAATAAGATTAACTTTTTATCATCTCAAAGATATTCTCTTCTCGGATTTACGTTGACTAACTTACGGCGTGATCTAAGGTACACGAATTTGGGTTGTAACAGCCGAGCGGCGAGAATTTGGTTCCCCGTAAGAGAATATCAGTTGACGTGTGTGACGGGGTCGCCCGGGCTGTGGATTAAGTAAGGGGCAATTTTGTCATCCGTGAGACGGCGACAATAGTTCTTGAAGACGACATCAAGTTGTCGTCTAAGATTTCGCCATCGGCTGAGGCCGCAGAGGGCATGTCCACTCTCGATGCCACGATGGAAGCCGAAGGGCCGTCTACGAAGGTCTCTAATACTTTATGGTAAGATGAGCCATCGGCCTCGCGACCGACCGACGGTCCTTCTTCGCTGGCTAACAGGAAAGGTAAATGCGTTACCGAGGATGGCTATGAGATAGGGTCTGATATTGATGCCGATTAGGTGAGGATGATGGGGGGATTTACCTGACTCGAAGTGAGACTGGAGGGGTTCACGCGGACCATTGCGATCCCCATGGATCGAGATTTGTTGGTAAATACAGAGAACGTGGTTCCTTCCCTTGGTCACCTCTATTCCGATTCGGAGGGTAAAACCCTTGAAAAGATGGATGACGCTATCTTATCAAGGAGCATAGCCGGCCTCGCTCTCAGGGTAAGCTTTTCGACTTCTTTCGCTTTTGTTTGTCAAGTTCAACGTTTAGGCTTCATTTTTACTCTCTGTTTTTTTTTTCCTCTTTCAGGTTGTTGGAAATTGAAAGCACCCGAAGAGAGGAGAGGTGTAAGTCTATTTTTTGGAAGATGGATCAAAAATACCACAAGTACCATGGCAAGTACCGCGAGATTTGTAGGCGTTTTGGTGAGAGCGGCAATTTTCAGGCTCTTCGATACGAGCTGAAGGAAAAAGGATGACGAGCTGGTGAGGGTCATCGAAAAATGCAGCATTCTTGAGGGGGCGCTAAGATATAAAGAAGAGGAACTTGAGGTTAGTAGGGGGTCAAAGCCTAGTGCGGTGATCTCCAAGCCCAGGTGGTCTCGCTGCGCGCCGAGCTTGAGGAGTATGAATTCAAAGTGGATGCTTTAAGTGGCGAGGTTGCCGAGAAGGCAGCGGATCTCAAGAAGGCAGAGTTAGCTCGGTCGGGGGCTATGAGGAAAACGGAGCCATCTTCGAGGATGCTCGTGTTAAGGCACGTGGAGCTCGGGTCACTTATGGCTACGATCCTGCTACACCGGAGGCCAGTGATGATGAGGGATATGCGGACGTGGATCAGATTAAAGAGAACGCCTGGTATAAGGATGATTATCCTGAGGGCGATGGTGATGGTGATGGTGAAGGGGCAGATGGGTATGGCCTAGGTGATCAGGCCGATGGTGCTGCTGGGCCTAGCGCAATTAGTATTTTTTCTTTTCCTTTTTTTGTTTTGCCGCAAACTTGTGCATTTTTTGTGGGCGTCTTTTCGAGCCTTTGTAAAAGATATTCTAAGTATGAAATACTAGTTTTGTTATTTGTACCTGATTCCTTTTCTTCGGTTCGAACTTGTATTCTTTTGATCTTGTTGCTTGGTTACCTTGGTTTTTTTAGTCGTAATCATTTAGCTCGAGTAGGGTTGAGCATATCCTTAGTTTAATTACGGTCGCGGGTCGATAGGGGTTAGTTCGATCGAGGTCGAAATAAAACCTAAGTTTGATCATGGCCGAGGGCCAGTAGATGTTAGTTCGAACGAGGTCGAACATATCGTATGTTTATTTATGGACGAAGGTCGGTTAGGTGTAAATTCGAACGAGGTCGAATACAACCTATACTCAATTATGGCCGAGTGCCGGTTAGGTGTTGATTCGAATGAGGTTGAATACAACATATACATAGTTATGGTCGAGGGCCGGTTGGGTGTTGATTCGAATGAGGTAAAATACAACCTATACTTAGTTATGACCGAGGGCCGGTTGGGTATAACTCTAGGTGCGACATTTGTCGACATTGTGATCTTTAAGGCAACGTTGCCTTGGTTGTACATTTGGAGAAATAGAAATAAACGTCACGCATTTGTGATTTGTTCATACATTTGGAGAAATTTACATATTTTTTTGGACGTTGGCTGGCATTTCCGTCCCAGTCCTAGCCTATCCAGTCCCTTCATTGATCGACCTGTAGAAGTATTGAGAGGTCGAGCAATGAACTAGCCATCATGTGCTTCAGTCTGTGCGCTCTTTAAACTGATATGCCCCCTTCGTCGCCTCGTTAAAAACCTCCTTGAGAAAACCCAATTGGGACAAAACTCAAATGAGGGAAAAAGAGTATGACTTTGGGTACGCTTCATGTCTTAAAAGTTGAAGAACTTGAGGTGTGCAATATTCCAGTTGTTTGGTAGTAGCTTTCCTTCCATTGTTTTTAGTTGGAATTAACCTTTGCTCGTTGTCGCTGTGATTTTGTACGGGCCATCCCAATTTGTTCCTAGTTTACCTTCTTGTGGGTCTTTGCTCTCTTGTGTTTTAGCTTTAAGCACGTAGTCCCTGACTTTGAGTGGCCTGATCTTTGCCTTTTTATTATAATAGCGTTCTGCTTGTTGCTTTTGGGCGATCATCCTTATGTAGGCCATATCTCTTCATTCTTCGACTTCTTTGAGCTCCTGCCTTCTGCTTTTATCATTGTTGGGTCCGCTTTCGTGGGAGTATATTAGGCTGGGCTCCCCGACTTCGGCCGGCATTACTGCATCAGTCCCATAGACCAATGAGTAAGGTATCCTCATGTGCTCATCTTCGGGGTTGTTCAGTAGGCGCAGAGTACTTCTGGTAATATTTCCGGCCACAACCCTTTGGCGTCTTCGAGTTTCTTCTTCGTGATGTTCAGTATCGACTTGTTGGAGGACTCCGCTTGTCCGTTGCCCGCGGGGTGGTATGGCATTGAGAGTATTCTTTTGATATGCCATTTCTCAAAAGACTCAACGACTTTCTTTCCTATAAATTGGGGTCAGTTGTCGCAGATGATCTATTTGGGGAGGCTGAATCCGCATATGGTGTTTTTCCATATGAAGGTGATCACTTCCTGTTCACGTATTTGGGCCAATGCTCCTGCTTCTACCCATTTAGAGAAATAATCAGTTAAAACCAAAAGAAATCGTACGTTACCTCGTCCTGCCAGGAGGGGCCCACTATGTTCATTCCCCATTTGATGAACGGTTAATGGGAAGTCACTGAGTGTAGGTCTTCGCCTGCTTGGTGAATCATTAGGGCATACTTCTAGCATTTCTCGCACTTTTTCACAAAATCCGTTGCCTCTTTTTTCATGGTGAGCCAGCAATACCTTGCATGTATGAGGCATCTCACCAAAGCCCGATTGCCAGAATGATCTCCACAGTGGCCTTCATGTACTTCCTTAAGGACACACCGCGTCTGATTTGGGCCTAGGCATTTCGCCAGAGGGCCTTCGTACGTTCTCTTGTACATGTCGTTGTGAATGATGTTGTACCTGGATGCTTGCATTCGCAATTTCTTGGCTTTTTTATCAACTGGGAGTATTCCGTCTTGCAAGTATGTAACAATACGGCTGCGCCAGTTCCAAGTCACGTTTATGGTTCTTACCTCGATTATGTCTATAGATGAATTGAAAAGATGAACTACGCTTCTGTCTCCGGTTGCAATATTTTTGGTGGCTGCAACTAATTTGGCGAGGCCGTCCGCCTCGGTATTCTGTGCTTGGGGGATCTGGTTGAGTTGACATTCGTCAAACTCGGGTAGTAGCTTGTAGATTTCGGTCTAGTACTTTTGCAACCTTTGCTCCTTGATTTGGAAAGTCAATGTGACTTGGTTGACCACGAGTTAAGAATCACAGTACAGTCTCAGCCGCTTCACTCCGTATTTGAGTGCTAGTCTTAACCCTGCAATTACGGTCTCATACTCGGCCTCGTTGTTAGTCATGTTCGGGCATCTTATGGACTAGCGAATCACTTTTCCTGTTAGGACTTCGAGTACGAGTCCCAGTCCCGGACCCTGACGCGTTAAACGTGCCATCAGTGTAGAGGACCCACAAGTCTTGTGTTTGGGGAGAAGCGTGGACGGCTTCTTTTTTGACTTTGGGCATTATTTTTGCGCTGAAGTAGGCGACGAAGTCTGAAAGGACTTGTGACTTTATCGATGTTCGCGGATGATATGTGATATCATGCTCGCTCAATTCGATGGCCCATTTGTCCAACCTATCTGATAGCTCGGGTTTATGCAAAATGCTTCTTAGGGGGAAGTCGTGACGACCGAGATGGGGTGACATTGGAAATATGGTCTAAGCTTTCATGAAGTTACGACTAAGGCTAGAGCTAGTTCTTTGAGGTGGGGGTATCTTGTATCGGCGTCGACTAGTATTTTGCTAATGTAATAGATGGGAGACTGCGTACCTTTATTTACTCGGACCAGGACCGCGCTCACATCTACTTCGGACACGGCGAAATAGACGAGGAGGTGCTGCCCCGGTTCTGGTTTTGAAAGCAATGGTGGCGATGGCAAGTACACCTTTAACTCCTTCAAGGCTTGGGTGCACTCAGGGGTCCATTAGAGGTCGTTATCCTTTTTGAGTACGCCGGGGAATTTATGGCACCTATCAGATGATAACAAAATGAACCTTGAAAGGGCGGTCATACAGCCATTCAACCTCCGAATCTATTTTTTGGTGGTCAAGTACTCTGGTATCCCTTCGATGAGCTTGATTTGGTTGGGGTTGACCTCGAAACCTCGATGTGACACTAGGAAACCTAAGAATTCCTGAGACCACGCCAAATGCACATTTTTCGGGGTTCAATTTCATTCTGTATTGCCTGAGTATGCCGAAGGTTTTTGTCAAGTGGTCGATGTGATATTCTTTCCTTTTGTATTTGACCAGCATGTCATCTATATAGACTTCCATCATTTTACCGAGTTGGTCTTTGAACATCCTCGTCACTAACCTTTGATAAGTCACCCCCGTGTTTTTCAGCCCGAAGGGCATGACCCTGTAGCAGTACGTCCCCTGATGGGTGATGCAGGTGGTTTTTTCCTGATCCTCTTCCTCCATGAGGATCTGATTATAGCATGAGTAGGCATCCAAGAAGCTTAGTAGTTCATGCCCGGTCGTTGCGTCGATGAGTTTGTCGATATGGGGTAATGAAAATGAATCCTTGGGGCATGCTTTGTTCAGGTTTGTGAAATCTACGCACATACGCCATTTTCCATTTATCTTTTTCACCACGACCACGTTGGCGTCCCATTGGGGGTATTTCGACTCCCTGACGGAGCCATTTTTCAACATTTTCGCGTACTGCATCATTAACTGCGGAGTTGAACATACGCCTAACCTGCCTCACAGGGGGATGGAATGGATCGACGTTCAATTTGTGTGTGGCGATCTCCTTTGGGATACCTAGCATATATGCATGGCTAAAAGCAAACAAGTCCACGTTAGTAGTTAAGAATTGACGAAACTTACCTGGTTCTTGAAGTTTGAAGCCGATGTAAGCTTTCTTGTTGTTATCGTTGATATCTAACTGAACGGGGTCGAGGTCCTCTATGGTTGATCCTGCAACTTCGACCGTATCGGGGTCTCTGATGACGTCCTCGCTGTCATCCCACATCGACCTCGACCCTATTGATTGTTATGCCTCTTTTTCTTTGTCCTTTGTTTGTTGGGTGGTTGTACAGTCTAGGGCGATGCGGTAGCATTCCTGAGATGTATGTTGTTCCCCTCGTATACTGAATATTCCCTATGGAATTGGGAATTTGATGACTTGTTATAAGCTAGAGGGGATGACTCGCATGGTGTGTATCCATGGTCGCCCTATTATGGCGTTGTACGTTGTGTCTTGGTCCATGGTATGGAATATGATTTCCAGAGTGACGCCACTGGCTAGGATAGGGAGTGTGATCTCACAGGATGTTCGCTCAGCTGCATTGTAAAACATGTTAGTGTGATGCAGCGCGACACTATCTTATCCTCGAGTTTCATTTGTGCAAGTACACGAGGGTGGATAATGCATGTGCCGCTCCCATCGTCTACCATAATGTGCCTCACATCGGTATCTAAAATACGTAAAGTGATAACAAGAGAATCATAGTGAGAAAAACCAAACCGTTGGTATCTGACTTATCGAAGATGATACTTTCTTCGAGTTCATCATACCATTCGTGGGTGATCAACCATTTGAGCTTGTGGGTTATGGTGAACTTCACACTATTGATGGAAGCATCGTCACCTCCACCGAAGATCATCAGGATGGTACGGGTGGGCGAGTGTGGTTTCGGCGGTCCTTGATGTTGTTCACATCCTCTGGAAAAGTTGGTCCTTCCCCGGTCGCTCAGCAACTCTTTGAGGTGTCCTTATCGTAGCATGTTTATGACCTCCTGTCTTAGGGCGATGCAATCTTCGGTTTTATGTCCTCACTCTTGATGGAATTCGCAGAGGGCGTGTGATTTTCTGGTATTTGGGTCTGACCTCATCTTTTGTGGCCACTTCACCTTCGGTACGAGCTTTTTCAAGGCGTAGACTATTTCTGTAGGTGACACATAAACATTGTGAGAAGATAATAAATGGGGCATACCTTTCTCATTCTGATGTGTCCCTGTTCTTGATCGGTGTGGGCCCTCTTCATGGCGGGATGAGGACGCAGTGGCAATTATGACATATGGTAGATGTCATTCCTAGTTGGGTCGCGAGGTCGCGAGATCTCTTCTGATATCATTTCTTCGATCTTTCCTGGATTCTGCTTGCATCGAGGTTAGTCGATGGGTCGGTCCATTGAGGTCATCATTGTCTGCTTGGACTTCGGCGCAATATGCGTTATGTATCTCATCCCAAGTAGTTGGGGGTACTTCATAAGTTGACTCAGTATCTTTTTTGTTGCCCTCGAACCGTTTCTGCTCAGCCCGTTTTTCAAAATTGTGACTGTCATCCCTTACGATACATTCGATAAGGTCATTCTTACTCGGTTGAACCGGGCGAGGAAATCCCTCAATCCCTCTCCCCGAGATTGTTTAATAGCAAATATGTCGTTTACTCTCACCTCTGTCTTTTTGGCCCCAGCATGGGCTGTTATGAACTTATCGGCCATTTCCTCGAAGGTTTCAATAGAACGCGCAGGGACTTATAAATACCAAGTTAATGCTCCTCCAGTGAGGGTCTCGCCAATTTTTTTTAACAAAATGGAGGATACTTGTTCCTTGGCGAGGTCATTGCCTTTCACGACGGTGACGTAGTGAGTCACATGGTCTTCGGGGTCGGTCGTGCCATCATATATTTTCAGATAAGGCGGCATTTTAAAGGTATTCAGTATGGCATGTGGGGCGACATCATCACTGTACGGTTGCTCGACGAACTGACCGGCATCTCTCTTAGGTAAGAACTTAGGGGCGCCCGGTATCTTATCGACCCTTTCTTGGTGTTCTCTGATTTGGTCCCGAAGCGCTTTGTTCTCATTTTCCATTTCCTCCATCCTTTTCAAAATGGCTACGAGAGTGTCGTCACCTGCACCATTAATGATATTGTGAGTAATACATGTCGTTGGGGAGGAGGAGGGAAATGATCATGCTGTTTGTCCGCTGGTGGTATAACGCAAGTCCTTGCATTTTCTGTAGTTGTGTCCCGAGCGGGCTTATGGAGGACGCTGGTTAGCGTGTCAGTTAGCCAGGCCTCTAGGAGCTTTTTTATTGCTGGTGGCGCCTCCCCCCGCCACGGATGTGGAGGCTCCCTTACCAAGAAATTTTGTGATGCTGTCGTGGGGAGGGGTGAGCCACCTCACCTGGGGGAGGCATTTAGGCGTTGCGTCCTCGTCCACTACTTTAGAGCTCTCATTGATGATAATTATGAGGTTGGTTGGGAGGTCACTCATTATTTTCATTCTTTCTTCTCCATTACCTGCCATATTAGATCTGTCTGCAGAATGAAAAGGATCTTGTTCTTTTTTTTTTTTACGTTAGTAACCAGTGTCAGTTGTAGATCTAGAAGAAACTAAAGATTTAATTAGATAATCCCCACATACAGTGCCAAATTATTTGACCAAAAGTATAATTTTCGGCTGAAACTATTATATTTATGTAATAACAGGTTAAACCTAGTTAATGATAATATCTCTATATGCGAATCTTGAAAACGTGTGTGAGGTGAGACAGATCGAATAAGGGGTTGACAATAACAAGCATTAAATAGTCATAAAGTATAAGCAATAATGGAAAGTGGCTGATAATAAATAGTAATAAATGATATTTGAATAAATAGAAGGAGTGATTCACCCAATAAATAATTAGCTGAGTGATTATTCCTCCTAACAATGATGAGTGATAGACAGATCTTAGAACATTCGAAATCTTCTCGGATCTGATGGAAAAGTGTAGGATAATATAAACAAGAATCTTGATAAAAAGGTGTTATTTGTATCTTTTCAAGAGGAAGAGAATCTTTTAGCAAGGTCTGCTCTTATCAAAATGAATATCACATGCCCCTATTCATTATCTTTTTTCCTATTTATATGGGACATACCCCCAATAAACCCTAGTAGTATAAGTACAAAGAATATCCAATGAAATATTCTCTTTAATATCCTGCCCTAATAAACTAGCCGTTATAGCTTTTTTTACAGTGCTCGACACTGACCATTTTCTGCATCTCGACCACGAGTTTCGCCATCTCCTGGTCGACCTCGGCTGACTCTTTTCTCGATATTGCTTAGTCCCAAGTACTGATACAAATATCGACCCATACACTAGCTTTATTATAAACATTGTTTTGTGTTAGTGCTAACTATCTCCTCCGTTTCATTTTATTTGTTGTAGTTCAACTTGGTACTCCCTCCGTCTCATATTATCTGTCATGATTCTTTTGTACACGCCCCTTAAAAAAAATTAATTAGGATGAAATTTTGATTACTTTACCCTTATTCATGTCTTAATATTTAATCTTTCTTCATTAGTATTTGAATAAAGTTAGGTGCATGTAGTCTTCAAGGATAATTATTACTAAGGGTAAAAAAATAGAAAGATAATCTATTTTGTCTTGAACTTTTAAAGTGACAAATAATTTGAGACAATTATTTTTAGTAACCACGACTAATAATATGAGACGTAGGGAGTACAAACTTTAATAAAAAAAGTTAGACTTCTTATGGTCTTAAATGAGCCATAACATTGTATGGTTATAAGACTTTTAAAGCTTTTGTCTTAAATCTGTCAAAATACTTGTGTGGCTATAAATGATTTTTATTAATAAAAAAAAAAATGTATCGATTTTTTTTTTAAAACAGACAAATAAAAGACTAGTGCCAAACAAAGTAAAGCGGAGAAATTACTTGTTATGAATTTTACAAATGCCTTTATTTAGGGAACAAATTTTCGTGGTTATGATGATATGAGGATTGTTGTTTATGATAGAACAAAAGACATTTTTATTTCATTTTGTCACTCTTCAGTCTTCCCCACTCTTGAAGAATGGCGATATTTATTACTCGAGAGTCGAGCATAATACAAGGAAAATTTCTAGTCTTCCTATGTATTACTAATGCAAGCATTAGTTATACAACTTATTTGGTATTATCTTATGAATAATTAATACATAACATACCATGTTATTACCAATACCAAGGCTATTAATGCATGTATTAGCATGGTCAAAGACAAAACCTTTAAGCCCCTTAAAGCTAAAGAACATGGAGGGCACTTTTGTAAGCAACTAATTTTCTTAAAAATTATGCAATGCATCTTAATATTTAATACACCACACCAAACAGTGCATAAAAAATAAACTAATGCTTGCATTAGTAATACACCTTATTCAGCATTATTCTTATATACCCTACCAAATGACCCTAACTCTTTTATTCTTTAGAAAATTGAAAAACAATTATCTTTATTTACTAATCAGAAAAGGCAATCAAGAATCAGAATACAAGTTTTGATCACTTGTTAATTTAAAGGAAATAACAAGAGACTATTAACAGGATTGAGTTGCCGATGAATTTACGCATTGTAACAAAATATAAGCACACCAAATTTAGGTTGACAACAGGGGAACATCATTTTTCTTCCTTGGAGAACTGTCTGCTTCTCACTTTACTGGATCTTGATCAAATTGGTTTTGCAATACTGATATCACAACAGCAACTCAACTGCAAACTGTCTGCTAAAAGAACGCAAAAAAACAACAGAAAAAGAGAATACTATAGTGTTTTCTTGTATGCACCTATAGACGCAAACTGCTGGAAGTCAAAGCAGTGAGCCTGGAAAGTGCATAGATGATTGGTTTTAGAAGGGCATCTTGAAATGGTTAAATTCTACGCCATTTCCTTCTTCTGCCCTTCTCATCCAACAGCCTACTATCACATAAACATGAACATAGAACAAGTGAACTACAACAACTAGCATAGGAAATGTAGGAAGTTCGGTAAGCAGATATGTCGACAGCAGAACAACAACCGGCCAGTAAACTTCCCAATTTGAATTCATGTAGCTACAGCCACATTGGCAATCAAAAACAAGAGTACTCAATTTCACCCTTCTCTTGGTACATGTAGCTTTCAATCAAGCATTAGAATTTGACATAAATTACCACATAAGTATGATCTTTCTAAAATGGATTACCACTAGTATTGGAGATGTAGAAAGTTCGGTAAGCAGATATGTCGACAGCAAAACAACAACCGGCCAGTAAACTTCTCAATATGAATTCATGTAGCTACAGCCACATTGGCAATCAAGATCAAGGGTACTCAAGTTCACCCTTCTCTTGGTACATGTAGCTTTCAATCAAGCATTAGAACTTGACCATTTCTAATATCTTACAGCCTAATATCACATAAGTATTACCTATGTTGTTCAGACTCTACAAAAATGTTGCCGGGTGCGCGTTGGATACTCCAAAAGTAGTTTGGAGGATCGAGCACGGGTGCGGCAACATTTTTGGAGAGTCCGCATAACATAGAGTATTACAACAACAACATACTTATCCCTACCCTGTGGAGGTAGAGAGACTATTTGCGGAGAGCCTCGGCTCAAGGACAAAATAAAAATGAGCAGTATCAACAAGCACTAACAACAATGATATAGTAAACAAGTAACAGGTAAACATATAACTCTACAAACAAAAATGCAAGGCTAATACTATTGCCATGAGAATGGCAAAGGAATACACGCAACTACCCCCTAACCTTCTACCCTAATATCACGTAAGTATTATCTTTCTAAAATGAATTACAACTAGTATTGGAAATGTAAGAAGTTCAGTAAGCAGAAATGTCGACCGCAAAACAACAACCCGCCAATAAACTTCTCAATTTGTTACTCAATTTCTCACACCTTCTCTAGGTACATGTAGCTTCCGATCAAGCATTACAATCTGATCATTTCTAATATCAGAGGCAAATCCATCATCTATGCACAAAATGTAGAGCAAGAACATCTTAGATACAGTCAACATAGCTAGTAATAAAGAATAAACAGTTCCAACGAGGGATATCTCAAATTGCATGTTCTAATTTAAGATGATTCTCATCAACAAAATCCTTAA
Source organism: Nicotiana tabacum (assembly GCF_000715075.1). Classification (NCBI taxonomy): domain Eukaryota; kingdom Viridiplantae; phylum Streptophyta; class Magnoliopsida; order Solanales; family Solanaceae; genus Nicotiana; species Nicotiana tabacum. The sequence goes on along the minus strand of NC_134102.1, from coordinate 7,109,989 downwards.
TAAGAACCACTAAAAGCTAGTTAACAGGACACAAAAATAGAGATAACAAGAATCAATTCAAGTAAAAGTACTATAAAATTTCTTTGCCTAAAAGACTAACTCATGTGGTCTCATGCCTGACTTGAGTGAGAACCGCGCAGACAAATAATCCTTCAAATAAGGAACACCCTCAATAGCCTTGATCAATGCTGCATCAACAGTTTTCTGGTCATCTTTCTTTTCCTGTGGAGGAACATTTTTCTCCTGCGAGAAAAATAATGTGAACAGAAAAGATCCATTAGTATTTCAGTCAATATCAATCAACACCTCAACCTTAATTCTTTCATGTCCTAGATTAATAACTAAATATAAAAGGGTAAAAATTACCTTTTAAAATGACTTAGACGGTGTAAAAAGTGTTGTGCACAAAACATAAACTCGAGTTATATTTGTGATGGACTGATGGTGTGGTGAAGCAGAGAAAAGGTCTTGAAAATTGAGAGGCAGAAGGTAGTTGAGTGCAACAAATATATATATGGATTGTAAGAAGTTTGAGGAAGTTCTTTCTTTCTTTAAAGGCCTTATATAGTTAGAACGGAACTGCCGTCTATTGCTGGATTGTTCATTCCCAGGTATCTTGCCTTCCAGAAGTTAAATCATTCTGTGGCAAAAGTGCAACAGTCACCATAATTGAGGTGATGCAACATGAATTTATAGATATCGCTCCCTATGTAATGCTCCATATCAATTTTAATACAATTCTCCATATCCATTCCACTTTATCCGAGTCCATTTCATTCCATTACAGTTAAAAGAAATACAAATAGTATTTGAAATGTAAGAAGTTCGGTAAGCAGATATATGTCGACAGCAGAACGACAACCGGCCAGTTAACCTCTCAAATTTGAATTCATGTAGCTACAGCCACATTGGCAATCAAGATTAAGGATACTCAATTTCACCCTTCTCTTGGTACATGTAGCTTTCAATCAATCATTACAATTTAACCTTTTTTTCTAATATCAGTGGCACCCCTCCCGACATGATAAGTTTAAATTGCTTAATTTTCCATAAACATCAATCACAGGGCGGGCTCACAGTGTTGGTTGCACGTTCAGCTGAACCTATATTAAGAAATCCAATGAATATGTACAAATTATTAATTTAGAACCCAGTAAAGATTATAATCCTGAACCCATAAGGTTCAAATCCTAGCTCCGTCTCTGATCAACCATTGTCATTTGTGATAAACTAAAGGCCTTTTAAAAATAGACTCTCACTACATTTCACATTTATATCTAAAAATGCAAAAAATGATTTAAACTAGAAAGAATTAAAGCAGAAAATGAACAAATGAAAACAAACCTCTTTTTTCTCTTCAAAGAACTCGCCTTCACCCTTCTTCTGTTTCTTCTCAGCTACCTTATCAAAATACTTATCATCAGTCTTCTCAACATTTACCTCACTAACATCAACTTTAGTTGACGTGGCAATAACATAAGCTTGATTAACACGTCTTAATGGAACTCTATTAAGGTTAAAAGGACCAGTAACAAGCAAAAGCCCAGATTTAAGCTGTTTTAAAAACACAGCTCTTTTACCCTTAAATCTTCCAGCTAAGATAATAAGCACAGTTCCAGGTGTAATACTTGATCTTAATTTTGTGGGTTTTGGCTTGTGTTTGTTTACAAGGGGTTTTGCGACCTCATCTGCTGGGTAAAATTTTGGGGGATTTGAGGTGGGTGGGGATGGGGTGGGTTTTTTCCGGTGTTGAGGGAATTTTGTGGTACATTTTGGAACGTGAGAATTTTCCAACGCCGGGAATTAGGTTTGGGTTGCGGATTGTTTTCTTGGGCGCCATTGGAGAAGCTTTGGAGGAAGAGAGAGTTAGCTGTATTATTTTGTTATATAGAGTTGTAAGCTAGGGTTAGTGACTGAAATGGCAGCGGTTCATTTCTCTAACTGGAGAACTGGTTATTTTGGGCTTGTTTAGAATTGTTGGATAATTGAGGAAAATCTATAACTAGGGTGATTTATGATTGCTAATTCAAAATTAGTCACAGTTTTAAAAGTAATTAAAATTTAGCCATTTTTTTTGTGTAATACAAAATTTGAATAAAAATACCTTTAAAAATCTGAATTTTTTTCAGCATAATATGGTGGAGTTCGAATTTTTTATATGTGAATATGTTTGAATTCCAACATAATATGTTAGAAGTTTATACGCGAGATTTGTATATTTTTGTTCATATTATCTCCACATTAAGTAGTAACTATTTTTCAATGACTTTGCAAATGCGGACTATTTTTCAATCCTAGCCTATGCTATTTTTACTGGATCATTTGACATTAGATTTGGCCCTACAAATAGCCACTTTTTATACTGTTAATAAAAAATTAATCATAATTTCAAAACTAATAAATATTTAACCACTCTGTAATGAGAACATAAATATCTAGACAAAAATATTCCTACTTAATACATGAAAAAATTCTAGCTTAATACGTTAGAGAAGTTTTTATAAGTGAAGCTTCGACATAGTTTGAAAACTTCCTAGCTATGAAATTCTAACAGAGTTTATTGAAGTTTCATTTTTAAAATCTTTGAACTCTAGCCCAACGTTGGGCGGATCATTTAGGCTTGGGCCAAATTTGACAGTTGTAGCAGGAATGTAAGTTTGCTTTGATTTTATCACCAACCTTTTACACGCTGAATACATCTTGAGATACTTAAAGTTGGCACTATTTTTCATTTAGACACCTAAACTTAAGGGTGTTCCAATTGAGCACTTATAGTACCCCTAAACTTTTCCAATTAGACGTTTCTTGCTGAGTTGGCACATAGAGTGAAGTTCACCTAAAATAGGCGCGTGAAGAGCCCAAAAAACATATTTTATCTTCATTTTTTCTTTTTATTTCTTCCTTCTTCTTCTTCTTTTCTCTCCACCGTCACTTCCACCATTGTCTCCCCCACTTTCACCATTATTGTGCCTCCGCCATTAATTTAGCCCGAAAGTTTGAACCAACAATCGTCTAAGTTGATTGAAACCGAAGAGAGACCGTATTCTTCATTTGAAATCAAAACACCATTAATGGAGTCTTTAAGAAAGCTTGAAGGTTTAAAATGGGTTACTTAATTTGATGAAAATTTGAGAAATTAATATTGGGGTTGTCTTCGAGTCTTCGTGGGGAATCTTTAGCTGAATTTATAACAAATTTGGAGGAGTTTCTCTTGAAATTTTGGATTAAAATCGTGGTTAGAACAAGAATACACATGAAGATAGTGAAGAACACCAAGAATAATGATTTCAAGAACACCAATATATCCTTCTTTTGTCTTTTCTTTTGTTAATAATGTGTCATTTTCTGATTGGGTGTAAATTAAAGTTTTTTTTTCTTTTTGAGAATGTTATTTTATTTTTTTTTACTAAATAGATTTTAAAATATTTTTTTTCTTCTTTTTTTTAACCCAAAATGATATATGTCCATTTTTTTATTTGTCATTCGCCACGGCAGCGAGTGCATTGCACACTCTTTGTAAGTTTGACTAATTGTCAAAAAAATATCTAATTGGAAAAGTTTAGAGTACTATAAGTGCTCAATTTGAACACTCTTAAGTTTAGGTGTCTAAATGAAAAATGATGTCAACTTTAAGTGTCTCAAGATATAATCAGCCTTGTCTAAACTAGGTTTCAATTCGTGGACAGTTCCTGTTTTTGCCCATCTAATGGTTGTCTTCAGGGGCGAAGCTACAGTGTAGCAAGGGTGGTCAACTGACCACCCTTCGTCCGAAAATATCGGAAAATTAACATTGTGTATATAGGTAAAATTTTGGATTTACATGCATTTAATACATATTGAACACCCTTGCAACAATGAAGGGTCATAGCTCAGTGGCAAAGGGTGGTCAAGAGGGCCTCATAGGCGCGGGTTCGAGCTTCACTCTCCACAATTTTTATTTTTCTTGTTCAAGTTTGAACACCCTTGAAATATTTTCTAGTTTCGCCACTGATTGTCTTTGGTGAGTGTATCACGGCATCACTTAGAACAAAATTAAACTTCATGTCAAGAGAATTCTCGTTAAAAAAAAAATGGTTCCACACAATCCAATAATATATATTGAGCTTATATACTGGTTCGGTACAATTATATTTTAGGCATGACATGACACTATTGGATTTATTTACGGACCATTGGTGCCAACATTTGACAAGGTTATTACAACAGGTACGGAGATAGGATTTGAAGTGTACGGGTTCTAAATTATAAATACAGAGTCTCAAAAAAAATCACCTGATTTTCTTCTCCGCCCTGACTACATATGAAAGTTATCTTCTTAACAAGGGCATAAGGCCACTCCATGTGAATGCAAGTTGGTCTCACTAAGAAACTAAAAATAAGAAATTAGGACAACAACCACATACCTTGTCTGTCGACTTGTACTCCAAATTTAAACTTTTGAAAAGAACCAAAGCACAAACTGACAAAGAGAATGAAGTTCAAAATGAGGGATAACCCTAGAATCAAAAATTAAAAATTAGATTTTGTATAAATTGTCAAATATAAAATATAAGAGGAAAATATGAAAGAAAAAAATCAGGAAAGAAGAATTGAAGAAGGAAGAATGGCCTAACTTCTAAGGGAGAAAGAGCATACATTCATACACAGCGAGAGTTGAAAGACGTCTGGATCCGGCAGATTGCGGTAGCAGCGCCAGCGATTAACAGAGGCAGAAACCTAGCTTTTTTGATTTGGAATTGAGAAGATGAGAAAACGTGTTTTTGTTTAGAGAAGGATTTGTTTATTAGAAAGAAAAAAGATTTTATGTTTTATTTATTAAAAAGTATAAATGCTAGTTTAAAGGAAGGCAAAGTATCGTTTGGACTTTGGAGTTGTTTCGGAATTCCGATGTCGTTTAATTTGTGCTTTCTTAGAAAGAAAAATTATAAAAAGCAACAAAATAGCTCAATGTTTTCAATGTGATTCGAACCCGCGCTTTCTACAGGCGAACCTAGGAACTCTTACCATTGAATCCAGAGCCATTTTGTTACTGGGTTTGGCATGATATATTTATATAGAATCGGTAAAAAATTTTAATACAAATATAGGGTCTCGAAAAAAATCACTGAATTCGCCCGAACCCGCACCCTCTACTGTAGCTTCGCCTGTGATTACAAAAGACACGATCTCATCATAATTGCACTCCAATGAAACTAAACTTACATAGACAAGAATATATTGTAGAATGATTTAAACCCTTTAAAAAATTTATTAAATACTTTTGAAATACATAAGAAAACGTATAATCATGTGAAAAAGAAATCTACTAGCTCTCAATAGTAAATACCATCAATTTGGATAAGTATCCAATATCCATGAAATTAAAGACAAGTATAAACTAGGGGCAAGTGCACATGTAGTTATTTTTAGGAATGCTATTTAGAGATTAGTCAGTACATATTTTGTCCTGAAATTTTAAATTAAAAATCTTAACTTTAAGACAATTTAAGATATTTTTATCCTGAAAAATTAAACTAAACAATTAAAATTCACAACGCACTGACTAAATCCTAATAGCACCCTTTAGAGTTGCTATCAAATTAAGCCAACATAGGGTAAATCAAAAGACCTCTATATTCTTTTCTAGGTCTCTCCAAAAAAATCCCTTTATAATCTCCCCTCCAAATTCTTTTCCAACCCCTTTCTCTGACCTTGGATATTCACCACTTATAGTACTTTCGAGTTTCTAGTAAAATTTATTTATTTTCTTGTTAGAATAAGCTTATATACCAAATTTCCAATTATGGGTGCAAAACTCTGTTGTCTCAACCACCCAAATTCAGAACCCCAACAACCGAAAAAAATCACCCCAACAAATTCTAAACAAAATAACGAAAATACAAATCCTCTTCAAATTCACAAAGCTTTGCAAATTTTTTTCTCAGTTTCAAATATAAACGCTAACTATGACGGAGTTGTGCCTAGTGGTGAAGTACAAGTTAATATCATATTTAATTCGCCAATTAAGAGTTTTGAGGAATACGATTAGTAAAACTTTCTATATTTTGCTGTGTGTGAAAGAACATTCGCCAAACAAATAGAAATAAAACTTGGTTAAGTAGCACAACAACAATATACGCATTGTATTCTCATAAATAAAATTTGGGGAGAGTATATACGCAAACGTTAGTTCTACTTTGTGGAGGTAGAGATCAAGGATGTTTCCGAAAATTTATGTAATCAGCTAGCTAGTATCAAATGCTACCATTTTTACCATTTTTGTGATTCTATTATTTTTTGGGGATAAAACACGCCAAGCATGTGTTTTTAACTTATTTGTTACTCCCTCTGACCCAATTTATGTGGTATTTAATTAGATACGAAAGTTTTAAAAAAAAATGTGGTCCAAAACAAATCAATAGATATGTGTATAACTATAAATCTCTCATTAAAAATAAAATAAAAAAGTTTAAAGTTATATTATTTCTAGACGAGGGAGTATTATTTCTAAATAAAGAGGTATGTTATTTTTTCAGGGACAAACTGAAAAAGAAAGTATGGCACATAAATTGGGACGGAGGAAGTGTATGTTATATTGTATACCTACCATTTAAGTTTATATATGCCTTAATAACCAGTAGTATGCTGCTATAATGTACTCGAAAGACATGCATTTTCCATTTTGCTGTGTGTTCCAAAGTTAGAAAATTAAGAATAATACACACGGACGACGGGTGTTGTAAGGCGAATAATTGAGCGTCGCCAATTTGGCTACATGAACTTTTACCTTATTACTAAGGGTTCGATTCCTATTTTGTAATCCCCTTCCCCATTTCTCCCTTTCCCTACACCCTACGTGACAAAAATTAAAAAAAATTCTAAGCTGGAATTGTTTATCTAATTGCTATTAAATTTAGGTTCCGTGCTCTCACACGTATATACACTTTTTACACTATCATTTTTAATTAACCGACAACAATATTTAGCTAGCTCTTTGTAAGAAATCTAATATGATAATTAAAAAGCAAAGTAACAACTCATTATAATTAACCAAATTGCTCTAATAACTTATACGTAGTATACTTCTTTTATACTAATAGAATATACTAGTATCCATGAACGTGTGTTACACGTTAATAATGACACATGATGATTTAAATATTTATTTATATGAAGGAACAATAAAATTTAGTTAATGAGAGAAATTTTATGTATAATAATACAACAATCATCTAAATGCCAAAAAATATTATTACATTAGCATAATACATGGAATTTAAAATAAAAGGACATCATCAAAACTTACACAAATGATCAATTTTGTCATGTTAGTAACTATAATTATATATTATAGTTTAAAAGTATTTAATGTGATGGTATCTTAACGAACACTTATTTGTGGACAATATTTTTTTGTGTATGTTTTCTCATAATGCGTTGGTTGCTCTGCCTTAACCAGAACTCTTATTGTCGATCTTGATATCCCTCTTGAAAGTGTAATATACAGTTGTTCGTGCAAGAAAATATATTGCGGTAATATAATTCAATATTTAGGATGTTTGACCTTGTGCTTTATTTATTATATTTGTAAAACATAAACATACTAAAAATTATTTTCACACAAATTTAAAAGGATATTACTTAGTTTCAGATGACGAAAGTTGAATTCAGGGATAAGAATATACTTAGAAGTACATTAACCAGTATCATACTTTTTGCATGTATGACGTTACTGTCAAAACTTCTATATACCATTTATGTGCTATTACATAAGCTATTCGACGTATCTAAGTTTTTCAGTGGCATAACGGGCATATTTTTCTTCAAAATTAACTATATACAATGGAAGATCAATTTTAACTTAGTCTATTATATATACGGTGACACTAACATACGTAAGAAATAATAAACTTGACAACAAACATATATGGTAGAAGGTCATTTGGTACTAAAGTATTTAAGTATTCTTCTTGGTAGTAAATATTAGTATCATTTTCTTGTTGAGTCAAAAACTGAAAAATATTTTATTTTTACTATAAAATTTTGCAATCAACCTTTTATTTAGTTGATCAACATATTTATTTCTGCTAGCTAAAATATCTTTTTAATTCTATCATGTGATTTGCACAAATTGCGTTCTAATCTAATGATAGAAATATTTCTCTTATTAAATGCACTACTATTACCATTGGGATTGATAACCAAGTGTTTAGGAAGAACCAAATTATTTTTTATTGGATGCTCTTCTTCGTTTCCGACACGAAGCAAGAAGACACTAAATACTGGATATGTTCTTACTTTATATTTCTTGTAGCTGAATCTTTTTTGTTTGAGGCTAGAAGTATACCTTTGGCAAACTAGCTTTTACAATCTCTACTTTTATCGATTTTGGAACTACTGGTAGTACTTGACAGAACCTCACCTCCCAAACCATTAATTTTTCACCAAATGGTTCATTAATATCCATATCTCTACAACTCCGGGCAATTATTTCGATCGTTTGACACTTAGCCATAAGTGCTTCATCCCATATTATCAATTTTGCTTTCCTTATAAATTTAGTACTGTTGCTTTGCTTTGATATATTTGTGATGGTTATTTAAGTTGTTTGAAAAGGTATATCAAATCTAAAGTGAGTGTCCTTACAATAAAATTATTGTTGGTACACCACTTGCTATTATTGCTAACAGTGTCATGCCTCTTGATATGATATTTGCAAGTAATGCATCTACAAAGAATAATCCCATTATATCATAGTCGACTCTTTATAATATAGTCTTGAAAGCGTGTTCTTGTTTATGATTTAGCTTTAATTGTGCTTACTCAGACACTTGTGTAGCATTTTGTTTCTTAATAATATACTAACCTTTTTCCTCTGTGTTCTAACACTCTTTTTATGGAATAAATTAATGTACCCTAAGATTTTTTTTAACTTGAATAAGAATTTTACTCATGTGATGAATTTAAAAAATAATTGAATTGCATTCTCTTGCTAAATAATTAATTAAAAGATTTAATTATTTAGTTTTAACATAAAAAATAATTTATTCTATATTGATTCAGATCTTAATATTAGTTCATCTTTTATTTTGAATATTTAATCTCAATTATAAATTTATCCTCCATAAATTTTATTTTCAAAGAGTAAAAGATTGATATGACATTTCACTTTTAGATCATTATGTTTGTAGTATCATTAGTGGTATTGACTCTTATCAACCATTTTTTTCCTCTTTCTCACACATTTATATTTTTAAATATTTTTTTAGTTATTGTTTAATAATTGAGTATTTTTCAATATTACATGAAAAATTAATAAAAATATTATTTGAGTAGGAAAATAGTTCAAATATAATATAAAAATATATTATCGTTGGGGTATTTTTTTTCTCTCAATTTCAACTCTTTATGCAGTCCATTTAATATTACTTTTATTTTTTCTTCGTATTGGACATTATGGAGTGGTAATGTATTGCCAATACAGAGGATTCTTATGAAATTGATTTTATTAACCATTCCTACATATTTTTATTAAGAATTTAATAGATAAAATTATATTAATTTTAAAACCTTAAATATTAAAAATTAGCGTAGAAGGTATTGTAGTCCAAAAAATAGGTTATTGCAGTTATATCCTTTCCCCGTGAGTTCTTCCGTTTAATATTTTAGGGCTATTTTGATATATTAATGTTATATTTATGCTATTATAAAAATATAAGTTCTTATGTTTCTGAATGTGTTTGGACAATATAATATATTCTCAAATTAAATTAGTAATAGGACATTATAATACGTTTTCAAATTAAATTACTAATAGGAATTTTTAAGAAGTGTATCATAAAAGTAATATGATTACATTACTAAAGATATTTACTTGTTCAATTTTATATGAATTAGATATCCCGAAAGTAATTATACTAATAGGATTCTTAAGGTAATCACGTAGGATTCCTAACGTGTATTATTATGGCCTAAAACTGATAGGTTAAGAGTCTAACATCTAGAATTTCGGTTATGTCATTTTATTATGAGTTATTATGCTTAATATTATAAGGTTATTTTTGTAAACCGATATTGTATTCATACTTTTATAATAATATAGATATACATAGATAACTCACTGTTTTACTCAACTATCGAATTGTGGCCCCGTCGGAATGTAAAAAAAGGAGACAAATGACACTATATAGCCGCTCTTAAAATAATAGTCGAAAAATATATTTTTTGTATATATATATTCTGTATAGTATATATAAAAATTATATAAATTTTATATTCATGTTCGTCTAACGAATATAAATAATTTTTGGCGCATGCTAAAAAGTAATATTACTCCAAAAACAAATCAACCGACAGCTCCTAGACATGGAACCCACTAACGTATGAAAAAGCCACAAAAAATGACTGTTAAAGTAAATAAAAAAAAAATAAAAAAATAGGCGGGGTCCCCCTAACGGCAGCGATGCGCAATACCCGCCAAAGTATATGATCTCAATTCTCAAACTATATCCATCCCTTCTTTACGATTTCCCACTTTCCACTTTACTATATCCGCTAAACACTGTAGCTAAAAGTCACTGATTTAATTTAGCGATTAATTATTAAAAGATTATATTAGATACGCGCAATTTAATAATAGATTAACGATAAAGTTGGTAGCTAATTTCAAATTATTTTTTAATGATCCAGTTTATTCGTTATAATTTCTTTTTTTATTTATTTTATTACTAACATAGTTTCGAGCTAAAAATAAATAAAGTGGGTTCTTTATTCTTACTCTTTCAGTTATAGCTATGAAGTCTTCTCGCAGAAACAGCTTTTACTCTTCTTCTTCTTCCACTGTCACCTGCTTTATGGAAAATGACCAATCTACCCCGGAGATCATTCAAATTCCCATTCAGTCCCCGCCGGAAAATGCACTCCCAAACCTCTCAGCTCCGACCGGTACGGCTGCTGTTAAAATACAGTCAGCTTATAGGTCTTACATAGTTCGTACCCTTGTAAAGAAGATTTCAGCCGTCAATTCTGAAGCAAACTATTTACAACGTCTCATCCAACGGCAGGTATAATTGACCGATTATTTAACTGTACACTTTACTAAATTGCTCTCTGAATTTCAGCTTATTAAATTCATACTTTCAAAATTTCATATATGGATCTAAAACTTTAACCTGTCGTAAATGATTAGTTACTATTCTTATCAGATTACCAATTAATGTTTATCAAGAGATTTACCTATAATTACCTAATAAGTGACGTGATTGTATATATATTTTTACACGATAGTGCTTAGATCGAGCTTCCACGACTCTACCACCCAGTCAATTCTATTCCACTTAATCCCTCTTTGATGGCCACATAAAATAATTAATTAATATGGGTTTGAAAAAAATTCATCTTATATTAGTCATATACTCGGATATTCATAGGCGAATTGATTAAAAAGTTATAACATAAAATTTTCAGGTTGCAGAGAGGGGCTACATGCATAACATAGTAGTATTAATTATTAAGGTAAGAGGATTTGTAAAAACTCCAGTTGCACCTTGTGCAAGTATAAGACTTCTTTAGTTAGTAGGGGTTACTATAACAACATCAACAACAACAACAACAAAAAACCCAGTGCAATCCCACAAAGTAGGGTCCGGGGAGGGTGAAGTGTACGCAGAACTTATCCCTAACTTCCGAAGATAGAGAGGCCGTTTCTGATAATTAGTAGGGGTTACTGCTTCTCCTAATTTCTTCCCTTTGACGTATTTTGAAGATCAAATTTTGAGGAATATATATAAATACATATGCACATAATACCAAATTGTAAGTTTTAGTGATTCTTGCGTAGTGATGGCATTTCCTATTACTGGTTGTTATGTCAGTGAGGTACAAATAGACCATATCAACATTAAATCTTATCAACTATTGTCCTGAAAGCACATAAACCACCTAGCTACTTTCTAGAATGGTAGATGACCACTGAAATCGGTTCGTGACATGTCACTTGTTGATAGCAAGAGACAGTTGATGCTGCTATACAACAACAACCCAGTATAATCCACTAGTGGGGTCTGGGGAGGGTAGTTTGTACGCAGACCTTACCCCTACCCTGGGGTAGAGAGGCTGTTTCCGATAGACCCTCGGCTCCCTCCCTCCAAGAACTCCAACCTTGCTCTTGGGGTGACTCGAACTCACAACCTCTTGGTTGGAAGTGGAGGGTGCTCGCTAGAGCAACCCACTCTTGTCACAGTTGATGCTTGTCACAGTTGATGCTGCTATAGTGCTATGTATTTTCAACTACATCTCTATCCCACATTATTTGCAATTTGAGATGATTGAATAATGACAAGGTTGAAATTGTAGTTTGCTACCGCTACAAAGGATACTCTACCGGATTCTTATCGTGAAAAAGGGGTAGGCTCGCTAGGTGGCTTAGTCTCAGTGCCGCTGGTCATGACATGACCCCCATGCTGGGTCATGACTGGTTGTTATGTCACTTAGGTACAATCAGATCATATCTAAGTTAAATCTTATCAACTATTTTTGTGAAGTACACAAACCATCTAGCTAGAATGATAGATGATCTCACTGAAATCATGTCCGTGACATGTCACTTGTTGATAGCAGGATACAGTTGATGCTGTAAGGTCCAGTGAGCGAGAGAGAATCAGGATGAACGAGGCGCTAATGGGTCTACTATTGAGATTAGACTCAGTGCCAGGAATTGATCCAACAGTCAGGGAGCTGAGGCGACACGTGAGCCGCCGGATCGTGGGGTTGCAAGAGATATTAGATGCTGTTTCTGACACTAAGATTCAAAACTGGGATGGGTTTTTGATGGACTGGGATGATGTTATAGAGAGGATGGAAATGGAGGTTTGCAAAGAAAGAGGTGATAATGAATTGGAGACGTTTTGTGCTGAGCATTTGGGTTTTCGGTGCCTACAAAGATTTCTCCGCGACCAATAATGATACTAATCCTCACAAATGTAATGTCATCTTTCCTTTCTTGTTAATACATTATATATATCTATACATGTATCTGACTTGTAATCCTGTTGTATAATGCATATGAGAGTTCTCTTTCCTTCTCGTCTTCGTTCTGTGTTAATGACATCTGGTAGGTAACATTTGCTTTCTATAGGTTTTCTAGAAACATTTATCTAAATTCTTTGCTACATTAGGAAATTAAACTTGATCGATAAGGCGTAGATGTATATTTTTCCTTCAGTTCCCTGATTCTGTCAAGAATATTCTAAAAGTATATTGCATAAACAAGGTGTTATGGTATATATGCCCTAAGAGCGTTTTCTATCGTAAAATTTTGAGAAAAAAGTGCTAACGCTAATCTGATAAAAAAGAAGAAAGATGGAGTGTATGAAGAAATACCTGTTAAGTGGCAAGAACTTTAAAAGTTGATGAATCCATCACGTTAAAATCCTGAATTCGCCTATGTGACAATTGTAATACATATATAGTACTCTAGCAAAAGTATGTGTGCAGTTCATTTCAATGGAATAATAAGTTCTTATTATACTGATACAGCAGCTTCTCAAGCTTCCACATCAATTCTCTACATCATTTAGCAGTTACTGATATTTCCTTCAATTGAATAGCATGACAAACTAACCCCCCCCCCCACCCCCCCCCCCAAAAGCAACCCCACCAAAGCAACCTTTGTTTTCTCTTGATCTCTCTATACTTGATAAAACATAGAACTTACATGCCAAATGAGACATGTTTAGACAGAGGTGCAACTGCATTTGCATTGTGACAAGCAATTCTTGCAATCAGAAAGCCTTGGGTAGACACCTTTGCAATCGCACTTCTTTGTACACTTGGTACGCGAAGTTCCACCCCACAAGCACTTGGCCATGCAACGCATGATAGGCGCGCATTTTGGACAGTCGGCTTTCATGTGATTTACTATGCAATTTCTGCAGCCATCACCATCTGTTGGGCACCCTAAACAGGGCAAAGTAATCATCTCACACACTATTATTAACATTAACAGACACCCAAAGAGTGTCTTTGATGATAGCATCTTTCCCTCTCCCATAGATCTTTTCTACACTCTATATAAGTTCTTGTTTATAGATGCCCTCTTGTGACTTTTGATGAGAAGGTCACTAGAGGGAAGAGATCTATTTATAGCGGGTATTCAACTCAATTTAACTTGTAATCCCTCCAATCTCAAATATTGTTGTTATTTTCAACAACAACAACAACGGCAAACACAATGTAATAGGGTATGCAGAGAGTAGCGTGTACGTAGACCTTACCCCTATCTTGTGAAGGTAAAGAATTTGTTTTCGATAGACCCTCAACTCAAGAAAGATGAAAATGAGCAGCAACAACAAGGAAACAGAAGTGAAAGAAATAACCGGTATTAATAAAGATCTAAACATAAGAGAATACGAGAATAATACTAATACTACAAGATTTGAAAGATACACTCGACTGTCCACTAACATTTTAATATTAGTTGTCATTTTCTACCGACTAAATTTGTTTCAAAACATTGACGTTTCAGAAGAACAAGAAGTCATTTATTACTTTTTTTTCCTTTTAAAATCTACCCTTATTGCTCTAATTGACGGAGTGTTAATTACGTAAGACGTTTAATGGGGAGATAAAGGATAGTTTAGACAAAAACGTACTCTTATGATTAAGGAGAGTGCAAAAACCTTAAGAGGCAGAGAGAATTCTTAGACAGAATTCATGCATGGTTTGGCACAGATTTTTACCTAAAATTTAGTACTCTGGTCCTGGTTTTTATCAGCATTTAAGTTAAATTTAATGTGTGTTGCAGTTAAAGTTGGCTATTGTCTTGGGTTGCTCAATAGTGCCTCATCTCCTCGTTAGTATATGGTTTTAAATGATTGACATCCTTGTCCTGTCCTGCCTACTGCTTTTGCTTGCTACCTATGCAAAGTTTCCTGGAATCTAAATGCCATATGGGGTAGCATGCATTTGAGATCTTTTTTTGGGAAAGTGAATATCATCTGCAAGTGAATATAACCAGCTAATTGAGGCAACTTTTCTTGGAAATTTAGAAAACAATATTCTGCTATGAGAGAATGACAATTGAGACTTGAGAGTGTTATGTTTTGTGAGTGAAGAAATAAAGTCTATTTATATTTAAATTAGTAATTAATGGAGGTGTTATAATTTTTTTTTTTTTTTTTTAAAAAAACTCCAAAAGGGGCTAGTTTTGCAATTCCAGCCGTTGGGAAACGGTGAAAAGGAGCTGACCACTGCCAACGTTCAATTACATATTATTTTTTTTTGTTGAAATTATAGCTGTTGAACCGGTCCGGGCCAATCCGAGCCGATTTGGGTAACTAGTAACCCATTGATGTGACTTTATCGGTTTGTACTGGTCCGGTCCACCTCTATGTTGTATAGCCGCTCTCAAAATAATAACAAAAAAATGTATAATTTTTGTATATTTTGTGTGTATATATACATTATGCATGTTATATACAAAAATTATACAAATTTTACACACTTTTTTGATTATTAAATATAAATAGTTTTTGACGCGAGCTAAAAATAAAAAAAGTCATGTTTCAACCGGCATAAACCGATTCCCTAGCCCAACCTTGTCCGGCCCCTTATACACCGGGCTAGTTCGGTCTAGAACCGGGCGGCCCGGCCCGTTAGCCACCTTTAGTTTCAACAAAGTAGCTCCGTGATCACTTTAGGTTTAAAGGAGGGATGGAAGTATAGTTTGAAAATAGAAAGGCACTTATAGTCCATTTACTAAACCTTATATCTCAAGAATTACAAAAAGTAAATATCATTATTTAGAACTAAGTTGTTAGGATAGTATAACATTTCAATGGCACAAAAGAAATAAGCATTTGTTACTTCTAATCATGATTTTTGGGTGTCTGGGATTAGGGTGGAAATTGGGGGAGGGGGGGGAGGGGGGAGGAGGGGGTTAGGAAAATTAGTGGGCGTTTGGACATAAAAATTGTAAAATTCCAAAAAAAAGTGAAAAAAATTTCAAATGAAAATGGTATTTGAAAATTTGAGTTGTGTTGGGACATGAATATAATTTTGGATTGTTTTTGAAGTTTTGTGAGTGATCTGAGTGAAATTTTGAAAAACAGCTTTTTGGAGTTTTTCAAATTTTCGAAAAATTACAAAATGCATCTTCAAGTGAAAATTGAAAAATTTATGACCAAACGTTGATTTCGAAAAAAGTGAATTTTTTGAAAAAAAGTGAAAAATTTCTTATGTCCAAACAGACTCTAAGTGTGTTAGACTTTGGACATCTAAAACATAGCAAGTTTCAATCTTTGGTAGGTTTTCAACTCAGAAATCATGAACAATCATGCCAATGCATGAATTTCAAGTTCAGTTATGGAAAAGAAAGGGAAAGATAAAAGAAGGGGGTGGTTGAACCAGCAAAACATATAAAATACTAAAGACTATAGAGAAAAGTAGCCAAAGTTTCCTAAACTGGAAATCTTTGGTTGGAAGAAAAGCAAAAGAATGCAATATCATAATGAATGAAAGTTTTCTATTTCTTGAAATATCTTCTTGGTTTCTTGACATTCAAAAGGAACCAATCACACACCTAAGCACATATAAAAATAGAAAATTCTTGGTTAATCTATCATAGACAAAGCTCAGCTTTATTGAATCACACTCACAAAAAAGATCTAACTGCTAAAATTACCCCCCCCCCCTTCATATCTCAACAGTCAATTGAAGCAGGACATCCTCTCATTTTTCCCTCCTATTTTCTCTTCTGAAAAAACTGATAAAAATGAAAAACGAAAACAAGACAGTCTGGGACAACTAGTCGAGCAACAATAATTTTTCTTCATGTTGCCTGCCATTCTTTCTTAATATCAAATGTGTAGTTGATCTCCAAATAGCACTTGTTATCATCATCAAGAAACTACAAAATAAAACAAGAAGAACGACAAAAGTTTAGTTGATACGCATAAGAGCATGTGCGATTAAAGATGTGTTTATTTCCAAAGTGCAAAAAACATATACATGTGAAAGCATCTAGAATGCCACAAAATTCAGCTTCAGGTGAATGCCTAAATTTTAATGTTGCTTTTGAAACCATATCCAAGACTCTGCTTCATTTGGCATTTTCATATGGTGGTCCTATGTTTACTTAAAAGAGTAGTAGAAAACAAAAGATAATGAAGCTCAAATGGTCCCCTACTATAAGGTAAAGATAAGGACCATGTGCAATGGAACTGCAACATCACTGTCAATCTATCATATTGAAGAAGGGCCTATTCACCAAATTCAATATGTGATAAGCCATTAAACTAAGCCATGACCCAAGCAGAAGCTCTAAAATTCAATTTCTGGGGTATACAGGATGTACTCTGTTGAATGGTAAAGGGCAACCCCATGCGCTCCCGCTATGTGTGTGGCGTGGTCCACGGAAGGGCCGGACCACAAGGGTTTATTGTACTCAACCTTAACCTACATTTGTGCAAGAGGCTGTTTTCACGGCTCGAACCCGTGACCTCAGGTCACATGCCAGCAACTTTACCAGTTATGCCAAGGCTCCCCTTCACTATGTGTAATGGTTGATGAGAAATATTTAAATGTATGAAATGAGAAAGCTGATAATCACCTTTGTCCTTGCCGAGTAAGATCCTCTTGCGAAAATGCCAGAGGGAGTAGTCTCTTCTGGCATTTCGTGTGTATACGGCTCGGATTGAGGACTAAAGGCTCCAATCATTTCTTTCATGCTGTCCACTGAGATAAGGTTTTTGAAAAAAGAAAACAGTAATCAGAAACATCATATAAACAAATTTCTTAGGCCTCAAAATGACATTTCACAAAGAGATGGATACCTTTGATACCAGTTTTCCAAACTGTGTTTGTGTATTTGAGACCTGTCACTATATTATTGCTGACCTGGAATTTAAAGTTTAGGCTGTATTTGCTCCCTTCTTTCAGGACAAACCATGGACTTTTGGGTTTTCCATCCTCTGGGATTGGCAGAACAATATCAGGTCTACCGGGGGACTTAATTTCGAGGCTCAAGATCTTCACTTCTGGATCCAGTGACTCTACAATTTTATAGCAGACAGTAGAGAAAAATGTCAGGTTTTCTATCAAAAATTCTGAGAAAGGTAACAGTTTCTATATACGTCAGTCCTATGTTGCTCGGACTCTCCGAAAATGTCGATGGGTGCGTGTCGGATCCTCCAAAAGTAAAGTAGTGCATTTTGGAGTATCCAACATGGGTGCGGCAGCTGTTTTGGAGAGTCCGCGCAACATAGCTGGTAACCAAATTCTATCTCGACACCGAATTCATTGAGATGGAAATCCATTTATGCAAAGCAAATATGTACTTAAGATTCTACCAAATATACTTAACAACTGATCCATCTAACTGAACATGTTCAGCGAAACATGATCCCATTCCCCCCACCCCCACCCCCATATTTAACTGAATATGTATCCATAAGATGATTTGAACTCTGGGCTCGTTTAAAATAACAATCTGAAAGATGTCAAATTTCACAAGATTGTGTCTTAGTATATTCTTTTTTTCATAACCGTGGTGTCTGGTTAGCTTTCGCCGACCTCAACTATTCCACCGAGTCCCTCCATCCTCCTACCAGTGCCGATACATAAGATATGTGTCTTATTACGACATTCCAAAATTCACTTTGATGTAAGGCAGAGATCTGAAAGTTAATAATTTTACCATGCACTGCTCGCACCAAAAGAAAGATAAATGCAGGAAAAAAAGAGGACCACTACTAAAATCTCTTTCAAGCTGTCATTTTGTGAGAAGGGATAGTCATTGATATCTTAGAGAAACCAGCAAAAGAATCTCAAATTACACAGGCCTGTCCATGAAGAATGATTAAAAGGGGGTAATGACATAAAATCTTTTAAAAAAAAGGCAGAAGAAAAGGATAAATTTCTAAATGCACATAAATGCATGAAAATTGATGAAGCAAATCTTGAAAAGAAAATGGTTAAATTACCTCCTACAGCATTAATATCCACACTTCCAAGAAGCTGCTCCTTCCATCTTCTCAAACTCTCATCATCCTAAATTCCCAAAAAATGATCATACAAATCATATCTTATAAACAAAAACATATGAAAATCAGACATTAAGCATCAAGAATACAGAAAGATCCAATTTTTCCCTAAAAACAAAAGGGATGATATAACAACAACAACAACAACACGTCGTCGGGTAAGCTATATGAATCCTCACTGATCATGTTACTCGTTTAAATCCAATATTAGGCCAACAACAACAACAAACCCAGTAAAATCCCACAAAGTAGGGTCCGGGAAGGTGGAGTATGCGCAGGCCTTAAGAGAGAGACGGGGCTATTTTCGATAGACCCCGCCTCAACCAATATCAGGCCAGCATTATACAAAATAAAAATGAACATAGAAATCATAGCTTATAAGCAAAAACATATGAAAGGCACATAATTAAGCACCAAGAAGATACGAATATTCATATTTTTCTTAGAAACAAAAGGAATGATGCTAAGAAAAAGATGACAATTAAGCATCAAGAAGACAAAAAGATGCATTTTTTATTACTAGAAACAAAAGGTATAATGGAAAATTAGAAGAAAAATAAACACACACACACCTTATCTTTCTCAAATTGTTCTTTGAGAGTGCATTGAGGACCCAACTCAATCTTGTTAGTAGTTTCATCTTCATCATCCTCCTGATCAGTAGTGTACATTGAACTCTCACTCATTTGTCTGCTAACTTTATTCTCATTAACCTCATGCTCTATCTCAGAATCAGAATCAGCAATTCCTCCTTTCTTATTAGCCTCATTAACAGGTGCTAATTCCTCTTTATTACCTTCCTTATTATCCTCAAATCCCATTCTGCTAATCTAATTATTCACCCAAACAGTTTCTTGACATGAACCAACAAAGTTCTTGACAAGATATTACACAGGAAAATAAAAGGCCTATTACCACTTCTCGTTAATTCAGTACTCAAGATGTTATATTTGATATGACAAGAAGAGAATAAGAGCTAGAAAATTCCAAAAAGGGAGGTAAATTTTTTTAAAGAAACCTAAAAAGAATCAATCTTTATTAAAATACAAGAAGTGGGGTGATTATGGAAAAGTGTATAGGATGAGGGAAAAAATGGTCAAAAAGAATTTGAAGTAAAACTAATACACAGAAAAAGGATAAAACTTAGTTTGCTAACAGGAAAAAGACACCAAGAAAAAATAATATTGTAATAGATGAAAGGGGAAAGAGAGGGAGAGAGAGAAATGAGGGGGCTAGTTTGAGGAAGTTAAAGGCACATAAAAAGGAAATGGTCATGTGGTGATCCGTGTATTGTGAGAATAACTAAAATGAAAATCAGAATAATATAATAACAATATGGATAATTGCATCAGTTAAAAGAGTCCCACACAAGGCATTTCGAGTAGGATTTAGAAAAGGACCGAATTCCAAGAGGTGTGATATAAATAACCCAACCTAATGTTTGTGTGATATAAATAACCTAACCTAATGTAAACATTAGTGACCGTCTTCGCAACTCAAACTGATGACCTATACGAAGATAACTTTACCGTTGCACCAAAATTTTCTTAATATATTTTATCTTTTAGTTATTGATAAATTTTAGTTTGCTCCTTAGAATTTCACTTAGCGTATTTAACCTTAAGTTAATTAAAATATGTGTTTTTATAGGAGTAACAATACTAATCTACCACAATGCATGAATAATTAAATGATTTAACGGTTAATAATTCGTTAAATTTGTAAAGACATGCAGAAGAATCAAAAGTGCACATCTCAACTAGTTGAATGTTAAATATATATAATGAGGATCAAAATAAAAATTTATGGATATATTTAGGGACTAAACCACAAATTATTATTACAATAATAATAAGGAGAAAGAAGAAGGGAGAACAGAAATGGCTTCCATGATACAGCCTAGAATTTGGTGGATGATATATAATATATCCCCTTCGACACCTTCTCGTTGGACAATTATATATTCTAGGAAAGATTCAAAATATTATTGTAATACAAAATGTCAATAAATATAATTTTTTTCTTTGTAGTAATGGATGCGCACTAAATATAAATATAAAGTATTTTTTAGGAAAGTATTTAGTTTTATATACGGTCAAATATTTCTATAATAGTTTCGTTTGTTCCAATTTATTCCCCATTCATGTGGGGGATTGTTGAGGTTTTATTTTAAGATGTAATATTCTTAAAATGAGGGTGAATGGGAAATGGAGGGAAAATGAAATTTTGAGTAAAATTTTAAGTTTCCCCCTCTTAACAATGAGACATTGTCCCATATTGGAAGTGGAAGACATTTTTGGTGGGTATATATATAATTGCTCTTCTTGTAGATCTTAAAGAGTTAAGAAGAAAGCAAGCCTCGCGCCGTCGTCGTCGTCGCTCGCTCGGCTTCGGCTTCGGCTTCGGCTTCGGCTAATTTTTTAGACCAAATTTATTTGTTAATAGTAAATATTAACGTAAGATTATCCGTATTTGTAAACGGATATTTTCCAATCCGTGTATTGATAATTTGGCAGCCGGATAATGGTCTTCCCACCATGAAGTGCTTGCTCCACAAACATGTAATGCTTGCTCCACCATGAAGGGTGGACGTTTGGTCTTGCACTCCTTCTTGGCTGCTATATATATGAGCAGCAAATGTTGAAGAAAGATACCAAAAACTCAACATACAATTCGCTCAACAAATTGGCTATACATTGCATTCCTTCCTCTCAGAACTTCCATACGTTTTTCTGAGTATATACTCCTTCGTTCTGCATTGTTTTTAACTTCAAACAAAGCAACTGTAAGTGTGATTTGCTACCGAACTTTGTGTTCGCCGAAACACTGGGGTTTGAAGTACCGCTACACCAGTGTGTTATTCGTTCTATCCTGGGAGGAAATAATCCATTACCTTGGGTACTAGGAGGGGATTAAATTCCTTAAGGAAACACTGTGAATTCAGTGGGCTCGAATTTATTATTATTGTTTTATTACGTTAACTTATATTTTGCAGAATTAATATTTACAAATACAGCAATATTGACCGGGAATAACAATCTTAAGGAAGATATATATATTAGGGAAAATTTCACATAAGAATAACTGGGCTCCCTACTTTTTAATTTTATAGCCCATATTTCAATTTATAACCAACTATCCTAAAAATAATAGACTAAGATTCAACATCCAACTCCAATAGATTCTCGAAATTACTATTTAATTTTAAAAAAAAGATTGCTCAAGCTTTTAAGTTAATTTTCGAATCAGTAACTGTGACTCAAATATTAGTTCAACAAACCAAACCCATTTGGTTGGTGAAAATTAGATTTTTAACAAGCTTAAATATGTGGGTTTAAATTTCGAATTTGATTTTGTGAGAAATTTGGAGTGGGTGTTATTTAGACTTGTTAGAAATAGTATAAGGAGGTTGTGTATAAAATTTGAAATTATTTAATGGAGATTTGGACTGGTTTTGAACAAGAATTGCAACTGAAAATCGTGGAAGAAGTTCGTCTACAGACGCTTGTATAAACGTGTATCAAAGTGTATAATAGTGTATAAAATGTGTTTATACAGTCATATAAACTATTATACAAGATTATACATAATTATACGAAAAACTGACTCCGTCTTCTTCCTTGCGTCTTTTCTGAAATGTAACTCAAATCTTGCTCAAATCTACTCCAAATCACTTCAAATTTAAATTTTGAACTTCTTTTGATATTTTCAATCAATTGGAACAACACCCAATTCAAACAACTAACAAACTCAAAAAATTATATTTTCGAAGCTATGACTTCTTCGGAATCATTGTTTTGGAAAGAGGCAGTCAATAGTGAAATAGAATCCATATTGAACAACCATACATGGGAATTGGTTGATCTTCCTCATGGAAATAAACCTTTGGGTTCTAAATGGATTTTTAAGAGAAAAATCAAAGATGATGGCACTATTGATAAATTCAAGGCAAGGCTCGTAATCAAAGGGTATAGACAACGAGAAGGTCTAGACTACTTTGATACATACTCTCCAGTTACAAGAATTACGTCCATACGGATGTTAGTAGCATTAGCTGCAGTGTATGGTCTTGAAATTCATCAAATGAATGTTAAGACGGCCTTCTTAAATGGAGAGTTGGAGGAAGAAATTTACATGGAACAACCTGAAGGGTTTGTGGTTCCAGGTAAAGAAAAGAAGGTATGTAGACTTGTTAAGTCTCTTTACGGACTAAAACAAGCACCCAAACAATGGCATGCGAAATTTGACCAAACAATGTTGTCAAATGGTTTTAAGATAAATGAATGTGATAAATGCGTGTACATTAAAAATGTTCCAAATCACATAGTCATTGTTTGCCTATATGTGGATGATATGTTGATAATGAGTAATGACATTGCCAACATAAATGCTACTAAGCGTATGCTCAATAGCAAGTTTGATATGAAAGACTTGGGAGTTGCTGATTTAATTCTGGGAATTAAGATCAATAAGACTCCTCAAGGTCTGGCATTGTCACAATCTCATTATATTAAGACAGTACTTGAAAAATTCAAGCACTTGGGCTTTAAAGTTGCAAAGACTCCAATTGACGTGAATCTTGCATTAGCAAAGAACAAAGGCCAAAGCATATCACAATTGGATTATGCTCGTGTATTGGGATGCTTAATGTATATCATGAATTGTACACGACCAGACATAGCTTGTGCTATAAGTAAACTGAGTCGATATACGAGCAATCCAGGCCAATCTCATTGGATGGCAATGAAACGAGTTTTGGGATATTTAGAACATACCCAGAACTTTGAATTGCACTACAGTAATTTCCCTGTGGTGATTGAGGGATACTGTGATGCAAATTGGATCACCGGTTCAACTGATTCTAAGTCCACGAGTGGATATGTATTCACTATTGGTGGAGGAGCGGTATCTTGGAAGTCGTCCAAACAAACATGTATTGCCCGCTCTACAATGGAGGCTGAATTCATAGCCTTAGATAAAGCCGGTGAAGAAGCTGAATGGCTCCGGAATTTCTTGGAAGACATTCCATTTTGGCCCAAACCGTTGGCACCAATATGCATACATTGTGATAGTCAAGCGGCAATTGGAAGGGCTGGGAGCGTCATGTATAACGGTAAATCTCGTCATATACGACGAAGACATAAAACCGTTAGGCAATTACTCTCTAGAGGAATTATCACAATTGACTATGTAAAGTCAAGTGATAATGTGTCGGATCCACTTACAAAAGGCCTAACTAGAGAGGTAGTTGAGAAATCATCAAGGGGAATGGGGCTATGGCCGAGAACAAGTCATTGTGGCGGTAACTCTACCTAGAAGACTGGAGATCCCAAGATCTAGGTTCAAAGAGATCAAACAAAGTCATTAATGACGGTTCAACATTGTCAAATAAAATTTTAGTCCATTCTCGTGATGAGACAATGTTCAGTACCAAGGATAAAGCATTAAGGCTTTTTAATGATTTCTAAATTTGATACGGGGTATATCAAATAGTGTATCTACAGGATGACACGTTTAGGAATCACCTATTTAAGTGTGAAGTGTGAGCCGCTTCAAGGAGAACTTTGTAAGGCCAGTTCTCTACGCACTTATGAAACCAGGCGGTGTTCATGGCTGAAACGAACACAACAATGAGAACCAAAGACGGTTAAGGGTTGATTGTGTGACTTATGGTTGTCTAGGTATACACCAAAGATCGACGGTTCAAAGATATCAAATCTACCGATTGACCGAGTATATCCGACATAAGTTTACTACGGAAAGTTCAAAGGGAAACCTACTTATCCAGATGCAATTAATCCTTGCTTGTAAATCACACAGTTTTTTCATGCATACTTCCGTGATATAGCCATTCCCCATTCATGTGGGGGATTGTTGAGGTTTTATTTTAAGATGTAATATTCTTAAAATGAGGGTGAATGGGAAATGGAGGGAAAATGAAATTTTGAGTAAAATTTTAAGTTTCCCCCTCTTAACAATGAGACATTGTCCCATATTGGAAGTGGAAGACATTTTTGGTGGGTATATATATAATTGCTCTTCTTGTAGATCTTAAAGAGTTAAGAAGAAAGCAAGCCTCGCGCCGTCGTCGTCGTCGCTCGCTCGGCTCGGCTTCGGCTACGGCTACGGCTTCGGCTTCGGCTTCGGATTCGGATTTGGATTTGGATTTGGTCAAATGATCGATTGATTGATTAATTTTTTGGACCAAATTTATTTGTTAATAGTAAATATTAACGTAAGATTATCCGTATTTGTAAACGGATATTTTCCAATCCGTGTATTGATAATTTGGCAGCCGGATAATGGTCTTCCCACCATGAAGTGCTTGCTCCACAAACATGAAGTGCTTGCTCCACAAACATGTAATGCTTGCTCCACCATGAAGGGTGGACGTTTGGTCTTGCACTCCTTCTTGGCTGCTATATATATGAGCAGCAAATGTTGAAGAAAGATACCAAAAACTCAACATACAATTCGCTCAACAAATTGGCTATACATTGCATTCCTTCCTCTCAGAACTTCCATACGTTTTTCTGAGTATATACTCCTTCGTTCTGCATTGTTTTTAACTTCAAACAAAGCAACTGTAAGTGTGATTTGCTACCGAACTTTGTGTTCGCCGAAACACTGGGGTTTGAAGTACCGCTACACCAGTGTGTTATTCGTTCTATCCTGGAAGGAAATAATCCATTACCTTGGGTACTAGGAGGGGATTAAATTCCTTAAGGAAACACTGTGAATTCAGTGGGCTCGAATTTATTATTATTGTTTTATTACGTTAACTTATATTTTGCAGAATTAATATTTACAAATACAGCAATATTGACCGGGAATAACAATCTTAAGGAATTTAATATTTATTTCTGTACTTGTGTTATTCTTATTATTCTGCAAACTAAAACCTTTGTGGTTTGTGTACTCCCGTTTTGGAGAGTTAAGCCTTCGTGGCGTTTTGTTGGATATTAAAATCTACGTGATTTTTACTCCAGTTTGAAAACGTGTATTAAACGTTTGTTTGTGTCATTCTTTTCTGAAAAAGATGATGACTGAAAACGAAAACCAAGCTGTTCCGATGGCGACTGCCAATGCAACGACAAGCCGAACACCGGCGTTGGCACCGGCAGAAAAACCCGGAAAATTTTCCGGGATTGATTTCAAACGCTGGCAGCAGAAGATGTTCTTCTACTTAACTACGTTATGTCTACAGAAGTTCATCAAGGAAGATGTTCCTGATCTGCCGGATAAAACTCCAGATAATGAACGCTTTCTCGTGATTGAAGCGTGGAAGCATTCTGATTTTTTATGCAAGAATTATATTCTTAGCGGACTGGATGATAATCTGTATAATGTATACAGTAGCATGGAGACATCCAAAGAATTGTGGAATGCGCTTGAAAAGAAATATAAGACTGAAGATGCCGGGATGAAGAAATTCGTTGCCGCAAAATTTCTGGACTACAAAATGATAGATAGCAAGTCTGTTATTACTCAAGTCCAGGAATTACAAGTGATTATTCATGATCTACTTGCTGAAGGTCTTGTAATCAACGAAGCATTCCAAGTAGCAGCAATGATTGAGAAGTTGCCTCCGTTGTGGAAGGACTTCAAAAATTATTTGAAACACAAACGAAAGGAAATGTCCCTTGAAGATCTCATTGTTCGGTTGAGAATCGAAGAGGACAATAAAGCTGCTGAAAGGAGAGGCCGTGAAAATTCAACAATAATGGGAGCAAATATTGTTGAAGCTAACAAAAAGAGGAAGAAGGCTTCTGGTCCGAAATACAACCCAAGCAAGAAGCGGTTCAGTGGAAACTGCTACAACTGTGGAAAAATCGGACACAAATCTACGGAGTGTCGTGCTCCGAAGAAAGACAAGAAAAGGGGTCAAGCAAACATGGTAGTAAACCATGATGATGTTGATAACTTGTGTGCCATGCTCTCTGAATGTAACTTGGTGGGAAATCCTAAACTGTGGTGGTTTGATTCAGG
Organism: Nicotiana tabacum; assembly: GCF_000715075.1. Classification (NCBI taxonomy): domain Eukaryota; kingdom Viridiplantae; phylum Streptophyta; class Magnoliopsida; order Solanales; family Solanaceae; genus Nicotiana; species Nicotiana tabacum. The sequence goes on along the minus strand of NC_134102.1, from coordinate 7,082,981 downwards.
AGCCACTCGCCATGTTTGTGCAGTTAGAGAGGCTTTTGCTACCTATGCTCTTGCTGAACCCGGAGAGACAGTTTATATGGGAAATGCTTCAACAGCAAAAGTTGAAGGATATGGGAAGGTATTTCTAAAAATGACTTCTGGCAAGGTCATGACTTTGAACAATATCCTTCATGTTCCCGAAATGAGAAAGAATTTAGTCTCTACTGGACTTCTTGTTAAGCACGGTTTTAAGTGCATTTTTGTATCCAACAAGGTTGTAATTAGTAAGAATGAAATATTTGTGGGAAAAGGTTACCTCACCGAGGGCCTTTTCAACCTAAATGTAATGGTTGTTGAAAATAATAATAATATTTCAGCTTCTTCTTACTTACTTGAGTCAAATGATTTATGGCATGTACGTTTGGGTCATGTCAATTATAAAACCTTGCGGAAAATGATTAACTTGGAAGTACTGCCCAAGTTTGAATGCGAAAAATGAAAATGTCAAATATGTGTGGAATGTAAGTATGTTAAACATCCTTATAAGTCAGTTGAAAGGAATTCAAATCCTTTAGACTTAATTCACACAGATATTTGTGACATGAAGTCAATACCATCTCGCGGTGGAAAGAAGTATTTCATAACTTTTATTGACGATGGTACTCGATATTGCTATGTTTACTTACTGAATAGTAAAGATGAAGCAATAGACGCATTCAGGCAATACAAAAATGAAGTTGAAACGCAACTTAACAAGAAAGTAAAAATGATAAGAAGTGATAGGGGTGGTGAATATGAATCTCCTTTTGAAGAAATATGTTTAGAATATGGAATTATTTATCAAACAACAGCCCCTTACACGCCCCAATCTAATGGGATTGCGGAAAGAAAGAATCGCACATTAAAGGAGATGATGAATGCGTTGTTGATAAGTTCTGGTTTGCCACAGAACTTGTGGGGGGAAGCCGTTCTTACGGCTAATCGAATATTAAATCGAGTGCCCCATAGCAAAACACAATCCATTCCTTATGAACAATGGAAAGGAAGGAAGCCCAACTTGAATTATTTTAAAGTGTAGGGGTGTTTGGCAAAAGTGCAAGTTCCTAAACCCAAAAGGGTAAAGATAGGACCGAAAACCGTTGATTGTGTTTTCATAGGATATGCGACAAATAGTAAAGCATATCGATTTCTGGTTCATAAATCAGAAAATCCCGACATTCATAATAATACGGTTATAGAATCAGATAATGCTGAGTTTTTTGAAAATATATATCCGTATAAAAAGGAATGTGAGTCGTTTGGTGAAGGATCTAAACGACCTCGGGAAGAAACAAAAGAAAGTACATGTAATCAGGAGAATCCAAGACGTAGTAAACGTCAAAGAATGTCTACTTCATTTGGACCAGATTTTGTGACTTTCTTATTGGAGAATGAGCCTCAAACATTTAAAGAAGCTATGACTTCTTCGGAATCATTGTTTTGGAAAGAGGCAGTCAATAGTGAAATAGAATCCATATTGAACAACCATACATGGGAATTGGTTGATCTTCCTCCTGGAAATAAACCTTTGGGTTCTAAATGGATTTTTAAGAGAAAAATCAAAGATGATGGCACTATTGATAAATTCAAGGCAAGGCTCGTAATCAAAGGGTATAGACAACGAGAAGGTCTAGACTACTTTGATACATACTCTCCAGTTACAAGAATTACGTCCATACGGATGTTAGTAGCATTAGCTGCAGTGTATGGTCTTGAAATTCATCAAATGGATGTTAAGACGGCCTTCTTAAATGGAGAGTTGGAGGAAGAAATTTACATGGAACAACCTGAAGGGTTTGTGGTTCCAGGTAAAGAAAAGAAGGTATGTAGACTTGTTAAGTCTCTTTACGGACTAAAACAAGCACCCAAACAATGGCATGCGAAATTTGACCAAACAATGTTGTCAAATGGTTTTAAGATAAATGAATGTGATAAATGCGTGTACATTAAAAATGTTCCAAATCACATAGTCATTGTTTGCCTATATGTGGATGATATGTTGATAATGAGTAATGACATTGCCAACATAAATGCTACTAAGCGTATGCTCAATAGCAAGTTTGATATGAAAGACTTGGGAGTTACTGATTTAATTCTGGGAATTAAGATCAATAAGACTCCTCAAGGTCTGGCATTGTCACAATCTCATTATATTAAGACAGTACTTGAAAAATTCAAGCACTTGGGCTTTAAAGTTGCAAAGACTCCAATTGACGTGAATCTTGCATTAGCAAAGAACAAAGGCCAAAGCATATCACAATTGGATTATGCTCGTGTATTGGGATGCTTAATGTATATCATGAATTGTACACGACCAGACATAGCTTGTGCTATAAGTAAACTGAGTCGATATACGAGCAATCCAGGCCAATCTCATTAGATGGCAATGAAACGAGTTTTGGGATATTTAGAACATACCCAGAACTTTGAATTGCACTACAGTAATTTCCCTGCGGTGATTGAGGGATACTGTGATGCAAATTGGATCACCGGTTCAACTGATTCTAAGTCCACGAGTGGATATGTATTCACTATTGGTGGAGGAGCGGTATCTTGGAAGTCGTCCAAACAAACATGTATTGCCCGCTCTACAATGGAGGCTGAATTCATAGCCTTAGATAAAGCCGGTGAAGAAGCTGAATGGCTCCGGAATTTCTTGGAAGACATTCCATTTTGGCCCAAACCGTTGGCACCAATATGCATACATTGTGATAGTCAAGCGGCAATTGGAAGGGCTGGGAGCGTCATGTATAACGGTAAATCTCGTCATATACGACGAAGACATAAAACCGTTAGGCAATTACTCTCTAGAGGAATTATCACAATTGACTATGTAAAGTCAAGTGATAATGTGTCGGATCCACTTACAAAAGGCCTAACTAGAGAGGTAGTTGAGAAATCATCAAGGGGAATGGGGCTATGGCCGAGAACAAGTCATTGTGGCGGTAACTCTACCTAGAAGACTGGAGATCCCAAGATCTAGGTTCAAAGAGATCAAACAAAGTCATTAATGACGGTTCAACATTGTCAAATAAAATTTTAGTCCATTCTCGTGATGAGACAATGTTCAGTACCAAGGATAAAGCATTAAGGCTTTTTAATGATTTCTAAATTTGATACGGGGTATATCAAATAGTGTATCTACAGGATGACACGTTTAGGAATCACCTATTTAAGTGTGAAGTGTGAGCCGCTTCAAGGAGAACTTTGTAAGGCCAGTTCTCTACGCACTTATGAAACCAGGCGGTGTTCATGGCTGAAACGAACACAACAATGAGAACCAAAGACGGTTAAGGGTTGATTGTGTGACTTATGGTTGTCTAGGTATACACCAAAGATCGACGGTTCAAAGATATCAAATCTACCGATTGACCGAGTATATCCGACATAAGTTTACTACGGAAAGTTCAAAGGGAAACCTACTTATCCAGATGCAATTAATCCTTGCTTGTAAATCACACAGTTTTTTCATGCATACTTCCGTGATATAGCCATTCCCCATTCATGTGGGGGATTGTTGAGGTTTTATTTTAAGATGTAATATTCTTAAAATGAGGGTGAATGGGAAATGGAGGGAAAATAAAATTTTGAGTAAAATTTTAAGTTTCCCCCTCTTAACAATGAGACATTGTCCCATATTGGAAGTGGAAGACATTTTTGGTGGGTATATATATAATTGCTCTTCTTGTAGCTCTTAAAGAGTTAAGAAGAAAGCAAGCCTCGCGCCGTCGTCGTCGTCGCTCGCTCGGCTCGGCTTCGGCTACGGCTACGGCTTCGGCTTCGGATTTGGATTTGGATTTGGATTTGGATTTGGTCAAATGATCGATTGATTGATTAATTTTTTGGACCAAATTTATTTGTTAATAGTAAATATTAACGTAAGATTATCCGTATTTGTAAACGGATATTTTCCAATCCGTGTATTGATAATTTGGCAGCCGGATAATGGTCTTCCCACCATGAAGTGCTTGCTCCACAAACATGAAGTGCTTGCTCCACAAACATGTAATGCTTGCTCCACCATGAAGGGTGGACGTTTGGTCTTGCACTCCTTCTTGGCTGCTATATATATGAGCAGCAAATGTTGAAGAAAGATACCAAAAACTCAACATACAATTCGCTCAACAAATTGGCTATACATTGCATTCCTTCCTCTCAGAACTTCCATACGTTTTTCTGAGTATATACTCCTTCGTTCTGCATTGTTTTTAACTTCAAACAAAGCAACTGTAAGTGTGATTTGCTACCGAACTTTGTGTTCGCCGAAACACTGGGGTTTGAAGTACCGCTACACCAGTGTGTTATTCGTTCTATCCTGGGAGGAAATAATCCATTACCTTGGGTACTAGGAGGGGATTAAATTCCTTAAGGAAACACTGTGAATTCAGTGGGCTCGAATTTATTATTATTGTTTTATTACGTTAACTTATATTTTGCAGAATTAATATTTACAAATACAGCAATATTGATCGGGAATAACAATCTTAAGGAATTTAATATTTATTTCTGTACTTGTGTTATTCTTATTATTCTGCAAACTAAAACCTTTGTGGTTTGTGTACTCCCGTTTTGGAGAGTTAAGCCTTCGTGGCGTTTTGTTGGATATTAAAATCTACGTGATTTTTACTCCAGTTTGAAAACGTGTATTAAACGTTTGTTTGTGTCATTCTTTTCTGAAAAAGATGATGACTGAAAACGAAAACAAAGCTGTTCCGATGGCGACTGCCAATGCAACGACAAGCCGAACACCGGCGTTGGCACCGGCAGAAAAACCCGGAAAATTTTCCGGGATTGATTTCAAACGCTGGCAGCAGAAGATGTTCTTCTACTTAACTACGTTATGTCTACAGAAGTTCATCAAGGAAGATGTTCCTGATCTGCCGGATAAAACTCCAGATAATGAACGCTTTCTCGTGATTGAAGCGTGGAAGCATTCTGATTTTTTATGCAAGAATTATATTCTTAGCGGACTGGATGATAATCTGTATAATGTATACAGTAGCATGGAGACATCCAAAGAATTGTGGAATGCGCTTGAAAAGAAATATAAGACTGAAGATGCCGGGATGAAGAAATTCGTTGCCGCAAAATTTCTGGACTACAAAATGATAGATAGCAAGTCTGTTATTACTCAAGTCCAGGAATTACAAGTGATTATTCATGATCTACTTGCTGAAGGTCTTGTAATCAACGAAGCATTCCAAGTAGCAGCAATGATTGAGAAGTTGCCTCCGTTGTGGAAGGACTTCAAAAATTATTTGAAACACAAACGAAAGGAAATGTCCCTTGAAGATCTCATTGTTCGGTTGAGAATCGAAGAGGACAATAAAGCTGCTGAAAGGAGAGGCCGTGAAAATTCAACAATAATGGGAGCAAATATTGTTGAAGCTAACAAAAAGAGGAAGAAGGCTTCTGGTCCGAAATACAACCCAAGCAAGAAGCGGTTCAGTGGAAACTGCTACAACTGTGGAAAAATCGGACACAAATCTACGGAGTGTCGTGCTCCGAAGAAAGACAAGAAAAGGGGTCAAGCAAACATGGTAGTAAACCATGATGATGTTGATAACTTGTGTGCCATGCTCTCTGAATGTAACTTGGTGGGAAATCCTAAACTGTGGTGGTTTGATTCAGGAGCCACTCGCCATGTTTGTGCAGTTAGAGAGGCTTTTGCTACCTATGCTCTTGCTGAACCCGGAGAGACAGTTTATATGGGAAATGCTTCAACAGCAAAAGTTGAAGGATATGGGAAGGTATTTCTAAAAATGACTTCTGGCAAGGTCATGACTTTGAACAATGTCCTTCATGTTCCCGAAATGAGAAAGAATTTAGTCTCTACTGGACTTCTTGTTAAGCACGGTTTTAAGTGCATTTTTGTATCCAACAAGGTTGTAATTAGTAAGAATGAAATATTTGTGGGAAAAGGTTACCTCACCGAGGGCCTTTTCAACCTAAATGTAATGGTTGTTGAAAATAATAATAATATTTCAGCTTCTTCTTACTTACTTGAGTCAAATGATTTATGGCATGTACGTTTGGGTCATGTCAATTATAAAACCTTGCGGAAAATAATTAACTTGGAAGTACTGCCCAAGTTTGAATGCGAAAAATCAAAATGTCAAATATGTGTGGAATGTAAGTATGTTAAACATCCTTATAAGTCAGTTGAAAGGAATTCAAATCCTTTAGACTTAATTCACACAGATATTTGTGACATGAAGTCAATACCATCTCGCGGTGGAAAGAAATATTTCATAACTTTTATTGACGATGGTACTCGATATTGCTATGTTTACTTACTGAATAGTAAAGATGAAGCAATAGACGCATTCAGGCAATACAAAAATGAAGTTGAAACGCAACTTAACAAGAAAGTAAAAATGATAAGAAGTGATAGGGGTGGTGAATATGAATCTCCTTTTGAAGAAATATGTTGAGAATATGGAATTATTCATCAAACAACAGCCCCTTACACGCCCCAATCTAATGGGATTGCGGAAAGAAAGAATCGCACATTAAAGGAGATGATGAATGCGTTGTTGATAAGTTCTGGTTTGCCACAGAACTTGTGGGGGGAAGCCGTTCTTACGGCTAATCGAATATTAAATCGAGTGCCCCATAGCAAAACACAATCCATTCCTTATGAACAATGGAAAGGAAGGAAGCCCAACTTGAATTATTTTAAAGTGTGGGGGTGTTTGGCAAAAGTGCAAGTTCCTAAACCCAAAAGGGTAAAGATAGGACCGAAAACCGTTGATTGTGTTTTCATAGGATATGCGACAAATAGTAAAGCATATCGATTTCTGGTTCATAAATCAGAAAATCCCGACATTCATAATAATACGGTTATAGAATCAGATAATGCTGAGTTTTTTGAAAATATATATCCGTATAAAAAGGAATGTGAGTCGTTTGGTGAAGGATCTAAACGACCTCGGGAAGAAACAAAAGAAAGTACATGTAATCAGGAGAATCCAAGACGTAGTAAACGTCAAAGAACGTCTACTTCATTTGGACCAGATTTTGTGACTTTCTTATTGGAGAATGAGCCTCAAACATTTAAAGAAGCTATGACTTCTTCGGAATCATTGTTTTGGAAAGAGGCAGTCAATAGTGAAATAGAATCCATATTGAACAACCATACATGGGAATTGGTTGATCTTCCTCTGGAAATAAACCTTTGGGTTCTAAATGGATTTTTAAGAGAAAAATCAAAGATGATGGCACTATTGATAAATTCAAGGCAAGGCTCGTAATCAAAGGGTATAGACAACGAGAAGGTCTAGACTACTTTGATACATACTCTCCAGTTACAAGAATTACGTCCATACGGATGTTAGTAGCATTAGCTGCAGTGTATGGTCTTGAAATTCATCAAATGGATGTTAAGACGGCCTTCTTAAATGGAGAGTTGGAGGAAGAAATTTACATGGAACAACCTGAAGGGTTTGTGGTTCCAGGTAAAGAAAAGAAGGTATGTAGACTTGTTAAGTCTCTTTACAGACTAAAACAAGCACCCAAACAATGGCATGCGAAATTTGACCAAACAATGTTGTCAAATGGTTTTAAGATAAATGAATGTGATAAATGCGTGTACATTAAAAATGTTCCAAATCACATAGTCATTGTTTGCCTATATGTGGATGATATGTTGATAATGAGTAATGACATTGCCAACATAAATGCTACTAAGCGTATGCTCAATAGCAAGTTTGATATGAAAGACTTGGGAGTTGCTGATTTAATTCTGGGAATTAAGATCAATAAGACTCCTCAAGGTCTGGCATTGTCACAATCTCATTATATTAAGACAGTACTTGAAAAATTCAAGCACTTGGGCTTTAAAGTTGCAAAGACTCCAATTGACGTGAATCTTGCATTAGCAAAGAACAAAGGCCAAAGCATATCACAATTGGATTATGCTCGTGTATTGGGATGCTTAATGTATATCATGAATTGTACACGACCAGACATAGCTTGTGCTATAAGTAAACTGAGTTGATATACGAGCAATCCAGGCCAATCTCATTGGATGGCAATGAAACGAGTTTTGGGATATTTAGAACATACCCAGAACTTTGAATTGCACTACAGTAATTTCCCTGCGGTGATTGAGGGATACTGTGATGCAAATTGGATCACCGGTTCAACTGATTCTAAGTCCACGAGTGGATATGTATTCACTATTGGTGGAGGAGCGGTATCTTGGAAGTCGTCCAAACAAACATGTATTGCCCGCTCTACAATGGAGGCTGAATTCATAGCCTTAGATAAAGCCGGTGAAGAAGCTGAATGGCTCCGGAATTTCTTGGAAGACATTCCATTTTGGCCCAAACCGTTGGCACCAATATGCATACATTGTGATAGTCAAGCGGCAATTGGAAGGGCTGGGAGCGTCATGTATAACGGTAAATCTCGTCATATACGACGAAGACATAAAACCGTTAGGCAATTACTCTCTAGAGGAATTATCACAATTGACTATGTAAAGTCAAGTGATAATGTGTCGGATCCACTTACAAAAGGCCTAACTAGAGAGGTAGTTGAGAAATCATCAAGGGGAATGGGGCTATGGCCGAGAACAAGTCATTGTGGCGGTAACTCTACCTAGAAGACTGGAGATCCCAAGATCTAGGTTCAAAGAGATCAAACAAAGTCATTAATGACGGTTCAACATTGTCAAATAAAATTTTAGTCCATTCTCGTGATGAGACAATGTTCAGTACCAAGGATAAAGCATTAAGGCTTTTTAATGATTTCTAAATTTGATACGGGGTATATCAAATAGTGTATCTACAGGATGACACGTTTAGGAATCACCTATTTAAGTGTGAAGTGTGAGCCGCTTCAAGGAGAACTTTGTAAGGCCAGTTCTCTACGCACTTATGAAACCAGGCGGTGTTCATGGCTGAAACGAACACAACAATGAGAACCAAAGACGGTTAAGGGTTGATTGTGTGACTTATGGTTGTCTAGGTATACACCAAAGATCGACGGTTCAAAGATATCAAATCTACCGATTGACCGAGTATATCCGACATAAGTTTACTACGGAAAGTTCAAAGGGAAACCTACTTATCCAGATGCAATTAATCCTTGCTTGTAAATCACACAGTTTTTTCATGCATACTTCCGTGATATAGCCATTCCCCATTCATGTGGGGGATTGTTGAGGTTTTATTTTAAGATGTAATATTCTTAAAATGAGGGTGAATGGGAAATGGAGGGAAAATGAAATTTTGAGTAAAATTTTAAGTTTCCCCTCTTAACAATGAGACATTGTCCCATATTGGAAGTGGAAGACATTTTTGGTGGGTATATATATAATTGCTCTTCTTGTAGATCTTAAAGAGTTAAGAAGAAAGCAAGCCTCGCGCCGTCGTCGTCGTCGCTCGCTCGGCTCGGCTTCGGCTACGGCTTCGGCTTCGGATTTGGATTTGGATTTGGATTTGGTCAAATGATCGATTGATTGATTAATTTTTTGGACCAAATTTATTTGTTAATAGTAAATATTAACGTAAGATTATCCGTATTTGTAAACGGATATTTTCCAATCCGTGTATTGATAATTTGGCAGCCGGATAATGGTCTTCCCACCATGAAGTGCTTGCTCCACAAACATGAAGTGCTTGCTCCACAAACATGTAATGCTTGCTCCACCATGAAGGGTGGACGTTTGGTCTTGCACTCCTTCTTGGCTGCTATATATATGAGCAGCAAATGTTGAAGAAAGATACCAAAAACTCAACATACAATTCGCTCAACAAATTGGCTATACATTGCATTCCTTCCTCTCAGAACTTCCATACGTTTTTCTGAGTATATACTCCTTCGTTCTGCATTGTTTTTAACTTCAAACAAAGCAACTGTAAGTGTGATTTGCTACCGAACTTTGTGTTCGCCGAAATACTGGGGTTTGAAGTACCGCTACACCAGTGTGTTATTCGTTCTATCCTGGGAGGAAATAATCCATTACCTTGGGTACTAGGAGGGGATTAAATTCCTTAAGGAAACACTGTGAATTCAGTGGGCTCGAATTTATTATTATTGTTTTATTACGTTAACTTATATTTTGCAGAATTAATATTTACAAATACAGCAATATTGACCGGGAATAACAGTACTGTTATACAAGATATATATATTAGGGAAAATTTCACATAAGAATAACTGGGCTCCCTACTTTTTAATTTTATAGCCCACATTTCAATTTATAACCAACTATCCTAAAAATAATAGACTAAGATTCAACATCCAACTCCAATAGATTCTCGAAATTACTATTTAATTTTAAAAAAAAGATTGCTCAAGCTTTTAAGTTAATTTTCGAATCAGTAACTGTGACTCAAATATTAGTTCAACAAACCAAACCCATTTGGTTGGTGAAAATTAGATTTTTAACAAGCTTAAATATGTGGGTTTAAATTTTGAATTTGATTTTGTGAGAAATTTGGAGTGGGTGTTATTTAGACTTGTTAGAAATAGTATAAGGAGGTTGTGTATAAAATTTGAAATTATTTAATGGAGATTTGGACTGGTTTTGAACAAGAATTGCAACTGAAAATCGTGGAAGAAGTTCGTCTACAGACGCTTGTATAAACGTGTATCAAAGTGTATAATAGTGTATAAAATGTGTTTATACAGTCATATAAACTATTATACAAGATTATACATAATTATACAAAAAACTGACTCCGTCTTCTTCCTTGCGTCTTTTCTGAAATGTAACTCAAATCTTGCTCAAATCTACTCCAAATCACTTCAAATTTAAATTTTGAACTTCTTTTGATATTTTCAATCAATTGGAACAACACCCAATTCAAACAACTAACAAACTCAAAAAATTATATTTTCGAAAGCAAAGCTTTGAATGACCTTCAATGGTGGACTTCTACTTTTTAATTTTCTTACATTGCAACCAGGTGACACACGGGGGAAGCAGAAAATACATGGCCCCTCGAAGCATATGTAGAAGATGTGAGAAGAAGAGAGAGTGAAAGCAATGGTTGTGAGAATATAGATTTAACTCCATAACTGTTAGAAGCAACGGAACACAGATTTTGAATTTGCGAGTGCTTTCAAATATGGCCCTTCTTTTGTTATGGTGTGAAGTCACGTTGTAACGACCCGGCCGGTCGTTTTGAATATTATAATCCCGTTTTTCCATTTACTACTCAATCTATGCTTTACAGTTATTTTATAACTTACCGGGTTAGTTGGTTCGGGTCCGGAAGATTTTCGGAGTGAAATAAGATACTTAGTCTCTTAATTGAAAATTTAAGTTGGAAAAGTTGATCGGATATTGACTTATGTGTAAAAGACCTCGAAATTAAATTCTGATGATTCCAATAGCTCCGTATGATGATTTGGACTTAGGAGCGTATCCGAAAAATTATTTGGAGGTCTGTAGTGGAATTAGGCTTGAAATGGCAAGAGTCGAATATTTGGGAAGTTTGACCGGGGGGTTGAATATTGTTGTTGTGATACTAATATTATCTCCCTTTTTGCCTTTTTGTTTTCTTTCTTTCTTTCTTTTTTTTTTGTTTTCCTTTTTTTTTTTGAGCCGAGGGTCTTTCGGAAACAGTCTCTCTACTCTTTTGGGGTAGGGGTAAGGTCTGCGTACACACCACCCTCCCCAGACCCCATTAGTGAGATTTTACTGGGTTGTTGTTGTTGTTGTTGTTGTTTGACCGGGGGGTTGACCTTTAGATATTGGGGTCGAAATCCGATTCTTAAAATTTTACTAGGTCCGTTATGTCAATTATGACTTGTGTACAAAATTTGAGGTCAACCGTACTTGATTTGATAGGTTCCGGAGTCGTTTGTGGAAACTTGAAATTTCAAAGTTCATTAGACTTGAATTGGGGTATGATTCGTGGTTTTAGCGTTGTTTGAGGTGATTTGAGGGTTCAACTAAGTTCGTATGATGTTATGGGACTTCACGGTATGTTTGGTTGAGGTCCCGGGGGGCCTCGGGTGAGTTTCGAGAGGTTAACAGATCATTTTTGGACTTGGCATATTGGCTGAAGACTGCTCGTGTGCTTTTTATGGTTTTCTTCTTCGCTTTTGCGAGTGGGCCCTCGCGTTCGCGAAAGGGGAATTTGAGGCAGGTAAGATTTGCCCTTCGTGCTCGCGAGGGGGTCTCGCGTTCGCGAAAAGGAGCTGGGTTGTCCATCGCGTTCGAGATTGGGTCTCGCATTCGCGAAGGGAAAAATAGTGGGCATGGATTTTTGCCTTCGCGTTCGCGAAGGGGAGCTCACGTTCACAAAGAAGAGCTCGGTAAAGCATCGCGTTCGCGAGTAGTGTCTTGCGTTCGCGAAGAGCAATGTTTGGGCAGCACGATTTTGTGCTTCGCGAACGCGAGGGACCTGTCACATTCGTGAAGAAGAGAGGTCTAGACAGAAAGTTTAAGTTCTGAAAACTTCATCCCATTTTCCATTTTTGACGGATTGGAGCTCGGGAATAGGCGATGTTTGGTAGATTTTCAAGGAAAACAATGGGGTAAGTGTTCTTAACTCATTATTGGTCAAATTACCCGAATCCATGGTTGCTTTAAACATTTAATGGGTGAATTAAGTTGGAAAGATTAGAAAACCCTCTTGGTTTAATTTGAAGATTTGAGGGTCGAGTTGATGTCGAAATTAAGTAAAATTGGTATGGTTAGACTCGTGGTTGAATGAACTTTCTGATTTTGTAACTTTTGTCGGGTTCCGAGACGTGTTTTTGAGCTAAATTTTGGATTTTATTGGAAAACTAGTATATTCTCATGGAATTAATTCCAATAAATTTTATTGACTGAATCAAATTATTTGTGGCTAGATTCGAGGCGTTTGGAGGCCAATTCACGAGAAAAAGACATTGCAGAATAAAGAATTACATGAATTGAGGTAAGTAACAGTTTTAAATTTGGTCCTGAGGGTATAAAATCCCGAATTATGTGTTATGTGATTGGTTTTGAGGTGGCGCACATGTAAGGTGACGGGCGTGTGGGCGTGCACCGTAGGAATTGTGACTTAGTCAAATTTCATGGGACTGTGTAGTTAAATTATCTGTTGACATCCGTACATTCTCTACATGTTAGGGAAAAATTGAGCTGAGACTCGTATTAAAAATCATGCTTAGACATATGCTGTTATTATTGGTACCCATTGGGGTCATTTATGAGGTTGAATTATATGTTCAAATTGTAATTTCGCACTCAGTCATGTTTATTCATTTCATATCATATCTCAGTCTCTGTTGCTATTTACTAAAACATCATATTATCAAATTTTGGGCTGAATATCATGATTTCTTAGAGCCCGAGAGATTGGAGAGGTTGATGACTGAGTGAGGCCGAGGGCTTAATTGTGAGGATATTTATGGATCGGGCTGCACGCCGCAGCATGTTTTTATTGATTTATGCCATGATTGACTTGATATAGCGCTTGGGCTGAAGGAGCCCCTCCGGAGTCTGTACATACCTCCGGTGAGCGCAGGTACCTACTGAGTGCGAGTGTCGAGCGCAAGTGCCGAGTGCTGAGTGATGAGTGACTGTGAGAAATGAATGACTGTGAGAAAAGAGTGACTGTGAGGAAATAGTGACTGTGAGGTTGGAGTGAATGGGAAGACTGGGTGCCTTCAGATTGATTTCATTATTTGCTGCATTTCAGTTGTCATATATCACTATTTTGAAAATTTCGAAAAAATATTATTTTTGGTTTCTGTCAAACTTGATATGAAATTTCAGTAAAATCTTAAATGTTGAACTTGAGAGCATGCCTACTCTTTTATATTGGAAAGTATTGTATTTGGACTTAGCTAAGAAGCGCGTCACTACTTTCAGTTATTTATTTATTATTGTTACTTACTGAGTTTGTTGTACTCATACTACACCCTGAATTGCGTGTGCAGATCTAGGTGATCCCGGATATAATGGGTGTTGATTCTTTCACACAGTCAATTTTTCGGAGATTCAGGGGTAGCTGCCATGTTTTGCAGACCTTGTCTCTCCTTCCCTATCTTTTTTTTGTTTATTGTATTTGGTTTCAGTATTTTCCGTACTTATAATATGTAGATGCTCATGTACTCAGTGACACCAGGTTTTGGGAGTGTTTGTATCGGTATTTGCGAGACTTGTGGATTGTATTTAAATATTATATTTTAAAACTTAAAAGAAATTATGGTTTATTGAGGTTGTTGGCTTGCTTAGTATCGAGATAGGCGGCATCACGACAGGTTAGGATTTTGGGTCGTGACAAGTTGGTATCAAAGCCTAGGTTACATAGGTCTCACGAGTCATGAGCAGTTGTAGTAGAGTCTTGCGGATCGGTATGGAGACATCTGTACTTATCTTCGAGAGGTTGCCGAACCCTTAGGAAAGTTTCAATTTCTTGTACACTGTTGTGCGAATTTGTTGATTCAGAAAACTAAATTTCTGTTATTCTATTCTCTCACAGATGGTGAGAACACGTACTACCGGATCAGACGGCCAGCCACCAGTGCCACCAGTTAGGGCTGCGAGAGGCCGGGGCCGTGGTAGAGGCCGGGGCCGAGATAGAGGTCGAGCTGTAGCTCGTACCACAGTTGGACCAGTACCTGTAGTACCACCTGTTGCTCCAGCTCAGGAGCAAATTCTAGATATAGCTGAGCCGACAGGACCAGCTCAGGCACCAGCTGTGCCCATTAAGATTCCAGACCTTCAGGAAACTTTGGCCCAGATATTGACAGTTTGCACTGGCCTTGCTCAGGTGGTTTCGGCTCAGGCCGCACCTGCCACTTCTCAGGCCGGTGGAGGTACTCATACCCATGTTGCCCATGCTCCAGATCAGGTAGTGCAGGGACTTTAGATACCGGGGGAAATACCAGCCCAACCAGTTGCAGCTGCTCAGGCCCTGGTAGTCCCTGCTATGGCAGATGATGAGCAGAAAAGACTTGAGAGATTTGGGAGGCTTCGACCTCCATCATTTAGCGGTGCTGAGTCAGAGGATGCTCAAGGATTTCTGGATAAGTGCCAGCGGATGATTCAGATAACGGGTATTTTGGAGACCAGTGGGGTGGGTCTCGTTCACTACTTTTCAGTTTTCTGGAGCTACCTTCAGATGGTGGGAGGCTTATGAGAGACGCAGGCCGGTCGGTGCAGTACCACTTTCATGGCAGGAATTCTCCGTTCTCTTTTTGGAGAAGTTTGTGCCGTAGTCTCGCAGAGAGGAGCTGCGCAGAGAGTTTGAGCAGTTACGTCAGGATGGCATGTCTGTGACACAGTACGAGATGAGATTTTCTGAGTTGGCTCGTCACGTAGTTTGGTTGGTTCCCACTGATATGGAAAGGATTAGGAGGTTCATTGATGGCCTCACATATCAGCTTCGGTTACTTATGACTCGGGGGAGAGTATCTGGTGCTACTTTTGATGAGGTAGTTGACATTACTCGGCAGATAGAGATGGTCCGTAGTCAGGAACGTGGAGAGAGGGAGGCCAAGAGGCCTCGTAGTCCAGGTGATTTCAGCGGTGTTCCTTCAAGGGGCCAGTATTACTGCGGTAGGGGTCGTTCTTACAGACACGCTCAGACGGGTCGTCCAGCTCACCGTGGTGCATCATCCGGCCATGGTTCATACAATTCTGATCAGGGTCAGCCATCTCTCGATGCCTTTCTAGCCTAGAGTTCGTCCCGTGCCTCTTCAGTTCAGGGTTCATTTGCACTGGGTGCTTCTAGCAGTTATTCTGGTTCTCGGGGCCCAATTCAGTCAGCACCATCACTAGTACCAGGGAATTGCTTTGAGTGCGGGGAATTTGGGCATATGTGGAGATAATGTCCTCGTCGCTCGGGAGGTCCAGTGCAGCAGAGAAGTCAGATTACGACTTCAGCACCAGTTACTTCACCACCCGCCCAGCCAGCTCGAGGTATGGGTCAGTCAGCTAGGGGTCGCCTAAGAGGGGGAGGCCGATCAGGTGGAGGTCAGGCCCGATTCTATGCTTTTCCTGCCAGGCCAGATGTCGTTGCCTCAGATGCAGTGATCACAGGTATTGTCTCAGTGTGCCACAAGGAAACTTCTATATTATTTGACCCTGGTTCTACTTATTCCTATATATCATCATACTTTACTCATTATCTGGATATGCCCCTATATATCGGTCTTGTGTGGTAACCATTGGGGGACTGGAGACTAGAGTTGATCTCTTATTGCTCAGTATGGTTGATTTCGATGTAATCTTGGGTATGGATTGGTTGTCTCCATGTCATGCTATTCTGGATTGTCACGCAAAAATCGTGATGTTAGCGATGCCGGGGTTGCCGAAGGTCGAATGGAGGGGTTCTCTAGATCATGTTCCCAGTAAGGTAATTTCTTATTTGAAAGCCCAATGTATGGTTGGGAAGGGGTATTTGTCATATTTGGCCTTTGTGAGAGATATTGATGCAGATACTACTACTATTGATTCAGTACCGATCGTGCGAGACTTTCTGGATGTATTTCCTGCAGACCTGCAAGGTATGCCACCCGACAAGGATATTGATTTCGATATTAACTTGGTGGAGGGCACTCAACACATTTCTTTTCCTACGTATCGTATGGCACCAGCCGAGTTAAAAGAATTGAAAGAGCAACTTTAGGAACTTCTTGATAAGGGGTTTATTAGGCCTAGTATGTCGCCTTGGGGTGCACTGGTTCTGTTTGTGCAGAAGAAGGATGGTACTATGCAGATGTGCATCGATTATAGGCAGTTGAACAATGTTACAATCAATAATAAGTATCCTTTGCCGCATATTGATGATTTATTTGACCAACTTCAGAGGGTATTCTCCAAAATTGATTTGAGATCTGGGTATCACCAGTTGAAAATTCAGGATTCGGATATTCTAAAAATGACATTCAGGACTCATTATGGTCACTATGAATTTCTTGTGATGTCATTTAGGCTAACCAATGCCCCAGCAGCATTTATGCACTTAATGAATAGCGTATTCTAGCCGTATCTTGACTCATTTGTCGTGGTATTTATTAATGATATCCTGGTGTACTCACGTAGCCAGGAGGAGCATGCATAACACTTGGGTATTGTATTACAGAGGCTGAGAGAGGAGAAACTATATGCCAAATTCTCTAAGTGTGAGTTCTGGCTTAGTTTGGTGGCATTCTTGGGACACATAGTGTCCAGTGAAGGGATTAAGGTGGATCCGAAGAAAATAGAGGCAGTTCAGAGTTGGCACAGACCATCTTCAGTTACTGAGATTCGGAGTTTTCTCGGCTTGGTCGGTTATTATCGTCGCTTCGTGGAGGGATTCTCGTCTATTGCATCGCCTATGACTAAATTGACCCAGAAAGGTGCTCCGTTCAGGTGGTCGGATGAATATGAAGAGAGCTTTCAGAAGCTCAAGATGGCTTTGACTACAACTCCAGTATTGGTGTTGCCTACAGGTTCAGAGTCTTATACTGTGTATTGTGACGCGTTGCGTATTAGTCTTGGCGCAATGCTTATGCAGGACGGTAGGGTGATTGCCTATGTGTCCAGACAATTAAAGGTACATGAGAAGAATTATACGGTACACGACCTTGAGTTAGCAGCTACTGTTCATGCCTTAAAAATTTGGCGGCATTATTTGTACGGGGTCCATTGTGAGATTTACACTGATCATCGGAGCCTACAATATTTTTTTAGACCTTACATCTTAATTTGCGGCAGCGAAGGTGGTTGGAGTTGCTTAAGGATTATGATATCACAATTCTCTATCATCCCGGAAAGGCCAATGTGGTGGCCGATGCCTTGAGTCGTAAAGCGGAGAGTTTGGGCAACTTAGCATATTTACTTGTAGCAGAGAGGCCTTTAGCCTTGGGTGTTTAGGCCTTGGTCAACCAGTTTGTTAGATTGGATGTTTCCGAGCTGAACTGAATTTTAGCTTGTATGGTTTCTCGGTCTTATTTATATGATCGCATCAGAGAGCACCAATATGATGATCCACATCTGCTTGTCCTTAAGGACACAGTTTAGCACGGTGATGCCAAGGAGGTCACTATTGGGGATGACGGTGTATTACAGATGCAGGGCATGCTATGTGTGCCTAATATAGATGGTTTGCATGAGTTGGTTCTCTAGTAGGCTCACAGTTCGCGGTACTCCATTCATCCAGGTGCCGTGAAGATGTATAAGGATTTGAGGCAGCACTATTAGTGGAGGCGAATGAAGAAAGATATAGCTGAGTTTGTAGCTCGGTGTTTAAATTATCAACAGGTGAAGTACGAGCATTAGAGACCGGGCAGATTACTTCAGAGACTTGAAATTCCGGAGTGGGAATGGGAGCGTATTACCATGGACTTCGTAGTTGGGCTCCCACGGACTTTGAGAAAGTTTGATGTTGTTTGGGTGATTGTGGATCGATTGACCAAATCTGCGAAATTTATTCCAGTTGGTACTAATTATTCTTCAGAGCGGTTGACGGAGATTTATATCCGCGAGATTGTTCGCCTACACGGTGTGCCAGTGTCCATCATATCACATCGGGGCACGCGATTTACACCACAGTTTTGGAGAGCAGTGCAGCGAGAATTGGGCACACAGGTTCAGTTGAGTACAACATTTCACCCTCAGATGGACGGACAGTCTGAGCGCACTATTCAGATATTGGAGGATATGCTACGCGCTTGTGTCATTGATTTTGGAGGTTCTTGGGATAAATTTCTGCCACTGGCAGAGTTTGCTTACAATAATAGCTACCAATCGAGCATTCAGATGGCTCCTTATGAGGCTTTATATGGGAGACGGTGTCGGTCTCCGGTGGGTTGGTTTGAGCCGGGTGAGGCTAGGCTATTGGGTATTGATTTGGTTCAGGATGCTTTGGAGAAGGTTAAATTGATTCAGGAGCGGCTTCACACAGCGCAGTCTAGACAGAAGAGTTATGCCGACCGGAAGGTCCGTGATATTGCTTACATGGTTGGGAAAAAGGTTCTACTCAAGATTTCACCCATGAAGGGTGTGTTGAGGTTCAGGAAGAAGGGAAAGTTGAGCCCTCGATATATTGGGCCTTTTGAGATACTTAAGAAGATAGGAGATGTGGCTTATAAACTTGCTTTGCCACCTATTCTATCAGGTGTTCATCCAGTGTTCCATGTGTCCATGCTCCGAAAGTATGTCGGGGATCCGTCTCATATTTTTGATTTCAGTACAGTGCAGCTGGACGGAAATTTGACTTATGATGTGGAGCCGGTGGCTATTTTAGACCGGCATGTTCGAAAGCTAAGGATCAAAGAGCATAGCTTCAGTGAAGGTACAGTGGAGAGGCCAGCCGGTCGGAGAAGCTACTTGGGAGATTGAGCAGGAGATGCGGAGCAAATATCCACACCTATTTGAGACTCCAGGTATGATTCTAAACCCGTTCAAGGATGAACGTTTGTTTAAGAGGGGGAGAATGTAATGGTTCGACCGGTCGTTTTGAATATTATAACCCCGTTTTCCCATTTACTGCTCAATCTATGCTTTATATTTATTTTATGACTTACCGGGTTAGTTGGTTCGGGTCCGGAAGGACTTTGGAGTGAAATGAGACACTTAGTCTCTTAATTGAAAACTTAAGTTGAAAAAGTTGACAGGATATTGACTTATATGTAAAAGACCTCGCAATTGAATTCTAATGATTCCAATAGCTACGTATGGTGATTTTGGACTTAGGAGCGTGGCCGAAAAATTATTTGGAGGTCTGTAGTGGAATTAGGCTTGAAATGGCGAAAGTCGAATTTTTGGGAAGTTTGAGAGGGGGTTGACTTTTTGATATCGGGGTCAAAATCTAATTCTAAAAATTTTAATAGGTCCGTTATGTCAATTATGACTTGTGTGCCAAATTTGAGGTCAATCGGACTTGATTTGATGGGTTCCAGTGTCGTTTGTGGAAACTTGAAATTTCAATGTTCATTAGACTTGAATTGGGGTATGATCCATAATTTTAGTGTTGTTGGAGGTGATTTGAGGGTTCGACTAAGTTCGTATGATGTTATGGGACTTGACGGTATGTTTGGCTGAGGTCCTGGGGGCCTCGGGTGAGTTTCAGGAGGTTAACAGATCATTTTTGGACTTGGCATGTTGGTTGAAGACTACTGGTGTGTTTTTTCTGGTTTCCTTCTTCGCGTTCGCGAGTGGCCCTCGCATTCGCGAAAGGGAATTTGAGGCAGGCAAGATTTTTCCTTCGCGTTCGCGAGGGGGTCTCGCATTCACGAAGAGGAGCTGGGTTGTTCATCGCGTTCGCGATTGCGTATCGCGTTCGCGAAGGGAAAAATAGTGGGCATGGATTTTTTTCCTTCATGTTCGCGAAGGAGAGCTCGCGTTCGCGAAGAAGAGCTCGGTAAAGTATCGCGTTCGCGAGCAGTGTCTCGCGTTCGCGAAGAGCAATGTTTGGGCATCACGATTTTGTGCTTCGCGAACGCAAGGGACCTGTCACGTTCGCGAAGAAGAGAGGCCTGGACAGAAAGTTTAAGTTCTGAAAATGGGACTTCATCCCATTTTCCATTTTTGACGGATTGGAGCTCGGAAAGAGGCGTTGTTTGGGAGATTTTCAAGAAAAATAACGGGGTAAGTGTTCTTAACTCATTATTGTTCAAATTACCCGAATCCATGGTTATTTTTAACATTTAATGGCTGAATTAAATTGGAAAGATTAGAAAACCCTTTTGGTTTAATTTGAAGATTTGAGGGTCGAGTTGATGTCGGAATTAAGTAAAATTGGTATGGTTAGACTCGTGGTTGAATGAGCTTTTGGATTTTGTAACTTTTTTCGGGTTCCAAGACGTATTTTTTTAAGCTAAATTTCGGATTTTGTTAGAAAATTAGCATTTTTTCATGGAATTAATTTCAATAAATTTTATTGACTGAATCGAATTATTTGTGGGTAGATTCGAGGCGTTTGGAGGCCAATTCATGAGGAAAAGACATTGCAGAATAAAGAATTACACAGCTTGGGGTAAGTAACAATTTTAAATTTGGTCGTGACGGTATGAAACCCCGGATTATGTGTTATGTGATTGGTTTTGAGGTGACACACATGCTAGGTAACGGGCGTGTGGGCGTGCACCGTAGAAATTGTGACTAGGTCAAATACCATGGGACTATGTAGTTGAATTATTTGTTGACATCTGTACATTCTCTACGTGTTAGGGAAAAATTGAGCTAAGACTCGTATTAAAAATCATGCTTAGACATATGCTGTTATTATTGGTACCCATTGGGGTCATTTCTGTGGTTGAATTATATCTTCAAATTGTAATTTCGCACTCAGTCATGTTTATTCATTTCATATCATATCTCAGTCTCTGTTGCTATTTACTAAAATATCATATTATCAAATTTTGGGCTGATTATCATGATTTCTGAGAGCTCGAGAGACTGGAGAGGTTGATGACTGAGTGAGGCCGAGGGCCTAATTGTGAGGATATTTATGGATCGGGTTGCACGCCGCATCATGTTTTTATTGATTTATGCCATGATTGGCTTGATATAGCGCTTGGGCTGAAGGAGCCCCTCCAGAGTATGTACACACACCCGGTGAACGCAAGTACCTACTGAGTGTGAGTGCCGAGTGATGAGTGATGAGTGACTGTGAGGAATGAGTGACTGTGAGGAAAGAGTAACTATGAGGAAAGAGTGATTGTGAGGTTGGAGTGAATGGGAGGACTGAGTGGCTGTTACTCTGAGAGGATGCATTGATTTCATTATTTGCTGCATTTTAGCTGTCATATATCACTATTTTGAAAATTTCGAAAAAATATTATTTTCGATTTCGGTCAAACTTGATATGAAATTTCAGTGAAATCTTAAATGTTGAACTTGAGAGCATTCCTACTCTTTTATATTGGAAAGTATTGTATTTGGACTTAGCTGAGAAGCTCGTCACTACTTTCAGTTCTTTATTTATTATTGTTACTTATTGAGTTAGTTGTACTCATACTACACCCTTCACTTCGTGTGCAGATCCAGGTGATTTCGGATACAGTGGGTGTTGATTCTTTCACACAGTCGATTTTCCGGAGATTCAGAGGTAGCTGCCATGTTTCGCAGTCCTTGTCTCTCTTTCCCTATTTTTTATTTATGTATTGTATTTGGTCTTAGATTATTATAAACCGTATTTTTCAGGCTTGTAATGTATAAATGCTCATGTACTCATTGACATCAGATTTTGGGAGTGTTTGTATCGGTATTTGCGAGACTCCTGGATTGTGTTTAAATATTATATTTTCAAATTTAAAAAAAATTGTGGTTTGTTGAGGTTGTCGGCTTGCCTAATATCGAGATAGGCGCCATCACGACAGGCTAGGATTTTAGGCCGTGACACACATGTATTTTCTTATAATTCTTTTTATATTATAACATAACATAAAATCGATTGAGAGAAAAATTTAATTTTTATAATAAATGTCTATTATATAGAAATGATATTATAGAGAAGTGTGACCGTAATAAGTTAAAAGTAGGGACACATGGTATCTATGGGTAAAGTTATAACCATTTTGAGCCAACTTTTGCTCAGTATAACATATTTACTTACATTTTTAATGGTGCGTAAAACGTGTTTTTTTTCATGTATTGTTATCATTATCACATAACTATTACAATAACAACAAACCAGGTAAAATCTCATAAGTTAGGTCTGACGATGATAGTGTATACAATGACCTTACATCTACCATGTAAAGATAGAGATATAATTTTCGATAGACCTTCGGCTCAAGATAGACAAGCAATAATCAAAACATCAATGAAAAGAAATATGGTAGTGAAAAAGCCACGATAAAAGCATGACTAATAGTAAAATAATAAAATAAGTGAACACCAGAAATAACGGGTAGTATATATTTTCACCTCAATTTTATCACTTAATAATAGTAAATACAGGACTAGTAGTTTTTTGTAAGTGGATAGTAACCCCTACAACTGCTCTATCTTTCATAAGCCGTTACTTTGGCAAACCATTACTTTAACTTTTTCTGCCCGTTGTTTTCAGATTTACATGCAAAGCTACACTAGATTGGGACTTGTATTTTTCTGGTTCCGAAAGTAACTTCGGTTCGCCAGTTCAGGTTCAACTCTTCGCTTTACGTTAGTGGACCTATAGGTCGGGCTAGGGCTCTGCGCTCTTTCTTTCTGTGTGGGACGATACCAGAGATAAATGAGAATGCGTCGAGGCGGCGAACAAGACAATTGCATTTTGGCTTTTCCCTCCATGAGATGAGCCCAGTGCATTGGGCCGACGGATAAGAGAACTGAGCTGGCCTAAAAAGTGCTTGGGCGCTCTAGGTATGATGTAGACTCCATAAGATACATATCGATTTCTTTCTGATGGATCAAGAATAGATAGTAGGATTGAGAAAAATTATCGCTTCTTTCAGACAGTCCGAACCATCGCTTTTATCGTCAACAGAGAGAGCTGCTCGAT
The DNA here is from genome assembly GCF_000715075.1 of Nicotiana tabacum. NCBI lineage: Eukaryota > Viridiplantae > Streptophyta > Magnoliopsida > Solanales > Solanaceae > Nicotiana > Nicotiana tabacum. The sequence goes on along the minus strand of NC_134102.1, from coordinate 7,059,576 downwards.
AAAAAAAATCGGCTTTGGGAAAAAATCATTCCTTTGACGGGTTGTCTCATCCATAGATAGAAATAGGAGATGTTTTCATTTTTAAACTAAAGTTTTGATATGTAATATGCAGTAAAGTTAAATTAGACTATTCTTTGTTAACTGAATTGTCTTAGATAGCAGGTATACGAACTAAACTACAATTTTATTACATAGTTAAGTAATAAGCATAAAAGGTTCCAACTAAATAGCATTTAAATACTGCTATAAGATAACTGAAATTTGTTACTAGTGATTTTGCATGCAATACGAGTTATCATCTATTGCTCCATAAATTTCCCCTTAAAAACCTATTTAGCTTATTCATGCTAAAATTTATGAAAAAGTGGTAAGTTATAGGACAATGATGGTTGGCTCCAATGATATAACTTCAAGAAATTGTTAATAATGAGATTCAAAATTTGGATCATTTAACCTCATATACTAAATAATTATCTTATATTTTTGTGTTCATTTCGTTAGGAGAAACGATCTATTCTATTGAGGACTTCGACGAACCCAAAAATAAAGTCTTAATCGTAAGAACAAATTCTTTGTTAATATTGAATCATGTATATATCAACACAACTTATAATTTATCCTCCGTTCATTTTTATTTATCCACTTTAGACTTATTACGCCCCTTAAGAAATAATAATTGTAGTATGTATTTTACTATATAACCTATAATAATGATAGTATTTCAAAAAGTCTTGGGAAATAATTTTGAAAATGAGTAATTAATGATAAGGGTAAAAAAAAAAATATTGTTCTCTTGATTTAGTATAGTGAACAAGTAAAAGTAAAAATATATTTTTAATATAGTGGATAAGTAAAAGTGAACGGAAAAAGTATCAATTTAGTTTTTACAACTTCATCACTCGCAACAAATCTTTTTTCAAGATTTTTAAATATTAGTGTTAATTTAGTACTCCCTCCGTTCACGTTAATTACTTGTCCAGTATTCTAAAAATAGATTTTGTACTTTTACTTGTCACTTTAGCATATCAAGAGAATACAATTTCTCTTTTCATGTTATATCAACAGTATTAATTACTCATTTCAAATCATGTTCTCAAATCCATTAAAATATGCATCAATTAATATGAGTATCATGGCAAATTATACATTGCATCTATTTTTTTTTAATATGTGTGCAAAGTCCATAGTGGACAAGTAAAAGTGAACGGAGGGAGTATTGTTTGAGTTAGATCCATTTCCCAAGTAACATAAAGGTATATCAGTGGACAATGTCATTTATGTCTAGCTTGGACATTTCATGTGATCTTTAATATATGTCCTCCCATTTGAGAGAATTTTTATCTAGAGACTCGAGACAAAAATTTGTCCCTAACTAATTAACATAATTAAATTCGTTTTGGTTCTTTGTGTTTAAAATCTTACTAAATTAGGTGATATATTTTCGTCTTTCACCGGAGAGACAAAGTTTCTAAGAAAGCGATTACAAAAGCGATAATGAAGTTATTAGCCACAATCTAATTTGACAATGCCATATACATTTTTATTACAATGTGATAGCAAAATAGTTGCATACAATAATGACTACAAATCAATCACAAACAAGTTAATGTCGGTTATATGAATATTTAATATTTATGTCGATCAATTTAAACGCATCCATGTTCAATAATAATACGTTTACCTCAATTGAGTTGAATTAGTTTGTGGTTGAGATTACTCCTTAATCACGAGCAAGTCTGGATCAGTTATTATTTTTTTGTTGCAATCTAAATCAAATAGTTTATGAGATGTAACACAATTCTTTTTTGTTAATAAGATGTTAGAGATTAAAATGCCTTTTTATTTAATTTATTGTCATGCCAAAAAAAAAAGAAGAATACAAAAGCATTAATATCTCATGAGCTAAGTGATGGATAAATATTGGAGAAAGCGATAGGGAAATAATTAGGAGGGTAAGGAGATAGGGATTGGACTAGGAGTTTAACGTGATTATAATAATTAATGGGCCCCCTTAGGATTTATTGCATAACAAATCGATTATTTATTATTAATTCAACATTTGTTCATGATTAAGGCTTTTGTGAATCTTGGGGTCGTTTGGTTAGTTGTATTTTTATAATTAATCGCAACATAAAATGCTGCATAATTTACAGTGATTGATTAGTTTCATAAGAAAGAAATAATCGTCGCATTAACGCGATATTTAGTTAACAGCATTAAACAATATTTGCAATAAATTATTTGAAAGTTTAAACATATACTCCATTGTTTTATGTGTGATATGATGCGAAATAATCATATAAATCTATACAGTAACAATAATAAGGGAATATTTTGTAGATATTTTTTTAATTTTCTAACTCAGAAAGAAAATAAGTCTAGAAAAACTATCTTCTTTTCTTTTTTTGGATGAATTGACATCACTAATGATTGTGAATTATGTTGGCAGTTAGATGACTAAACAGAAACAAAGTTTAATATTAGCTTGTCACCGATGGGGATATATACCATTAAACACGTCCAAAACATAGCCTCAATTTCAGATTTTAGTGATCAACAGATTGCATAAAACTTAAATGAATATGCTTATTCGAGACGGATTAAATATTTAAATATTATAGCCTCGAGTTCAAAATTCTATTATTGGGTTTAAAATATATTGTTTGTGTTTATTTAATGAATTTTGCTAATATATATATATATATATATATATATATATATATATATATATATATATATATATATATATATATTGGAAAAGTGGTATATATTGGAAAAGTATCGTATTGGAATGTACTTGTAAATTATGCACTACAAGTCTACAACATTAGGGGCAAAGATAGAGTGTGGGCTACGATTTCGGCCAGTGGCGAAGTTAGAAATTTTTTCAAGGGTATTCAAATTTAAAATAAATGATAAAAATATCCCAATAAAGGGTGTTCAATATGTGTTATATATATCTAAAACGTAATATTTTACCTATATACACAATACAATTTTTCGGTAAAGGGTGATCAACTGACCACCCTTGTGACCATGTGGCTTCGCCACTGACTTCGGCCGAACTCATAGCTTTGGTTCAAACTTTGTATTTATCTCAAAAAATTAATTGAATATATATAAATTATTAAATTAAAATCCATTAACTCAAAAGGATTAAAATCTCGAGTCCATCTTTAAATCTTAGCTCCGATCTATTTCTTGTTTACCATTGGTTGCAAGTACATTATGATTTCTTGTTATTTCATCTAACTCTGGATGGTTTATAAATTAGTTGCAAGTTGAAAAGATGGCCATTTTGTTTATGTTGTCATTTCAATCTTTTCTCACTTTCCTTATGATTAGTTAGTTTACGCTAATTAGTATCCAGTAGGTTGTCATTTCATAGAACTCCTTTCAATCTTTTTTTTTCTTTTCACTTTCCTTCTGGTTTAGTTATTTGCAATATTTATTTTCAGTGTATTGTCATTTCGATCTTTCTCATTTTATTCGTTCGCTTGATTCATTTACATAGTTACATTTATTGGTCAATCAATCAATAAAAAATACTTTTCAAGATTAAGCTTGTTGTAACGAGAGTTGGAGACTCTATCACTAGGAGAATATCGCAGGGAGCAAGGTTATCCGACATAGTAAAATAATTTTGTACTTGATGTTTTAGTTATAGCCAATTTAGTAATGTCTTGATTATCTTGAAAATTGTTAGGATTAAGTCTTCAAATTTATCAGATGGTTATGGTGTTTCACAGATAGGAGAAGAGATTGAGGAAGACGATTTTAAGAAGACCAGAACATCGGACATATCAAAGGGTTTAGATTTTTGTCTGAACACCTAAGCTTTTGGTCTATATCTTTGATATATTGGGCTGCACTAGTTTTATGATCATTTGGGCCCAAATCATTCAACACTTTGGGCTCAGCTTTCTCTTGGATCTGCTAGAACATACCAGATATTGTATATAGAATTTTCAGCTGTAAATAGTTTAGCTTATTTTATATTTATCCGTAGTTGGTTATTAGGAAGCTAGTAAACTAAGGACAAGGGTCATAGTTAGTTAGAAATAGATCCCGTTTCTTTTGCATATATACACGAGCTGTACAAAGAATTCTTTCAATCAATACACAGAAAATTCTCTATTTATTCTCTGTTCTCTAACATGGTATTAGAGGCCTAAGAGGACAATCTCTCTCTTCAATTTGTTCTTTGCTTTCTTCTCTATTTGTTCTTTCGATCTTCTTCATAGGAGATGAAGCTAAAAAAATCATGCTTCTGTAATAGGAACCAGCATCCCATAGATCACCAATGTTGCTGCTCTGCAGTTGGGACTGTCCTCCTTGATTCATCTCACTCTCTCTATCTCCACCCTTCTGACTCCCTGGTATGCTCCTTGTCAACACAGTGTTTGATGGAAAGGGTTATGGAGGTTGGAGAAGAGGGATTCTGATTGCTTTGTCTGCTAAAAACAAAGTTGGTTTTATAGATGGAACTCTCATTCAACCCAAGATCTCTTTTGATACCTTCAAGTCTTGGGCTCACTGCAATGATATGGTCATTTCCTGGCTATTAAACTCTCTGTCTAAAGAGATAGCAGAGAGTGTTCCCTACTCTAAAACCGCCAGGGATATCTGGAATGAACTCGAAGAGAGCTTTAACCAAAGTAATGAATCTCAGCTTTATCACCTAAAAAAGGAGATAAGTGAATCAATACAAGGTAATCTGGATATAGTTGGAGACTACACCAATCTGAAATGGCTATGGGATGAACTAGATAGCTTGATGTTACTCAATACTGTACCTGTCCTTGTACTTGTGGTGGCAAGCTCCAAAAGTTCAAGTCATAGCAAGATGGGAGGCTCATTCAGTTCCTCATGGGACTGAATAATGCTTATTCAGCTGCTAGGAGCAATTTGCTTATGTTGTCACCACTCCCATCAGTCAACCATGCCTACTCTTTGCTTATAAGGGATGAAAAACAAAGAGAGAGGTACGGATCTCCCATCACCCTGCTGAGAGTGCTTTTGTTGCAGCTCAACAGTCCTATGCTAGACAAAGGTACACCTCTGATAAGAAAAGAAACATTGCAACAAAGAAAGGGGGGCCAATTTTGCAATTATTGCAAGAAGCAGAATCATACAATTGAGAATTGTTATAGGCTAATTGGGTTTCCTGCAGATTTTAAGTTTACCAAGTCTAAAAGGTTTAATGGGGCCAAGAGCAATGCTGTTCTTTCTATGGATGCTGCAGATTCAAAAATTAATAGTGCATGGGATCAGCCAATGACTCAGGATCAATTCTACAGCCTATATCGACTGCTTCAACATGTCAATGTTGGCTCTCAGAGTGAGCAATCTGCTGAGGACACTGCTACTGCCAATTGTGCTGGTATATCACCTTCCCTTCCCTATACCAAAACTTACATCAGTGTGTGTTTACAATCTATTTCTTGGATCTTAGATTCAGGTTCCTCTGAACACATGACTTCAGACCTTAAACTCTTATTCAATATTAAGGTGCTTCCAAAACCAATCTATGTTACTTTACCTAATTCTACTAGAGTCCTGGTTTACCAGTCAGGTTGTGTGACCATTTTACCTGGTTTTAGACTTCATCATGTCCCGTTTGTCCCAAGTTACAACTACAATTTATTATCAGTTCATAAATTATGTTTGCAATTCCACTAACTTCTAATTTTCTTCTCTTTTAGTCATACTTTGCAGGCCCCTTCACTGAAGAGGCCAGTGGTGCTTGGTACCTGTTCAACTCTGTTATCTCAAACCATGACAAGTCTAGTGAAGTCAAGCCTAGAATAGTAGTTTCGAGTTTAATCAAGGCTCTTAGCTATTTTGCTTGTAATCAAAGTGCTTATGCACCCGTTTATGATTCTAGTTTATGCTTAGTAATTGCTTCTAAGGATGTAAGCCTATGGCACAATAGATTGGGATACATGCCTTTTTCTAATATGAAATGCATTTCATCTATCTCTTATTCTTCTTCTCCTTCTAATATTCAACCTTGTGATATCTGTTCTAAAGCGAGACAAGTTAAGTTGCCTTTTCCCTCTAGTTCAATTACCGCTAAGCAGACTTTTGACCTCATTCATGTTGACACTTGGGGACCTTATAGAACACAAACCTATGACGGTTATAAATATTTTTTCACCATTATTGATGATTATAGAAGAGGAACATATTTCTTCTCAGTTCTAAGACAAATGCTTTCACAATTCTCAAATAATTTTTTTCTATGACTGAAAGACAGTTTAACATCAAAGTCAAGTCTATGAGAATAGATAATGCTTTTGAATTAGGATCCAGTCAAACCACCTCACAGTTTCTTGCTTCACAGGGGATTTTACGTCAAACCACTTGTGTTTCCTCTCCCCAACAAAATGGTATTGTTGAGAGGAAACACAAACACTTACTTGAAACTTGCAGGGCACTACTTTACTAATCCAATCTTCCTATTCAGTTTTGGGGTGATTGCTTGTTGACAGAAACCTTTATGATTAATAGATTTCCATCCAAAGTACTCAAAATGAAAACACCTTATGAACTATTATTTGGCCAACCACCTAGTTATGGTAATTTAAGGGTATTTGGTTGTTTATGTTATGCCTCCACACTCCCTGTTGAACAAAATTGGATCTAATATCAGTAAAATATGTCTTTTTAGGTTATCCTACTGGGAAAAAGGGGTGCAAGTTGCTCAATCTTCAAACTCTCAAGGTTTTTGTTTCTAGAGATTTAATTTTTCATGAAACTATCTTTCTTTTTGTCCCAGCCACACCATCTATACCTAAATTTTCTTTCCATATGTCTTCTTCTTTTCCGGAACACACTCCTTCCACACACTCTTCTTTCTCTCCTTCACCTCTTTCATGTTCTTCACCACAGCCTAGAACTCCCTCACCTTCATCAGTATCCTCATATCCTACATCATCTCCTACACTCTCCAGATCTCCTCTTTCCACCTCTGCTTCACCTCTTCCTACTCAGGTCAATTATCCTATATTTCCCTGTCCAACACCTCTAACTCCTCAGCCTGCACTTAGAAGGTCCACCAGGGACCATCACTTGCCCTCCTATCTCAGTGATTACATTTGAAATCTGTAGTCTTGACCGACCTCACACCTAGTTGTTTTGCTTCAACTATTTCTCCTATTGTTATATCTTTCTCTACTTTATCTCCTGATAATTAGTCCCTTTTAAATTCCATCTCCTATATTTCTGAACCTACTACATATTCCCAAGCTTCGATTCATCTAGCATGGCAGAAAGCTATGAACAAAGAGTTTGCAGCTTTGGAAGCCAACAAAACTTGGGAAGTTGTAGAACTATCTAAGGATAGGAGGGCACTTCCTTGCTAGTGGGTATACAAGGTCAAATACAAACAAGATGGTACAGTTGAAAGGTTCAAGGCTCGGTTGGTTATTAGGGGTAACATACAGAAGGAAGGAATTGATTTCACTGAGACATATTCTCCAGTTGTTAAAATGACAACCATCGGATGTTTGCTAGTTGTAGCTATTAAGAAACAATGGGTTGTTTCACAGTTGGAGGTGATTTACAGGAAGAAGTTTACATGAGGTTCCTGCTGGCCTTACTCCTCCTACTCCCAATCATGTTTGCAAACTCAGAAAATCCCTATATGGATTGCGGAAAGCCTCTAGGTAGTGGTATGTCAGGCTCACTGCAACCCTCAATTTTAAAGGTTATTCACACTCTCTGAATGGCTATTCACTATTTTTTAAGAAACCAGCAGGCAAAATCATAGTTATAGTCGTGTATGTGGATGACATTTTATTAACGGGTGATGATCCTATAGAAATTGGTTCGATTAAGGATTTCCTTGATACTGAATTCAAGATCAAGGACTTGGTGCATGCTCACTAGGATAGAGATAATTAGGGAACCTCATGGCATAATTTTAACTCAATGAAAGTTTACCTTAGATATCCTCTCTGTGGATTCAAAGCTTGCTTCTTCTCTTTTTGACCCTTGTGTTCTCCTGCGCATTAGTGAAGGGGAGCCTTTGCCTGATCCCACCAGCTACCGTAGGCTCTTAGGTAAGCTAAATTGCCTAACTCACACACAGCCGGATTTGTCTTTCGCCATCCAACACCTCAGCCAGTTCATGCAATCTCCTCATCGACCTCACTTTGATACTGCTTTACATTGCCTGCGTTTATCTTCTCGTGGATCCGGGTTTGGACATTCTCTTATCCTCTAGCTCTTCCCTCAATTTGCTTGCTTTTTTTGTGACCCCGATTGAGGAAGAAGCCCAGACACATGATGCTCCATCAGTGGTTATTACATCACTCTAGGTTATTCTCCGGTATCGTAGAAATCAAAGAAGTAGTCTTTGGTGTCTTTGTCTTTTGCTGAGGTAGAATATCGTTTCATGCATAGAGTTGTGGTAGAATTGACTTGGCTTCTTCATTTGCTCGCTGATATGTCCATTTACCGCTCTGTTCCAGTGCCTCTTCACTCCGAAGTCAAGTGGCAATTCGTATTGCCAAAAATCCCGTGTTTCACGAACGCACCAAACACGTTAACCTTGATTGTCACTTTGTTAGGTAGCAGTATTTCACTAGCCTTATATATCTATCATTTGTGCCTTCAATTTCACAGATCGTCGGTGTCTTCACCAACCACTTTCTGGCGCTGTTCATCGATCGATTTTGGGCAAGTTGGGGGTTGCTTCACCTCCCTCCAACTTGAGAGGGGATGTTAGGATTAGGTCTTCAAATTTATCAGATGGTTATGGTGTTTCACAGAGAGGGGAAGAGATTGAGGAAGATGATTCTAAGAAGACCAGAACATCAGACATATCGAAGGGTTTATATTTTTGTCTAAACACCTAAGCTTTTGGTCTATATCTTTGATCTATTGGGATGCACCGATTTTATGATCATTTGGGCTCAAAGCATTCAACACTTTGGGCTCAGCCTTTTCTTGGGCCTGCTAGAACATACCAGATGTTGTATATAGAATTTTCAGCTGTAAATAGTTTTGCATATTTTATATTTATCCATAGTTGGTTATTAAGAAGCTAGTAAAATATGGACAAGTGTCATAGTTAGTTATAAATAGATTCTATTTCTTTTGCATATATACACAAGTTGTACAACGAATTCTTTCAATCAATACACAGAAAATTCTCTTATTATTCTTTGTTCTCTAACAAAAATTCCATAAACTCTTGGGTTATTTATAAGAAGATGAAGACATAAAATAATATCTTTCTCTAAGCCAAAGTGATTAAGAAATGTTCTTTCTCAAGATCAACGTGAAATGTTGATGGCCAGACGACTGGACGCTTCTTGATAATCAAAATACTTCATGAAGAAGATCCATACAATATAATGATCGACTTTCATAGTAATCAAATACAACACAGGGAGTTCCGTATCATCCCGAAGAACAATCACGAGGAATAATCAAGGTAATAATCAGAATTACACATACATTGTGGTACTATAAACAGAATTTAATCTATGAAAATTAAAAAGATTAGTCCATTTTTACTTTCTTCAACACCAAAAGATATGTAACGACCCGACCAGATGTTTTACTTTCTAGATCCCCATTCCCCTAATTAAGACTCCCCGTATATGCTTTTACTATTTTATGACTTACGGGGATGGTTAGTTCGAGTTTGGAAGGGTTCGAGTTGCAATCAGAACACTTGGTTCCTTAATATTGGCTTAAAATGGTTAAGTTTGACTTGAGTCAACGTTTTGAGTAAACGACCTTGGAACTGGGGTTTGACGGTCCCAATGGATTCGTATGATGATTTTGGACTTGGGCGTATGTTCGGATCGGGTTTCGGACGACCTAGGAGCATTTCAGTGCTTAATATTGAAAGTGGGCGCGTTGAAGGTTTTCAAGTTTTTTAAATTTGCTTTGAAGTAGGTTTTGGTATTATCGAGGCTCGTTTGGAATTTTGAGTCTGGGAATAGTTTCGTATGGTGATTTAATATTTGCACGCAAAATTTAGCATCATTCCGAGTTGATTTGATAGGAATCGGATGTGCGGAAGTATTTTTAGATATTTTTGAGTTTCATGATTTGATTCATGCGCTTTGGCGTCCGATTCGTGATTTTAGATGTTATTTCGGTGTTTCGATCGTGGGGGCGAGTTCGTATGATGTTCTTAGATTTATGTGGATGTTTGGTGTGGAGCCCCAAGGGGGTGAGTTTCGGACGCGTTCGGTGGTATGTAAGGACTTTAGTTTTCTGGTTTTTTTTTTGCTAGTGCCTCAAGTATCGCAAATGCGAGGTTTTGTTCGCATTTGCGAGATTGTCTTCGCAATTGTGATGAAGCCTGGACGTGGCAGGACTTGCATTTGCGAGGTTTTCCTTCGCTTTTGCGATCAGCACCCCTTCGCATTTGCGACCTTGTCAGAGAAGGCAACCTTCACATTTGCGACCCTTGCATTTGCCAACAAGATGTCGCAAATGCGACATCTACGACTGGTGTAAGAGCTTTTATTACGGGACTTGGCTTTATTTTCCTCATTTCCCACTTGATCTTAGGTGATTTTAAGAGCATTTTGTGGATGAATTCCATCAACATCAAGAGGTAAGTGATCCCTATAAATTCTTTAGCTAAATATTGAATCATGGGTAGATTTAACATGAAAAAATGGTGAAATTAATGGGATTTTGAGTAAAACCTAGGGTTTTGGTAAAAATGGGATTTAATCACAAAAATGATTATGTAATTATGTAAAAATTATATGTTTGAGTTCGTGACGTTATGGGTATTATTTCTCTTCGAGAATTTCCAGAATCCGGGCACGTAGGACCGGGGGTGAATTTTAGGAATCTTCCAAATTTTGGGTAATTTCTCTAATAGTTAAATTATGAACTAGTGAGTGTATATTGATTAATTTATATAATATTTGGCTAGTTTCGGGTTGTTTGGAATCAAGTTGTAGCTTTAGAGCGGATTTGGGGACCGAAAGTGAACTTGAGAATAAGGTATGTCTCTTGCCTAATCTTGTAAGAGGGAACTCATCCCCTTGGGTGTATTTTGTTGTGTATTACTTGTGTGTGAAGCTATGTACGTACTAGGTGACGAGAGTCCGTGCGTAGCTATATTCCATAAGATGTCCGGGTAGTCTTAGATTCACATCATGCTTTCATTGTACTGTCATGTTTGTTAGGCATACTAATTATCTTAAATAGAGCTGAGACTAGAGATTTTAAAGTTGCAAACTTCCAATTTAGATTTCTTATTTTTGGAAAGAATTGAGGAATGAATAATAACTCTGAAAAATCCATGTCCTCTCGCGTAACAAGTACTTCCGCGAGCGATGTAAACTTCTCTACTCTCATGAGAGCGGGTCGTTCGCCTCGGCAGTATAGTGGATTCATCTATGGTTCGTGCCGTTTGAACATCGACAATACACACACTATTTTGGATCAGACCGTACAACCTCGGCATAAATCGTGCGTGATAATACCCAGAACCCGATTTCACATGATATTATGTTATCGCTTAGAGGTATAATTTAGTTCATGTCCGAAAGTGATTTGGAACTATGTGTTAGATGGAGATTTTGGAATTTATTATCAATTGTAGAATCATTTATTCATTGCTTGCAATTGTATCATTATTATTATTTCCATATTCCATGCCTGTTTAAACTTCTGCATTTTATTACTGGCCCATAGTGAGTGTCGATGTCGACCCCTCGCCACTACTTCTTCGAAGTTAGACTGGATACTTACCGAGTACATATTGTTTATGTATGCACGCTACACTTCTGCACTAATCATGCAGGATCTGAGGCAGGTGCACCTGGCAGTCATCCCAGCGCGCACCCGCGATACCTCGAGGCTTAGTGCTGGGTTGCTTTCCGAGTCCGTTCTGCAGCACCCGGAGTCTCTCTTTGCATTTACTTTGTATCTATTTTATTTTAGACAGTAGTTTGTAATTTGTATATTCTATTAGTGGCTCATAAACTTGTGACACCGGGTCTTGGAAATACACTAGTAGACATTTGATGGCTTTTGAGTATTTATTTTACCACACTTGCTCTTATATTTGTTTACGCTTTATTTTATTAAATTCTTTACCTCTTATCTACTTAATAAATAAAAATCCACTATTTCGAATTTGTTAAAAAGAATAAATACATGGCTAGTTCACCGTTGGCTTGCCTAGTGGCGACGTTGGGTGCCATCACGTGCTATAGGAGAAATTGGGTCGTGAAAACATGGTATCAGAGCACTAGGTTCATGTAGGTCTCACAAGTTATGAGCAAGCTTAATAGAGTCTTACGGATCGGTACGGAGACGTCCGTACTTATCTTTGAGAGGCTATAGAGTGTTAGGAAACTACTCTTTATTCATCTCCTATCATGCAATTGATGTTGTGCAAAGTATCTTTCTCTTACTCTCTCATAGATGGTGAGAACGCGTGCGACGTATGCACCCGACCATGGATGAGCTGCTCCCCTATTGCTAGAGGGCGAGGGAGGGCTCCAGCTCATGGTAGAGGACGAGGACATCCCAGAGTTGCTCCAGTTGTGCCACCAGTGGATCCGGTAGAGGATCCTGCTATTCAGGAGCAGGGTGAGGTGCCTACAGTGGAGCCAGCCCCAACATATTTCATGTCCGCACCAGGATTCCAGGAGGTAATGGGCTGTATGCTGCAATTCATGGATTCTACGACCTATGCTGGTTTATTTCTAGCAGACCCAACAACATCTCAGGCGGGAGAGGGAGCATAGACCCCTACCGCTCAGGATCCAAGGCATGTAGTTGTCGTGTATCAGACCCCGGGCGCACTACCCATGGGCGGGGATCAGCTAGTTGCAGCAACTATACCTGAGCCCAGACCAGCTGCGGCTGGTGAGCTGCAGAAGCTATTGGATAGATGGACCATGCTACATCCTCCTGTCTTTGGATGCGAGCGACATGAGGACCCCCATGACTTTATTAATTATTGCAGGGACAAACTGCACAACATGAGGATATTGGATTCCCACGGGATGGACTTTACCACCTTTCAGCTGGAGAGCAGGGCTCGTAGGTGGTGGCAGTCATATCTTCTCGGTAGACCAGCATGTTCTCCTCTATTGACATGGGACCAATTCACACGTATCTTTCTGGATAGGTATATTCCACCCCCTCATAGGGAAGAGTTGCGATTTTAATTCGAGCAGCTCCAGCAGGGTCAGATGTCGGTGACCGACTATGAAGCGAGATTCTTCGAGTTGTATCGCCATTCACTTATGATACTTCCCACCGATGCAGAGAGACTACAGAGGTTTGTTACAGGTTTGCACTTTGGTATCCAGGACACTATGTCCCAAGAGGTTGAGATAGGGACTTCTTACGAGTTGGTTGTGGAGATAGCTCGGAGGATCGAGGGTGTTCGTTTGTGGAGCCGAGAGCAGACGACGAGGGATAAGCGGTTCTGTTATTCTGGAGGGTTTAATGGTGCTCCATCTGAGGGCAGAGGTTAGTTTGGGAGGGGTCAGTCTAGCAGGACCACATATCTAGCACCGCCGCCTTCTCGGGGTGCTCCAGTGCGTCCCTATTTCAGAGCCATTCCAGAGACCTCCTACTGTCCATGGGCTATTCAGGGTTCCTCCAGTGGGTATTCAGGCCATCGGGGTCAGACTTCTGGTCAGCAGCCCACCGTTTCGAGGGGTTGTTTCGTGTGCGGGGATTCTGGCCACATGAAGAGATTCTGGCCCAGATTTTGGGGCAAGGTAGTGCAGTAGGGTCATCAGCCTATGATTACAGCACCAACTGCCGCACTAGCCGTCTGACCATCCAGAGGTAGAGGGCAGGTGGGTAGGGTCCGTCCTAGAGGTGAAGGCCAGTTAAGTGGTGCTCTAACTAGGTTCTATGCCTTTCCAGCCAGACCAGATGTAGTAGCCTCACATGCCGTGATCACATGTATTGTCTGCGATAGGGATGCTTCGGTACTATTTGATCCAGGGTCTACATATTCATATGTTTCATCTCTGTTTTCTCATTTTATGGGTGTCCCTCGCGAGTCCTTGGGTGCTCCCATATATGTGTCCACGCCAATGGGTAATTTTGTTGTTATGGATCAGATTTATTGGTCCTGTATCATGGCTTTCTGTGGTTATGAGACTAGAGCGAATATTTTGTTGCTTGATATGACCGACTCTGAGGTCATCCTGGGCATGAACTGATTGTCTTCATATCATGTCGTCCTTGATTACCATGCCAAGACTGTTACCTTGACGATGCTATAGTTGCCTAGATTAGAGTGGGAGGGTTTGTCTGTCAGTGCATCTAGTCAGGTTATCTCTTTTCTGAAGGCTCAACACATGGTCGAGAAGGGTTTTTTTGGCTTATCTAGCTTATGTTCGGGATACTACTATAGAGACTCCGGCAATTAATTCAATGCCCGTGGTGCGGGAGTTCTCCGATGTATTTCCTTCTGATCTTCTAGGCATGCCACTAGATCGTGATATTGATTTTTGTATTGATTCGGCTCCAGGTACCCAACCTATCTCTATTAAACCGTACCGTATGACTTCGAAAGAGTTGAAGGAGTTGAAAGAACATGTTGAAGAGTTACTAGCAAATGGGTTCGTCAGACCAAGTGTGTCGCCTTGGGGTACACCGGTGTTGTTCGTGAAGAAGAAAGATGGGACGATGCGGATGTGCATTGATTACCTCCAATTGAACAAAATTACCATTAAGAATAAGTACCTATTTCTGCGTATTGATGATTTGTTTGACCAGTTGCAGGGTGTCAGGGTGTTCTTTAAGATTGACTTGAGGTTGGGGTATCATCAGCTGAAGATTCGTGACCGCAGACGGCTTTCCGGACTAGATATGGCCATTATGAGTTTCTAGTGATATCCTTCGACTTGACTAATGCCCATCGACGTTGATGGATCGATTGAATTGGGTGTTTAGGCCATACATTGATTCGTTTGTCATTGTCTTCATAGATGAGATTTTGGTTTACTCGCATAGCATAGAGGAGCACAAGCAACATTTGAGAGTGGTGCTTCAGACCTTACGGGAATAAAAGCTATATGCTATATTCTCCAAGTGTGAGTTCTGGTTAGATTCTGTGGTATTCTTGGGGCATATTATGTCAGGCGAGGGTATTAAGGTCGATCCCAAGAAGATTGAGGTAGTTTAGAGTTGGAACTATCCTACCACAACGACCGAGATCAGGAGCTTCTTAGGGTTAGCAGGTTATTATTGTCGGTTTGTGAATGGCTTCTCATCTATTGTAGCACCTTTGACTAGATTGACCCATAAGGGTGCTCCATTCCGATGGTCCGATGATTGCGAGGCGAGCTTTTATAAGCTTAAGACCGCATTGACTTTAGCACCGGTGTTAGTGTTGCGACGCTTTCAGGGATGTATACTGTGTATTGCGACGTATCACGCGTTGGCCTAGGTTGTATATTTATGCATGAGGGGGGAGTTATTGCATATGCTTCACGTCAGTTGAAGTCCCATGAGAAGAATTACCCTGTACATGATTTGGAGTTGGCCGCGATAGTTCATGCTCTTAATATCTGGAGGCATTATCTTTATGGGGTGTCTTGTGAGGTTTACACTGATCATCGCATCTTGCAATATTTGTTCAAGCAGAGGGATCTCAATTTGAGGCAGCACAGGTAGCTTGAGTTACTAAAAGATTATGATATTACCATACTTTAGCATCCAGGCAAGGCAAATGTGGTTGCGGATGCCTTGAGCAGAAAGGCGAAGATTATGGATAGTTTGGCATTCATTTCAGCAGAGGAGAGGCCATTGTCATTGGACATTCATTCCTTGGCTAACAGACTTGTGAGGTTGGATATTTCCGAGCCTAGCCGAGTTCTTGCATGCATCGTCGCCCAGTCTTCACTATTGGAGCAGATCAAGTCTCGTCAGTACGACGACCTGCACTTGTTGGTTTTCAAAGAGACGATACTACAGGGTGGTTCCAAGGAGGTTACTATCGGCGAGGATGGTGTTCTGCGACTCTAGGGTCATCTATGTGTTCCTAATGTTGATGGATTAAGGGAAAAGATTCTAGAGGAGGCACACAGTTCTCGGTATTCTATTCATCCAGGTGCTATGAAGATGTATCGCTACCTGAGGCAACATTATTCGTGGTGGTGAATGAAGAAGGACATAGTTGAGTATGTAGCGAGGTTCCTAAATTGCCAGCAGGTTAAGTTTGAGCATCAGAGGCCAGGTGGCCTACTCCAGCGAGTGGTTATACCTGAGTGGAAATGGGAGCGCATCACTATGGACTTCGTAGTTGGGTTACCATGGAGCTTGAGGAAGTTTGATGTAGTTTGGGTCATCGTCGACAGGTTGACCAAGTCGGTACATTTCATTCCGGTTGTGACCACATATTCTTCAGAGAGAATGGCCCAGTTTTACATTCAGGATATTGTTTGGTTGTATGGTATGCTTGTTTCCATCATATCAGATAGAGGCCCTCAGTTTACTTCATATTTCTGAAGGGCAGTACAAAGTGAGTTGGGGACTCAGGTAGAGCTCAGCACAACCTTTCATTCGCAAACCGACGGGCAGTCAGAGCGATCGGTTCAGATCTTGGAGGATATGCTCAGAGCATGCATGATTGACTTCGGAGGGTAGTGGGATCGATTCTTCCCTTTGGCCAAGATTGCTTATAACAACAATTATCAGTCCAGCATTAAGATGGCTCCATTTGAGGCTTTGTATGGTCGACAATGTAGTTCGCCCATCGGATGGTTTGAGCCCGGCTAGGCTAGGTTATATGGTACTGATTTAGTGAAGGATGCCTTGGAGAAGGTGAAGTTGATTTAGAAGAGACTTCGCATAGCACAATCCAAATATAAGAGTTACGCAGATCAGAAGGTGCATTTTTTATTATTTATATGGTGGCGAGAAGGTTTTCTTGAAAGTCTCGCCGATGAAGGGTATTATGAGTTTCGGGAAGATGGTCAAGTTGAGCCGAAGGTTTATAGGTCCATTTGAGGTGTTGAGGCGAGTTGGGGAGGTTGCTTATGAGCTTGATTTGCCTCCCAGTCTATCGAGAGTTCTTCTAACTTTCCATATGTCTATGCTCCGGAGGTATCATGCCGACAAGTTGCATGTGTTAGATTACATTACGGTTCTTCTAGATGAGAGCCTGGGTTATAAGGAGGAGCTAGTTGCCATTGTTGACAGACAGGTTCACCAGTTGAGGTCCAAGAAGATTTCTGGGGTAAAGGTTTCGTGGAGGGGTCAACCAGTCGAGGAGGCAACTTGGGAGACTGAGGAGGACATGCAGAGCAGATATCCACACTTATTCGGTACTCCACGTACGATTCTAGACCTGTTCGAGGACAAACGTTTGTTTAAGAGGTGGAGAATGTAACGACCAGACCGATGGTTTTACTTTCTAGATCACCGTTCCCTAATTAAGACTCCCCGTATATGCTTTTACTATTTTATGACTTGCGGGGATGGTTAGTTCGGGTTTGGAAGGGTTCGGGTTGAAATCAGAACACTTGGTTCCTTAATATTGACTTAAAATGGTTAAGTTTGACTTGAGTCAATGTTTTGAATAAACGACCTCGAAACCAGGATTTGATGTTCCCAATGGGTTTGTATGATGATTTTGGACTTGAGCGTATGTTTGGATCGGGTTTCGGACGACCCGGGAGCATTTCAACACTTAATATTGAAAGTCGGCGCATTAAAGGTTTTCAAGTTCTTTAAATTTGGTTTGAAGTCAGTTTTGGTGTTATCGAGGCCCGTTTGGGATTCCGAGCCTGGGAATAGTTTTGTATGGTGATTTAAGACTTGCACGTAAAATTTGGCGTTATTCCGAGTTGATTTGATAGGAACCGGACGTGCGGAAGTATTTTTAGAAGTTTTTGCGTTTCATGATTTGATTAATGCGTTTTGGCATCCGATTCATGATTTAGATGTTATTTCGGTGTTTCGATAGTGTGGGCGAGTCCGTATGATGTTTTTAGACTTGTGTGGACATTTGGTGTGGAGCCTTGAGGGCTCGGGTGAGTTTCAGACGCGTTCGGAGGGACGGAAAGACTTCAGTTTTCTGGTTTTTTTGCTGGTGCCTCAGGTATTGCAAATGCGAGGTTTTGTTCAAATTTGCGAACCTCGCATTGGCGAGGTTGTCTTCGCAATTGCGATGAAGCCTGGACAAGGCAGGACTCACATTTGCGATCTAAACCCTTTTCCCATTTATGAACTTCTTGGTCGCATTTGTGACCCTGTTAGAGAAGGCCAGCCTTCGCATTTACGATGATTTTGTCGCATTTGCGAACAAGATGTCGCAAATACGACATTTACGACTGGTGTAGGAGCTTTTTATTACGGGACTTAGCTTTATTTCCCTCATTTACCACTTGGTCTTAGGCGATTTTGAGAGCATTTTGCGGAGGGATTCCATCAACATCAAGAGGTAAGTGTTCCCTATCAATTCTTTAGTTAAATACGTGAATCGTGGGTAGATTTAACATGGAAAATGGTGAAATTATTGGGATTTTGAGGAAAACCTAGGGTATTAGTAAAAATAAGATTTAACCATGAAAATGATTATGGAATTAGGTAAAAATTATATATTTGAGTTCGTGAGATTATGGGTAACATTTATCTTTGAAAATTTTTGTGGTGCGATTCGTAGTTTCAACGTTGTTTGATGTGATTTGAGACCTCGAGCGAGTCCGGGTTAGGTTATGGAACTTGTTTGTGTGTTTAGACGGGGTCCCGGGGGTCTCGGGTGTGTTCTGGATGGGTTACAGATCATTTTCCCCTATTTTTGAACTGCTGATTCTGGTATCTGTTGTCCTTCTTCGTGATCGCAAAGCTACTTTCGAGTTCGCGAAGTGTCTCTTTTGACCCCCCTTAATTTCTTTCTTCACGTTCGCATAGTACCCCTCGCGATCGCGTAACTCTGCACATTTCCTTCATCGCGTTCGCGTCCTCAGTTCCGCATTCGCGTAGAAGAAACCAGGCCCTGATCACTGGAGGTCGTTACTCATCGCATTCGCGTGTTTCCCTACGCGTTCGAGTAGGTCTCCATATCTTCTTCTCCGCATTCGCGAGCGTGCCTTCGCTTTCGCGAAGCACAACTGGGCAGCTTCCATTTTTCTTCTTCGCGAATGCGAGCCTTTCTCCGCGTTCGAGATGCTTTCAGACTTGGGCAGAATATAAGTTTTCCAAATCGAGGGTTGGGCAATTTTCATCATATTTTGACTTTTAGAGCTCGAATTACATCGATTCTTTGTGGGTTTTTCAAGCAAATCAATTGGGTAAGTGTTCTTTACCTAGAATTTATTATATTCCATGATTTCATCTTTATTTTTATCATTTAAGAGTTGAGGAAAATGGTAGTTTTTGAAGAAAATTTCCAAAATGAAAAATCATGATTTGAGGGACGAAATGGTATCGCAATTTGGAATTATTTGACTCGTGTTAGCTTCCCTGTTGTTGAAATGTATATTGTGGGATCGTTGCTACATATTAGTTTTCCCTTGTTGAGCTGATCTCTTTACGCCTAGCATTCTTTACTGTGGTTATTCCTTGTGAATTGGTTCTACCTTTTCTTGTGATTTAAAGTTCTTGAGTTAAATTACTTGTCGTACTTTGTATTATTGCCATTGTTGCTATTGTACTTGTTGTGGTTATGCACGCGGTATCTGCCGTGCGGTTATTATTATTGTGATGCACGAGGTTTCTGCCGTGCGGTTATGGTTATTGTGATGCATGAGGCTTCTGCCGTGCGGTTGTGGTAATTGTGATGCACGAGGTTTCTGCCGTGGTTTGATAGGTTTTGGCACGAGTTTTAGAAGTTGGAAGTTTTTGAAAGTTCATAAGTTCGATTCATGGTACGATTCATAGTTTCGACATTGTTTGATGTGATTTGAGACCTCGAGCGAGTCCGTGTTAGGTTATGGAACTTGTGTGTGTGTGTTTAGACGGGGTCCCGGGGGCCTCGGGTGTGTTTCGGATGGGCTACGAGTCCTTTTCCCTATTTTTGAACTGTTGTTCCTGTTTTCTGGTGTCCTTCTTCGCGATCGCGAAGCGCCTTTCGTGTTCGCGAAGTGTTACTGCTGACCACCTCGAGATCCTTCTTCGCGTTCCCGTTCGCGTTCAACCTCTCGCATTCGCGAAGGTTTGCTTTTCCCCTTCATCGCGTTCGCGAAGCTCTTCCTCGCAGCCTCATATTTCTTCTTTGCGTTCGCGTTCACGCTCCTTCTCTTCGCATTCGCGTGTTCCCTAAGTATTTGCGTAGGTCTCCATCTCTTCTTCTCCGCGTTCGCGAGTGTGACTTCGCATTCGCGAAGCATAACTAGGTAGCTTCCATTTTTCTTCTTCGCGAACGCGAGCCTTTCTCCGCGTTCGCGATGCTTTCAGACCTGGGCAGAATATAAGTTTTCCGAATCGAGGGTTAGGCCATTTTCATCATATTTTGACTTGTAGAGCCCGATTTTGAGCGATTCTTTTTGGATTTTTCAAGCAAATTGATTGGGTAAGTGTTCTTCACCTAGAATTTATTATATTCCATGATTTTATCTTTATTTTTATCATTTAATTTCTGTTTTGAGTTGAGGAAAATGGTAGTTTTTGAAGAAAATTTCCAAAATGAAAAATCATGTTTTGAGGGACGAAATGGTATCAGAATTTGTTAATTTTTGTATGGTTGGAATCATATCGGAATGGGTGTTCGGGTTTTGTAAAATTTATCGGGTTCCGAGGTGCGGTCCCGGGGGTCGACTTTTGGACCAATTTTTAGATTTGATAAAGATTGAAGCTTTATGATTCGGAATAGTCTCTTATATGTTTTATTTGTGTTTTGAACTTATTTTGATTAGATTTGAGCCGTCCGGAGGTCATTTCACCCGAGAAGTTCATTTTTGAGTATCGATCTGTCTTCTTTGAGGTAAGTATCTTGCCTAACCTTGTGTGGGAGGATTTCCCCTTAGGATTTGAGTCTTCTATGTTGATTGTAGTCCATGTACGCGAAGTGACGAGTGTGTACTCGGATTTATTTGTGGAAAGTTCGCCTTTTAGGGTCTTAGGTCCTTATATTCTCTGAGTTTGAAGTTGTTCTTGATATGATTAAGTTCCTATTTACTAATTTCACCTCTACATGCTTTAATTTGAATTAATTGCTTAAGGTTTCTTTCTTATTACCTATTTGACTATTATTTGGCTTAACTGAAGATTATACCTCTTCTATTGCCATGCTATCTTCTCATATATGCTTATCTTTATTTGGAATCATTAGTATCTCATCCTATAATTATTCAGTCTTAATTGAGGTTATGATTATCTTTACCCTGCTTATCCTTAATTGAATTGTTGAATATCCTTCGTAAATTATCAACCTTAAGAGAAATTTAGATATCCTATATCTTAGTTGACTTGTTTTATTTGGAATTATTTGACTCGTGTTAGCTTCCCTGTTGTTGAAATGTATATTGTGGGATCATTTCTACATATTAGTTTTCCCTTGTTGAGCTGATCTCTTTACGCGTAGCATTCTTTACTGTGGTTAATCCTTGTGAATTGGTTCTACCTTTTCTTGTGATTTAAAGTTCTTGAGTTGATTTACTTGTCGTACTTTGTATTAATGCCATTGTTGCTATTGTACTTGTTGTGGTGATGCACAAGTTATCTGCCGTGCGGTTGTTATTATTGTGATGCACGAGGTTTCTGCCGTGCGGTTGTGGTTATTGTGATGCACGAGGTTTCTGCCGTGTAGTTGTTGTCATGGGGTTGCACGAGGTTTCAGCCGTGCTATTGTTACTATTGATGTTTGCACATGCGGCGTGACAAGGGCGGATATATATATATATATATATATATATATATATATATATATATATATATATATATATATATATATATATATATATATGTGTGTGTGTGTGTGTGTGTGTGTGTGTGTGTGTGTGTGTGTGTACATTGTTATGCATGTCTGGCGAGACAAGGAGGGCATTTACTTTATTGTTGCACACGTGGCGAGACAAGGTCGGCTGTGTCAGGGATTGTTTTGTGATGATTTGTGATGGCCTGGGGGCATTCTTGTTGTTGATATTTGTGTAGTGGTACACTTACCTGTGTGAGATTTATCTTGTGAAAATTGTGAGAAAAATATTCTACGTGTTGTTAGTTCTTTTTCCTTATGCTTATTTGCTGGTATGGACTATGTTAGGACACTTGCACAAGCATGCACGTAGTTAAGCACTCTTATCAGATAAAAGGTGTTCTTGATATTGTTAAACATATATGCTCACCCTTGTTTACTTGCCTTCTATGTGAGAATGGCTCTATTGGCACGTGATTTGTTAATGCGGTTATGAGGTGTTATGAGGGCACAGAATTCCAAGGGTTAGGGTTCAGGTATTGAGACCCGTGAATTGTGATTTGTCCAAGGTTCGGTACCTCGTGGAGTTTTTTGACTAAAACCTGATGTAAAAGCGGTTGTAGTTGCTGAGTTATTACTTGTCATTGCTGTATTTGTGATTTCGGATTTAGGTTGTGTTCCATTCACTTTTCTGTGTCACTTTTATGGTATTCCGCTGATACTTGTTGTTTCCTTTCTTGTTGAAATTACTGTATTGTGAGCCATATTGCATAGTCTTTATGTTCTGCTGTTTCCTATACTTATACTTGTTAAGTTTATTAGACCAGTGGGTGTCTTGACTGTTCCTCATCACTACTCCACCGAGGTTAATCTTGATACTTACTTGGCACCGCTGTGGTGTGCTCATTCTACACTTCTACACATTTTTGTGCAGATCCAAGTATTGATCATTAGCTAGTTGTGCAGACTATTACTGCGGAGACTCGAGGTAAACCTGCTACTGCGTTCGTAGGCTTCGGAGTCCCCTTCTTATTTTGTATTCACACTGTTTTACCTATTTCCAAACAGTTATATATAGAAATTTGTAGCGATCTCTGTAGAGCTTATGACTTGTACTACCGGTTTTGGAAATTTTAAATTTTAAGAGATTTCTATTTCAAATTGTTGGATGTTATTTAGATAATGTTGTTGTTTCAATTAGTGTTAGGCTTACCTAGTCCCTAAGACTAGGTGCCATCACGATACCTAAACAGAGGGGAATTTGGGTCATGACAAGTTGGTATCAAAGCTCTAGATTCATAGGTGCTATGAGTCATAAGCGAGTTTAGTAAAGTCTTGCGGATCGGTACGGAGACGTCTGTACTTATCTTCGAAAGGCTACAGAACTATTAGGACAATCTCACTTCTTTCATTCTTATCGTGCGAGCTTATTGATCTCGGAGTTTGAACTTTTATCATTCCATTCTCTCATAGATGGTGAGGACACAAGCTGCAGTTATCGACGACGCTACTCCCGGAGCAGGTATCGCTAGAGGCAAAGGCAGAGGCAAACGAGGAGTAAGTGACGCAGCCAGAGCACCTACCAGAGCAGAAGTTGAGGAGCCATCAGTAGTTCCAGCTTGGGGCACGTACCGGAGGCGCCTGCTGTTACCCCCAGGCTTCAGGAGACCTTAGCATAGTTCCTAAGCATGTTTGGTATATTGGCTCATGGGCTATTCCCCTCTTTTCTGGCTGTAAATATGACAGGCTACCCATAGATCTACGGCTGAGGGCGTCGGCTACTACGTTCGCCTTCCCCGGATGGTATACAATATCAACGTCATAGTCTTTAAGTAGCTCCAACCATCTCCTTTGACGTAAATTCAATTCCTTTTGCTTGAAGATATACTGGAAGCTCTTATGATCCGTATAGATATCAACATGAATGCCATACAAGTAGTGCCTCCACATCTTTAGTGCATGAATTACTGCGGCAAACTATAAATCGTGGGACAGGTAATTCTTCTCGTGCTTTCTTAGTTGTCTAGAATCATAAGCTACAACCTTACCATGCTGCATCAGCACGTAACCCAATGCAATGCCTGAAGCATCACAATAGATAACATAACCATCGGTCCCTTCTGGGAGCGTTAGAACCGGTGCAGAAGTCTATCTGTCCTCCAATGTCTGGAAACTCCGTTCACAAGCATCAGTCCATTGAAACTTTGCTCCCTTCCGAGTCAACTTTTTCAAAGGTGCTGAAAGGGAAGAAAATCCCTCTACAAATCTCCTGTAATAACCTACCAAATTGAGAAAGCTACGAACCTCCATCGGTGTCGGGGGTCTAGGCCAAGTTTTTACTGCCTCAATCTTTTGTGTATCAACCCGGATACCTTCACTCGAAATGATATGCCCAAGGAAAGCTACAGAGTTCAACTAGAATTCACATTTAGAGAATTTTGCATACAACTTCCCTTTTTGTAGAACTCTGAGCACAATACGCAAATGATCTGCATGCTCAGGCTCTAAATGAGAATACACCAATATATCGTTGATAAATACAATTACGAACATATCTAAAAAGGGCCTGAACACACGGTTCATCAAATCCATGAATACTGCTGGGGAATTGGTCAAACCGAATGACATAACACGAAACTCAAAGTGCCCGTATCTGGTCCTGAATGCTATCTTCGGAATATCTTCCTCCTTAACCCTTACCTGATGGTACCCGGACCTCAAGTCTATCTTTGAAAAACACTTGGCACCTTGCAACTGTTAAAATAAATCATCAATCCTCGGGAGCGGGTACTTATTCTTGATTGTCACCTTATTCAACTGTCTATAATCAATACACATCCGTAAGGAACCATCTTTCTTCCTCACAAATAACACAGGTGCTACCCACAGTGATGTACTAGGCCTGATAAAGCCTTTTTCAAGCAAGTCCTTTAGTTGTTCCTTTAACTCTTTTAGCTCTGCGGGGGCCATTCTATAGGGAGGAATAAATATTAGATGAGTATCTGGTAGTAGGTCAATAGCAAACTCAATTTCTCGCTCTGGCGGAAAACCCGGAAGCTCATCAGGAAAAACATCGGGAAACACATTAACCACAAGGATGGACTGAATGGTTGGTGACTCTACTTCCACATCCTGAACCCGAACTAAGTGATAAATACAGCCCTTTCTGATCTTTTTCCTTGCCTTGAGATAGGAAATAAATCTACCTCTCGGCGACGCCGTATTACATTTCCACTCCAAAACGGGCTCCCCTGGAGATTGAAATCGGACTATCTTTGATCTACAATCAACGTTGGCATGACAAGAAGCCAACCAATCCATACCCATTATAACATCAAATTCTACCATATCTAACTCGATTAGGTCCGCTACGGTAGATCGACTATGAACCACTATTATACAACCCCTATATACTCTCTTAGCTACCACTGAGTCCCTAATAGGTGTAGATACCTCAAAAGGTTTAACCAATTCAGGTTTTATTCCAAACTTACTAGCAACCAACGGAGTAACATATGATAAGGTGGAACCTGGGTCAATCAGTGCATATACATCATATGAGAAAATTGATAATATACCTGTAACAATATCAGGCGATGACTTTTGATCCTGTCGTCCTACCAACGCATAAATACGGTTCTGATGACCGCTCGAGCTAGATGCTCTGCCTCTGCCTCTACCATGACTCATTGGTGCTTGTCACCCTTGCCCAGGGGGGCGTACTGATGATGACGAACCAGCTACAGATCCCGCTGGCTGAGCTATGCTTGCATCACCTTTTGTTGGATAATCCCTTATAACTTGGCCAGGATAACCACAAGTTTAACAATCCCCCAACCCCATACGACACTGCCCGTCATGCTGCTTACCACACTGAGCACATCGTGGCAAGGGCGGCCTCATCTGACTTGCCTCACCCCTATACTGAGAACATGAGGCCTTAAAATTCTGACCAGGCCCTGAATATGTGGAACTATTAAATCTCTTACCGCCAAACTGAGGGGGCATGCTAGCCGATAGCTGGGTTTGATTCCTCTGGTATTGTTGTCTTCGACCACCTCAAAACTCACCAGAAGGACCCGAAGACCTCGCTCTCTTATTCTGGTCCCTATCATGCTCACGATCGGCCTTCTACTTCTGCTTATGCTCCTCTACACCCTGAGCGTATGCCTGAATACGAGAAATATCCATGTCTGGCTGAAGTGAGACCAACATACAATCGTTAAGCAAGTGTGGATCTAATCACGAACCGGTGAATCTGATCCTCTATCTTAGATACAATAATGGGAGCATACCTAACCAACGACTCAAACTGAAGACTGTATTCTCGAACACCCATGTTACCCTACCGAAGGGTCAAGAACCTATCAACTCTGGCCCGTTTAAGCTCTGGTGGCAGATAATGATGAAGAAAAGCTTTTGTAAACTCCTGCCATACTGCTGGAGGGGCATCCTCATCTCTGGACAATTCTTAAGACTCGTACCAATTAACTGCAACATCTTGAAGTCTATAGGAAGCTAGCTCAACTGGCTCAGTCGCAGTGGCCTTCATTATCCTCAACGTCCTCTACATTCTATCAATAAATACCTGAGGGTCCTCATTTGGATCTGCCCCCGTGAATACCGGAGGGTCTAAATTAATAAAACCACGAACCCCCGCACTGACGGACCTATCTGCATGACCAATACCTACTTCCTGACGCCGAGCCTGTACGGCTACTAGTCGAGTTAATAACTGAATAGCATCTCTCATCTCCTGACCCGGTGCATCCGGCTGAGGGGCTGAACATACAGGGGCGGGCGCTGGAGCTGGTGCCCTTCGGAGCTCTCCTGGAGAGGGTGGTGTATGTGAAGTCTGAGATGGAATCTCATTATGAGACTCTCCCCGAGCCCTGGTCACTCGTGGCACTTAACTAGTAATCTCACCAGCCACAGACTTTGCCTTCTGGGCGGCTGTAGTCTTTGGAGGCATTGCTGAAAATATAACATAACGTTAGGAACATGAATTCTTATATCGCATGATCTAAGATAAGAAAAGGGTATAACATCCTATATATCCTGTAGCCTCCTGTTTATAAGTGTGGTGCACAACATACCCATAAACAATACTCTACTAGACACGGTCTGTAGACAACCCTAGGACAGAACTGCTTTGATACCACTTTTGTCATGACCCAAACCGATGGGCCACGACAGATGCCCGAGTCCTACCTGTCGAACACCCTTAAGCATACGTCTAAGATATAAACATGAATAGTGTATGTGAGGGAAACCTACCCAAAAGACATATATAGATAGACATACGAAATATAGTGGGGCGAGCCGACAAGGCTGCTATAGACAACTATATATACCCAAAACTGGAAGCCGACAAGGCCACATACTATTCAACTATACATAACTGTCTACAAACTTCTAATAGAAAATACAATTGTACAAGGACGAGACTGGGCCACGTCATACCCAAATATGTATACAAGCATATCGTACCAAAATCAAAAGCAGCTCTGGATCAAGTGGAGCACGTTAACTCTCGCTGATTGGGGATCCTAAGAAGGGGGACCGTCGACTTGCCTACCTGCACCTGCGAGCATGAAACGCAGGCCCCGGGAATAGGGTGTCAGTACGAATAATGTACTAAGTATGTAAGGTATAAAAATCAGTACATAACAGACATAGATGAAACATGGAATAAAGAATTCTGACTGTAAGTCTAAATCACTTTGTAAATCCTGAAACATTTATAATGTTATGCACGTGCGTATAAATGTCGTGTCATGCAAAGGTATAGGTGTACATAATATCATCAAGCCTCTGAGGGCATCCCATCATATCATCTCGGCCACTGTGGGCAAAATCATCAACATATACCAACTGATCAGGTGGTGGTGCGTATATAACGCCGTAACCTTTTCCCATATCCCATATACATATATATACATATAAATATGCGTATATAACGCCATCTGGTCATGGGTCAAGGTACATGTATAAATGAATGAATACATGGAAATATGTTAATAATCTCAATATTTCTTTCGGATAAACTTTATCAACTGCGTATCATTCTGAGACCCATGAACAGAAGATATAATAATATGTCACATAGGGAATCAAGAACATAGAGACCCCTAGTATTTCTATGAATAGAGTCGTTCATGAAAACTGTGCATTTGCTCGTTTCTTCTGTATAATTTGGATCATGCCAAAAAGAAAGAAGGATAGCCTTAACATACCTGGAGTAGGAAAAAATTCGTATGATATATTTGGAAAAGGTTGCACCGTACTCCTTTAGAACCGCAAAATTTTACGTTGCTAATGTGCTAATAATTCTCGCTGGAATTGATTTGGTCGCAAGAAATTTTGTTGGATTGAGTTTTTGCGTCTGGTTTGAAAATGTTTTGAATTTGATTTTGGAAGAAACCAAACTTGTAACCAATTACCAACATAATTAAAAATTATCTCAAATTACTTAAAATACTACTCATTTTTAATATACTTTATACATCATACTATTACGGTCATATGGTATCTTGTATGGTACTAGTCCATAAATATCGTGTATTATAGCTTAGACCGTATTTTATCCCAAATTGGCAACCTTCTACAAACCTCATTTTCTTTGATTCGTGTACCCTTTACCCTTCATGGCATTTACTTATCTCTTGTGATAAATAACATAAATACGTTAACCTCAAGATAATCTCATCCCCAAGTCTACGTCGATTAACTGAAGACGAAACTTTAACGTACGAAAACACGAGATGTAACATCCTTCCCCTCTTAGAAACATTCGTCCTCGAATATTTAACTCCCCGAGATCTATATAACTTTGGCAGAGTCGCCTTTGTAACAATACTACTACCAACCCTTCCTGTAGAAACTCAATAATTCAACGCCACCTAGGACCACAATCATCAATAACGATAATGGCCTCACACGACCAATGACAATAACTAACACAAGAATCCATACACGTACCTTAAGGTTGTGATGTCTCAGTCGGACCCTTCTCTAGAGGAGGAAATAAGTAGGGATATCTAGACTTCTTGTCTTCCTCGGCCTCCCAAGTCATTTCTTCCACATTGCTGTTTCTCCAAAGTACTTTCACCAAAGCTACATCTTTAGTTCTCAATCTCCGAACCTGTCTGTCTAATATAGCAATGGGAGTTTCTTCATATGATAGTTGCTCGGTGACCTGAACATCGTCAACTGACACGATTCCGGAAGGATCTCCGATATATTTATGGAGCATAGACACATGAAAGACTGGATGTACAGACTCCATGTCTGAAGGCAAGTCTAACTCATATGCTACTTGGCCTACCTTGAGTATGATCCTATATGGTCCAATGTACCAGGGGAAAAGTTTTCCTTTCTTACCAAACCTCATGACACCTTTTATCGGTGATACCTTTAGGAATACCCAGTCATTAATATGAAACTCCAAGTCTCGCCGTCGATTATCCGCATAAGACTTCTGACGACTTTGAGCTGCTAATAGCCTTTCCTGTATAAGCTTAATTTTCTCGATAGCCTATTATACCAATTCTGGTCCTAATAACATAGTTTCCCCAACATCGAACCACACTATAGGCGACCTATACCTTCGTCCGTAAAGAGCTTCGTATGGATCCATCTGAATACTGGAATGGTAGCTATTATTATATGCGAACTCAATAAGCGACAGATGATCATCCTAGCTACCCTTGAAGTCTATCACACAAGCCCGTAATATGTCTTCAAGTGTCTGAATAATACGCTCAGCCTGTCCGTCTGTCTGGGGATGAAATGTTGTACTAAGACTTACTTGAGTCCCCAATCCTTTTTGGAAGGACCTCCAGAAGTTAGCTGTAAATTGAGCTCCTTTATCCGAGATAATAGATATAGGGACACCATACACTCATACTATCTCCTTAATATAAAGCCTTGCATAATCCTCTGCGGAATATGTAGTCCTAACGGGCATAAAATGGGCTGATTTTGTAAGCCTATCAACAATCGCCCATATAGAATCAAACTTACGCTGGGTACAAGGTAAGCCTACGATGAAATCCATATTGATTACTTCCCACTTCCAACTCGGAATCTCTATAGCCTGCAATAATCCACCGGGTTTTTGATGCTCAATCTTGACCTGCTGACAGTTAGGGCACTGAGCAACAAACTCTGCTATATCCTTTTTCATTCCGTCCCACCAATATACTTCCATGATATCGTGATACATCTTTGTTTCTCCTAGATGGATAGAATAACGAGAATATTGAGTTTCTCCCATAACCTGCCGACGCATCCCTGTGACATTAGGGACACATAATCGTCCTCGATATCTGAGGACCCCATCTTCTGTAATTTCAAATGGTATCTTCTCCTTCTGAGGGGTGGTATCCCTATAATGAACTAACATAGGATCCTCGTACTGGCGTTCCTTTACTTCAGTTACTAAAGAGGATGTTGCCGTATCCTGAATAGTAATTCCAATATCACCTGAGTCCAATAACCGAACTCCAAGACTAGCTAGCCGATGAATCTCATGGGCTATTCCCCTCTTTTCTGGCTGTAAATATGACAGGCTACCCATAGATCTACGGCTGAGGGCGTAAGCTACTACGTTAGCCTTCCC
Organism: Nicotiana tabacum; assembly: GCF_000715075.1. Classification (NCBI taxonomy): domain Eukaryota; kingdom Viridiplantae; phylum Streptophyta; class Magnoliopsida; order Solanales; family Solanaceae; genus Nicotiana; species Nicotiana tabacum. The sequence goes on along the minus strand of NC_134102.1, from coordinate 7,029,130 downwards.
CGGATGGTATAAAATATCAACATCATAGTCTATAAGTTGCTCCAACCATCTCCTTTGACGTGAATTCAATTCTTTTTGCTTGAAGATATACTGGAGGCTTTTATGATCCAAATAGATATCAACATGAATGCCATACAAGTAGTGCCTCCACATCTTTAGTGCATGAATTACTGTGGCTAACTCTAAATCGTGGGTCGGGTAATTCTTCTCGTGCTTTCTTAGTTGTCTAGAAGCGTAAGCTACAACCATACCATGCTGCATCAGCACGTAACCCAATGCAATGCCTGAAGCATCACAATAGATAACATAACCATCGGTCCCTTATGGGAGCGTTAGAACCGGTGCAGAAGTCAATCTGTCCTTCAATGCCTGGAAACTCCGTTCGCAAGCATCAGTCCATTGAAACTTTGCTCCCTTTCGAGTCAACTTTGTCAAAGGTGCTGAAAGGGAAGAAAATCCCTCTACAAATCTCCTGTAATAACCTACCAAATTGAGAAAGCTACGAACCTCCATTAGTGTCGGGGGTCTAGGCCAAGTCTTTACTGCCTCAATCTTTTGTGTATCAACCCGGATACCTTCACTCGAAATGATATGCCCAAGGAAAGCTACAGAGTTCAACCAGAATTCACATTTAGAGAATTTTGCATACAACTTCCCTTTTTGTAGAACTCTGAGCACAGTACGCAAATGATCTACATGCTCAGCCTCTAAATGAGAATACACCAATATATAGTCGATAAATACAATTACGAACATATCTAAAAAGGGGCTGAACACACGGTTCATCAAATCCATGAATACTGCTGGGGCATTGGTTAAACCGAATGACATAACATGAAACTCAAAGTGCCCGTATCTGGTCTTGAATACTGTCTTTGGAATATTTTCCTGCTTAACCCTTACCTGATGGTACCCGGACCTCAAGTCTATCTTTGAAAAACACTTGGCACCTTGCAACTGTTAAAATAAATCATCAATCCTCGGGAGCGGGTACTTATTCTTGATTGTCACCTTATTCAACTGTCTATAATCAATACACATCCGTAAGGAACCATCTTTCTTCCTCACAAATAACACAGGTGCTACCCACAGTGATGTACTAGGCCTGATAAAGCCTTTTTCAAGCAAGTCCTTTAGTTGTTCCTTTAACTCTTTTAGCTCTGCAGGGGCCATTCTATAGGGAGGAATAAATATTAGATGAGTATCTGGTAGTAGGTCAATAGCAAACTTAATTTCTCGCTCTGGCAAAAAACCCGGAAGCTCATCAGGAAAAACATCGGGAAACACATTAACCACAAGGATGGACTGAATGGTTGGTGACTCTACTTCCACATCCTGAACCCGAACTAAGTGATAAATACAACCCTTTCTGATCTTTTTCCTTGCCTTGAGATAGGAAATAAATCTACCTCTCGGCGACGCCGTATTACCTTTCCACTCCAAAACGGGCTCCCCTGGAGATTGAAATCGGACTATCTTTGATCTACAATCAACGTTGGCATGACAAGAAGCCAACCAATCCATACCAATTATAACATCAATTTCTACCATATCTAACTCGATTAGGTCTGCTATGGTAAATCGACTATGAACCACTATTATACAACCCCTATATACTCGCTTAACTACCACTGAGTCCCCAACAGGTGTAGATACCACAAAAGGTTTAACCAATTCAGGTTTTATTCCAAACTTACTAGCAACCAACGGAGTAACATATGATAAGGTGGACCCTGGGTCAATCAGTGCATATACATCATATGAGAAGACTGATAATATACCTGTAACAATATCAGGCGATGACTACTGATCCTGTCGTCCTGCCAACGCATAAATGCGGTTCTGATGACCGCTCGAGCTAGATGCTTTGCCTCTGCCTCTACCACGACTCATTTGTGCTTGTGAACCTTTCCCAGGGGGGTGTACTGATGATGATGAACCGGCTACAGATCCCGCTGGCTGAGCTATGCTTGCATCACCTTTCGTCGGATAATCCCTCATAATGTGGCCCGGATAACCACAAGTATAACAAACACCCAACCCCATACGACACTGCCCGGCATACTTCTTACCACACTGAACACATCGTGGCAAGGGCGGCCTCATCTGACTTGACTTACCCCTATACTGAGAACCTGAGGCCCTGAAATTCTGAATAGGCCCTGAATATATGGAACAATCAAATCTCTTACTGCCAAACTGAGGGGGTGCGCTAGCCGATTGCTGGGCTGGATACCTCGAGTATTGTGGTCTTTGACCACCTCGAAACTCACCAGAAGGACCCTAAGACCTCGCTCTCTTATATTGGGCCCTATCGTGCTCACGATCGGCCCTCTGCTTTTGCTTACACTCCTATACACCCTGAGTGTATGCCTGAATACGAGAAATATCCATGTCTGGCTGAAGTGAGACCGACATACAATCGTTAAGCAAGTGGGGCTTTAATCCCATCACGAACCGGTGAACCCGATCCTACATCTTAGATACAATAGTGGGAGCATACCTAGCCAACAAATCAAACTGAAGACTGTATTCTCGAACACCCATGTTACCCTGCTGAAGGGTCAAGAACCTATCAACTCTGGCCCGTCTAAGCTCTGGTGGCAGATAATGACGAAGAAAAGCTTTTGTAAACTCCTGCTATACTGCTGGAGGGGCATCCTCACCTTTGGAAAATTCCCAAGACTCATACCAATTAACTGCAATATCTTGGAGTCTATAGGAAGCTAGCTCAACTGTCTCAGCCGCAGTGGCCTTCATTACCCTCAACGTCCTCTGCATTCTATCAATAAATACCTGAGGGTCCTCATTTGGATATGCCCCCGTGAATACCGGAGGGTCTAAATTAATGAAACCATGAACCTTCGCACTGACAGACCTATCTGCATGACCAATACCTACTTCCTGATGCCGAGCCTGTACGGCTACTAGTCGAGTTAATAACTGAATAGCATCTCTCATCTCCTGACCCGGTGCATCCGGCTGAGGGGCTGAACATACAGGGGCGGGCGCTGGAGCTGGTGCCCTTCGGAGCTCTCTTGGAGAGGGCGAGGTATGTAAATGTTGTGTCATGCATAGGTATAGGTGTACATAATATCATCAAGCCTCTGAGGGCATCCTATCATATCGTCTCGGCTACTGTGGGCAACATCATTAACATATACCAACTGATCAGGTGGTGGTGCGTATATAACGCCGTAACCTTTTCCCATATCCCATATACATATATATACATATAAATACGCATATATAACGCCATCTGGTCATGGGTCAAGGTACATGTATAAATGAATGAATACATGGAAATATGTTAATAATCTCAATATTTCTTTCGGATAAACTTTATCAACTGCGTATCATTCTGAGACCCATGAACAGAAGATATAATAATATGTCACATAGGGAATCAAGAACATAGAGACCCCTAGTATTTCTATGAATAGAGTCGTTCATGAAAACTGTGCATTTGCTCGTTTCTTCTGTATAATTTGGATCATGCCAAAAAGAAAGAAGGATAGCCTTAACATACCTGGAGTAGGGAAAAATCCGTATGATATATTTCGAAAAGGTTGCACCGTACTCCTTTAGAATTGCAAAATTTTACGTTGCTAAGGTGCTAATAATTCTCGCTGGAATTGATTTGGTCGCAAGAAATTTTGTTGGATTGAGTTTTAGCTTCTGGTTTGAAAATGTTTTGAATTTGATTTTGGAAGAAACCAAACTTGTAAGAACTACTAACGTTCTGATTGTAGTGCTTTTGTATACAAAATATAAGAAATGAAGTGTCTTTTAATTATCAATTAGGTTGCCACTTAATTAAAAATGACTAAGAGTCATTTGTTTAAGAAGTGGATTTCTTCCATATGGGGGTGGGGGGTGGGGGGAATTTTAATATTTATCCAATTTATTAGTTAATTAGGTAATGTTCCGTCACCCGAGTAACCAATTACCAACATAATTAAAAATTATCTCAAATTACTTAAAATACTACTCATTTTTAATATACTTTATACATCATACTATTACGGTCATATGGTATCTTGTATGGTACTAGTCCATAAATATCGTGTATTATAGCTTAGACCGTATTTTATCCCAAATTGGCAACCTTCTACAAACCTCATTTTCTTTGATTCGTGTACCCTTTACCCTTCATGGCATTTACTTATCTCTTGTGATAAATAACATAAATACGTTAACCTCAAGATAATCTCATCCCCGAGTCTACGTCGATTAACTGAAGATGAAACTTTAACGTACGAAAACACGATATGTAACTGCTCAGGCGGGTTGATTTCGGTTGCACCAGCTCTTTCACAGACTGGGGAAGGAACCTAGACTCCCGCCGCCCATACCCCGGAGCAGCATCCGAGGAAGAGTAGCTTAGACTTGCAAGGTTCAAGAAATATGACCCTCCTACATTCAGTGGTTTGGCTTCAGAGAGTGCACAGGGTTTTCTGGAGGAGTGCCATCGCATTCTCCGCACTATGGGTATTGTTGAGACGAGTGGGGTTGCTTTTACTACGTTCCATCTTAGGGGAGCGGCTTATCAGTGTTGGTGGGTATATGAGTTGGGTAGCCCAGTCGAGTTAGCTTCACTTACCCTGGTTCAATTTTAAGAGATGTTCCTGAGAGAGTTTGTACCTCAGTCCCTTCGAGATGCATGGTGCGCAGAGTTTGAGCAGCTGCGCCAGGGCACTATGTCAGTATCAGAGTATGCCGTGAGATTCAGTGATTTGGCCAGGCATGCACCTGTTTTGGTAGCCACAGTTAGAGAGCATGTCCGTAGATTCATTGAGGGACTCAGGCATGATATTCGGTTCAGCATGGCTTGGGAGTTAGAGTCTGATGTTTCGTTTCAGCAGGTGGTAGGGATCGCTCGCCGTATAGAGGGCATGTAGGATCAGGAGAGAGAGGACAGGCGGGGCCATGAGAGAGAGTACATGCAAGATCAAGAGAAAGAGGACAGGGAGGCGAGGAGACCTCATAGACCGGAGAGATCTATTGGTCCTTATTTTGGAGGCAGGGTACGACATGGTAGAGGTTTTGTGGGTCAGCCAATTCAGTTTGTACTTCAGGCTTCGCACAGTGTTTCAGGTGCTCATGGGTCTCAGAGTACCCGTACCGCACAATTCCCACAACCACGTCAGTAGATAGGTTGCTTCGAGTGTGGAGATACCAGCCACAGGGTGAGAGATTGTCATAGACTCCAGACAGGTGTGTCATAGCGGAGTATTCAGGCGAGTAGAGGATGCCCAAGAGGGGAAGGCCCGACCCGTTGATGTGTTTCATATAGCAAGCTTGAGGTCACTGCGCCTGATGATGTCATACAGGTATGCTTTTGATTTGTTACAGAGCGGAAACATTCGTATTTTGATTCGGTTCTACTTATCGGGGCGAGTTTCCCAATTTGTTGTCCCACATATGGGCGAGTTCATGACTTAGTATCATGTTTATGTGCTTGCCCCTATTGGGAGATTCTATGAGTGATAGCCGTGTCCATTGTTATTTTAATTCATTTTTGAAAGTTACGAGACTAGAAGTGAATTTATGTTGTCCATTATGGAAGGTTTGATGTAATTCCTGAGTAATTTGGTTACAATTTGTGATTTGATACTCTATCGGGGTGAGAGTTTAGTAAGTGTTGTGATTTTATTGACAGAATTGAGTTAGTGGAAGATTTCCATTGCTATGATGTGTATTCGACTTGTGATTCGGAGTTGAGGGTGAGACCCTCGCGATTTCCATATGATTTGATATATTTGAGCCGGGCTGAGTACTGCGGTGGAAGTTATATCAGGATGAGATCCTTGTGATTTGTTCATTTACTTTAATTTTCCTTTTAAATTGATTCGTAGTAGGGTACTGTTAGAGGGTTGTGCCTGTCGGGCTTCTTTTAAATTGACTCAGCTATGAATATTCATGAAGAAATGAATGTCGGGCTCTTTCTTTCACTGCTAACCCCAAGAAGTTTCAACATGCTGAAACTTTCCGTTTTGTCGAGCCCCAAGCTTGTGGTCCTCCTTTGAGTGTGGGTTCAATTGAATGAATCTGTCAAGTCAAGGAAAACGTACGTAGCAGCAAGGATGGTGCATCGCCTATTTATCGTTCTTGCTCGGGAGCCAAAACGAACACGCCTGCTACCTACTGTACTGGACCTTCGACCAGGCATTCTACCTTTGTCGAATCGGAAACAACACCACTGCATTGCGCTCGAACAGTTGAGCGGCCACCGGCCAGCAACTTTCGTGCACAGATATAGATTCATTCTTCGTACCTGGTCCAGCCTCACAACCCTTCGCGGGTTGGTAAGAAGTCAGTCTTGTTTGGTAAGACGGAATTGGTGTATGCCCGATAGTATTAGTTGTGACTTGTTGATTCGGGTGTATAATTATGAGGTCTTCATGTTTCTTGCATCATTGTCAGCGTTGTGGAGTTTTGAAATGGGTTGCTAACGGATATGAGGCTAATTGCCGGTGCTGATTTTGATTTCGGGCAGCTATTGTGATCAGAAATGTTATTTTGGGCCTATATGTGGTGTGTCTTATTGTGTAGTCGTACCTTGTGGGTGTAGGCATGAGTTGTTACAGCTGGTTGAGACTGATACCGGTTATGGATTTAGAATCCAGTCTTTTGAAGATAAATAGAAGGTGAGCATTTTTGACTCTAAGGCTTATCGGTATTGGCAGAAAGGATACATTACAGTTGAGATGGTGTCGTCAGGCTTATGTTTATTGGGGTGACGTGGGGTCACCCACGAGTGTATGTTGGGTATGTACTTTCAGTGATTTCAAGACTTCGAGGCGATTCTTAGCACGTTCGAGGACGAACGCTTGTTTAAGAGGGGAAGGATGTAACGACTCGGCCGATCATTTTGAGAATTCAATACCCGTTAGGTGGCATAAGGCCCTGAGCAGCTTCGTATTATGTGTATTGACTTGCGTGCGTGGTTCAATTCAATTACCGGATGAGTCCCTAAAACAGAAGCTTAAGTCTTAGGATTTTGATCGTAGTCGAAACTATGTGAAGACGACTCCGGAATGGAGTTCCATCGGTTTTGTTAGCTCCGTTGGGTGTTTTGGACTTAGGAGCGTGTCTAGTTTGTGAATCTGAGGTCTGTAGCTGATTTAGGCTTGAAATGGCAAAAGTCGAATTCTTAGAGATTTGGAACGGAAGTGGACTTTTTGATATCGGGGTCGGAATGCAATTTTGAGAGTTGGAATAGCTTCGTTATGTTATTTGGGACTTGCCTGCAAAATTTGACGTCATTCCGGGTTGGTTTGATAGGTTTCGGCACGAGTTTTAGAAGTTGGAAGTTCATAAGTTCGATTCTTGGTGCGATTCGTAGTTTCGACATTGTTTGATATGATTTGAGACCTCAAGCGAGTCCGTGTTAGGTTATGGAACTTGTTTGTGTGTTTAGATCGGCTCCCGGGGGTCTCGGGTGTGTTCCGGATGGGTTACAAGTCATTTTCCCCTATTTTTGAACTGCTGGTTCTGGTGTCTGTTGTCCTTCTTCGCGATCGCGAAGCTACTTTTGCGTTCGCAAAGTGTCTCTGCTGATCCCCCTCAATTTCCTTCTTCGCGTTCGCGTAGTATCCCTCGCGATCTCGTAACTCTGCACATTTCCTTCATCGAGTTCGCGTCCTCAGTTCCGCGTTCGGGTAGTAGAAACCAGGCCCTGAGCACTGGAGGTCGTTACTCTTCGCGTTTGTGTGTTTCCCTACGCGTTCGCGTAGGTCTCCATCTCTTCTTCTCCGCGTTCGCGAGCGTGCCTTCGTGTTCGCGAAGCCCAACTGGGCAGATTCCATTTTTCTTCTTCACGAACACGGGCCTTTCTCCGCGTTCGCGATGCTTTCAGACCTAGGCAGTACATAAGTTTTCCAAATGGAGGGTTAGGCCATTTTCATCATATTTTGACTTGTAGAGCTCGTTTTTGAGCGATTCTTTGTGGGTTTTTCAAGCAAATAGATTGGGTAAGTGTTCTTCACCTAGAATTTATTATATTCCATGATTTTATCTTTATTTTTATCATTTAATTTCAATTTTGAGTTGAGGAAAATGGTAGTTTTTGAAGCAAATTTCCAAAATGAAAAATCATGGTTTGAGGGACGAAATGGTATCGGAATTTGTTAATTTTTGAATGGTTGGACTCATATCGGAATGGGTTTTCGGGTTTTGTAAAATTTGTCGGGTTTCGAGTTGCGGGCCCGGGGGTCGACTTTTGGATCGATTTTTAGATTTGATAAAGATTGAAGCTTTATGATTCAGAATAGTCTCTAATGGGTTTTATTTGTGCTTTGAACTTATTTTGATTAGATTTGAGCCGTCCGGAAGTCAGTTCACCTGAGAAGTTCATTTTTGTGTATCAGTCTGTCTTCTTTGAGATAAGTATCTTTCCTAACCTAGTGTGTGGGATTTTCCCTTAGGATTTGAGTCTTCTATGTTGATTGTAGTCCATGTACGCGAGGTGACGAGTGCGTACTCGGATTTATTTGTGGAAAGTTGGCCTTTTAGGGTCTTAGGTCCTTATATTCACTGAGTTTGAAGTTGTTCTTGATATGATTAAGTTCCTATTTACTAATTTCACCTCTACATGCTTTAATTTGAATTAATTGCTTAAGGATTCACTCTTATTGCCTATTTGACTATTATTTGGCTTAACTGAAGATTTTACCTCTTCTATTGCCATGCTATCTTTTCATATCTGCTTATCTTTATTTGGAATCATTATTATCTCATCCTATAATTGTTCAGTCTTAATTAAGGTTATGATTATCTTTACGTTGCTTATCCTTAATTGAATTGTTGAATATCTTTCGTAAATTATCAACCTTAAGAGAAGTTTAGAGATCCTATATCTTAGTCGACTTGTTTATTTGGAATTATTTGACTCGTGTTAGCTTCCCTGTTGTTGAAATGTATATTGTGAGATTGTTGCTACATATTAGTTTTTCCTTGTTGAGCTGATCTCTTTACGCCTAGCATTCTTTACTATGGTTATTCCTTGTGAATTGGTTCTGCCTTTTCTTGCGATTTAAAGTTCTTTAGTTGATTTACTTGTCGTACTTTGTATTATTGCCATTGTTGCTGTTGTACTTGTTGTGGTTATGCACGAGGTATCTGCCGTATGGTTGTTATTATTATGATGCATGAGGTTTCTGCCGTGCGGTTGTGGTTATTGTGATGCACGAGGTTTCTACCGTGCGGTTATGGTTATTATGATGCACGAGGTTTCTGCTGTGCGGTTGTTGTCATGGGGTTGTACGAGGTTTCTACCGTGCTATTGTTACTATTGATATTTGTACATGTGGCGTGACAATGCTATATATATATATATATATATATATATATATATATATATATATATGGGTTGCGCATGTGGCGAGACAAGATGGGAACATTGTTATGCACGTGTGGCGAGACAAGGCGGGCATTTACTTTATTATTGCACACGTGGCGAGACAAGGTGGGGTGTGTTGGGGATTGTTTTGTTATGATTTGTGATGGCCTGGGGGCATTCTTGTTGTTGATATTTGTGTAGTGGTACACTTACCTGTGTGAGCTTTATCTTGTGAATGTTGTGAGAAAAATATTCTACTTGTTGTCCGTTCTTTTTCCTTATGCTTATTTGTTGGTATGGACTATGTTAGGACACTTGCACAAGCATACACGTAGTTAAGCACTCTTATCGGATAAGAGGTGTTCTTGATATTGTTGAACATATATGCTCACCTTTGTTTACTTGCCTTCTATGTGAGAATGGCTCTATTGGCACGTGATTTGTCAGTGCGGTTATGAGGTGTTATGAGGGCACAGGATGCCAAGTGTTAGGGTTTAGGTATTGAGACATGTGAATTGTGATTTGTCCGAGGTTCGATACCTCGTGGAGTTTGTTGACTAAAACCTGATGTAAAAGCGGTTGTAGTTGTTGAGTTATTACTTGTCCTTGCTGTATTTTTGATTCCGGATTTAGGTTGTGTTCCATTCACTTTTCTGTGTCACTTTTATGGTATTCCGCTGATACTTGTTTTTTTCTTTCTTGTTGAAATTACTGTATTGTGAGCCATATTGCATAGTCTTTATGTAGATATCATTTTCTGCTATTTCCTATACTTATACTTGTTCAGTTTATTAGACCAGTGGGTGTCTTGACTGTTACTCGTCACTACTCCACCGAGGTTAGTCTTGATACTTACTGGGCGTCGTTGTGGTGTGCTCATTCTACACTTCTGCACATTTTTGTGCAGATCCAGGTATTGATCATTAGCTAGCTGTGCGGACTATTGCTGCAGAGACTCGAGGTAAACCTGATGCTGCGTTCGCATGCTTTAGAGTCCCCTTCCTATTTTGTATTCACACTGTTTTACCTATTTCCAACTAGTTGCATATAGAAATTTGTAGCGATCTTTGTAGAGCTTATGACTTGTACTATCGGTTTTGGGAATTTTAAATTTAAAAGATTTCTATTTCAAATTGTTGGATGTTATTTAGATAATGTTGTTGTTTCAATTATTGTTAGGCTTACCTAGTCCCTAAGACTAGGTGCCATCACGATACCCAAACGGAGGGGAATTTGGGTCGTGTCATTTCTACACATCTCTTCTGTCGTGGCGGTATTGCCAGAGTTGAAACAAGACTTATATATGTCATGAGGTGTATTGTGAGCATCAGATTTATGAGATTTTGACTATTATGATCAGAGAATGTTATTATGGTCATGTGAACGTTGCGGTGCATGGTGTGAATTCAGCAAAGGTATGCAGTCATGTTCTGGTACATCGTGTGGTGATTGATACGTTGTTCGTATGTGGGAAGCCGGCCTGGCAGAGAATTCCGGATGTTGGAACTTTGCTCTAAGGCTTATTTGCCTAAATAAAAGGGAATAACTTTAGATTTGATCGAGCTAATGTGCTCAACTGAGTTGTGGTAGCACGGGTAGGTGCATGAGGTGTTAAACAGTGATTTCAGACAACTCCAGTGCAGTTCTTAGCACGTTCGAGGACGAACGTATGTTTAAGTGGGTGAGAATGTAACGACCCGACCGATCGTTTTCAGCTCTAGCGCGTTGTTCAACAGTTTGAGGCCATGAGCAACTTCACTTCAGGTATTATGACTTGTACGCGTAGTCGGAATTGAGATTCAGGGAGTTCAGGTTTGATTTGGAAGGAAAATCCTCATTTCGAAAGCCTTAAGTTAAAAGAATTGACTAAGATTGGAATTTTGAGTAAATGACCTCAGAATCGGGATTTGAAGGTTTCAACAGGTTCGTATGATGATTTTGGGCTTAGGTGTATGTCCGGATCGGGTTTTGGATGATCCGGGAGCGTTTCGGCGCCTATTGTGGAAGGTTGGCATTTGGAAGAATTTCTTAAATTTGGGTTGAAGTGCATTTCAATGTTACTGATGTCCGTTTGGGATTCCGAGCCTGGGAATAGCTCCGTATGGTAATTCTGGTATTGGGAGCGCGTCCGGATGTGGATTTGGAGGTCCGTAGGTCATTTTGAGGTCATTTGGCGCAAGCAGGAATTTGAAGGTTTTTGAGAAGTTTTACCGGGAGTGGACTTTTTGATATCGGGTTTGGATTCCGATTCCAGAAGTTGGAGTAGGTCCGTAATGTCAAATGTGACTTGTGTGCAAAATTTGAGGTCAATCGGACGTGGTTTGATAGGTTTCAACATCAAATGTAGAAGTTTGAAGTTCTAAAGTTCATTAAGCTCGAATTAGGGTGCAATTCGCGATTTCAATTTTGTTTGATGTTAGTTGAGGCCGCGAGCGAGTTCATATGATGTTTTTAGACTAGTGTGGATGTTTGGTGTGGAGCCTCGAGGGCTCAGGTGAGTTTCAGACGTGTTCGGATGGTTGATAAGGCTTGAGTTTTCTGGTTTTCCTTTGCTGGTGTCTCAGGTATCGCAAATGCGAGAATTGGTTTGCATTTGCGAACCTCGCATTTGCGAGAAAGGTTTCGCAATTGCGAAGAAGCCTGATCTGGGCAGGAATCGCATTTGCGAGATTTTCAGTCGCATTTGCGACCTAGGCAGTGGGGAGCTCAGCTTCGCATTTGCGATGATTTTGTCGCATTTGCGAACCAAGTGTCGCAAATGCGACATCTGCGACCTGTGCAATAGCTTTTAATGCGGGACTTAGCTCATTTTTCCTCATTTCCCACTTGGACTTAGGCGATTTTTGAGAGCATTTTGAGAGGGGGTTCCATCATCATCAAGAGGTAAGTGATTTCTTCTAGTTGTGAGTTAAATATAAGGTTTATACATGGATTACGACATGAAAATTTGTAGAAATTTGGGATTTTGAAGAAAAACCTAGAAATTGGTATTTTTGGATTTTGACCACGAATTTGGGCATAGAATTGAGAATAAATTATATATTGAAGTTCGTAATGCTATGGGTAGTGTTTATCTTCAAATATTTTCGCAATCCGGGCACGTGGGCCCGAGGGTTGCTTTATCGACTTTTCGAGCGGAGTTAGAAATTGTTATAAATTGGATTATAATGAGTATTAGAGTATATATTTATGGATTTGCTCAATTATTGACTAGTTTTGGAGCGACGGGCATCCGTTTGAATTGCCGGAGCGGCCTTGGAGCCGGTTATGGAATTTCGGAGCAAGGTAAGTCTCCTTTCTAACCTTGTAATAGGGAATTTACCCCATAGGAGAAATAAATCAATATGTGCTCCTATTTATGGGGGCAACGTATGCACGAGGTGACGAGAGTCCGTGCGTAGCTACTATTATGCTTAAGTCTGGGTAGTCTAGGACCTAAAAGCATGCTTTACTTGAAATTGCATCTGTTCATATAATCCATACTTAATTATATCATTGACATCCCATTTATAGCCCATAGTAAGTGTCGAAGTCGACCCTTCGTCACTACTTCTTTGGGGTTAGGCGGGATACTTACTGGGTACGCGTTGATTTACGTACTCATACTACACTTGCTGCATATTTTTGTGCAGGTACACATATGTTTAGCGGCCTTGTGGGCGCAAAGGCGCGATTATGGCGGGGACTTAGGTGAACTGCTTTCTATTCGACGCACCGCAACCAGCAGAGTCTCCTTCAGAGTATTGTATTTTCTTTCCTGTCCAAGTTGTATTCCGGATAGTTATTGTATTTTATTTTAAATGTCTCGAAAAGCCTCATGCACTTGTGACACCGGGTTCTGGGATGATTATGAGATGTTCACTATTGGTATTGGAAAATATTGTTATTTATTCTGTAAATTCGTCTTTTACTAGACAAATACAAGTAAATTTACGAATTTCAAAAATATTAAAATGAGGATTTAATTAAGTATTTATTGTTGGCTTGCCTGACAGTGGAGTCCGGCGCCATCACGACCTTTATCGATTTTGGGCCGTGACATTAGATGTTTGATAAAATGTCTAAATGACTTAAAGTATAGAAATCTTGCTAATATTGGCGCAATTGTGGTGCATTGTTGTAGATTGAAATTTGTTTAGTGTGGTGGACCATCGTAGTATTATGAAGGGGCGAATTTCAGATTTGAACAGTTCGGAAGTGGCTTCACTCGCGAAGATCATTTAAAGCATCAGTTTAGTTTCGTTGAGGTAAGTATCTTGCCTAACCTTGAGTAGGAGAAATTCTCCTTAGGCATTGAGTCTTATGTGTAATTTGTGAAATTAAAAACCATGTACGCGAGGTGACGAGTACGTACTTGGTCTATATGTGCAAATTACATTGGTTAAAATCCTTAGAAGCCCTTATGTATTAAATTAGAAATTATTGGCACTTATTAAATCCTTTAATTGTCTTGCCTAAATCCTTGTTTTGTTGGATTTGTTTTTATATGATAATTTGGTGTGATTTCCACCTTGATATTTATGTGAAATGTTATTTTGTTGAGTTGTTCACTCCCGAATATATTTGTTAAGATTTTATGCACATTATGGTCGAGCCATGGGCTCCTTATTATGGAAGAACTTGATGTGCAATCTGTGATAAATTATAATATTTGAGCACTTGATGTGCAAATCTGTGATATGTTGTAATATTTGAGCACTTGAGGTGCAATTTATGAGATGTGATATTGGCACGTTATATTGTTGGGAAGTTTTGTTCGGGTGTTTGCACGAGGTTTCTGTCATGCTATTATTACTATTGATTTATGCACATGCGGCGTGACAAGGCGGGCTATATATGTCCGTGCTATTATTGTTATTGATATATGCATATGCAGCATGACAAGACAGGCTATATATGTGGGTTTGCGCATGTGGAGAGACAATGTGGGAATATTATTATGCGCGTGTGGCGAGCCAAGGCAGGCATTTACTTTATTATTACACAAGTGGCGACATAAGGTGTGCTATGTCGGGGAATGATTTGTGATGACTTGTGATGGCCCCGGGGCATTGTTGTTTGTTGCATATTTACTTTGGGACTACGAGGCGGTACCTCGGGAGATCCCCTATTGAGCATTTATGTTTGGGACTACCAGACGGTATCTCGGGAGTGCCCTTTGTTGACATCTCTCTATGGTTGCACTTGTCTTTGGTTATTTTGTATTTCCGTGATAGGTCAATCCTTGTGATCTGCCGTGATGTATTATTTGATTTTTACTATGTGATTGTATTCTTTGTTGTATTGTGTTGGCTTGGGCTTTTTAGTACGAGACTCTGAAGATTTATATATTCCAGGGTTTTTTTTACAGATTTTTGATGACTGAGTTATTTTAAATAAAAGAAGTTACTATTATGTTTTAAATTAATAAGTTTTACATCCGAAGCAATAGATTATCTGATGTTTTATTGAATAGAAATGTCATTTTTCTTTACTCAAACTATTTCTAAAATAAGATCATTTCTTTGTTGAATTTTTACTTGGTTTAAAAATTGTAACCTTACTTTATTGAAAATTAATTAATCGTGCGGATTTTATGTATAGACATATTTGGCACGAGAGTTATCCGTGCAGTTGTGATAGAGATATGGGAACGAGGTGCCGTGAGAATATGAAAGGGGGTAGAGCCGTATTTTATGATTATGATATGAGATATTTATTTGAAAGAGTTTTATATTTGAAGGATACTTATTTGAAGAAATATATTTGGAGGGTATTTATTTGAAGAAATTATATGTGAAAGACTTGTTTAATTGGTTGTACTTATGTTTCTTATTCGTCTGAGTAATAATTATGGTGTTTTTGCTGCCTTACTGTTTATATCACTAGTGGATTATTGTTTCTATCATTGCTATTTGTTTTCGATTATTTTGTATGGCACAAGTTATTTGACTAGTGAGTGTCTTGACTGTACCTCGTCACTACTCCACTGAGGTTAGTCTTGATACTTACTGGGTACCGACTGTGGTGTACTCATACTACACTTCTACATATTTTTGTTCGGAGCCAGGTAAATTGGAGTCAGTTGATCGCTAGCTAGCTGTACAGATCTTGCTGTGGAGACTCAAGGTAAACCTGTTGCTGCGTTCGCAGGCTTCGAAGTCACCTTCCGATATTGTTCTTGCACTGTTTTATCTCTACTTCAAAACAGTTGTATTTATAGGTTTTCTAGTAACTCAATAGAGCTTATGATTTGTACTACCGGTTTTGAGAATTATAAATTTTATAGAGATTTCCATTTCAAAAAAAAAATATATATTGTTAGATGTTATTTAATTATTGTTGTTATTCAGTAAATGTTAGGCTTACCTAGTCCCTGAGACTAGGTGCCATCACGACATCTTACGGAAGGATATTTGGGTCGTGACAATTTAATTCCATAAAATTGTTCTAGATAAAAAATTTTCATTGTTTTACACTTCTCCATTATAATATACAGGCTTATATCGCTTCATAAGTATCATTTTCAGCATAATAAACAGGAAACAAACAAAAATAAAAACTCCAGCTAATTATACTAGCATAGCATCAATAACAATTATGAAGTTTAACTTGATGGAATAAAATACATACCATAAAAAATATAAACTCCAATCCATATATCTTTATTTCAATCAATAAATCGGTCAAATCTAGCAAAAAAAACTGGATTGTACTCATCCAGGATAAAATACTGGAGAATATGCTTTAGATTTTAGACCTCCTGCATAATACATAGGAAGAAAATTTTTAAAGTATTTAATTCCAGCATTTTGTTCTAGATACAAATTTTTTATGGTTTTATACTTCTCCATTATAATATACTGGCTTATATCGCTTCATAAGTAGCATTTCCAGCATAATACACAGGAAGCAACCAAAAATAAAAACTCCAGCTAATTATACTAGAATAGCATCAACAAAAATTATGAAGTTTAACTTGTTATACATAAAAACACACCATAAAAAAAATAAAGTCCAATCATTATATATCTTAGTTTCAATAAAGAAATCGATCAAATTTAGCCAAAAAAAAATGGATTGTACACATCCAGTATAAACAACTGGAGATTATACTTTAAGATGATAGAGCTCTAGCTTAATATACTGGAAGCAAAATTTTAAAGTATTTAATTCCATCAAATTGTTCTAGATACAAATTTTCCATTGTTTTACACTTCTCCTTTATAATATACTGGCTTATATCGCTTCATAAGTAGCGTTTCCAGCATAATACACAGGAAACAACCAAAAATAAAAACTCTAGCTAATTATACTAGAATAGCTCCAACAAAAGTTATGAAATTTAACTTGTTATACATAAAAACACACCATAAAAAATATAAACTCTAATCCATATATCTTTATTTCAATCAATAAATCGCTTAAATCTAGCAAAAAAAAAAAAAAAGGATTGTACACATCCAGTATAAGAAACTGGAGATTATACTTTAAGATGATAGAGCTCCAGCATAATATACCGGAAGAAAAATTTTAAAGTATTTAATTCCATAAAATTGTTCTAGATACAAAATTTTCATTGTTTTACACTTCTCCATTATAATATACTAGATTATATCGCTTCATAAGTAGCACCAACTCCCCTCTTCTTCAAGGTAAGCAATCCCCATTATTTTGGTATGAAATTCCATCATTTCTACACTATTATTGATGAAATCTACACATAAAATACATAGATCTTCAAGAAATTTCTTCAAGAACTCAAAGGAAGGTTTTGCAAGATTTCTTTCAAAAGGTAATCCTATACCCTTAGACTTACATGTATGGATATATTACGGGAATATGAGTATGAATTAAGTATAGGAACTCATGGTATGGTGATTGGAAGCCATAAGTTCCCAATTTAAATACATAACCATTGTAGAGATTGAAAGGTGATTATTGAATTGAATTTTGTTGGTTGGGTGAGAATGGTTGGTCACACATGTGATGTTAGGATTATAAGTTGTTAAAGAATGATGGTGGGATGAATTGTTGGTAAATGATGGTAGTTGGAAGAACTAATTCTATGGTTAAGAAATGTATAAATGTATGCCCACTAGGTGTTTGGTAAACTGTCTAAATGGCCTAAACTATGGAATGGGTTACTAATATTGGTCCCAATGGATGTTGATATTGTATATTGAAGTTGCTTAGTAGAGTAGATCGTTGTAGTATCATTAAGGGGTAAATTTCAGTTTCAGATCGTTGGCATTGAATTGAGGAGACAATAAGGCATTCAAAGGTGGCTACGCACAGAATGGAATTTCCTGAGTATTAATTAGCTTGCTCGACGTTGGGTTCGTCTTGTTGAGGTAAGTAACACTTTTAAACTTGGTTCTGAGGGTATGAAGCCCCGAATTGGTGTTATATAAATTGTTTGGAGGTGACGCACATGATAGTTAACGAGTGTGTGGACATGCACCATAGAAATTGTTACTTGAATAAATTCTGTGGAGTTGAAAAATTAAAGAATCATGTTATTATCCGTGTATCCTCTACGTGCTAGAGAAATTTAGCTGAGGCTCCTATTAAAGATCATGTTTAGGCTACGTGTCGATATTTTGGGACATATGGGGTCGAGTTGCTATTGAATTGATTATTTTAAATTGTAATTCCATACTCAGACATATTCGGCCATTGTGAGTATATTTATGGGATTGAGCTGCATGCCGCAGCATGCCATATTGGCTTTTTATATGTTATCATTAAATGGATCGGGGTTGCCCATCTACAGCAGGCCATAATGGCTTTATACGTTATTATTATATGGATCGGGGTTGCCCGCCTGCAACAGGCCTTATAGGTTTTACTATTTTATGGATCGGGGCTGCCCGCCTACAACAGGCCTTAAAGGCTTTACTATTTTATGGATCGGGGCTGCCCGCCTGTAGTAGGACTTATTGGCTTTATTATTATACGAATCGGGACTGCCCGCCTGCAGTAGGCCATAAAGGCTTTATATCACGCTTGGACTGTAAAACTTGAAAGCATGCCTATATTTTTTGTACCATTATTTATACTGGACTGTACTGGCGGAGCTCGTCATTGCTTTCAGCCTAGAGGTTAGCGTTGTTACTTATTGAGTTATTTGTACTCATACTATACTCTGCACCTCGCGTGCAGATCCAGGTGCTCCCGAATACGGCGGCTGCTAGATTTCGAAGTTAATTCTATTGGGGACTATCAAGGTAGCTGCTTGACGTCCGCAGACTTGATTCCCTTCCTGTTTAATTATTATACTATTCTATATTTTCAGACAGTGATTTTATCAATCAGACTTTATATTCATATTAGATGCTCATGTACTCAGTGACACCGGGTTTTGGGAATTTTATATTTGAAATTGTGAGTTTCTTTCGCTGAATTTAATTATTATGTTTTCAAATTTAAAAGATATGGTGGTTTATTAAGATTTTTAGCTTGCCTAGTATTGAGTTAAGCGCCATCACGACATATGAAATTTTGGGTCGTGACAAGTTGGTATCAGAGCCTAGGTTACATAGGTCTCACGAGTCATGAGCAGGTTTAGTAGAGTCTTGCGGATCGGTACAGATATGTCTGTACTTATCTTTGACAGGCTACCGAACCCTTAGGAAATTCCACTTTATTGTATTCAGTCATGCGAACTTGTTGATTCCGGAAACTAAAAGTCCTGTTATTCTATTCTCTCACAGACGGTGAGGACACGTAGTACCGGATCGGACGGTCAGCCACCAGTGCCACCAGTTAGGGCCGCGAGAGGCCGGGGCTATGGTAGAGGCTGGGGCCGAGGTAGAGGTCGAAGTGTAGCTCGTACCACAGTGGGACCAGCACCTGTAGTACCACCAGTTGCACCAGCACAGACACCAGCTGTGCCCATTGAGATTCCAGGTCTTCAGGAGACTTTGGCCCAGATATTGACAGTTTGCACTAGCCTTGCTCAGGTGGTTTTGACTCAGGACGCACCTGCCACTTCTCAGGCCGGGGGAGGTACTCATACCCCTGTTGCCCGTACTATAGACCAGTTAGTACAGGGACTTCAGATACTGGGGGCACTACCAGCCCAGCCAGTTGCAGCCGCTCAGGCCCTGGTAGTCCCTGTTATGGCAGATGATGAGCAGAGAAAACTTGAGAGATTTGGGAGGCTTCGATCTCCATCATTTAGAGGTGCTGAGTCAGAGGATGCTTAGGGTTTTCTGGATAAGTGCCAGCGGATGCTTCAGATAACAGGTATTCTGGAGACCAGTGGTGTCTCATTCACTACATTTTAGTTTTCTGGGGCTACCTTCAGATGGTGGGAGGCTTATGAGAGGCGCTGGCTAGTTGGTGTAGTACCACTTACATAACAGGAGTTCTCCGTTCTCTTTTTGGAACTGTTTGTGCCGCAGTCTCACAGAGAGGAGCTGTGCATACAGTTTGAGCAGTTATATCAGGATGGCAGTTCCTTGACACAGTACGAGATGAGATTTTCTGAGTTGGCTCGCTACGCAATTTGGCTGGTTGCCATTGATAGGGAGATGATTAGGAGGTTCATTGATGGACTCACGTATCAGCTGCGATTGCTTATGACTAGGGAGAGGGTATCTGGTGCCACTTTTGACGAGGTGGTTGACATTGCTCGACATATAGAGGTGGTCCGTAGCCAGGAGCGTGGTGACAGGGAGGCTAAGAGGCCTCGAGGTTCAGGCAGTTTTGGTGGGGTACCTTATGGAGGGCAGTTCTACCACAACAGGGGTCGTCCAGTTCATCGTGGCGCATCATCCATCCATGGTTCATACAGTTCTAATCAGAGTCAGTCAGCTCTCAGTGCACTTCCAGCCCCGAGTATGCTCCGTGCACCATCATTTCAGGTATCATATGTACCAGGTCATTCTGGTAGCTTATTCTGGTTCTCGAGGTCCGTCTCAGAACTCGCCACCATTCTTTGAGATGGAGTTCTATTAGTGTGGAGAGCTGGGCCATGTGAGGAAATATTGTCCCCGCCATATGCGAGGTCCAGTTCAGCAGAGGAGTTAGGCTACTACTTCTGCACCAGTTACTCCACCACCCGCTCAGCTAGCACAGGGTGGGGCTCAGTCAACTAGGGGTCGCCCAAGAGGGGGAGGCCGATTTTATGCTTTTCCTGCCGGACCAGATGTTGTTGCTTCAGATGCATTGATCACAGGTATTGTCTCAGTCTGCCACAGGGAGGCATATATATTTTTTGACTCTAGTTCCACATATTCGTATGTTTCATCATATTTTTGTTCATTTTTTGGATATCCCCTACGAGTCCTTAGTTTCACCTGTTCATGTATCTACGCCGGTGGGCGATACTATAATTGTGTACTGGGTGTATCGGTCGTATGTGGAAATTATTGGGGGACGAAACCAGAGTTGATCTTTTATTGCTTAGTATGGTCAATATAGATATTATCTGGGTATGGTGAGATATCAGATGTTTTGTTATATGGCTTTGGGCCAAGTGGGGGAGCCTGCTATTGACGATTTGATTTCATAGTTATGTGTTGTACTAGTTTCGGTTGGAGGCATACATGTGAATCGGTTATGGCTTACAGAGTTTGAGATCGAGGATGACACGAGTAAAGAAATTCTTGGATATAGGTTATATTGCACTTTATGACTATTTTATTTAAACTCAGTGGAGGCACTAATTGCGTTAATTATTTGTGATAGTTGCGCGCCACGAGTGCGTACATATGGGAGGTTTGAGCCATGTGCGGTTATCGGGGCAAGTATTCATACTCGGAAGAATGCTTAGGCAAAGATATGCCTAGAGTTGACTGTTAAGCATAAAGTTATAACGTTTCTTGTATTCGTACCTTTGTCGAGAACTATCTGGGCTACACTTGAGGTTACAAAGAGGCTAATTCCCTGAATAAATTAGGTAGTTACTATTTCTGCGTTAACTTGCCGATTTGAGTTATGATATCACACTTTGCACATGCCTACTCTATGGCATGTTATTTATACTAGTTCACGAGCATGTGAATTTTATTTCATTTATCATATACATGTGTACTTATTTGATTGCTCAACATTATATGCTTGGACTGGAGGCCTGTGACCATGCCAGGAAGATTATATTATTTGCACATGAGTTGTCCGTGTGGATCCATATACTGATATTATTGGCACGTGAGTTGTCCGTGTGGGTTCAGATATTGATACTATAACACGTGAGTTGCCCGTGCGAGTGATGATAATGCGAGCTCTAGAAGAGCTGGTTACTCTTACTAAATTCGTGTGTCTTGGTTCTACTATAGATAATGAGCTTATAGCTGTCACGACTCAGAATTTCTACCGTCGGGACCGTGATGGCGCCGAACATTTCACTTGCTAGGCAAGACAACGTTAGAGAATCATTAAACCAATCCTTATTCCATTCAGTAATTAACAACAAATTTAGCTAAGATGAAATATAGTGAGTGCGGAATAACATCAAGATTGTATTAACTACTACCACCCGGATCTGGAGTCACAATTCACGAGCATTCTAGAATTTTCTACATATAATAGTCTGAGAGAAATGCAATTGTTTGAATGAAAGAAACAGTAAAACAAAAAGATAGACGGGGACTTCAAGGTCTGTGAACGCCGACAGATCTACCTTGAGTCTTGGGATAGCGGGTCCAACAGCAAAAACCTCGATCAACCCGAGCCGGTACCAAAATCTGCACAAAAAGTACGTAGTGCAATATCAGTACAATCGACTCCATGTACTGGTAAGTGTCGAGCCTAACCTCGATGAAGTAGTGACGAGGCTAAGGCAAGGCACCTACAAATCAGCCTATACAATTTAACAGTGTATATCCAAATAACAGTAATGAAGAGCTAGACTGGAAATATCGGGAGGGGGAAACATGCTGGGGGAAATACGAGATAAAGAACTACAACAGAATGATAGCTGGAATAACTAATATACTATGAATCAACAGAAACACGAATACAACAAAGGAAAAATGCACGGCATCACCCTTCGTGTTTTTACTCTCAACTTCACCATAAAATCAATAGAAACGGCACGACATCACCCTTCGTGCTTTTACACTCATAATATGGCATGACATCACCCTTCGTTCTTTTACACTCACAACATGGCACGACATTACCCTCCGTGCATTGACACTCTCCCTTACCATAATACAATGAACAATTAACAACAGGGAGATAGAATAACAAGTACAAGCCTTAATTCAGCATTTGGTTCCAAAACATAAATCTCAACTTCAAAATAAATACTCAATTATCACCAGAAGATCCGTAAACATGATAAGGACGATTAATTTAACAACATTAATCTAAACACGTAGCAATTAGGCATGGGAAAGAGACAATATAAGAAAAATGGAAGAAACAGGGAAAACAGGTAAATTGGCGGCGCATAAGTACTCGTCACCTCACATATACGCCGCTCACATGAATTTCACATAGCAATTAATCTAAGGTTCCTAATTTCCTCAAGTCAGGGTTAATGAGGACACTTACCTCGCTCCGAAAGCCACTTAATACTCAATCACAACTTTTCCTCTAGAATTCACCTCCAAACCACTCGTATCTATTCAAAAATGACTCAATAATATCAAATGTTGCTAAAGGAATCAATTACATTTATAAATTTAGATTTCCCAAACTTTTCCCCCCAAAAGTCCAAAAATCGACCCCGGGCCTGCTTGGTCAAAACCCGAGGTTCGGACCAAAATTCATTTACCCATTTACCCCCCGAGTCCGGATATATAATTGGTTTTGGAATCCGACCTCAAATTGAGGTCTAAATCCCCAAATTTCGAAATCCCTAGTTTCTACCCCGAACCCCTAATTCTACCATGAGAACTCTAGATTTTAGGTTGAAAATTCCTGAAATGTAATGGGTAATTGATAGAAAATGGTTTAGAATCACTTACCAACACTTTGGGGAAGAAAATATCTCTTGCAAATCGCCTCTAGCCCGTTTGGTTTTTGAAAAGTTGAAGAAATGGCTTAAGTCCCGTTTTTTATTCTGTTTTAAGTGCTGGGCGACGGTGTTCATCGCGATCGCGTGAACACTGTCGCGTTCGCGAAGAGCAGCCTCCTTCGGACTTACACGATCGCGGGAGGCTTTACACGTTTGCGAAGGTTTAGCCCGCCTTACCTTCACGTTCGCGAGACAGGGCTCGCGTTTGCATAGAGTTTCCCAGGTCCCCTGCCCAGCCTAGCTAAAGCTATGCGTTCGCGTAAAGCAACTCCCCCCAATGCTCCGCGTTCGCAACCATTGTCTCGTGTTCGCGTAGATTAAAATCCTCTCCAGCCCAGTTTCCCCTTCACGATCGTGAAGCACAATATAGCAGACACCAGATACATCATAGACACACCAGATTTTCCAAGTCTAAAACATCCCGTAGCCTATCCGAAACTCACCCGAGCCTTCAGGGCTCCAAACCAAACATGCACACAAGTCTAAAAATATCATACGAACTTGCTCGCACGATCAAATCGCTAAAATAACACCTGAAACTACGAATTTAGCACCAAATCAAATAAAATTCTCAAGAACACTTTAAAATTTCTATCTTCACAACCGGACGTCCGAATCAAGTCAAACCATCTTCGTTTCTCACCAAATTTCACAGATAAGTCATAAATATTATATTGGACCTATACCGGGCTCCGAAACAAAAATACGGACCTGGTATCAACAAGGCCAAACATCAACCAATTCTTAAAAATAATTAATTTTCAGTCTTTTAATTTTTATCAAAAATTCATAACTCGAGCTAAGGACCTCCGAATTCGATTCCGGGCATACGCCTAAGTCCCATAATTCAATACGGACCCACCAGGACCGTTAAAATATGGATCCGGGCCCGTTTACCAAAAATGTTGACAGAAGTCAACTAAAATCAACTTTTAAGGCAAAAATTCTTATTTTCATCAATTTTCAACATAAAGGTTTTCCGATAACACGCCCGGACTGCGCACACAAGTCGAGGAGGGTAAAAATGATATTTCTAAGGCTTAAGAGCGCAGAATCGAGTTCTAAAACATAAGATGACCTTTTGGGTCATCACATTCTCCACCTCTAAAACAACCGTTTGTCCTCGAACGGACATAGAAAAGTACCTGAGCTGTTGAAAAGGTGGGGATATCTACTACTCATATCAGACTCGGACTCCCAAGTAGCAGCCTCAACATGTTGACCTCTCCACTGCACTCGAACTGAAGGGTAACTCTTTGATCTCAACTAGCAAACCTGCCTGGCTAGAATAGCCACCGGCTCATCCTCGTAAGTCAAATCCTTATCCAACTGGACAGAGTTGAAGTCTAAACACATGGGATGGATTGCCGTGATACTTCTGGATCATGGACACATGGAATACCGGATAAACAACTGCTAAACTAGGTGGCAATGCGAGTTTGTAAGCCACCTCACCCACTCTCTCCAGAATCTCAAAGGGCCCGATATACCTAGGGCTCAACTTTTCCTTCTTTCCAAATCTCATAACACCCTTCATGGGTGATACCTGAAGAAACACTCTCTCTCCGACCATGAATGCAGCATCACGAACTCTACGGTTGGCATAACTCTTCTGCCTGGACTAAGCTGTGCGAAGTCGATCCTGAATAATCTTGACCTTATCCAAGGCATCATGTACTAAGTCTGCGCCCAACAATCGAGCCTCCCCCAGCTCGAACCACCCAAATGGTGACCGGTACCGCCTACCATATAATGCCTCATAGGGAGCCATCTGAATGCTCGACTTATAGCTGTTGTTGTAGGCAAACTATGCAAGGGGAAAGAACTGATCCCACGATCCTCCGAAGTCTATAACACATGCACAGAGCATATCCTTCAAGATCTGAATAGTGCGCTCGGACTGTCCGTATGTCTAAGGATGAAACGCTATGCTCAACTCAACCCGCGTGCCACGCTGTACTGCTCTCCAGAAGTGCAAAGTGAATTGCGTACCTTGATTAGAAATGATAGACACGTGCACATCATGAAGACGAATGATCTCGCGGATGTAAATCTTTGCCAACCTCTCCGAAGAATAGGTAACTGCCACAGGAATGAAATGCGCTGACCTAGTTAGCCTGTCCATAATGACCCAAATGGCATCGAACTTCCTCTGAGTACGTGGGAGTCCAGCAACAAAATCCATAGTAATACGCTCCCACTTCCACTCAGGAATCTCTATCTTCTGAAGCAAACCACCAGGTCTCTAATGCTCGTACTTGACTTACTGACACTTTAGACACCGAGCTACATATGCAACTATATACTTCTTCATCCTCCTCCACCAATAATGCTGCTGCAAGTCCTGATACATCTTGGCGACGCCCGGATGAATAGAGTACCGGGAACTGTGGGCCTCCTCTAGAATCAACTCACGAAGTCGATCCACATTAGGCACACAAACACAACCCTGCATCCTTAAAACTCCATCATCTCCGACCGTAACCTGCTTGGCATCACCGTGCCACACCGTCTCCCTAAGGACAAGCAAATGAGGGTCATCATACTGCCGCTCCCTAATGGGCTCAAACAATAAAGACCGAGTGACAGTACAAGCTAGAACATGACTGAGCTCAGAAACATCCAACCTCACAAACTGATGGGCCAAAGCCCGAACATCTAGTGCAAGTGGTCTCTCACCAATTGGAATATATGCAAGGCTAACCATACTAGCTGACTTTCTACTCAAAGCATCGGCTACCACATTGGCCTTACCGGGATGATACAATATGGTGATATCATAGTCTTTCAATAGCTCCAACCACCTCCTCTGCCTCAAATTGAGATCCTTCTGCTTGAACAAATACTGCAAGCTTTGATGATCCGTGAATACCTCACATGGCACGCCGTAAAGATAGTGCCTCCAAATCTTCAGCGCATGAACAATGGCTGCCAACTCTAAGTCATGAACAAGGTAATTCTTCTCGTGAACCTTCAGCTGCCGCGAAACATATGCAATAACCTTGCCACCCTGCATCAATACTGCACCCAGACCAATACGAGATGCGTCACAATATACTGTATAAGAACCTGAACCTGAGGGTAACACCAATACCAGTGCCGTAGTCAAAGCTGTCTTGAGCTTCTGAAAGCTCGCCTCACACTCGTCTCACCATCTGAATGGGGAACCCTTCTGGGTCAACCTGGTCAACGGGGCTGCTATGGATGAAAACCCCTCCACAAACCAACGGTAATAACTTGACAATCCCAAGAAACTACGGATCTCTATAGCTGATGTGGGTCTAGGCCAGTTCTGAACTGCCTCAATCTTCCTTGGATCCACCTGAATACCCTCTGCTGATACAACGTGACCCAAGAAAGCAACTGAACTCAACCAAAACTTGCATTTTGAGAACTTAGCATATAACTGGTTGTCTCTTAGAGTCTGAAGAACGATCTGAAGGTGCTGCTCATACTCCTCTCGGCTGTGGGAGTAGATCAAGATATCATCGATAAACACAATCACAAAGGAATCCAAGTAGGGCTTGAACACCCAGTTCATCAAATCCATGAATGTTGCTGGGGCATTTGTCAACCCGAAGGACATCACCAGAAACTCATAATGCCCGTAACGAGTCCGAAAAGCTGTCTTAGGGACATCAGATGCCCTAATCCTCAACAGATGGTAGCCAGATCTCAAATCAATCTTCGAAAATACCTTGGCACCCTGAAGTTGATCAAATAAATCATCAATCCTCGGCAATGGATACTTGTTCTTGATGGTGACTTTGTTTAACTGTCGATAATCTATACACATCCTCATAGATCCATCTTTCTTCTTCACAAACAACAAAGGTGCACCCCAGGGCGAGACACTGGGTCTAATGAAGCCCTTATCAAGCAAATCTTGCAATTGTTCCTTCAATTCTTTCAACTCTGGTGGGGCCATGCGGTATGGCAGAATGGAAATGGGCTGACTGCCCGGAGCCAAATCAATACAGAAATCAATATCCCTGTCGGGTGGCATCCCCGACAGGTCTGTAGGAAATACCTCTAGAAACTCACGAACAACCGTTACTGAATCCATGGAAAGAACCTCCGTACTAGAATCGCGGACATAAGCCAAATAAGCTAGACACCCCTTCTCGACCATATGCCGAGCCTTCACATAAGAGATAACCCTGCTGGTGAAATGGCCAGAAGACCCTCTCCACTCTAATCGAGGCAACCCCGGCAAGGATAAGGTCACCGTCTTGGCATGACAATCCAATATAGCGTGATAAGGTACTAGCCAATCCATACCTAAGATGACATCAAAATCAACCATATCGAGAAGTAGAAGGTCTACACAAGTCTCAAGACTCCCAATGGTGACTACACAAGAATGATAAACACGATCTATAACAATATCATCTCCCACAGGTGTGGACACATACAAAGGAGCACTCAAAGAATTACGAGGCACAACCAAATATGAAGCAAAATAGGATGACACATAGGAGTAAGTAGATCCTAGATCAAATAGAACTGAAGCATCTCTACTGCAAACTGAAATAGTACCTGTAATAACAACATCGGATGACTCAGCCTCAGGCCTGGCCGGAAAAACATAACACTGGGACTGGGCCCCACCACTATAAACTACGTCCCTGGACGGCCTCTAGCTGGTTGGTCTCCACCTCTAACGACCTGACCTCCACCTCTAACAGTCTGGCCCTTACCTCTAGCTGCCTGACCCCTACCTCTGGCTGGCTGAGCAGGTGGTGCCAGAACTATGGCACGAGAACCCTAATGTTGTGAGATGCCCGAGGGAAAAATCTAGTAATGCGCCTCGGATCACCATAAGTATAGCAAGACCTCAGCTGCTGTGACTGCTGGCCGTGAAACTGACCTTGTCGACCTGAGAAACCACCCTGAAAACTCTAGAGCGAAGGTGCACTAATAGGGGCTGGTGGTGCACTGTAGGCTAGCTGGTCGGGATAGTGCATCTGAGGACCACGACCACCTGAGGCACCGTGGGATGCCTGGAGTGTTGAATGAAATGGCTTGGCCTGGGAGGATGGCCTCTACCATAAGTACCCCGGCCTCCAGATGAGGCTCCACTGAATCCACCGGAGTGACGAGGCCTCTTATCAGACCTCTGACCACTCCCCTGAGCTAAAACCAGCTCGACTCGCCTGGCAACATTGGCAGCTGCCTGAAATAAAATCTCAATCCCAGTCTCCTTAGCCATCCGCAATCTGATAAGTTGAGCAA
Organism: Nicotiana tabacum; assembly: GCF_000715075.1. Taxonomy (NCBI): domain Eukaryota; kingdom Viridiplantae; phylum Streptophyta; class Magnoliopsida; order Solanales; family Solanaceae; genus Nicotiana; species Nicotiana tabacum. Next base: position 7,000,598 of record NC_134102.1, on the reverse strand, counting down.
GTCAATAAATAAACCTCCTCACCCCCTCTCTCTCAATAGGAAGCAGAAGAATAGCATGATGGGCCAAATCCACAAAACAGGTCTCATACTGAGTAACAGTCATACTGCCCTATTGGAGACGCTCGAACTGATGGCGATGCTCCTCTCTCAATGTGATAGGCACAAACCTCTCCAGGAAGAGCTGAGAGAACTGGTCCCAAGTAAGAGCAGGCGATCCCGCTGGTCTGGTCGACAAATAATCTCTCCACCATTTCTTGGCGGAACCATTCATCTGAAATGTGGCAAAATCGACCCCATTGGTCCCCACTATACCCATGTTCCGTAGCACCTCATGACAGCTGTCAATATACTCCTGGGGATCCTCTGAAGGAGCACCACTAAAGTGAATCGGGAAGAGCTTGGTAAACCTGTCCAATCTCCATAAAGCCTCAGAAGACATAACTGACCCATCACCGGTCTGTGCCGCAACAACCGGCTAAACTACTCCGACTGGATGAGCGGCTGGAGTCTGATACTGGGGAGCCATTTGCTCTGGAGTATGAGTAGTAGGAGTCTGGGCTCCTCCTCAAGACTGAGAGCCAGCTGGTGCAATGGGAAATGCGCCAGTCTGGACCACACTCTCCATGAGGCCCACCAAATAGACCAAAGCATCCTGAAGCACTGGGGTGGCAATGAACCCCTCCGGAACCTGAGTTGGTTCGACAGGCACAGCCTGGGCTGGAACCTCCTCATCAAACTCTACCTGAGGATCCACCACTGGTGCTGCTGCTTGGGCTCTGGGCTGACCTCTGCCTCGGCCTCTGGCACGGCCTCAGCCTTGACCTCTGCCCCTCGTAGGAGCTGCCACTGGAGGCTTTAGCTGCTGCTCGACTGAAGATGCGGTACGGGTTCTCGCCATCTACAAGAGAATAAGAGTAGAAGAGTTCAATCAGTATTGAGAAAACAACATCGCACGATAGATAAGAATAGAAGTGAAATTTGTTCCTAAACTTCGTAGCCTCTGGAAGATAAGCACAGACGTCTCCGTACCCATCCTCCAGACTCTAATAAGCTCTCTCGTGAATCGTGAGACCTAGGCAACCTAGTGCTCTAATACCAACTTGTCATGACCCAGAATTTCCACCGTTGAGACCGTGATGGCACCTAACATTTCACTTGCTAGGCAAGCCAATGTTAGAGAATCATTAAACCAATCCTTATTCCATTCAGTAATTACCAGCAAATTTAGCTAAGATGAAATATAGTGAGTGCGGAATAACATCAAGATTGTATTAACTATTTGAATAAAAGAAACAGTAAAATAGAAAAGATAAACGGGGACTTCAAGGTCTGTGAACGCCGACAGATCTACTTTGAGTCTCCGAATAGCGGGTCCAACAGCAAAAATCTCGATTAACCCGAGCCGGTACCAAAATCTTCACAGAAAGTGCGGAGTACAGTATCAGTATAACCGACCCCATGTACTGGTAAGTGTCGAGCCTAACCTAGATGAAGTAGTGACGAGGCTAAGGCAAGGCACCTACAAATCAACATGTACAATTTAACAGTGTATATCCAAATAACAGTAATGAAAAGCTAGACAGGAAATATCGGGAGGGGGAAACATGCGGGGCGAAATACGAGATAAAGAACTACAGCAGAATGATAACTGGAATAACCAATATACTATGAATCAACAGGAACATGAATACAGTAAAGGAAAAATGCACGGTATCACCCTTCATTCTTTTACTCTCAACTTCACCATAAAATCAATAGAAATGGCACGACATCACCCTTCGTGCATTAACTCTCATATCATGGCACGACATCACCCTTCGTGCATTAACACTCACAATATGGCACGACATCACCCTTCATGCTTTTACACTCACAATAGGGCACGACATCATCCTTCGTGCTTTTACACTCATAACATGGCACGACATCACCCTTCGTGCATTAACACCCTCCCTTACCATAATACAATGAACAATTAACAACAGGTAGATAGAATAACAAGTACAAGCCATACTTCAGCATTTGGTTCCACAACATAAATCTCAACTTCAAAATAAATACTCAATTATCGCCAGAAGATCCGTAAACATGATAAGGATGATTAATTTAACAACATTAGTCTAAACATGTAACAATTAGGCATGGGAAAGAGACAATATAAGAAAAACGGAAGAAACAGGGAAAACAGGAAAGTTAGCGGCGCATAAGTACTCGTTACCTCACATATACGCCGCTCACATGAATTTCACATAGCAATTAATCTAAGGTTCCTAATTTCCTCAAGTCAGGGTTAACGAGGACACTTACCTCGCTCCGAAGGCCACTTAATACTCAATCACAACTTTTCCTCTAGAATTCACCTCCAAATCACTCGTATCTATTCAAAAATGACTCAATAATATCAAATGTTGCTAAAGGAATCAATTACATTTATAAATTTAGATTTCCCAAACTTTTTCCCCCAAAAAGTCCAAAAATCCACCTCGGGCCCTCTTGGTCAAAACCCGAGGTTCGGACCAAAATCCATTTACACATTCACCCCCGAGCCCGGATATATAATTGGTTTTGGAATCCGACCTCAAATTAGGGTCTAAATCCCCAAATTTCGAAATCCCTAGTTTCTACCCCAAACCCCCAATTCTACCATGAGAACTCTAGATTTTAGGTTGAAAATTCATGAAATGTAATGAGTAATTGAAAGAAAATGGTTTAGAATCACTTACCAACACTTTGGGGAATAAAATATCTATTGAAAATTGCCTCTAGCCCGTTTGGTTTTTGAAAAGTTGAAGAAATGGATTAAGTCCCATTTTTTTATTCTGTTTTAAGTGTTGGGCGACAATGTTCATCGCAATCGCGTGAACATTGCCACGTTCACGAAGAGTAGCCTCCTAAGGACTTACGCGATCGCTGGAGGATTTACGCATTCGTGAAGGTTTAGCATGCCTTACCTTTGCGTTCGCGAAACAGGGCTCGCATTCGCATAAAGTTTCCCAAGTCCCCTACCCAGCCTAGCTAAAGCTATGCGTTCGCATTCGACGGGTCACGTTCGCGTAGAGAAACTTCCCCCAAAGCTCCGCGTTCGCGACCATGGTCTCGCGTTCATGTAAAGTAAAATTCTCCCCAGCCCAATTTCCTCTCCGTGATCGTGAGAGTGACTACGCGATCGTGAAGCACAACATAGGAGACACATAATACGGCATAGACACACCAGAGTTTCCAAGTCTAAAACATCCCGTAGCCTATCCGAAACTCACCCGAGCCCTCGGGTCTCCAAACCAAACATGCACACAAGTCTAAAAATATCATACGAACTTGCTCGCATGATCAAATTGCCAAAATAACACCTAAAACTATGAATTTAGCACCAAATTAAATGAAATTCTCTAGAACACTTTAAAATTTCTATCTTCACAACCGGACGTCCGAATCACGTCAAACCAACTCTGTTTCTCACCAAATTTCACAAATAAGTCATAAATATTATATTGGACCTATACCGGGCTCCGGAACCAAAATACGGACTCAGTATCAACAAGGCCAAACATCAACCAATTCTTAAAAATAATTAATTTTCATCAAAAATGCATAACTCGAGCTAGGGACCTCCGAATTCGATTACGGGCATACGTGTAATGACCCAGCCGGTAGTTTCAATAGTTATAGCCCTGTTTTCCCCATTTCTACTTCCTTTTGTGTTTTCAGCTATATTAAGATATATCAGATTAGTTGGTTCGGGTCCGGAGTGGATTGAGACACTTAGTCTCTAAAGTAGAAGCTTAAGTTGGAAACGTCAATCGGATATTGACTTATGTGTAAACGACCTCACATTTGAATTTGGATGGTTCTCTTAGCTCCGTTATGTGATTTTGGACTTAGGAGCGCGTTCGGAATGTGATTTGGAGGTCCGTGGTAGAATTAGGCTTGAATTGGCGAAAGCTAGAATTTTAGCGATTTTGGCCGGCAGTGAAAATTTTGATATCGAGTTGGATTAGATTTTCGGAAGTTGGAGTAGGTTCGTGGTGTCAGTTCAGACCTGTGTGCAAAATTTGAGGTCATTCGGACGTGATTTGTTAGGTTTCGGCATCGTTGGTGGAATTCAGAAGTTTATAAGTTCTTAGGCTTGAATCCGGGGGTAATTTGGTGTTTTGAGGTTGTTTTGAGTGATTCGAAGGTTCGACTAAGTTCGTATGGTGTTTTAGAATTGGTTGGTATGTTTGGTTGAGGTTCTCGGGGGCCTCGGGCGCGTTTCAGATGCTCAATGGTTCATTTTTGGACTTAGGGAGTTGGCAGATTTTCTGGTGTTATTGCAAATATTTTCCTTCATCGCGTTCGCGAGGGAGATCTCGCGATCGCGTAGGTCATCTGAGAGGTCAGCTAAAATTGTTCTTCGCATTCGTGAAGATGAAGACACGATCACATAAGGTTATCCGGCAGTGCACCGCGAACGCGTGGGCTAGGCCGTGTTCGCGAAGAAGAAGTGAGACCGCAGTGGAGTTTAGAGTGTTACTCTTCGCGGTCGCGTGAGGACAATTGCGAACGCGTAGGTGTGAGCAACTAGTGCATCGCGTTCCCGTGAGGTGTTACGCGTTCGCGTAGAGTAAATTTCTGAGGGAGCTAAGTTGTTCTTTGGGATCGCGAGGCAATTTCCGCGATCGTGATTAAGGAAATCTGGGCAGCAGTGTTAAATTTCAAAATCGAGGGTTTGAGCCCATTTTTCATATTTTGAGCTAGAGGCCACGGATTTAGGCGATTTTTGAAGGGATATTCAGGGAGTTTATTTGGATAAGTGTTTCTCACTTAGTTTTGGTTAAATTCCATGATTATATCTTGATTTTTATCATCTAAATTGTGATTTGGGGTGAAAGATTAGGGAAAAAGTGGAAGAGTTCTTGAGATGGAATTTTGAGATTTTGAAGGGGATTTTGTTGTCGGATTTTGGTAAATTTGGTATGATTATTCTCGTGAGTGAATAGGCTTTCGGGTTTTGTGACTTTTGTCGGATTTCGAGACGTACGTCCGGAGGCCGGGTTTGGGCCAATTTCGTGTTTTTGGTCTAAATTGGTAGTTTTTTCTTGTGAAATTCATTCCTTTAGCATAAATTGATGGGATTGTACTGATTGTGAATAGATTCAGAGTATTTGGAGGCCGAATCGAGGGGCAAGAGCATCGCGGAGTAGGGATTTGATCGGGTTGAGGTAAGTAACGATTGTAAATCTGGTCCTAAGGGTATGAAACCCCATAATTTTGTATCATTTTACTATTTGGAGGTGGCGCACATGCTAGGTGATGGGCGTGTGGGCGTGCACCATTGGGGATTGTGACTTGGTCCGTCCCGTATCAATTGTAAAGTTGAATATTTTGTTGAAACTATATGATTCTTATGTGTTTTAAAAATAATTTCTGTAAGTCAGGCTAGATGCCATGTTTAGGCCTTATGCCAGTGTTGTTTGGACCCTTAGAGGTCTTTTCTTGCTATCCTCTCATTGTTTTTGATTAAAAATCTATACTCAGTCATGTTTATACATATTTACAGTATAACTCAGTCTCTATTACTCTATTTTGATGCATCATATAAATGTTGTTTGGGCTGAATACTTTGTTTTCTGAAAGCCCGAGAGGCTGGAAAGGTTTATGACTGAGTGAGGTCGAGGGTCTGATTTGTGAGGATATTTATAGGATCGGGCTGCATGCCGCAACATGTTTGATATAGGCCAAGGGCCTCATTGATTTATGCCATGGTTGGCTTGATATAGTGCTTGGGCTGAAGGATCCCCTTCGGAGTCTGTACACACCCCCAGTGAGCGCAGGTACCTACTGAGTGCGAGTGTCGAGTGCCGAGTGCTGAGTGACTGGGAGGCATGAGTGATGGTGAGGTTTACCCGAGGGGCTGTGTATGAGTGATGTTGCCCGATGAGCTGATTATGATTTTATTATTTTTGCTCACCTTTGCATTGAGCCTTCATTTGAAAACTGTTGAAAGATGTCTTTAAATGATTTTATTGGAACTGGATTTAAAAGAGCTGATTTAATTCAAACTCTAGTTTTAAAAGCATGATCTATTTTACTGATTTGTTTTGGGATATGAACTTTACTTACATTATTGCTCGTCACTACTTCTCAGTCTTTATTTACTGCTGTTACTTACTGAGTTGGTGTACTCACGTTACTCCCTGCACCTTATGTGCAGATCCAGGCATTGCTGGCCATGGTAGTGGTTGTTGATATATTCACTTGCGGATCAGCGAAGATAGCAAAGTAGTTGCCTCGCGATTGCAGCCCTGGTTTTCTCCTTCCTTATCTTCCCCTTAGTTGTATTTTGGATTTTCCAGACTATGTTAGTCTCGATATTGTCAGACAAATTGTAGTAGATGCTCATGACTAGTGACACCCCGATGCCGGGCTTTTTCTTTTCTTTACTTCTATTTTGATTTGAACTCCTTTGCGAAGGTTTTTATGTTAAATAGCCTTGAAATTATCTTTGAAATGAAAAATATTGGTTTGTTTTGGAAATGAGTCGGCTTGCCTAGTTCCACGATAGGCGCCATCACGACAGGGTTTGTTTGGGTCGTGATAAGTTGGTATCAGAGCCTAGGTTACATAGGTCTCACGAGTCATGAGCGGTTTTAGTAGAGTCTTGCGGATCGGTACGGAGACGTGTGTACTTATCTTCGAGAGGCTGCAAAACCTTTAGGAAATCTCACATTCTTGAATTCTTGTCGTGCGAATCTATTGATTCTATTAACTAAACTCCTGTTGTCTCATTCTCTCATAGATGGTGAGGACTCTTACTACCGGTCAGGAGGGCCAGCCACCAGTACCACCAGCCAGGGCCGTGAGAGGCTGAGGCCGCGGTAGGGGCAGAGGTACAGCCCTCACAGCAGCTGGGGCAGCACCTGCAGACCCACTATTTGCCCGGATCAGGATCAGATTCCAGTTCGGGCACCACCTGTTCCTATTATGATTCCAGGCCTTCAGGAGGCACTCAGACTCCCGCCGCTTGCACACCCGAGAAGGTCATTCAGGGACTCCAGACACCGGGGGCACCACCAGCCTAGCCGATTACAGCTGCTCAGGACTATATGGTTTGTGCTATGCTTGAGGATGATCAGCGTAGGTTGGAGAGGTTTGAGAGACTCCAGCCTCCACCTTTCAGTGGCACAGAGAGATAGGATGCCCAGGACTTCTTGGACAGGTGTCAGAGGATACTCTGTACAGTTGGTATTCTGGAGACTTATGGGGTCTCATTCACTACTTTTCTATTTTCTAGGGGTGAACTTAGATGGTGGGAGACTTACGAGAGGTGTAGGCTTGTTGGCGCAGCACTCCTTACTTGGCAGCAGTTCTCCGTGGTCTTTTTGGAGAAGTTCGTGCCTAGTCCCACAGAGAGGAGCTGCACAAACAGTTTGAGCAGCTTTGCCAGGGTGATATGTCTATGACACAGTATGATATGCGGTTCTTCGAGTTGGCCCATCATGCGATCTGGTTGGTTCCCACAAACTGAGAGAGGATAAGGAGGTTTATAGATGGCCCCGGTTTTCAGCTTTGGTTGCTTATGACCAGAGAGAGAGTGTCTGGTGATACTTTTGATGAGGTTGTCTACATTGCTCGACATATTGAGATGGTTCGCAGTCAGGAGAGGGTTGAGAGGGAGGCCATGAGGCCTCGTGGTCAGTGTGGATTCAATGGTGCTCCTCATGGGAGTCAGTTCCAGTACGACAGAGGCCGTACATTCAAGAATGCTCAGTCAGCTCGCCCAATTCACCGTGGTGCATCATCGGGCCATGGTTCTCACAGTTCTCATCAGGGCCACTCATCACTTAGTGCCCTCCCAGCCTGGAGTTTGTCCCGTGCTCCATCAGTTTAGGGCTCCTTCATGTCAGGTTCTTCTACCAGTTATCCCAGTTCTAAGGGTTCCGTTTAGTCCCCGCCACCAGCACCAGGGAGTTGTTTTGAGTGTGGGGAGTTTGGGCATAAGTGGAGGCAGTGTCCTCGTCGACATGGAGGTCTATCTCAGCAGAGGAGTCAGCCTTCGACTTCAGCACCAGTTACTTCACCACCCGCCCAGTCAGCTCGGGGTGGAGGTTAGTTAGCTAGGGGTCGTCCTAGAGGTGGAGGCAGATCAGGGGGTGGCCATGCCCATTTCTATGTCCTCCCTGCCAGACCATATGCTATTGCTTTAGATGCTGTGATTACAGGTATTGTCTTAGTTTGTTACAGAGATGCCTCTGTATTATTTGACCCTGGTTCCACTTATTTATATGTTTTTTCATATTTCGCTTGTTTTCTAGATATGCCCCATGAGTCTTTAGTTTCAACTATTCATGTATCTACTCATGTGGGTGATACTATTGTTGTGGACTGCGTATATCGGTCATGTGTGGTGACTATTGGGGGTCTGGAGACCGAGTAGGCCTTTTGCTGCTCAGCATGGTTGACTTTGATGTGATATTGTGTATGGATTAGTTATCTCCATGTCATGCTGTTCTAGATTGTCACGCTAAGACCGTCACGTTGGCGATGCTGGGATTTTCGAGGGTTTGAGTGGAGCGGTTCTATAGACTATGTACCTAGTAGGGTGATCTCATATTTGAAGGCTCAGTGGATGGTTGAGAAGGGTTGTCTATCCTATTTGGCTTTGGTGAGGGATGTTAATGCAGAGACTCCTGCCATTGATTCTGTTCTGGTGATACGTGATTTTTTAGATGTGTTTCCTGCAGACCTACCGGGCATGCCGCCTGACAGGGATATTGACTTTGGTATTGATTTGGTGCCGGGAACTCAACCCATTTCTATTCCACCGTATCGTATGGCACCGACAAAGTTGAAGGAGTTGAAGGAACAACTTTAGGAACTCCTTGATAAGGGGTTTATTCGGCCTAGCGTGTCACCTTGGGGTGCACCGGTTCTATTTATAAAGAAGAAGGATAGTTCCATGAGGATGTGCATTGATTACATGCATTTGAATAAGGTCACAGTCAAGAACAAGTATCCTTTGCCTCGTATTGATGATTTATTTGACCAGCTTCAGGGAGCGAGGGTGTTCTCCAAGATTGATTTGAGGTCCGGGTATCACCAGCTGAAGATTCGGGATTTAGATATTCTTAAGACAACTTTCAGGACCCGTTATGGCCATTTTGAGTTCTTGGTGATGTCTTTTGGGCTGACCAATACCCCATCAGCGTTCATGCATTTGATGAACAGTGTATTCCAGCCCTATTTAGACTCATTCCTTATTGTATTCATTGATGACATCTTGATGTACTCTCGTAGCCAGGAGGAGCATGCCCAGCACTTGAGGATTGTATTATAGAGATTGAGGGAGGAGAAACTTTACGCAAAGTTCTCCAAGTGTGAGTTTTGGCTCGGTTCAGTAGCATTCTTGGGGCACCTGGTGTCCAGTAAGGGTATTCAGGTGGATCCGAAGAAGGTAAAGGCGGTGTAGAGTTGTCCTAGACTGTCCTCAGCCACGGAGATTAGGAGCTTAATTGGTTTGGCGGGCTATTACCATCGCTTTGTGGAGGGATTTTCATCTATTACATCACCCTTGACCAAATTGACCCAAAAGGGTGCTCTATTCAGGTGGTCGGATGAGTGTGAGGAGAGCTTTCAAAAGCTCAAGACTGCTTTAACCATAGCTCCAGTGCTAGTTCTGCCATCAGCTTCAGGTTCTTACACCGTGTATTGTGATGCCTCGAAGGTAGGTATTGGTTGTGTTCTGATGCAGGAGGGTAGGGTGGTTGCCTATGCCTCGCGCCAGTTGAATACCCATGAGAAGAACTATCCTTTCCATGATCTTGAGTTAGCAGCCATTGTTCATGCCTTGAAGATTTGGCATCATTATTTGTATGGGGTTCATTGTGAGATCTATACTGATCACCGGAGTCTGCAGCATCTGTTTAAGCAGAAGGTTCTTAATTTACGTTAGCGAAGATGGTTGGAACTTCTTAAGGACTATGATATCACTATTTTTTACCATCCGGGGAAGGCCAATGTGGTGGCCGATGCTTTGAGTTGCCGGGCGGAGAGTTTGGGGAGTTTAGCATATCTTCCGGCAGCAGAGAGACCTTTGGCATTGGATGTTCAGGCCTTAGCGGGCCAGCTTGTGAGATTGGATATTTCAAAGCCGAGTCGGGTGTTGGCTTGCGTGGTCTCCAGTTCTTCTCTTTATGACTGTATCAGGGAGTGTCAGTATAATGGCCCCTACTTGCTCATTCTTCAGGACAGGGTTCGGAGAGGTGATGCTAGAGATGTGACTATTGGTGATGACGGTGTGTTGAGGATGCAGGGCCGGATATGTGTGCCTAATGTAGATGGGCTTCGGGAGTTGATTCTTGAGAAGGCCCACATCTCGTGGTATTCCATCCATCCGGGTGTCGCGATGATTTACCAGGATCTAAGGCAGCACTATTTGTGGAGGTGGATGAAGAAGGATATAGTTGGGTTTGTGGCTCTGTGTCTCAACTGTCAGCAGATTAAGTATGAACATCAGTGACCGGGTGGCTTGCTTTAGAGGTTAGAGATCCCAGAGTGGAAGTGGGAGCGAATCACCATGGACTTCGTAGTTGGGCTCCCACGGACTTCGAGGAAGTTCAATGCTATTTGGGTTATTGTGGATCGGCTGACCAAGTCTGCGCACTTCATTCCAGTTGGCACTACTTACTCTTTAGAGCAGTTGGCTGAGATTTACATCTGAGTGATTGTTCGCCTGCATGGTGTCCCAGTTTCCATCATTTCAGATAGGGGCACTCAGTTTATGTCATAGTTTTGGAGGGCCGTGCAGCGGGAGTTAGGTACTCAGGTTGAGTTGAGCACAGCCTTTCATCCTCAGATGGACGGGCAGTCCGAGCGCACTATTCAGATATTGGAGGACATGTTGCGCGCTTGTGTCATTGACTTTGGGGGTTCATGGGACCAGTTCTTGCCGCTCGCGGAATTTGCATGTAACAACAGTTACCAGTCGAGTATTCAGATGGCTCCGTACGAGGCTTTATATTGGAGGAGGTTTAGATCTCCAGTGAGATGGTTTGGGCCGGGTGAGGCTAGGATCTTGGGGACAGACTTGGTCCAGGATGCATTAGATAAGGTGAAATTGATTCAGGAGCGGCTTCGCACGGCGTAGTCTAGGCAGAAGAGCTACACTGACAGGAAGGTCCGTGATGTGCCTTTCATGGTTGGGGAGAAGGTTTTGCTGAAGGTATCACCCATGAAGGGTGTTATAAGGTTTGGGAAGAGGGGAAAGTTGAGCCCCCAGTTTATTGGGCCTTTTGAGGTGCTTCAGAGGATGGGGGTGGCTTATAAGCTTGCCTTGTCACCCAGCTTGTCGGGTGTGCATCCAGTGTTTCATGTTTCCATGCTCCGAAAGTATGTTGGCGATCTGTCTCATGTTTTGGACTTTATCACGGCTCAGTTGAAGGGTGATATGACTTATGATGTGGAGCCTGTGGCCATTTTGGATCGGCAGATTCGGAAGTTGAGGTCAAAGGACATAACTTCAGTGAAGGTTCAGTGGAGAGGTCAACCTGTGGAGGAGGCCACCTGGGAGACTGAGCGGAAGATACGGAGCAGATATCCACGCCTATTTGAGACTCCAGGTATGCTTCTAGACCCATTCGAGGACGAACGGTTGTTTAAGAGGGGGAGGATGTAACGACCCGACCGGTCGTTTCGAGGGTTATAGCCCCGTTTCCCCATTTCTGCTTCCTTTTGTGCTTTTCAGCTATATTATGATATATTGGGTTAGTTGGTTCGGGTCCGAAGTGGTTTCGGATTGGATTGAGACACTTAGTCTTTAAAATAGAAGCTTAAGTTGGAAAGGTCAACTGCATATTGACTTATATGTAAACGACCTTGGATTTTAATTTTGATGGTTTCGTTAGCTCCGTTAGGAGATTTTGTACTTAGGAGCGCGTCCGGAATGTGATTTGGAGGTCGGTGGTAGAATTAGACTTGCATTGGCGAAAGCTAGAATTTTGGTGATTTTGGCCGGTAGTGGTAATTTTGATATCGGGGTCGGATTTTATTTCTGGAAGTTGGAGTAGGTTTGTGGTTTCATTTCAGACACGTGTGCAAAATTTGAGGTCATTCGGACGTGATTTGGTAGGTTTCGGCATCGTTGGTGGAATTCAGAAGTTTAGAAGTTCTTAGGCTTGAATCCGGGGGTAATTTGGTGTTTTGATGTTGTTTTGAGTGCTTCGAAGGTTCGATTAAGTTTGTATGGTGTTTTAGGATTGGTTGGTATGTTTGGTTGAGGTCCCGGGGGCCTCAGGCGTGTTTTGGATGCTCGACGGGTCATTTTTGGACTTAGGGAGTTGGCAGATTTTCTGGTGTTATTGGAGACATTTTTCTTCATCGCGTTCAAGAGGGAGATCTCGCGATCGCGTAGGCCATCTGAGAGGTCAGCTAAAATTGCCCTTCGCGTTCGCGAAGATGAAGTCGCGATCGCGTAAGGTTATCAAGTAGTGCACCGCGAACGCGTGGGCTAGGCCGCGTTCACAAAGAAGAAGTGAGGCAGCAGTGGAGTTTGAGTGTTACTCTTCGCGGTCGCGTGAGGACAATTGCAATCGCGTAGGTGTGAGCAGCTAGTGCATCGTGTTTGCGTGAGGTGTTACGCGTTCGCGTAGAGTAAATTTCTGAGGGAGCGAAGTTGTTCTTCGCGATCGCGAGGCTATTTCCGCGATCGCGATTAAGGAAATATGGGCAGCAGTGTTAAATTTCAAAATCGAGGGTTTGAACTTATTTTTCATATTTTGAGCTAGAGACCATGGATTTAGGCGATTTTTGAATGGATTTTTAGGGAGTTGATTGGGGTAAGTATTTCTCACTTAGTTTTGGTTAAATTCCATGATTATATCTTGATTTTTATCATCTAAATTGTGATTTGGGGTGAAATATTGCGGAAAAAGTGGAAGAGTTCTTGAGATGGATTTTGAGGTTTTGAAGGGGATTTTGTTGTCGGATTTTGGTAAATTTGGTATGACTAGACTCGTGAGTGAATGGGCTTTCGGGTTTTGTGAGTTTTGTCGGATTTCGAGATATAGGCCCGGGGGCCGGATTTGGGCCAATTTTGGGTTTTTGGTCTAAATTGGTAGTTTTTCTTGTGGAATTCATTCTTTTAGCATAAATTGATGGTATTGTACTGATTGTGAATAGATTCTGAGCATTTGGAGGACGAATCGAGGGGCAAGAGCATTGCAGAGTAGGGATTTGATCGGTTTCAGGCAAGTAACGATTGTAAATCTGGTCCTGAGGGTATGAAACCCCGAAAATTTGTAACATTTTACTATTTGGAGGTGGCACACATGCTAGGTGACGGGCGTGTGGGCATGCACCATTGGGGATTGTGACTTGGTCCGACCCGTATCAATTGTAAGGTTGAATATTTTGTTGAAACTATATGATTCTTATGTGTTTTAAAAAGAATTTCTGTAAGTCAGGCTGGATGCCATGTTTAGGCCTTATGCTAGTGTTGTTTGAACCCTTAGAGGTATTTTCTTGCTATCCTCTCATTGTTTTTGATTAAAAATCTATACTCAGTCATGTTTATACATATTTACAGTATAACGCAGTCTCTATTACTCTATTTTGATGCATCATATAAATGTTGTTTGGGCTGAATACTTTGTTTTCTGAGAGCCCGAGAGGCTGGAGAGGTTTATGACTAATAGAGGCCGAGGGCCTGATTTGTGAGGATATTTATGGGATCGGGCTGCACGCCGCAGCATGTTTGATATAGGCCGAGTGCCTCATTGATTTATGCCATGATTGGCTTGATATAGCGCTTGGGCTGAAAGAGCCCCTCTGGAGACTGTACACATCCCTAGTGAGTGCAGGTAGCTGTTGAGTGTGAGTGCCGAGTGCCGAGTGCTGAGTGACTGGGAGGCATGAGTGATGGTGAGGTCTGCCCGAGGGGCTATATACTAGTGATTGTGAGGTTTGCCCGAGGGGCTGTATGTGAGTGATGTTGCCCGAGGGGCTGATTATGCTTTCATTATTTTTCCTCACCTTTGCATTGAGCCTTCGTTTGAAAACTGTTGAAAGATGTCTTTAAATGATTTTACTGGAACTAGATTTAAAAGAGCTGATTTGATTCAAACTCTGGTTTTAAAAGCATGCTGTATTTTACTGATTTTTTTTTGGGATATGAACTTAACTTACATTATTGCTCGCCACTACTTCTCAGTCTTTATTTACTGATGTTATTTACTGAGTTGGTGTACTCACGTTACTCCCTGCACCTTGTGTGCAGATATAGGCATTGTTGGCCACAGTAGTGGTTGTTGATATATTCAGTAGTGGATCAGCGGAGATAGCAAGGTAGCTGCCTGGCGATCGCAGCCCTATTTTTCTCTTTCCTTATCTTCCCCTTAGTTGTATTTTGGATTTTCCAGACTATGTTAGTCTCGATATTGTCAGACAAATTGTAGTAGATGCTCGTGACTAGTGACACTCCGATGTCGGGCTTTTTCTTTTCCGCACTTCTATTTTGATTTGAACTCCTTTACGAAAGTGTTTATGTTAAATAGCCTTGAAATTATCTTTTTAATGAAAAATATCTGTTTGTTTTGGAAATGAGTCGGCTTGCCTAGTTCCACGATAGGCGCCATCACGTCAGGGTTAGTTTGGGTCGTGACAATACGCCCAGGTCCCATAATTCGATACGGACCCACCGGGACCGTCAAAACATGGATCCGGGTCCGTTTATCAAAAATGTTGATCGAAGTCAACCAAAATCAACTTTTAAGGCAAAAATTATTATTTTTATCAATTTTAACATAAAAGTTTTTTGAAAACACGCCTGGACTATGCACGCAAGTCGAGGAGGGTAAAAATAATATTTTTAATGCTTAAGAACGCTGAATCGAGTTCTATAACATAAGATGTCCTTTTGGGTCATCACTTATAGCATTGCAGTTGTGGTGGTACTTGTTGAACTTGCAATACAGTTCTCTACTTTGAGACATCTTCCATTTTGGGTACAAGGTTGCGCAGCTATGGCTTGAGTTGTATTGGTGTTGCATATCTGTGGAATAGTTGTGTTTAATTGTATAAGGTCATTGGACCTAGAATGGGTACTATCAGGTTTGATTATGGTATATTTTGGAGGATAACATTGAATGTCATATTAGAACGTGATTATGGTTCTAGTTGGGGCAAGATAATTCCATGACTTGTTGATCTGATAAGGGGTTATGTGAATTTCTAATAAGGGTAAAGTATGTGTAGTCACATTATGCGTTATGAATTCATGAAGGGAAAATGCCAAACTATGAGTATGATGTCTCCCTATTATTGTTCTCCGTGTACCCAGTGTTTCATGTATCTATGTCTACGGAGGTGAAGTTAATGGATAATTAGATTATGAGGAACAACAATTTGCTATCCTCGTTAGAAAAGTCCGGGAGTTGAGATTGCCTCCGTTAATGTGTTATAGCAAAGTCGGTAAGTCGAGGAGGCCACCTTGAGGGCCAGAAGTGTTAATGAAATAAAATGTTCTCACTTGAGTGTATAGTCCAATGATTGTGATTTGAAAGGTACGTGCTATGTGTTATGATTTAAATATGTGCAACTCATGTCCAAATATCACTCTTGATAATATAATGCCTATAATGATGAGATTTGTGATGTTAATATACATGGTGATGCTTTGTCAAGTTGTGGATGTGTTGATAGGTTGATGTTGGTGATTATCTGACAGGTGGATAGGCCCAGTTATAGGGGAAACTCTGCCGAAATTTTTATGAATTTGTAAAGATAGCCATATTTGAGAGTCATAAGTAAGTTGAAATTTTGGAAAGGAAGTATGAGATCGATGTAGTCATAAGTGCCTATGTATCATTGTTGGAGGTAGAAGGATAACTCCATTCTTAAAAGTGACTTGTGAAACATTCGAGGATGAATGTTCTTAAGTGGGGGAGAATGTAACCCCCCGGAAAAATTTGAAGTACTTAAGCGCTAGTAAGAAAGTTGATGTGCGCTCATTATATTATTTTGTGTGCAGACAAGGACCATTAATATAATGGATATCAATTGGATATGATAATAAGTATATGAGGCATATTATAAGTGATGTGGGGTCTAAGGAGAGCCCTAAGTCCAAGTCAAGTTGGAAATTTCATGATAGACTAAAGTTCCAAATGAGTACGCACAAGACCAAACTTTGGACGAGCATATCTATATATATATAAGGTGTTATGTGATGGATGACCTATAAAATTAAAGGTCTTCGAGTCTAGTTTTTAACGCTTCAAACCGTTCGTTATTTGGACATTCCTACAAAAAGTTATGACCAAATTACCAAAGGCTGGCGGAGGAGTCTGCGGATGCGAAGCATCCGATGCCGCGTCCGAAAGAAAGGTTGGCAATGAAGTGCTGCCATAGCATCCAGGTCCGCATCCGAACTTCAAAGAGGAGTAAAGTGGGGATGCGAAGCATCCAGGGCAGCATCCGAAACCCCAGAAATCTGGGCCTATAAATACAATACAATTTCGGGGTTCATTTTCCCCATTTCTTTTGGACGAATTTTGGAGCTCTTCTCCACTCTCTCAAGAGCACCAACTCCCCTCTTCTTCAAGGTAAGAAATCCCCATTATTTTGGTGTGAAATTCCATCATTTCTACACTAGTATTGATGAAATCTACACATAAAAAACATAGATCTTCAAGAACTCAAAGGAGGGTTTTGCAAGATTTCTTCCAAAAGGTAATCCTATACCCTTAGACTTACATGTATGGATATATTATGGGAATATGAGTATGAATTAAGTATAGGAACTCATGGTATGGTGATTGGAAGCTATAAGTTCCCAATTTAAATACATAACCATTGTAGAGATTGAAAGGTGATTATTGGATGGAATTTTGTTGGTTGGGTGAGAATGGTTGGTCACACATGTGCTGTTAGGATTATAAGTTGTTAAGGAATGATGGTGGGATGAATTATTAATAAATGATGGTAGTTGGAAGAACTAATTCTATGATTAAGAAATGTATAAATGTATGCCCACTAGGTGTTTGGTAAACTGTTTAAATGGCCTAAACTATGGAATAGGTTACTAATGTTGGTCCTAATGGATGTTGATATTGTATATTGAAGTTGCTTAGTAGAGTAGATCGTTGTAGTATCATTAACGGGTGAATTTCAGTTTCGGATCATTGGCATTGAATTGAGGAGACAATAAGGCATTCAGAGGTGGATACACACAGAATGGAATTTCCTGAGTATTGATTAGCTTGCTCTACGTTGGGTTCATCTTGTTGAGGTAAGTAACACTTCTAAACTTGGTTCTGAGGGTATGAATCCCCGAATTGGTGTTATATAAATTGTTTGGAGGTGACGCACATGATAGTTAACGAGCGTGTGGACGTGCACCATAGAAATTGTGACTTGAATAAATTCTGTGGAGTTGAAAAATTAAAGAATCATGTTATTAACCGTGTATCCTCTATGTGTTAGAGAAATTTAGCTGAGGCTCCTATTAAAGATCATGTTTAGGCTACGTGCCGATATTTTGGGACACATGGGGTCGAGTTGCTGTTAAATTAATTATTTTAAATTGCAATTCCATACTCAGTCATATTCGACCATTGTGAGGATATTTATGGGATCGAGCTGCACACCGCATCAGGACATATTGACTTTATATATGTTAGTATTAAATGGATCGGGATTGCCCGCCTGCAACAGGCCATAATGGCTTTATACATTATTATTATATGGATCCGGGTTGCCCGCCTACAGCAGGCCTTATAGGCTTTACTATTTTATGGATCGGGGTTGCCCACCTGCAGCAGGCCTTAAAGGCTTTACTATTATATGGATCGGGGTTGCCCGCCTGTAGCAGGATTTATAGGCTTTATTATTATACGGATCGGAACTGCCCGAATGTAGTAGGCCATAAAGGCTTTATATCACGCTTGGGCTGAAGGAGCCCTCCGGAGTCTGTACACCCCCCTAGTGAGCGTAGATGATTATATATATTCAGGATGGATTTCCCAGGGCATAGACTTGCTTATTGATTTATATTGTACTGAGTTTACCTAGACATGGATCTTCTCCGTATCATTTACATTTGGGGATAAATTACCCCAGGGCTGGATTGTCCTTATACGGTATTGAGTGATTGACTGTCAGTCAATGTGTGTTTATATGCGGGTTAGAACACCCCTGGGCTGGATTGGCCATAAAAAGTACCGAGTGACCGAATAATTTGTGACCAGTATTTATATGAGGTCTTTCTACTGAGACGTCATATAACTCATATCATGCAGTGTTGATCTATTTCACTTGTACTGAGTTTAACTGTTAAATTTGAAAGCATGCCTATATCTTTGTACCATTATTTATACTGGACTGTACTTGCGGAGCTCGTCATTGCTTTTAGCCTAGAGGTTAGTCTTGTTACTTATTGAGTTTGTTGTACTCATACTATACTTTGCACCTCGTGTGCATATCCAGGTGCTCCCGGATACGGCGGCTGCTAGATTTTGAAGTTAATTCTGTTGGGGACTATCAAGGTAGCTGCTTGACGTCCGCAGACTTGATTCCCTTCATGTTTAATTATTGTACTGTTCTATATTTTTAGACAGTGATTTTATCTGTCAGACTTTGTATTCATATTAGATGCTCATGTACTCAGTGACACTGGGTTTTGGGAGTGTTATATTTGAAATTGTGAGTTTCTTCCGCTGAATTTAATTATTATGTTTTCAAATTTAAAAGATATGATGGTTTATTGAGATTTTCGGCTTGCCTAGTATTGAAATAAGCGCCATCACGACATGTGAGATTTTGGGTCGTGACAATACAGAAAGCAAAACATTTTGGAGTCTTTAAATTCAAGCAAAATATTCACATATCAACCAACAAAGCATTCATATTTTATATATGATGCAAAAACTAAGTTTATGAATGTATTTACACTTAAGGATAACCAAGTGCTAAAGGAAATTTACAAAAGTTATTTTCATTATCTCAATAATCATCACCAACCACTTCTGGAGGAGTTGAATACCCTGATTTGCATTTCCAATCTGCATGTCCCCATAGACTTACACCAAGATACGCCCGATAATATTTGATTGTAGTGGGCACAAATGTCATAACATCTTCACCCTTCATCAACATATCAACATATCTTATAATAAATGAACCACAATTTTTGTTTCCTTTCTGTTTTGGTGCTTCTTTCCAGTGAACCACAAATGGTTCATATGCATGCCCAAATATAGGATGCAAGTCACCAAATCTACAATGCTCCAAAATCACAGGAATAAAATGCTGATAAGGAAGAACCTGTTCCACTATAACATCATACTCATCGCTTTTGTACGAATCATATACATCTATGGTCTTCTCATTCAAGTATAATACTGCCAGAAAATAATGAATGCTAAAATCTAATGGAATTTCACCATTTACCAAATCTGCAGGAAGTCGAACCGGACAGAAAACCTTTTCAACAGATGTCCATAGAATCCCACATTTACGATTCTCACCCAATATATACTGACAAAGCACAAATTCCAGTTCGGAAGGGTCATTCCAAAATTTAAGCTCATTTAAGTCTTTTGGATTATTAGTCCAATCCTTATATGCAAGATCCAAAATGTCGTCAAAGTACACATCAGTTGTTGTCGAAGCAAATGGATAGTCATTGACGTGATATATATGCTTCTTCCTCAGATAATACAATAAAACATCTATGTGCTGAATAAAAAACATAAATAAATCTATGTCAAATATAACACAAAATAAAATCATGAATTCACAACGTAAAAGAGATATACATACCGCCTCATGAAAATAATACTTATCACCTACAATCTCTTTAAAGAACATTCTTGACTGAATTTGCTCATTGTAAAGTTCATATGGCTTTGCTTGTAGTGAAGGATCTACTTTGTAAATATCAGTTACTCCCCTAAAAAAATAAAGACAAAACAAATATAAAAAATACAATAACAAAATAACTATTAATAACATCTAAATCATATAAAAATACAATAAACAAATAGCAAAAACTTACTTTGGAAGACGACCTTTTCTCTTTTTTTCTTTTAAATATGTTTCAAAATTTTCCTCCGCCCTTCTGATTATTTTGTTGTAATGCCAGCAACATTTACGAACATATTTCGAATGCCAATTAACGCCTTTGCTTGTACCTTTATATGGAGATTTTAAATGCCAACTAGCATTACGAATTCTTTTTCCTCTACCAAGCAGTTCTTCTACTGCATATGCACTTTCTCCAAACTGTGGTACTTGTCCTCCTGCAACTTCCTTTCCTTTATAGGAGCCAAAATTTACTTTTTCATTTTCAGCTTCTACCTCCTTTATATTTTTGTTTTCAGATCTCAAAGTGGGCTGCATATCAGAATGATCATCCAAGTGAGCAACATGCTTAACAATTTTAAGAGGAGAAACGTAAACTCCCTCATCCACACTTGAATATAAAATAATCTTATTCTCAGAATTATTTTTCTCCATATCAGCAACAACAGAGTGTTCAGCAGGGACATGATCAATAGAAGCACTGTTGTTGCTAGTAGCATGATCCGCTACATTATCACTTGATTGAGTTGACTGAGTCAAAAGATTAAAATTACGGCACGAATCCAAAGATTTCCTCTTTCTTTTTCTGCTATACAACAATTTTCGCTTCTGCAAAAAAAAAAAGAAGAAATGCAGATATTAAGATCCATTATAATATTTTACAACTGTTAAATAAAATAATAAAATTTCTCACACTAACCTGCTCAATCTTTTCAATAATTTCATAAACAGTAAGAGGTACTTTTTCTATCAACACCCTTTCCTTTCCATGCAGATTAGCTTCACTTTCTTGCATGCATATATCAGAAAGAGTTGCCTTTCCTTTAGTTCAGATGGTGCGTTCAGGTTTGATATAGAAATATATTGTTCTTCTTCAGCTAAATCCAAAATTATATTCCCATGTTCAATATCACGCAAAATAGCTTCAACATCTGTACCTCCTGTTACAGCATCTGTTCCACTTCCCTGAGAGAGTGCAAGTACACTATTTTGCATAATATTTGGACTGGACTGAGGTGTAATAAGCATATATGTCCCATTATTTATTTTTCTAATAATAGCATCAATATCTGTACCAGCTATGAGATCGGTTTCATCTGGACTACAGTCTGCTCTTTCTTCATCATAAAAATGACCTTTCACTATATTTGCACCAGTTGGTGCAGCTTGATCAGCACATTTGATATTTTATCCATCATGGACTGATTTAATATCCATGGCTGATAGCATTGATGATGCAGCTCCCCTATTTTGCTTATTATCTTGACTGCATTGTGGTGTTAAAATTGGATATGTCCCATCAGCTATTTTTTCCATGATAGCAGCAACATCCGTACCAGTTGACCGAACTTGATCAAGAGCACTACATTCTACTCTTTCTTCATTACAAGGACTTTTCACTGAATTTCCATCACCTGCTGCATGTTCATTAGTAGTTGCTTCATCACAAGAACCTTTCACTAAACCTCCATCATCTGCTGCAGCTTCATCAGTACATTTATTATTTTTTCCTCCATGGACAGATTCAATATCCATGACTAATGGAATTAACGATGTATCTGCGGTATTTTGCAAAATATCTTCACTGCACTGTGGTGTAAAAATATCATATGTCCCGTCAGCAATATTTTCAATGATAGCTTCAACATCTATACTAGTTGAAAGAACTGGTGTTGCACCTTCATCACCACCTTCAGCTGTTGCACCTTCATTGCCACCTTCTTTATCTCGTCCTCCATGAACTGAATCAATATCCATGACTGATGGAATTAACGATGTAGCTGCGGTGTTTTGCAATATATCTTCACTGCATTGTGGTATAAAAATATCATATGTACCGTCAGCTATTTTTTCAATGATAGCATTAACATCTCTACTAGTTAAAAGAACTGGTTCAGTTGAAAAATTGGTGCTGCACCTTCATCACCACATTCAGCTGTTGCACCTTTATCACCACCTTCAACTACTTTATTTTGTGCTCCATGAACTAAATCAATATCCATGGCTGATGGCATTGAACTAAAATGTGCTCGACCTTCATAAGCAGCTTCTTTATTTGGTCCTCCGTGGACTGACTCAATATCCATGATTGCTGGCATTGAAATAGAAGGTCCTGTCTCCTCTAACTCCTTATTGCACTGTTCATCATGTTTGTCACCCGACAAATGACCAGAATCTCTATTAGAATAATTCTCTCCACTAGCATCACCACCTAAAGAAATTTGATCAACATCTCTATCCGAATATTTCTCTCCATCAATATCATCTTTTGATTCATTACTTTCACTATTTCCATCTTTGCTACTTTTGTCATGTTCTTCCTTTGAAAATCTGGAAGAATCTCTTAATTCATTCCTTTCATCTTCATCATTCAACAAGCCATGATGATATTTTTGTTTACTTCCTTCATTAAAATTTCGAATGAATTTTAAAACTATATCAAGCTTCTCATTAATAGCCTGTAACAATGAATAAATAATGTTAACATACAATACATTATTATACTAATAAAATTAACACTAAAAAAAAATAGCAAACTAGTTAATTACCTTAACAGACTTATCAACATTTATCTTCATCTTTTTTCGAATAGCTTTAATATTTTTCTTCATCTTTTTCTGAAAATTAACCTGATCTGCAAGTATAATGTCTTCTACTTTGGCTGATACCCTCTAGAAAGAAAAGTCATCCACTATATTAAACTCATAAAGTATATTAAATAATTGAGTATTATAATAATCCAGTATACTAATCTAGTATCATATATACTAAAAAACCATATTAAACTCAACTAGTATAATATACTGATCGAGTATACTATACTAATCGAGTATATTATACGTATACAGTATATTATACTAATTCAGTATAATATACTGATCGAGTATATATACTCATCCAGTATATCTCTCATAGAGTATAATACTGATCTCTAGTAAATTATACTGATCGAGTATATTTCACTTTTCAGTAGAAAAAACTGAAAAATAATGCTTCTGAGAACAGACTCCCAAAATAATATACAGCAACCAAAATTTAAAATGCAAGTTATCAGAACCAAAATCTAGTATACAATAGTAGAAATTAATTAAAAGCAAGACTAATTAAAATTAGAGAATTAACAACTTACATTCACAATGTCACTAACATTAACTTTTCATGAATGTTGGAGAAGATATGATGGATTCACCTTGAATTCCTTAAACTTCTATTAAATAAACAAAAAAATAAACAATTAGATTAAAACAAAATATATGAGGAAAGAAATATGATAAAAAGTCAAATACTATTAACTTACATTTGCATTTGTAAAGAAATCATGCAAAAGTATCTCATATTTTGGATATCCAATGCTTGAGTAAGACAACATCCTAATTGGCCCCCGATCCTCATATTTTGAAAATTGACGGAAATCATTAAAGACTTCTATTATCCATACGTTGAACAAAAATAGGAATCCAAGTGACGTATAAGATGGGATCCTACCAATTGGTTTCTTTTTCATTAACTCAGTTGTTAGAAGATGAGATAAATTATAAATAAACTCATCAAAAATGAAACTGCCCCATGGAAAAGAAACGGAAAGATCTTCATCGTCTATGTGATGACCCAAAAGGTCATCTTATGATTTAGAACTCGAATCTACACTCTTAAACCTTATAAATCTCATTTTATCCTCCTCGATTTGCGTGCACAATCCGGGCAAGTTTCCAGAAAAGCTTTTATGTTGAAAACTAATGAAAATAAGAATTTTTGCCTTAAAAGTTAATTTTGGTTGACTTCGGTCAATATATTTAGTAAACGGGCCCGGATCCGTGCTTTGACGGTCCCGGTAGGTCTGTATCGAATTATGGGACCTGGGCGTATGCCCGGAATCGAATTTGGAGGTCCCTAGCTTGAGTTATGAATCTTTGATGAAAATTAAAAGTTTAAAAATTATTTATTTTTAAGAATTGATTGAGATTTGGCATTGTTAGTATCGGGTTCGTATTTTGGTTTCGGAACCCGGTACAGGTTCATTATGATATGTCTGTGAAATTTGGTAAGAAACGGAGTTGATTTGATGTGATTCGGACGTCCAGTTGAGAAAATAGAAATTTTAAAGTGTTCTTGAGAATTTCATTTGAATTGGTGCTAAATTTAGAGTTCTAGGTGTTATTTTGGCGATTTGATCGCGCGAGCAGGTCCGTATGATATTTTTAGACTTGTGTGCATGTTTGGTTTGGATCCCCGAGGGCTCGGGTGAGTTTCGGATACTCCACGGGATATTTTGGACTTTGGAAATTTGGTTTTTCTACAGAATCTGTGTTCTGGCATGTCCTTCTTCGCGTTCGCGAAGGCACTCTCGCGAACGCGAAGAGTAAACTGGGCAGCTGAGGATTTCTTCTTCGCAAACGCGAAGGCTTGGTCGCGAACGCGAAGTGATGGGGGCATTACCCTTCGCGAATGCGACAAGCCCATCGTGAACGCGTAGCGTTAGGCACTGGGGAGGGGGAGTCAGCCTTTTCTTCATCGCGAACGCGAGCAATGTCTCGCGAACGCGAAGAACAGGGAAGGGTAGCCTACGCGAACGCGAGCACTGCCTCGTGAACGCGAAGGCTTGGCAGGCCATACACTTCGCAAATGCGACAGTGCTCTCACGAACGCGATGAACACTGTCGCCCAGCACTTAACAGAATCTAAAACGGGATTTTGCCAAAAAAGTCATTTTTCTCAAAAACCAAACAGTGAGGGGCGCTTTTTCAAGAGTCATTCCTTCCCCAAATTGTTGGTAAGTGATTCTAAACCATTTTCTTTCAGTTACCCATTATATTTCTTGACTTTTCAACCTAAAATCTAGAGTTTTCATGGTAGAATTAGGGGTTAGGGTAGAAAATAGGGATTTCGGGAATTTAGGGATTTAGACCTCAATTTGAGGTCGGATTCCAAAACTAATTACGTATTCAGGCTCAGGGGTGAATGGGTAAAAAAATTTTGGTCCGAACCTCAGGTTTTGACCAAGCGGGCCTGGGATCGATTTTTTGACTTTTTGGAGGAAAAATTGGAAAATTTAATTTATGAAATATAATTGATTCCTTTAGCAATATTTGATATTATTGAGTCATTTTTGAATAGATACGAGTGGTTTGGAGGTGAATTCCAAAGGAAAAGCTATGATTGTGAATTAAGTGGCCTTCGGAGCGAGGTAAGTGTTGTGTCTAACCATGACTTGAGAAAATTAGGAACCTTAGATTATTTGCTAAGTGAAATTCATGTGAGCGGCGTATACGTGAGGTGACGAGTACTTATGCGCTGCCAATTTACTTCTTTTTTATGTTTTCTATTTTTCTTATATTGTCTTATTCCTATGCAAAATTGCTACGTGTTATACTGGTGTTGTTCAAATTATCGTTCTTATCATGTTTACCGAATTTTCTGGTAATAATTGAGTTTTTATTTCAAAGTTGAGATTGATATTATGGAACCAAATGTTGAAGTAAGGTTTGTACTTGTTATTCTATCTCCTTGTTGTTATTCATGCATTGCATTATGGTAAGGGAGAGTGTTAATGCACGAAGGGTGATGTCGTGCCATATTGTGAGTGTTAATGCACGAAGGGTGATGCCGTGCCATATTGTGAGTGTTAATGTATGAAGGGTGATGCCGTGCCATATTGTGAGTATTAATGCACGAAGGGTGATGTCGTGCCATGATATGAGAGTAAAAGCACGGAGGGTGATGCCGTGCCGTTTCTATTAATTTTATGGTAAGATTGAGAGTAAAAGCACGAAGGGTGATGCTATGCATTTTTCTTTATTGTATTCATTATTCCGGTTGATTCATGGTATATTGACTGCTCCGGTGATCATTCTATTGTAGTTCTTTATCTATATTCCCCTTAGTATGTCTCCCCTCCCGACATTTCCTATTTAGTTCTTCATTCCTGTTATTTGCGTATACACCGTTAAATTGTACAGGTTGATTGTAGGTGCCTTGCCTTAGCCTCGTCACTACTTCGTCGAGGTTAGGCTCGACACTTACCAGTACATGGGGTCGGTTGTACTGATGCTGCACTCTGCACTTTCTGTGCAGATTTTGATACCGGCTCAGGTTGATCGAGATTTGCTATTGGTCCGCTGTCCGGAGACTCAAGGTAGATCTGTCGGCGTTCACAGACCTTGAAGTCCCCGTCTATCTTTTTCTGTTCTACTGTTTCTTTCATTTAGACAGTTGTATTTCTTTCAGACTATTACTTGTAGTAAATTCTAGAATGCTCGTGAATTGTGACTCCAGATCCGGGTGGTAGTAATTAATACAGTTTTATGATATTCCGCACTTATTATATTTTATTTTAGTTAATTATTGTTATTTAATGAATGGAAATAAGAAATTGATTTAATGATTCTCTAACGTTGGCTTGCCTGGCAAGTGAAATGTTAGGCGCCATCATGGTCCCGTCGGTGGAAAATTTTGGGTCGTGACAGTCTATGACTTTCATACAACAATCACTTATATTTCTACCTTCAAATTTACCCAATAGAACTACTTCTAATAAATAAATTTGAGCAAGCTTTACTGCATCTTCATCGCAAACCTCGACATCAGCACATACATCATCTCATGTACCACCACGCAATCGAGAACACTTTTGCATAAATTTATACAAGGTCTCTATCTTCAAACCCTTTTTTCATTTCAGAAAAATACTGTTCCTTCAAACGGTTCACTCTAGAGTCCATGAAACTATAATCGGATGCCTCAATCTTAAGTCTGGTTATAGTGTGGAAATCTTCTTCTGTAAATACTACATCATGCCGAAATATTTTAAAAACTATTTTGCTTCTATCCTTGTAGAAAAGTTGAGACAACATCATATAATGAGTCAACTTCCCAGAGTGACTCACTTCATTCAACTCTAAAAACTTACCAAAAACACTATTCTTCAACACATCCATTTGAGTTCCGGACGAAAAGGATGATATAATTTGTTTAAAATTTTGATCGCCTTTCCAATAACAATCAGCCGTAAACCATTCCTTAAAGTCATAAAATCTATCTCCATCCTAAAATTAAATTACAACACATATAAGCAACATTTCATATAATTTTAAGATAAAAACTTGAACATTTCAGGAATACGTACCTTCAATATACTACTTGAAGATTTCATTTCTATATAATCATAAAAAAACAAAGCATATTACAAATTAGATTACTAAACACGATCAGAATTCAGTATATAAAACAGAACTAAAGTATAAACAGAACTTATCCAGTATAAAGTACTGGACAACAAAGCCTACATATGGCAGTCTTCCAGTATAATATACCGGATAAAATTAATTAGAAATAATGAAACTCCAGAAACAAATACTGGTGTATAAAGAAGAAACATAATCAAAGAGCATAATAAAAAATAAAAAAATACAAATAATCATTCAAAAAAGTAATCACAAATAAAACAAAACTCTAGTCTAAACAGAACTTATCCAGTATAACATACTAGACAACAAGCTTACAGACAGCAGAATTTCTGTATAATATACTGGAATCAAACAAAACTCAAGTATATTATAAGAATCATCCAGTATAACATACTGGAGGACAAACATTCAGATGATTAGACTTCCCGTATAATATACTGGACAAAAATTATAACAAAACTCCATAAACAAAAAACAATATCAAAAACATCCAGTATAAAATACTGGGAAACAAGCCTTCAGAAGACATACTTCCCGTAAAATATACTGGAATCAAACAAAACTCAAATATATTATAATAATCATCCAGTATAACATACTGGAGGACAAACATTCACATGACAGACTTCCCATATAATATGCTGGACAAAAATTATTACAAAACTCCATAAATAAAAAGCATAATAAAAAACCATCCAGTATAAAATACTGGGAAACAAGCCTTCAGAAGACAGAATTCCCGTAAAATATACTTGAATCAAATAAAACTTAAATATATTATAATAATCATCCAGTATAACATACTGGAGGACAAACATTCATATGACAAACTTCCCGTATAATATACTGGACAAAGATTATTACAAAACTCCATAAACAAAAAATATAATCAAAAACCATCCAGTATAAAATACTGGGAAACAAGCTTTCAGAAGACAGATTTTCCGTATAAATATACTACACCAAATTTATTACAAAAATAAAACTCCATAAACAAATACTTTTTTTGTTTATCATTAAAACATAATCAAATACAGCATGCAAAAAAAGAAACAGCTAAATATTATCAGTAAAAAGCAGTATTTTCAAAATAAATGAACTCCAGTATATAATAAAGCTCATACAACATATAATATACTTATCAAAATAAATTACGCAACGATTATAACATTACAACATAAAACTAATAGCAGAGTGACAAAATTATCAGAAATAAGACGAACTACTAAACAGATAAAAACAAAATCGTACACGTTAAAATACCACAAATATTTAAAACTAACAGTACGGAAATCAAACTTAAAACTAACGAAACAACAATAACAACGAAAATTCAAACATATTACTGTAAAAACAACACTTACCCACACAAGTTTGAAGAAAATTGAACCTAAACCCAGACTAAATTCGAAGAAACTGCTCTCACGAAAGCGAAATCCGTACAATGATGTAAAAATAAAGAAAAGAGCGATTAAAAATGAAAAGTAACTAAAATAGGTTGTTAAAAAGAACAGGGGCAATTATGTCACTTACTAATATATTTTAAGTTAAAATGGCTAGAAATCGATTACATTAGCGATTGTAACGACCCGATCGGTCGTTTTGAGCTCTAGCACGTCATTCAACGGTTTGAGACCCTGAGTAGCTTCACTTCAAGTATTATGACTTGTACGCGTGGTCGGAATTTAATTTTGGGAAGTTCGGAGTTGATTTAGAAAGAAAATTCTAATTTCGGAAGCTTCAAGTTGGAGGAATTGACTAAAGGGTGATTTTTGAGTAAACTACCTCGGAATCGATATTTGAAGGTTCCAACAGGTTCGTATGATAATTTTGGACTTGGACGTATGCCCGGATCGGGTTTTGGATGAGCCATGAACGTTTCGATGCCTATTGTGGAAGTTGGCATCTTGAAAAAATTTCATAAATTTGGGTTGGAGTGCATTTCAATGTTATGAATGTTCGTATGGGATTCCGAGTCTGGGAATAGCTCCGTATGGTGATTCTGGTATTGGGAGCGTGTCCGAAAGTGGATTCAGAGGTCCGTATGTCATTTTGGAGTCATTTAGCTAAAGCTAGAAATATGAAGGTTTTTGAGAAGTTTGACCATAAGTGGACTCCGTTTTCGAAAGTTGGAGTAATTCTGTAATGTCAATTATGACTTGTGTGCAAAATTGGAGGTCAATCGGACGTGATTTGATATGTTTCGGCATCGAATGTAGAAGTTTGAAGTTCTAAAGTTCATTAAGCTCGAATTGGGGTGCGATTCATGATTTCGATGTTGTTTGATGTGATTTGAAGGCTCGACTAAGTTCGTAATGTGTTTTGGGACGTGTTGGTATGATTGGTAGATGTCCCGAGGGCCTTGGGTTGAATTTGGATGGTTAACGGATTGAAATTCGACTTGAGGGATCTACTGAAGTTGCTGTCATGACTGTTGCTGGTTTCCTTATACGCGATCGCGAGTGGAAGTCCGCGATCGCGTAGAGTTGTTTTGGGGCGACTATGAAATATGTTATGTGGTCGCGATGATGGACCTGCGATCGCGGTGCGGTGGGTAGTTGTGCTACATGAACGCGACTGTGGTAATGCGTTCACAAAGAAGGAATGAGGGATGGCCTGATGCTACTCGTTTGCTCATCGCGATCGCGTGAGGAGGAGTGCGATGGCAGTCGCGTTCGCATGGGCTTGTGTGCAGTCGCGTAGAGGAAAATGCGGAGGCAGTCTGCTTAGCCTTCGCAATCGCGATGGCATTCCCGCGATCGCAAAGAAGGGCGGCCCTGGGCTGGGCAGAATGTTTTAAAAGCGGGGTTTGAGTTCATTTCTCCCATTTTCATTTGGCTTGGACGATTTTGGAGAGCTTCAAGGGGAGATTTTCATCAAGCAATTCTAGGTAAGTGGTTTCTTCCCATTTGTGAGTTAAATACATGAATTATACATGGAAATTAGTATAAATTGTGGGGGGTTTTGGTAGAAGACCTAGAATTTGGTATTTTGGATTTTGACCACAAAATTGGACATAGAATTGAGAATAAATTATATATTTGAGTTTGTGGGGTTATGGGTAAAGTTTATCTTCGAAAATTTTCGGAATCCGGGCACGTGGGCCCGAGGGTGGTTTTTATTGACTTTTTGAACGAAGTTGGGAATTGTTGTAAATAGGATTATAATGAGTATTTGAGTATATATTTATGGAATTTCTCAATTTTTGACTAGTTTCGGAGCGTTGGGCATTGGTTTGAGTTGTCGGAAGGCCTTGGGAGCCGGTTATGGAGCTACGGAGCGAGGTAAGTCTCCTTTCTAACCTCGTAAGAGGGAATTTACCCCATAGGTGAAATAAATCAATATGTGCTCCTATTTGTGGGGGCTACGTACGCACGAGGTGATGAGAGTCCGTGCGTAGCTACTATTATGCTTAAGTCCGGGTAGTCTAGGACCCAAAAGCATGCTCTACTTGTAATATTCGCAACCTTGTTGTCAATGTAAATGCCTAAATCATATCGAACTTGGTAAATAAACCTTTCTAAAAAGTTAAACATCATTTCTCGACTGTTAAAAGAGCAATTGCCATTTCCTTGGATAATCCCCCCTTGATGAAGTCTTATTTGACTGTTTGAATGTGTTTATCTTTGTGGAACGGGCCGAACGCATCGGCAGATTAAATAGATGCATCTATGGTTCACGCTATTCGACCCTCTGGCAGTGCACAGTTTAAATATTTATTGGATCGGGCCGTACGACCTCGACATGATTTGCGCATGCTTGTATTGGTTGCCTTGAAATTTATAAATAATGATATTGCCTCCTCGGCCTGAGTTAAATTGTTAAATAATGGGAGATAAATTTGGAGATTTTTTAATTATGAAAGAACTACTTACTTACTTCAAAATATTGAGCTAGCAATTGTTCATATAATCCATTCTTAATTATATCATTGACATCCCATTTTTAGCCCATAGTAAGTGTCAAAGTCGACCCCTCGTCACTACTTCTTCGGAGTTAGGCGGGATACTTACTGGGTACGCATTGATTTACGTACTCATACTACACTTGCTGTACATTTTTGTGCACGTACATATATGTTTAGCGGCCTTGTGGGCGCAGAGGCACGATTATGGCGGGGACTTAGGTGAGCTGCTTTCTATTCGACGCACCGCAGCCAACAGAGTCTCCATCAGAGTATTGTATCTTCTTTCATGTCCAAGTTGTATTTCGAACAGTTATTGTATTTTATTTTATATTTCTAGAAAAGGCTCATACACTTGTGACACCGGGTTCTGGGATCATTATGGGATGTTCTCTATTGGAATTGGAATACATTGCTATTTATTCTGTAAATTCATCTTTTACTAGATAAATTGAAGTAAATTTACGATTTCAAAAATATAAAAATGAGGATTTAATTAACTATTTAGTGTTGGCTTGCCTGACAGTGGAGTCCGGTGCCATCACGACCTTTATGGATTTTGGGTCGTGACAATGTGGTATCTGAGCACTAGGTTCACTTAGGTCTCATAAGTCATGAGCGAGTCTAGTAGAGTTTTGCGGATCGGTACTGAGACGTCTGTACTTATCTTTGAGAGGCTATAGGGCTGTTAGGAGCATTTCCCTTCTTGATTTCTCATCGTGTGATTTGATTCCTTTGAGGCTTATGCCTTTGTTTCATTCCTATTCAATCTTGTGCGATGTGAAGCGCTGGTTATAAATCGGGAATTGAGGAATTGTAATTGTACTACAGATGTGGTGCGGGATGTTTCTCCCTGCGTAGTTTATTGGGCTATTATCGTCACCTTGTGGAAGGATATTCTGTCATTTTAGCTCAGTAACTGTACTTCTGAGAGCATTGAGGCTATGCACATGTTGCTATGATGCTTAGGAGTTATTGTCGCACAGTATTGATGTGATGGTAGGATGCTTGCCTATGTGTCGGGGTAGTGAATTACTTGGAAGGAGGTTTACTTAGTGCATGGTTCCGAGATTCAGTATCTTATTTCGGTGGAGGAAAAGCAATTGGCCTATGATTGTCCAGATTTGGGTTGATGGAGTAACGAGGCTTGGTATTTTCTAGTATGATGGAATCTTCATCCGAGGTATGGTGTCATCATCCTTGATTGAATGTGTTAAGTTCGCCGGTGTTATGATTTTCTTCGATTCGCCTTTGGGGCAGGGTAGCATATGTGTTCTGTGGTAGGATGACTATACGCCTTGAGAAAGTTTAGAGTGATTTGGGATTCATGGTGGGTCGTGACTAGGTCTACAGACTTAATTTGGAATATTGGCTGCTATATTGAGGATGATTGGGTGTGACAGGAGGGAGTTGCTTGATATAAAGAAGGATACACCATGACTTTGGATTGGAATGTATTGTCGCACCTTTAGTTGATGTCCATGAGGAGTGAACGGACCTGTACAGCTGGTGAATGAGCACGGGCTTAGGATGGGTTACTGATTTCGTAGTTATTGTACCTAGTGCAGCGGCACTGGATGATGTCGGCATGGAATTTCCACATAGTGTGGTTGTGGCCGATATTTGGGTATTTTGTAGTAATGAGCATTCTAGCTCGGTAAGTATCACTTTATGTAGATTTTATGTGTGGATCGGGTGGCACACCGCCACGGGTATATTGTTTGGATCGGGTTACACGCCACAACAGTGGGATGTTGATTACAGTCCCCTATATCTATTTTTGTGTGTTTTGTTTTCCATTTTCTGGGGAAGGTTCATAACACCTTTTCGGTTGTCTAATTAGTTGTGTGGGTTGAGTAGTCCCTTCCAGCGATTCGTTTTCCTTATGTATCACGTTCAAGTTTGTAGCTTATTGGCACATTGAGGCATCATATGAGCCTTTTGGTCATGTCTTGGGTGGCTTGTTGCCTGAGCAACTTATACTGGGTGAGACGAGATTTTTGGATCTGGGATCAGTGCGATCGGATTATATGAAGTATATTAAAGATCAAATACCATTATTTGATTCATAATGGGGTGATGATTCTAGTCAAAGGGAGAGGTTCCAAATTTGTTGTTGATATATCATAAACACTTTCTGAAAACTCTATTAGAGATCAACAACAAGAAGGTTGTAACGACCTGACCAGTCGTTTTGAGCTCTAGCGTGTCATTCAACGGTTTGAGACCCTGAGCGGCTTCACTTCAGGTATTATGACTTGTACGTGTGGTCGGAATTTAATATCAGGAAGTTCGGAGTTGATTTGGATAGAAAATTCTAATTTCGGAAGCTTCAAGTTGGAGGAATTGACTAAAGGGTATTTTTGAGTAAATTACCTCGGAATCAAGATTTGAAGGTTCCAACAGGTTCGTATGATGATTTTGTACTTGGACGTATGTCCGTATCGGGTTTTGGATGAGCCAGGAACATTTCGATGCCTATTGTGGAAGTTGGCATCTTGGAAGGATTTCATAAATTTGGGTTGGAGTGCATTTCATTGTTATTAATGTCTGTTTGGGATTCTGAGCCTGGGTATAGCTCCGTATGGTGATTCTGGTATTGGGAGCTCGTCCGGAAGTGGATTCGGAGATCCGTAGGTAATTTTGGAGTCATTTGGCTAAAGCTAGAAATTTGAAGGTTTTTGAGAAGTTTGACCGGAAGTGAACTTTTTGATATCGGGGTCAAAATCCGATTCCGGAAGTTGGAGTAGGTCCGTAATGTCAATTATGACTTGTGTGCAAAATTTGAGATCAATCGGACGTGATTGATAGGTTTCGGCATCGAATGTAGAAGTTTAAGTTCTAAAGTTCATTAAGCTCGAATTGGGATGCGATTCATGATTTCGATGTTGTTTGATGTGATTTAAAGGCTCGACTAAGTTCGTAATGTGTTTTGGGACGTGTTAGTATATTGGTGGAGGTCCCGAGGGCCTCAGGTTGAATTTGGATGGTTAACGGATTGAAATTCGACTTGAGGGATCTGCTGAAGTTGTTGTCATGACTGTTGTTAATTTCCTTATACGCGATCGCGAGTGGAAGTCCACGATCGCGTAGAGTTGTTTGGGGGAAACAGTGAAATGTGCTATGCGATCGCAATGATGGACCTGTGATTGCGGTGCGGTGGGTAGTTGTGCTACGCGAACGCTGCTATGGTAATGCGTTCGCGAAGAAGGAATGAGGGATGGTCTGATGCTATGCGTTTGCTCATCGCGATCGCGTGAGGAGGAGTGCGATCGCGAAGTGTTGGGTTACAAAATGACGCGTTTGCGTGGGCTTGTGTGCGGACGCATAGAGGAAAATGCGGAGGCAGTGTGCTTAGCCTTCGCGATCGCGAAGGCACTCCCGCGATCACGAAGAAGGGCAGACCTGGGCTGGGCAGAATGTTTTTAAAGCGGGATTTGAGTTCATTTCTCCCATTTTCATTTGGCTTGGACGCTTTTGGAGAGCTTCAAGGGGAGATTTTCATCAAGCAATTATAGGTAAGTGGTTTCTTACCATTTGTGAGTTAAATACATGAATTATACATGGATTGGAACATGGGAATTAGTATAAATTGTTTGGTAGAAAACCTAGAATTTGGTATTTTGGATTTTGACCACGAAATTGGGCATAGAATTGAGAATAAATTATATATTTGAGTTCGTGGGGTTATGGGTAAATTTAATCTTCGAAAATTTTCAAAATCCAGGTACGTGGGACTGAGGGTGGTTTTTATCGACTTTTTGAACGGAGTTGGGAATTATTGTAAATAGGATTACAATGAGTATTTGAGTATATATTTATGGAATTTCTCAATTTTTGACTAGTTTCGGAGCGTTGGGCATCGGTTTGAGTTGTCGGAAGGCCCTGGGAGCCGGTTATGGAACTACAAAATGAGGTAAGTCTCCTTTCTAACCTTGTAAGAGGGAATTTACACCAAAGCTGAAATAAATCAATATGTGCTCCTATTTGTGGGGGCTACGTACGCACGAGGTGACGAGAGTTTGTGCGTAGCTACTATTATGCTTAAGTTCGGGTAGTCTAGGACCCAAAAGCATGCTCTTCTTGTAATATTCGCAACCTTGTTGTCAATGTAAATGCGTAAATCATATCGAACATGGTAAATAAACCTTTTTAAAAAGCTAAACATAATTTCTCGACTGTTAAAAGAGCAATTGCCATTTCCTTGGATAATTCCCCCTTGATGAAGTCTTGATTGACTGTTTGAATGTGTTTATCTTTGTGGAATGTGCACATTTTAAATATTTGTTGGATCGGGCCGTACGACCCCCGGCATGATTTGCGTATGCTTGTATTACTTGCCTTGAAATTTATAAATAATGATATTGCCTCCTCGGCCTGAGTTAAATTATTAAATAATGGGAGATAAATTTGGAGATTTTTTAATTATGAAAGAATTGCTTGCTTAATTCAAAATATTGAGCTTGCAACCGTTCATATAATCCATAATTAATTATATCACTGACATCCCATTTTTAGCCCATAGTAAGTGTCAAAGTCGACCCCTCGTCACTACTTCTTCGGGGTTAGGCGGGATACTTACTGGGTACGCGTTGATTTACGTACTCATACTACACTTGCTGCACATTGTTGTGCAGGTACACATATGTTTAGCGGCCTTGTGGGCGCAGAGGCGCGATTATGGTGGGGACTTAGGTGAGCTGCTTTCTATTCGACGCACCGCAGCCAGCAGAGTCTCCTTCAGAGTATTGTATCTTCTTTCCTGTCCAAGTTGTAATAGTTATTGTATTTTATTTTAGATTTCTAGAAAAGGCTCATGCACTTGTGACACCGGGTTCTGGGATGATTATTGGATGTTCCCTATTGGAATTGGAAAACATTATTATTTATTCTGTAAATTCATCTTTTACTATACAAATTGAAGTTAATTTACGATTTTAAAAATATAAAAATGAGGATTTAATTAACTATTTAGTGTTAGCTTGCTTGATAGTGGAGTCTGGTGCCATCACGACCTTTATAGATTTTGGGTCGTGACAACGATGGTGGCTATTTTTGGATAGCCAGCCATAAAAATGGCTACGCCATGCCATTGTTACGCCCAATTCGTATTCCCTTAGCCCAATTAGTCCCCAACCCACAGTAAAAATGGCATGGCGTAGCCATTTTAACGGCTGGCTATCCAAAAATAGCCACCATCGCTAATGTAATCTATTTCTTGCCATTTTAACTTAAAATATATTAGTAAATGACATAATTTCCCCTATCCTTTTTAACAGCGTTTTAGTTACTTTTCATTTTTAATCGCTCTTCTCTTTATTTTTACATCATTGTACGGATTTCGCTTTTTGTGAGAGCAGTTTCTTCGAATTTAGTCTGGGTTTAGGTTCAATTTTCTTCAAATTTGTCTGGGTAAGTGTTGTTTTTACAATAATATGTTTGAATTTTCGTTGTTATTGTTGTTTCGTTAGTTATAAGTTTGATTTCCGTACCGTTAGTTTTAAATTGTAACGACACGACCAGTTATTTTGAGTATCACAACCCCGTTGCCCCATTTACTGCTCAATTTATGCCTTACAGTTGATTTATGACTTATCGGGTTAGTTAGTTCGGGTCCGGAAGGATTTTGGAGTGAAATGTGACACTTAGTCTCATTATTGAAAACTTAAGTTGAAAAAGTTGATCGTATATTGACTTATGTGTAAACGACCTCAGAATTGAATTCTGGTGATTCCAACAGCTCCGTATGGTTAATTTGGACTTAGAAGCGTGTCCGAAAAACTATTTGGAGGTCCATAGTAGAATTAGGCTTGAAATGGCGAAGGTTGAATTTTTGGAAAGTTTGACCGGGGGGTTAAATTTTTGATATTGGGGTTAGAATCCGATTCCGAAAATTGGAATAGGTCCGTTATGTCATTTATGACTTGTATGCACAATTTGAGGTCAATCGGACTTGATTCGATAGGTTTTGGCATCGAATGTAGAAGTTAGAAAAATGCGATTATGCTACCAATTATGCGATCGCAGAACCGTTATACGATCGCAGAAGTAGTTATGCTACTGCAAAATGGTCGCAAACCTGTCCAGTGAAGCCCATTTCTGGGCATTGATTTTGCGGTGCATTTTGCGACCCGCATACTCATTCTGCGGTCCATTATGCGACCGCAGACCTGCTTTCGGAGGGTTAATTTTTCTATTTTCATAACCCGACCCCATTTTGATAAATAGGCTTTGGGACTCATTTTGGAGCAAAAATCTGACATTTTTAGAGAGAATAGAGAGTGTTCTAGAGAGAGGAAGAAGCTCAAGTTCTTTGTTCATCAAGATCTTGTTCAAGCTTTGAAATCCAACAAGGAAATATCACAAGATCTTCACCCAAGAGGTAAGGTTCTAACCCCTAGTCTTCAATTTCGAGTTTGGGTAAAGGTGGGTGATTAAGGGTATGATTCTTGGGTGAAATAGTATTATTTATACATACCAATAAGGTTTGTGGAGAGATTGTTAAGTTCAAATGGGTAATGATTGAGTTGAAAATGGTATAAATTTTCAAAGACTTTAACTTAAGATTTGAGGGTCGAGTTGATGTCGGAATATGGTGAAATTTGTATGGTTGGACTCGTGGTTGTGTAACGACCCAACTGATCGTTTTGATTTTTAGAACCCCATTCTCCTAAATAATACTTCCCGTATGTGCTTTAATGATTTATGATTTATGGGGATGGTTGGTTCGGGATTTGGAAGTGTTTGGGTTGAAATCGGAACACTTGGTTCCTTAAGTTGGCTTTAAAAGGCCAAGTTTGACTTTGGTCAACATTTTGAGCAAACGGACTTGGATTAGTATTTTGACAGTTTCGATAGGTCCGTATTGTGATTTGGGACTTGGACATATGCCCGGAATCAAATTCCGAGGTCCTTAGCCCGAGATATGGAATTTTGATGAAACAATTAAAAAGTTTAAGTTCAAATAGTGATCGGAAGTCGAATTATGTACAAACGACCCTGGAATAGAATTTTGATGATTCCAACAGCTCCGTATGGTGATTTTGGACTTAGGAGCGTGATCGAAATATTATTTGGAAGTCCGTAGTAAAATTAGGCTTGAAATGGCTAAAACAAGAATTTAAGTTTGGAAGTTTGACTGAGGAGTTGACTTTTTGATACCGGAGTCGGAATACAGTTCCAAAACTTTTCATAACTCCGTTATGTCATTTATGACTTGTGTGCGAAATTTGAGGTCAATCGGAGTTGATTTGATAGGTTTCGACATCGAATGTAGAAGTTGGAAATTTTAAGTTTCATTAAGCTTGAATTAGAGCATAATTCGTGGTTTTAGCGTCGTTTTATGTGATTTGAGGTTTCAAATAAGTTCGTATGATGTTGTAGGACTTGTTGGTATATTTGGTTGAGGTCCCGAGGGCCTCGGGTGGATTCCAGGTGGTTAACAGATCAAATTTGGAATTTGAAGAAGAGTTGAGGCAACTGATATCTGGTGCGAAGCCGTGGGTGCAAAAGTTCCATCGCAGGTGCGAAAAATCCAACACCCGAAATTGGATGGAAATTATATATTTCACCGCGGAAATGGTTATGGAATTGGATGGAAATTATATATTTGAGTTCTTGAGATTATGGGTAACGATTCCCTCTGGAAATTTTCGAAATCTGGGCACGTGGGCCCGAGATGAATTTTAAAAATTTTACCATTTTTGATAAGGTAATTTATTTAATAGATAAATTTCTAATCATTTAGCATCTATTAATTATTTTGTATAATATTTGGATAGTTTCGGATTTTTCGGCGTCGAATCAAGAATTCAACGCGACGTGGTAATTGGAAAGTGGACTTTGAGACGAGGTAAGTCTCTTGTCTAATCTTGTGAGGGGGAAATTACCCCATAGGGATTAAATTAAATAGTTTTTGCTAATTGCGGGGGCTACGTACGCACGAGGCGACGAGACTCCGTGCGTAGCTACTATTAATGCTAAAGTCCGGGTAGTTTAGGACTCAAAGCATGAATTACTTGTGTAAATTATATTCTTTATTAGTTAAATTATTTGAAGTGTATATTGTGAATTGTTATGAAAGGTAGTAAAAGATGAAATTTTCATATGCTTAATTTTTGTTTAGATTAAATAAATTGTTAAAAGAAATTGTTCATCCTCTCGAATTTATCTTATAATAAACATACTCTCATTCCCGAAGGTACATAAGAAAAATGTCCTCCTTTCTTGTGGAATGGGCCGAACGCCTCGACAGGATAGATGCATCTATGGATCGTGTCCTCGGCAGAAATCGTGCTTAATAATAATAATTACACGATACCTTAATAGTTTATTTTAGCTTGCGAAGCTAATTGATAAATTCGAGAATCCTTGGTATTTAATGAATTATTATTCCTGCTTGTTAAGGAATTAATTGTTATTCCTGTAAATGAGATTAATTGATATATTGGAAATTATTTGAATTGAAGGAATTTTATTAATATATTGAGAATTGTTGCATTTGAAGGAATTTGATTATTTCTACAGGTTAAATAAATTATTGTAAATTCTGTAAATCATGCTGATTTAGATATTCTAGTTTTATTTCAATTATTATTATTGACCCTTAGTGAGTGTCAAAGTCGGCTATCTCGTCTCTACCACTTTGATATTAGGCTTGATACTTACTGGGTACACGTTGTTTTCGTACTCATACTGTACTTGCTGCATATTTTATTGTGCAGGTACATATATATATAGCGGTCTTGTGGGCGTAGAGGTGTGGTTAATAATTGTGGGGACATAGGTGAGCTGCATTCTATATTATGATCCGCAGCTAACAGAGTCTCCTTCAGAGTTATTATATTTTTCTATCTAATTTGTATTCTGGACAGATGCTGTATTTTATTTTAATTCCCTAGTAAATGCTCATGCACTTGTGACACTGGGTTTTGGGAATGGTTGTGAATTGTTTAGAAATTTCGTTGCTAAAAATATTTATCATTTACTCTATGAGTTTTATCTTTACTATTTTATTGAAGAAATTTTTATTTCAAAAATAATAAAATGGGTAATTAAGTTAATTGATTATGGTTGGTTTGCCTGATAGTGGTGTCCGGCGCCATCACGGCCTTTTTGGATTTTGGGTCGTGACAGGTTGGATGAGCGTCGTGATGCTATTGAATTAATTTAGGACCCATGGGGTCGTGATGCTGTTGAATTAATTGTTCTAAAATATACATTTCACACGCAGTAATAATTATCCATTGTGAGGATATTTATGGGATTGAGCTGCGCAACACAGCAGGCCATTTGGCTTTATATATGTTATTATTAAATGGATTGGGGTTGCCCGCCTGCAGTAGGCCAGAATGACTTTATACATTATTATTGTTCTGGATCGGGGATGCCCTCCTGCAGCAGGCCTTATTGGCTTTACTATTTTATGGATCGGGGTTGCCCGCCTGTAGCAGGCCTTATATGCTTTGTTATTATACGGATCGGGACTGTCCGCCTGCAGTAGGCCATATTGGCTTTGTATTACGCTTGGGCTGAAGGAGCCCCTCCAGAGTCTGTACACCCCCAGTGAGCGTAGATGATTATATATATTCGGGATGGACTTCCTAGGGCATGGACTTGCCTTACTTACGATGATTATATATATATTCAGGATGGATTTCCTAGGGCATGGACTTGCCTTACTTATTTGTATTGTAATGAGTTTACCTAGATTTTGTCTGTTTCAGTTATATTTGGGGATAAAATTATCCCAGGGCTGGATTGGCCTTATACGGTACTGGGTGACTGACTGTTAGTCGATGTATATTTATATACGGGTTGGAACACCCTGGGCTGGATTGGCCATAAACAGTACCGAGTGACCGGATAATTTGTGACCAGTATTTACATGAGGCCCTTTTTACTGAGATGTCATATTCCTCATATCATGCAGTATTGATCTATTTCACTTGTACTGAGTTTAACTGTTAAATTTGAAAGCATGCCTACATTTCTGTACCATTATTTATACTGGACTGTACCTGCAGAGCTCATCATTTCTTTCAGACCAGAGGTTAGTTTTGTTACTTATTAAGTTAGTTGTACTCATACTACACTCTGCACCTCGTGTGCAGATCCAGGTGGTCCCGAATAGGACGAATGTTAGAATTCGAAGTTCTTTCCATTTGAGACAATCAAGGTAGCTGCTTGAAGACCGCAGACTTGATTCCCTTCATGTTTAGCTATTGTACTGTTCTATATTTCAGACAGTAATTTTTACTAGTTAGACTTTGTATTCATTTAGATACTCATATACTCAGTGACACCGGGTTTTGGGAGTGTGTTATATATGTATTTGTGAATTTTCTTCCGCTGAATTTAATCACTTTGTTTTTAAACATAAAAGATATGGGAGTTTATTTAGATTGTCAGCTTGCCTAGTATGTAGATAGGCGCCATCATGACAGGTGAGATTTTGGGTCGTGACAAATTGGTATCAGAGCCCTAGGTGACATAGGTCTCACGAGTCATGAGCAGGTTTAGTAGAGTCTTGCAGATCGGTACAGAGACGTCTGTACTTATCTTCGAGAGACTGCCGAACCCTTAGGAAAATTTCACTTTCTTGTATTCTGTTATGCGAACTTGTTGATTCCGGAAACTAAAAATCCTGTTATTCTATTCTCTCACAGATGGTGAGGACACGTATTACCGGATCGAACGGTTAGCCACCAATGCCACCAGTTAGGGCCGTGAGAGACCGGGGCCATGGTAGAGGCCGAGGTAGATCAAGAGGTCGAGGTGTAGCCCATACCACGGTGGGACCAGCACCTATAGTACCACCAGTTGCACCAGCTCAGGCACCAGCTGTGCCCATTAAGATTCCAGGCCTTCAGGAGACTTTAGCCCAGATATTAACAGTTTGCACTAGCCTCGCTCAGGTGGTTCCGGCGCAGGCCGCACCTGCCACTTCGCAGGCTGGGGGAGGTACTCATACCCCTATTGCCCGTACTCCAGATCATGTAGTACAGGGACTTCAGATACTGGGGGCACTACCAGCCCAACCCGTTGCAACTGCGAGGGCCGGTAGTCCCTGTTATGTCAGATGATGTGCAAATAAGAGTTGAGAGATTTGAGAGGCTTTTACCTCCACCATTTAGCGGTGCTGAGTCAGAGGATGCTCAGGATTTTCTGGATAAGTGCCAATGGATGATTCCGACGACAGGTATTCTAGAGACCAATGGGGTCTCGTTCACTACTTTTCAATTTTTTGGGGCTGCCTTCAGATGGTGGGAGGCTTATGAGAGGCCCAGACTGTTTGGTGCAGTACCACTTACATGGTAGGAGTTCTCCGTTCTCTTTTTGGAGAAGTTTGTGCCGCAGTCTCGCAGAGAGGAGCTGCGTAGATAGTTTGAGCAGTTATGTCAGGATGGCATGTTTGTGACGCAGTACGTGATGAGATTTTTTGAGTTAGCTCGTCACGCAGTTTGGTTGGTTCCCACTGATAGGGAGAGGATTAGGAGGTTCATTGATGGCCTCACGTATCAACTACGGTTGCTTATGACTAGGGAGAGGGTATCTGGTGCCACTTTTGACGAGGTGGTTGACATTGCTAGACAGATAGAGGTAGTCCGTAGCCAGGAGCATGGTGACAGGGAGGCTAAGAGGCCCTGAGGTTTGACAGTGTTGATGTGGTACCTTCTGGAGGGCAGTTCTACCACGACAAGGGTCGTCCAGTTCACCGTCGTACATCATCCAGCTATGAGTCATATAGTTCTCATCAGAGTCAGTCATCTCTCAGTGCACTTCCAGCCCCAAGTACGCTCTGTGCACCATCAGTTCAAGGATTATATGTACCAGGCCTTTCTGGTAGTCATTCTGGTTCCCGAGGTCCGCCTTAGAACTCGCCACCATTCTTCGAGATGGAGTGCTATGAGTGTGGAGAGTTGGGTCATGTGAGGAGATATTGTCCCCGCCTTATGCGAGGTCCAGTTCAGCAGAAGAGTCAGGCTACTACTTCTGCACTAGTTGCTCCACCACCCACCCAGCCAGCTCGGGGTGGGGCTCAGTCATCTAGGGGTCGCCCAAGAGGGGGAGGCCGATCAGGTGGCGGTCAGGCCCAATTTTATGCTTTTCCTCCTAGGCCAGATGTTGTTGCTTCAGATGCAATGATCACAGGCCGGTCGTTTCGAGAGTTATAGCCCCGTTTTCCCTATTTCTGCTTCTTTATATGTTATTCAGCTGTATTGTATTGTATCGGGTTGGTTGGTTTGGGTCTGGAGTGGTTTCGGAGTGGAATGAGACACTTAGTCTCCTATTTAGAAGCTTAAGTTAGAAAAGTCAACCGGATGTCTACTTATGTGTAAACAGTCTCGGATTCGGATTTTTATGGTTCGGTTAGCTCTGTTAGGTGATTTTGAACTTAGGAGCGCGTTCGGAATGTGATTTGGAAGTCCGTGGTAGAATTAGACTTGAATTGGCGAAAGTTGGAAATCTGGCGATTTTGGTCGACGGTTGAAAATTTGATATCGGTGTCGGAATGGAATTTCGGAAGTTGGAATAGGTTCATGGTGCTATTTTTGATTTGTGTGTAACATTTGAGGTCATTCGGACGTTGTTTAGCGGGTTTCAGCATCGTTGGTGGAATTCGGAAGTTTAGAAGTCCTTAGTCTTGAATCCGAGTGTAATTTGGTGTTTTGATGTCATTTTGAGTGTTTCGAAGGTTCGACTAAGTTTGTATGTTGATATATGTCTTGTTGGTATGGTTGGTTGAGGTCCCTAGGGCTTCGGGGTGATTCCGGGTGGTTAACGAATTATTTGGAGTTGGAAAAATACAGTTGAAGCTGCTGCTACTGGTATTTCCGCACTTGCAGAGTGGGAGCCGCATGTGCGAGGGCGCAGAAGTTCTTGGAGAAGTCGCAGGTGCGAGACCTAGGGCGCAGATGCGGAAGGGAGGAAAATGACTGGCTTCGCAGATGTGGAGAGTTATGCGCAGGTGCGCAAGCGCAGGCGCGAAAGGTTGGCCGCAGAT
Organism: Nicotiana tabacum; assembly: GCF_000715075.1. Lineage (NCBI taxonomy): Eukaryota > Viridiplantae > Streptophyta > Magnoliopsida > Solanales > Solanaceae > Nicotiana > Nicotiana tabacum. The sequence continues at coordinate 6,956,452 of NC_134102.1, read as the reverse complement.
GCGGAACCTGGGATTTTAAGTGAGTTCTGCACCTGTGATGGAAATTTCGCAGGTGCGGTGTCGCAGAAGAGGAAAAAGAGACCGCAAGTGCGGATTCACTGGGCAGAATGTATAAATTGAGGACTTCGTGATTTTTGCTCATTTCCACCATTTTAAACTCGGACTTTGGAGCTTTTGAGGAGATTTTTGAAGGGGATACAAGATTATTCACTGAGGTAAGTTTCTTGAGCTCTATTATCATTAGCTATGGTGTTTTCCCGTTGATTTCTCACCTAATTAGTAGGATTTTTGAAGTGAAATAAGGGGTTAGGGCTTGGGATTTTGGAGAGTTTAATTTAAGGATTTGAGGGACCAAATGATGTCGGATTTTGATAAATTTTGTATGTATGGACTCGTGAGTGAATGGGCTTTCTAGTTTTGTGACTTTGTCGAATTTTGAGACGTGGGCCCGGGGGCCGAGTTTGAGCCGATTTCGGATTTTGGATATAATTTGGTAATTTTCTTGTTGAATTGATTCCTTTAGCCTATATTGATCGTATTGTATTGCTTGTGGCTAGATTCGGGATGTTTGGAGGCCGAATCGAGGGGCAATAGCATTGCGGAGTAGAGATTTGCTCGGATTGAGGTAAGTAACGATTGTAAATCTGGTCCCGAGGGTATGAAACACTGAAATTTTGTATCATTTTACTATTTGGAGGTGGCGCACATGCTAGGTGACGGGCGTGCGGGCATGCACTGTTGGGGATAGTTACTTGGTCCGTCCCGTATCAACTGTAAAGTTCAATATTTTGTTGAAACTATATGACTCTTACGTGTTTTAGAAAGAATTTCTGTAAATCAGGCTGGATGCCATGTTTAGGCCTTATGCCAGTATTGTTTGGACCCTTAAAGGTCTTTTCTTGCTATCCTCTCATTGTTTTTGATTAAAAATCTATACTCAGTCATGTTTATACATATTTACAGCATAACTCAGTCTCTATTACTCTATTTTGATGCATCATATAAATGTTGTTTGGGTTGAATACTTTATTTTTATGAGAGCCCGAAAGGCTAGAGAGGTTTATGACTGAGTGAGGCCGAGGGCTTGATTTGTGAGGATATTTATGGGATCGGGCTGCACGCTGCAGCATGTTTGTAGGCCGAGGGCCTCATTGATTTGTTCCATGATTGGCTTGATATAGCGCTTGGTCTGAAGGAGCCCCTCCGGAGTCTGTACACACTCCCACTGAGCGCAGGAACCTACTGAGTGCGAGTGTCGAGTGCCGAGTTCTGAGTGACTGGGAGGCATGAGTGATGGTGAGGTCTGCCCGAGCGGTTGTATACGAGTGATTGTGAGGTTTGCCCGAGGGGCTATATATGAGTGATGTTTCCCGAGGGTCTGATTATGATTTCATTATTTTGCTCACCTTTGCATTGAGCCTTTATTTGAAAACTGTTGAAAGATGTCTTTAAATGATTTTACTGAAACTGGATTTAAAAGAGCTTATTTGATTCAAACTCTGGTTTTAAAAGCATGCTGTATTTTACTGAATGTTTTGTGATATGAACTTTACTTGAATTATTGTTCGTCACTACTTCTCAGTCTTTATTTACTGTTGTTACTTACTGAGTTGGCGTACTCACGTTACTCCCTGCACCTTGTGTGCAGATTCAGGCGTATCTAGACACGGTAGCGGCTGTTGACTATTCTGGTTGCAGATTGATATCAGGGATAACAAGGTAGCTGCCTGGCGATCGCAGCCCTGCTCTTCTCCCTCTTATCTTCCTTTAGTTGTATTTAGCTATTCTCCAGACTATGTTAGTCTCGATATTATCAGACAAATTGTAGTAGATGCTCATGACTAGTGACACCCCGATGTCGAGCTTTTCTTTTCCGCACTTTTATTTTGATTTGAACTCCTTTACGGAGATTTTTATGTTAAATATCCTTGAAATTATCTTTTGAAATGAAAATATCGGTTTGTTTTGGAAATGAGTCAGCTTGCCTAGTTCCACGATTGGCGCCATCACGACTGGGTTAGTTTGGGTCGTGACACAGATGCAGTGATCACAGGTATTGTTTTAGTGTGCCACAGGGAGACTTCTATATTATTTGACCCTTGTTCCACTTAATCATATGTATCATCGTATTTTGCTCATTATCTGGATATGCCCTGTGAGTCCTTAGTTTTACTTGTTCATGTATCTACACCGATAGGCGATACTATAATTATGTACCAGGTGTATCGGTCGTGTGTTGGAATTATTGAGGGACGAGACCAGAGTTGGTCTTTTATTGCTTAGTATGGTCAATTTAGATATTAACTGGGTATGGTGAGATATTAGATATTTTGTTATATGGCCTTGGGCCAAGTGGGAGAGTCTGCTATCTACGATTTGATTGTGCTTTATGAGTATATGAAAAATTGTAGGATGAGTGAGTTGTTATTTGTGAATGATGTAGTGCGCACGGAGTATGAATTTGATAGGTGGTATTAAAGTAGAGTTATTTCTTTGAGTGTTTATGTGCTAATGGGGCACGTTCCTTTTGGCCCATTTGGGTGGTGTAATGTGGATTTGAACAAAGGGGGTGACTCTCGAGAAAGTTCTAATGGATTCGAGATTAATATGTAACAATTGAGAATTTTTGGGGGATTTGTTTATGGCTAAAATCTGAGATTTAAGTTGGATGGTTCATGTGTACTTATTTGATTTCTCATGTATGATATGCTTGGATTAGAGGCCTGTGACCATGCCAGGCATATTATGTTATTGGCATGTGAGTTGTCCGTACGGATCCATGTACTGATATTTTTGGCACGTGAGTTATCCGTGCGGGTCCAGATATTTATATTATTGGCACGTGAGTTGTCCGTGCGGTTCCAGATATTGACACTATATCACCTGAGTTGTCCGTGCCAGTGATGTTAATGTGAGCTCTAGAAGAGCTGGTTACTGTTATTAAATTTATGTGTCTTGGTTCTACTATATAGAATGAGCTTATAGCATTACAGTTGTAGTGGTGCTTGTTGAACTTGCAACACGGTTCTCTTTCTTGAGACATCTACCATATTTGGGTACACAGATTGCGCAGTTGTGGATTGAGTTGCATTGGTGTGGCATGTCAATGGGATAGTTATGTGTAATAATATAAGGTCATTGGACCTAGAATGAATACTATCAGGTTTGATTCCGGTATATTGGGAGGATAATATTGAAAGTCGTCTTAAGAGAGGATTGTGGTTCTGGTTGGGGAGAGAGAGCTCCATGGCTAGTTGATTTGATGAGTGGTTATGAGTTTTGATTGTTCTTTGATCTTTGGCAGTGTACGAAGGTTTTGGAATGTGGTTCTGTTGAATACAAGGTTTTATACTAGTACTTGGTTGATTTTGAGTAGTTACTGTGATCATAAATGGTGTTACGAGTATGCGAGATGTGTAGTATGTTATGCGATTGTATCTGGGATTATAGTTATGGCTGGGTACAGCTTGTTTAGGCTTATACAGTGGGTAGATGTGAGATTCGAGTCTTGAAAAGAATTCTGGATGTTAGAAATTTGGCTCCAAGGTTTTTGGCTAAAGTTAAATTAATGATCTTCAATTGTGTTGTGTTGTTAGATCTATAGAATAGGGTGGCGTGGGATCACCCCCGGGTATATGCGTAGTAAGGTGGAATAGAGATTTGAAGATTAATAACAACTCTTGGCACGTTCGAGGATGAACGTATGTTTAAGTAGGGGAGAATGTAACGACACGACCGGCCGTTTTAAGTATCACAACCCCATTCCCACATTTACTGCTCAATTTATGCCTTACAGTTGATTTATGACTTATCGGGTTAGTTGGTTTGGGTCCGGAAGGATTTCGGAGTGAAATGAGATACATAGTCTCATTATTGAAAACTTAAGTTGGAAAAGTTGACCGTATATTCACTTATGTGTAAACGACCTCGGAATTGAATTCTGATAATTCCAATAGTTCCGTATGGTTAATTTGGACTTAGGTACGTGTCTGAAAAATTATTTGGAGGTCCGTAGTAGAATTAGGCTTGAAATGGCGAAAGTTGAATTTTTGGAAAGTTTGACTTGGGGGTTGACTTTTTGATATCGGGGTCGGAATCCGATTCCGTAAATTGGAATAGGTCCGTTATGTCATTTATGACTTGTGTGAAAAATTTGAAGTCAATAGGACTTGATTCGATTGGTTTTGGCATCGAATGTAGAAGTTGGAAATTTCATAATAGACTAACATTTCAAGTGAGTTCGCACAAGATCTAACTTTGAACAAGAATATCGACATATATATATGGATTTAGGTGATGATCTACCTATCTAATGAAAGATCTTCGAGTCTAGTTTCTAACTCTTCACACTTTTCGTCATTTGGACATTCCTACAAGAAGTTATGACCAAATTAACAAAGTCTGGAAAAATACGATTCTGCGATCGCAGAACCATTATGCGATCGCAAAAGTAGTTATTCTACTGCAAAATGGTCGCAGACCTGTCCAGTGAAGCCCATTTCTGGGCATTGATTTTGAGGTGCATTTTGCGACCCGCATACCCATTTTGCGGTCCATTATGCGACCGCAGACCTGCTTTCGGAGGGTTAATTTTTTTATTTTCATAACCCGACCATATTTTGATAAATAGGCTATGGGACTCATTTTGGAGCAAAAATATGACATTTTTAGAGAGAAGGGAGAGTGTTCTAGAGAGAGGAAGAAGCTCAGGTGCTTTGTTCATCAAGATCTTGTTCAAGCTTTGAAATCCAACAAGGAAATATCACAAGATCTTCACCCAAGAGGTAAGGTTCTAACCCCATAGTTTTCAATTTCGAGTTTGGGTAAAGATGGGTGATTAAGAGTATGATTCTTGGGTGTAATAGTATTACTTATACATACCAATAAGGTTTGTGGAAAGATTGTTAAGTTCAAATGGGTAAAGATTGAGTTGAAATTGGTAGAAATCTTCAAAGATTTTAACTTAAGATTTGAGGGTCGAGTTGATGTCGGAATTTGGTAAAATTTGTATGGTTGGACTCGTGGTTGGATGGGCGTTCATATTTTGTAACTTTTGTCAGTTTCGAGATGTGGGACCCACGGGCGATTTTTGAAGTTAATTTCGGATTTTTATTGGAAGATTAGTATTTCCGTATGAAATTATTACAATAATAGGGATTGACTGAATCGAATTATTTATGGCTAGATTCGAGGCGTTTGGAGGACAATTCACGAGGCAAAGGCATACCGGAGTAAAGCATTACACGGTTTGACGTAAGTAACACTTCTAAACTTGATTTTGAGGGTATGAATACCCGAATTTGGTGTGATATGAATTGTTTGGAGGTGACACACACGATAGGCGACGAACATGTAGACGTGCACCACAAAAAGTGTGTCTTGAATAAATCCTTTGAAGTAGTAAAACTAAAGAATCACGTTATTATCTGAACATGTGGCACGTGTTAGAGGAATTAAGCTGTGGCTAGTAATAAATATCATGTTTAGGCTATGTACCGATATTTTAGGACACATGGGGTCGTGATGCTGTTGAATTAATTGTTCTAAAATATACATTTCACACTCAGTAATAATTGTCCATTGTGAGGATATTTATGGGATGGAGCTGCGCAACACAGCAGGCCATTTGGCTTTATATATGTTATTATTAAATGGATCGGGGCTGCCCACCTGCAGCAGGCCAAAATGGCTTTATACATTATTATTGTTCTGGATCGGGGCTGCCCACCTGCAGCAGGCCTTATTGGCTTTACTATTTTATGGATCGGCGCTGCCCGCCTGCAGAAGGCCTTATAGGCTTTGTTATTATACGGATCGGGATTGCCCGCCTGCAGTAGGCCATATTGGCTTTGTATTACGCTTCGGCTGAAGGAGCCCCTCCGGAGTCTGTACACCCCCAGTGAGTGTAGATGTTTATATATTTTCGGGATGGACTTCCGAGTGTATGGACTTGCCTTACTTACGATGATTATATATATATTCGGGATGGATTTCCCAGGCATGGACTTGCCTTACTTATTTGTAGTGTAATGAGTTTACCTGGACATGGATCTTTTCCGTATCAGTTATATTTGTGGATAAAATTATCCCAGGGCTAGATTGGCCTTATACGGTACTGGGTGACTGACTGTCAGTCGATGTGTATTTATATACGGGTTGGAACATCCTGGGTTGGATTGGCCATAAACAGTACCGAGTGACCAGATAATTTGTGACCAGTATTTACATGAGGCCCTTTTTACTGAGATGTCATATTCCTCATATCATGCAGTATTGATCTATTTCACTTGTACTGAATTTAACTGTTAAATTTGAAAGCATGCCTACATTTCTGTACCATTATTTATACTGGACTGTACCTGCGAAGCTCATCATTTATTTCATCCGAGAGGTTAGTCTTGTTACTTATTGAGTTAGTTGTACTCATACTACACTCTGCACCTCGTGTGCAGATCCAAGTGCTCCCAGATACGACGGCTGTTAGAATTCGGAGTTCTTTCCATTGGAGACAATCAAGGTAGCTGCTTGAAGATCACATACTTTGTATTCATTTAGATTCTCATGTACTCAGTGACACCGAGTTTTGTGAGTGTTTACATATGTATTTGTGAATTTTCTTCCACTGAATTAAATCACTTTGTTTTTAAACATAAAAGATATGGGAGTTTATTGAGATTGTCGGCTTGCTTAGTATGGAGATAAGCGCCATCATGACAGGTGAGATTTTGGGTCGTGACATAAATATTTATGGTATTTTAACATTTACAATTTTTTATCTGTTCAGTAGTTCGTCTTATTTCTAAAAGTTTTGTCACTCTATTATTAGTTTTATGTTGTAATGTTGTAATGTTGTAATGTTGTAATCGTTGTGTAATTTGTTTTGATAAGTATATTATATGTTGTATGAGATTTATTATATACTGGAGTTCTTTTATTTTGAAAATGCTGCTTTTTATTGATAATATTTATCCAGTATATTATATGGGAAGTCTGTCATGTGAATGTTTGGCCTCCAGTATGTTATACTGGATGATTATTATAATATATTTGAGTTTTTTTTTATTCCAGTATATTTTACGGGAAGTATGTCTTCTGAAGGCTTATTTCCCAGTATTTTATATTGGATGGTTTTTGATTTTGTTTTTTGTTTATGGAGTTTTGTAATAATTTTTGTCTAGTATATTATACGGGAAGTGTCACAACCAAAACTACCCCGTTGTGATGGCGCCTAGCGCAGTACTAGGCTAGCCGATTCGTTATTCAAAACATACAATAATTCATTTTCAAATCTTTTTCATCATAAATCTTTCATTAAACAATTCAAAACAAGTGAAAGTAATCGAATATAAATCCAACGGCCCGAACTCGAGTGGCACTAGTCATGAGTATCTATGATACAAGTCTGATACAATCTACTCAAAACGACAAGAGAAGTGTAACGAAATAATCTACTAGCAGATAATAGGGAGAAGAGCAAGGCTGCAGTCGCCATGCAACCACCTTGCTATACTTCGAAATAGACTGAGGAAGAATCAGCACTCACTTGGATGTCCTATGGCACTTGGATCTGCACACATGGTGCAGGGAGTAACGTGAGTACGCCAACTCAGTAAGTAACAATTATAAATAAAGGCTGAGTGCAGTGACGAGCAGTAAAATCACATAAAGTTCATAATTATAAAGTCTCAGTGGAACAACAAATGCCAAATCAGTGTTCAAGTCAAAATATCTCGTAAAACTCCAGTTTCAATGGAAGACATACAAGAATATATTCAAAATTTTCAATAGAGGCTCAATATAAAAATAGAGTGAAAATAATGATTTCATAAACAAGCCCCTCGGGCAAAACATATCACTCATGAGCAGCCTCTCGGGCAAGCCTCACAGCCACTAAGGCCTCCTAATCACTCGTCACTCAGCACTCGGCTCTCGCACTCAGTAGGTACCGTATAATAACTGCTGCGGCGTGCAGCCCGATCCATAAATATATAGTCGACTGCGCTCACTGGGGGTGTGTACAGACTCCGGAAGGGCTCCTACAGCCCAAGCACTATATCGCTGCGGCTTGCAGCCCGATCCAATAACCGCTGCGGCGTGCAGCCTGATCCATATATATATATATATATATATCGCTGCAGCGTGCAGCCCGATCCAATATATATACCGCTGCGGCATGCAGCCCGATCCATATCGTATCCTCACAAATCAGGCCCTCGGCCTCACTTAGTCATAAACCTCATAAGCCACTCGGACGTTTCAGTAAAATCAGGGGACTCAGCTTAGAACAACTTTCATATACTTTAAAATAGAGTAATGAAACTGAATTAAACAATAAATAGGTAAATCATGACTGAGGATATGCTTTCAAATCAAAACAGTGTGAGGATAGTAACAAAATACCCCTGAGGGTCCAAACAGGTACAGGCACAAGGCCCCAAACATGGTATTCAGCCCAAGTTATAAGAATTCTTCCTAAAACATATAGCTATTATACAACTTTAATCAAAATACGCAACTCTATAGTTGCTATGGGACGGACCAAGTCACAATCCCTAACGGTGCACGCCCACCCGCCCGTCACCTAGCATGTGCGTCACCTCAATGTAGTGAAATAGTACAAAATTCCGGGGTTTCATACCCTCAGGTCTATATTTACAATCATTACTTACTTCAAACCGGGCAATACTCTAGCCCGCGATGCTCTTGCCCCTCGATTCGGCCTCCAAATACTCTGAATCTATCCAAAATCAGTATATTATCATCAATATACGCTAAAGGAATGAATCCCATATGAAAATTATCAAATTAAACCACAATTCCCGAAATAGGTCAAACCCGGCCCCCGAGACAACGTCTCGAAATCCAACGGAATTCACAAAACTAGGAAACACATTCGCTCATGAGTCCAACCATACTAGTTTCACTCAAATCCGACTCCAATTCGATGTTCAAATCCCAAAAATTCATTTTTTGAAGTTTCTACAATTTTTCGCAAATTTTTACCTCAAAGTACTAATCAAATGATGAAATCATTGATATATTCATGAATATTAACCAAATCCGAGTTAGAATCACTTACCCCGATGAATTTGTTGATAAACCCTCGAACAATCGCCACAAAACGAGGTCCCTAGGTCCAAAATGTGAAATAATGTCCTAAACCCCATTTGTATAGTGCACTCTCTGATCTCCACTATGCTGACCGCGAAAATCCAGGTGCGGCCACAAAAATCCGACCCCTACGGTCGCGAAAAAGTAGCGATGTCCGCGTTCTAGTAGCTGTAGTGATAGGCTTTAGTATTTTGGCCATAACCTTCTCTACATATGTCCAAATGATTATTTCTTTAGCTTTCTGGAAACTAGATACGAAGGGCTACAACTTTTATTTTTGAATCATCTCAAAATTCCTTGTAGAGCAAAAGATATAGGCTTCTGAAGTCGGACCAGCGAATCTGCAGATCTGCCCTAGAGCGCCTCCGCGGCCAAATTTACGCGGTCCACGCCCCTTCCTCCGCCCTCACCGAAACTTTGCCGCCGTCCGCGAAAATTAAGCACCAGAACCATGCCTGAGTTCCAATAATGCCCGGACTCGCTCAAAACTCACCCGAAACACAACCGAGGCTTCCGGAACCTCAACCAAATGTGCCATCAAGTCCTAAAATACCATACAAACTCAATCGAGCTCTCGAATCACCTCAAACAATAACAAAAACATGAATCGCACACCAATTCAAGCTTAATGGACTTGAAACCTCAAACTTTCACAACTGATGCCAAAACCTATCAAACCTTGTCCGAATGACCTCAGATTTTCCACACACATCACAAATGACACTACGAACCTACTCCAACTCTCAGAATTCCATTCGGATTCCGATATCAAATTTTCAACTGCCGACCGAAAATCACCGAATTTCCAGTTTCGCCAATTCAAGCCTAATTCAACCATGGACTTCCAAATAATATTCCAGGTACGCTCCTAAGTCCAAAATCACCTAACGGAGCTAACCGAACCATAAAGATCCAAATCCGAGATCGATTACTCAATAGTCAAAATTTGGTCAAACCTTTCATATTTAAAGCTCCTAGTTGAATATCATTTCCCCATAGCAATCCCGAATAACCTGAAAACCAAAATCGATGACTCACATAAGTCATAATACATCATACGGGGCTACCCATGCCTGCAAACCACCGAGCGAAGTGCAAATGCTCAAAACGACCGGTTGGGTCATTACATCCTCCCCCACTTAAACATACGTTCGTCCTCGAACGTGCCTAGAGTTGTTCCAAAAACCATCAAAATCGCCGTGTAATATTACCATGCACATACCCGGGGGTGATCCCACGTCACCCTATCCCATATAGGTCCGATAACATTACATAGCTGAAATTTCTTCATCCAACCTAGCCCATAAGCCTTAGAATCCAATTTCTACATCCGACATTTTCTATACGATCAGAATCTCGCATCTACACACTGTGTAAATCTAAACAATCTGTACCCAACCAGAGCCATAACTCAAGATGAAATCACATGATATCTCACCTAACTCAAACACTCGTAGCGATCATTTATGATCACAGTGGCTGCTCAAAACAACACAATTCCGATAATAAACCTATTATCAAATAGAGACTCGTTCAAACACCTTAATATACTGCCAATGATGAAAGAAACATGCAGGAACCCATAACCATTCGTCGCATCAACAAGTGGTGGAACTCCCTCTCCTTCGATAGGAATTATAGCAAAATTTCTAAGCCGATCAACATCAATATCCTCCCAAATATTCCGCAATCAGATCTGATAGCACTCATTCTAGGTCTGATGACCTCATTTCATCCATCACAACCACTCTGGTGACATGCCACATCAATACAATATAAAGCCACAACCCATGCAATTCGTGCACGAATATACAACAAGCCAAGTGTACTCAAACATAGAAAATTACCCAAGCGAGAGAACCGTCCCGCAAGCTCAACAAATACCGCCACAACGTGATGCTAACAACCCATCTCGCACAGTAGCACCATAACACACGAAATCTAACACAAGGATCATATCCCCACATGACTTTGCTGCAATGCGCGACCCCATCCAAACACTGTTCCTCATGAAATACCTCAAGTCGCAATGCTCAAAATAAATCACCACGCAAAATTCGATATCCAGTACTCAAAGTGCATTACCATAACCACGGAGAAACAAACAGTACGATGCCACACGAAACCCGAAGGAACATAACCAATACGCCTCAATCATGCAATGCCCAATTACTCATCTCACTCAAATTCCACTATGAGACCACAATAGAACCGCACCATGTGTGCCTAAAACCAACGGATCATAACTCCTCGTAGCATGGAAGAGTAACTCATAACTCATTCTAGAACACAAATAAGCCCAACAACGACTGAATCACAACACACACTAACCTCTGACTAACCTTGGCTATGTCTCCACAGCCCACAACTATGAAATTATCTACTCATTAGAGTTCCCAGTCTCCAAATCCATAGAGCACACGAATCACCATATTTGATCTCAACTCCATCGCCTGAATGTCTAATACTTCTCCAATACCGGAGTAAAGCATTACACAGTTTGAATTTAATCACTTTGTTTTTAAACATAAAAGATATGGGAGTTTATTGAGATTGTCGACTTTCCTAGTATGGAGATAGGCGCCATCATGACAGGTGAGATTTTGGGTCGTGACATAAATATTTATGGTATTTTAACATTTACGATTTTTTTTATCTGTTCAGTAGTTCGTCTTATTTCTGAAAATTTTGTCACTCTATTATTAGTTTTATGTTGTAATGTTGTAATCGTTGCGTAATTTGTTTTGATAAGTATATTATATACTGGAGTTCTTTTATTTTGAAAATATTGTTTTTTACTGATAATATTTAGCTTTTTTTTTGGTTTTTTGTTTTTTGCATGCTGTATTTGATTATGTTTTAATGATAAACAAAAAAGGTATTTGTTAATGGAGTTTTATTTTTGTAATAAATTTGGTGTAGTATATTTATACAGGAAATCTGTCTTCTGAAGGCATGTTTCCCAGTATTTTAAACTTGATGGTTTTTAATTATAATTTTGTTTATGGAGTTTTGTAATAATCTTTGTCCAGTATATTATACGTGAAGTCTGTCATCTGAATGTTTGTCCTTCAGTATGTTATACTGTATGATTATTATAATATATTTGAGTTTTATTTGATTCCAGTATATTATACGGGAAATCTGTCTTCTGAAGGCTTATTTCCCAATATTTTATATTGGATGGTTTTTGATTATGTTTTTTGTTTATGGAGTTTTGTAATAATCTTTGTCCAGTTTATTATACGGGAAGTCTGTTATCTGAATGTTTGTCCTCCAGTATGTTATACTGGATGATTATTATAATATATTTGAGTTTTGTTTGATTCCAGTATATTTTAGGGGAATTCTGTCTTCTGAAGGCTTGTTTCCCAGTATTTTATACTAGATGGTTTTTGATTATGTTTTTTGTTTATGGAGTTTTGTAATAAATTTTGTCCAGTATATTATATGGGAAGTCTATCATGTGAATGTTTGTCCACTAGTATGTTATATTGGATGATTATTATAATATATTTGAGTTTTGTTTGATTCCAGTATATTTTACGAGAAGTCTGTTTTCTGAAGGCTTGATTCCTAGTATTTTATACTGGATGGTTTTTGATTTTGTTTTTTGTTTATGGAGTTTTTAATAATATTTGTCCAGTATATTATACGGGAAGTGTCACAACCCAAACTACCCCGTCGTGATGGAGCCTATCGCAGTACTAGGCTAGCCGATTCGTTATTCAAAACATATAATAATTCTCTTCAATAATTCATTTTCAAATCTTTTTCATCATAAATCTTTCATTAAACAATTCAAAATAAGTGAAAGTAATCGAATATAAAACCAACGGCCCGAACTCGGGTGTCACTAGTTATGAGCATCTACTATAATTTGTCTAACAATATCAAGGCTAACTCAGCCTGGAAAATAGCTAAATACAACTAAGGAAGATAAAAGAAAGAAGAGCAGGGGCTGTGCAGCTACCTTGCTATACTCCGAAATCGGCTGAGGAAGAATCAGCACCCACTCGGATGTCTCGTGACACCTGGATCTGCACACAAGGTGCATGGAGTAACGTGAGTACGCCACCTCAGTAAGTAACAATTATAAATAAAGGCTGAGTATAGTGACAAGCAGTAAAATAACATAAAGTTAATAATTATAAAGTCTTAGTGAAACAACAAATGCCAGATCAGTGTACAAGTCAAAATATCTCATAAAGCTCCAGTTTCAATGGAAGACATATAAGAATATCTTCAACATTTTCAATAGAGGCTCAATATAAAAATAGAGTGAAAATAATGATTTCATAAACAAGCCCCTCGGGCAAAACATATCACTCATGAGCAGCCTCTCGGGCAAGCCTCACAGCCACTCAGGCCTCCTAATCACTCGTCACTCAGCACTGGGCTCTCGCACTCAGTAGATACCGAATAATAACTGCTGCGGAGTGCAGCCCGATCCATAGATATATAGTCGACTGCGCTCACTGGGGGTGTGTACAGACTCCGGAGGGGCTCCCACAGTCTGATCCATATATCGTTGCGGCGTGCAGCCCGATCCATATATCGTTGCGGCATGCAACCAGGTCCATATATATATATATATATATTGTTGTGGAGTGCAACTTGATCCATATCATATATTGTTGTGGCGTGCAACCTGATCCATATCGTATCCTCACAAATCAGGCCCTCGGCCTCACTCAGTCATAAACCTCACAAGCCACTCGGGCGTTTCAGTAAAATCAGGGGACTCAGCCCAAAACAACTTTCATATACTTTAAAATAGAGTAATGAAACTGAATTAAACAATAAACAGGTAAATCATGACTGAGGATATGCTTTCAAATCAAAACAGTGTGAGGATAGTAACAAAATACCCCTGAGGGTCCAAACAGTATAGGCACAAGGCCCCAAACATGGCATTCAGCCCAAGGTATAAGAATTCTTTCTAAAACATATAGCTATTATACAACTTTAATCAAAATACGCAACTCTATAGTTGCTACGGGACGGACCAAGTTACAATCCCTAATGGTGCACGCCCACATGCCCGTCACCTAGCATGGGCATCACCTCAATGTAGTGAAATAGCATGAAATTTTGGGGTTTCATACCCTCAGGTCTAGATTTACAATCGTTACTTACCTCAAAACCGGACAAAACGCTAGCCCGCGATGCTCTTGCCCCTCGATTCGGCCTCCAAATACTCTGAATCTATCCAAAATAAGTATATTATCATCAATATACGCTAAAGGAATGAATCCCCTATGAAAATTATCAAATTAAACCACAAATCCCGAAATAGGTCAAACCCCGCCCCCGGGCCCACGTCTCGAAATCCGATAGAATTCACAAAACTAGGAAACACATTCACTCACGAGTCCAACCATACTAGTTTCTCTTGAATCCAACTCCAATTCTGTAACGACCCGACCGGTCATTTTGAGCATTACAACCTTGCTTCCCCATTTACTACTCAAATTGTACTTTGCAGTTGTTGTGTGAATTGCCGGGGTAAATGGTTCGGGTCCGGTGAGGTTTTGGAATGAATTGGAACACTTAGTTCCAAGGTTTAAAGCTTAAGTTAAAATAGTGACCGGATATCGACTTATGTGTAAACGACCCCGGAATGGGGCTTTAATGATTCCAATAGCTCCGTATGGTGATTTTGGACTCAGGAGTGTGTCCGGAAAATTATTTGGAGGTCCGTAGTGGAATTTGGCTTGAATTACCGAAAGTTGAATTTTTGGGAAGTTTGACTGGGGGGGTTGACTTTTTGATATTCTGGTCGGAATCTGATTCTGGAAATTTAAATAGGTCCGTAATGTGAAATGTGACATGTGTGAAAAATTTGAGGTCAATCGGACGTGATTTGATGTGTTTCGGCATAAGTTATAGAATTTAAAGTTTCAAGGTTCAATGATTTCGAATTGAGGTGTAATTCATCGTTTTGATGTTATTAGGTGTGATTTGAGGCCTCGAGTAGGTCTGTGTTTTGTTATGGGACTTATTGATACAATTGGTTGAGGTCCCGAGGGCCTCGGGTGAGTTTCGGACGGTTAACAGATCAAATTTGGCCTTAAGGAAATGCTGGAACTGCTGCCTACTGGTGTGATCGCACCTGCGAAGATTTTGATAGCAGGTGCGATGCCGCATGTGCATGAAATAACCCGCAGAAGCGGCCAAGAGTGGGTCTGGTCAGTGCTTGCAGGTGCGAGGAATTTGCCACATCTGCGAGTCCGCAGGTGCGAAGGCGTTGGCGTAGACGCGGACTAGGGCTGGCGTGAGGCGACCGCAGGTGTGAAGGGGAATGCGCATCTGCGAAGCCCGCAGATGCAAGAATAGCACCGCAGATGCGATATTTTAGAGGGCCGGCTATTTTTCCCAGCACATATTTTTGTCCGCAAATGCGGATGCGCAGGTGCGAGCCCAGGCACCGCAGGTGCGGAAATGCCTGGACAGTGTTTAAAAACGAGGGTTCCGAGATTTGTTTCTCATTTTGGACATTTTGGAGCTCGGTTTGGGCGACTTTGGAGAGGAAATTTTCCACACAACTTGGGGTAAGTGTTCTTAACTCCCTTGTTATTATATTCCATGAATTCATCTTCATTTTTGGTGTAAGATTATTGAATCTTCAAGAGAAATAGAAGGTAATTTCTACAATGTCACAAAACGAAATTTTCAAGTTTGAATACCGATTTGGAGTCGGATTTGAGTGAAATTAGTATGGTTGAACTTGTAATTGGATGGGTTGTCGTATTTTGTGAGTTTTGTTGGATTTCGAGATGTGGGCCCTATGGGTAAGTTTTGGGGCGTAATTTCGGATTTTGTGGAAAATATTAGCATTTTGATATGGACTTAATTCCTATGAATTGTGTGGACTGAATCAAATTAATTGTGGTAGATTTGAGCCGTTCGGACGTTGATACGTGCATAATGGGACTTATGGAGCATTGTTTAGCTTGCTCGACTTTGGATTCGGCTTGTTCAAGGTAAGTAACTCTTTTAATCTTGGAGTTGAGGGTATGAACCCTGAATATATGTATTTTGTGAATTGTTGGGAGGTAACGCACATGCTAGATGACGGGCGTGTGGGCGTGCACTATAGAAATTGTGACATAATTATTTATGTGGAATTTTATAGTTAAATAATCTTGGCATTTTCCATGCGGTTTTATGTGTTAAAGAAATTGAGCTGAAAAGCATATTAAAAATCATGTTGAGGCTATATGCCAGTATTATTAGGACCCACGGAGGTAATATTGCTGTGAATTATTGTGTTAAATTGAAAATTGATACTCAGTCATATTCATTTCATTGCATATCATAACTCAGTTTTATGACTCTATTTTGATGCATATAAATGTTTTGGGCCAAATGCCCTATTTTACTGAAATGCCCGAGTGGCTTGAGAGGTTTATGACTAAGTGAGGCCGAGGGCCTGATTTGTGAGGATGAGTGTGGATCGGGGCTGCCCGCCTGCAGCATACTTTATTATTACTGCACGTGAGTTGTCCGTGCAACACGTGAGTTGTCCATGTAGATTATAGTGCTAGGGCTGAAGGAGCCCCTCTGGAGTCTGTACACACCCTCAGTGAGCACAAGTACCTACTGAGTGTGAGTGCCGAGTGCTGAGTGACTGGGAGGCATAAGTGATTGTGAGGTATTCCCGAGTGGCAAGAGTGATTGTGAGGTATACCCGAGTGGCAAGAGTGATTGTGAGGTATGCCCGAGTGGCACGAGTGACTGCGAGGTTTGCCCGAGGGGCTTTATATGAGTGATGTTCTGCATGAGGGGCTGTTTATGATTTTATCACTGAATTGCATCGCATTGGCATGCACACATGACATACATGCATAGAGATGTATTTTTTCCTCATGATGTACAACATCACATCATTCATGATTTCTCACACATTTTTGACAGATGGGTATAGTGATGCACTTGTTTTACATAGGTTATCCGGAATGAAAATTAAACATATTATTTATTATTGAGAAGATTTTTGGAGCAATTTATTGTTTTCAAACTATTCATATTATTGGCAACTTCGGCAAACAATTTGGGTTTTCACTGATGTATTTGAAAGAAAGAACTATTATTCTTTTTTGAAATCATTATTTGGCTGAGTATTTTATCCCTGAGTTACTTCTGGTATTATTTGCTTTATGTTGTTATGGATTGTTGTGGACTATTGGTTTTGGACCTGACCTTGGTGGAAGCTCATCACTACTTTCAATCTACGGCTAGGTTTGTTACTTACTCAGTACATGGGGTCGGTTGTACTGATACTACACTTCTTCACATTGCGTGCAGATGTTGGCTACTGTTGTTGCTGTGCTCGATAGTTGTGGGACTTGAAGATGCACCTGCGTTCCTTTTGTAGCTGCCTCTTGTTCAGGGTAGCCTTTGATTTATAAAAGCTCTGTTTATGTATTATTCAAACAGATTATGTATTTATTTCATTTCCGCTTTGTATACTCTATTCTTAGAAGCTCATGATTTGTACTACCAGTTCTTGGAGGATGTATAAGAGTAAGATGTTATTCACTTAAATTGCTTTAATAATTATTATTGAAATTGGATAGTTGGTAATTGGCTTACCTAACGGGATGGGTTAGGTGCCATCACGACCAGTTGGATTTTGGGTCGTGACAAGGTGGTATCAGAGCACTAGGTTCATAGGTTCTACAAATCATGAGCAAGTGTCTAGTAGAGTCTTGCGGATCGGTATGATGACGTCCATACTTATCTTCGAGAGGCTACAGGGCATTTAGGATATATACTTCCTATCTTTCCTTCCTTATCGTACGAAATTGATTCACCTTGAAATATAACTTTTTGAATTCCTTCCATGTATTCGTATGCGCACATGAGGGCTCGGTATCAGATGTGCATCGCCGGCTTGTGATTTTATGAATGAGGTTCAAGAGATGTATTCCGTGTTTTGGTGATGGGCCAGTTTAGAGGACTTGAAGCCAGGTTTAGACCGCAGCTTAGGCTCGGTAGTTTCAATTATAACATGTACATTTGGACTCATATGTCCGGTAATATCCCTATAAGTGGAAGTTGTGGCTCGATGAGCGACGGAATGGCTTTGTGATGAGTATGATATAAATGCGGGATGTGTTAAAACGATTTGAATATGACGAGAAGTGTTTCCTTGAAATGTAAAGGAAAGGCCATTTGGTGCTTGATTTTCGAATTGATGTGGCGTACAGTCTCCAGTATGAATGTTTTGAAGGATCTTTCACATTGTTAAATTTTGGGGTAAAACTAAATTCTCGTGTCTGGTTAATGAGTTTGGACTCAGAAAGATTAAGTGATTGCATAGTAATTGTGGTTGCGAAAGGGTATAACAAGATGCCAATTTGAGGCTGAACAGGTGGGTTATCTTATGCGGAGTAATCTACGTAGGAGTATTCCTTATGATGTGAGTAGAGAGTTTCTTTTCTGCCGACGAGGTGTATGGGTGGAGATTTGAATTTGAATCTGGCTGAGAAAGTTGACTTGAGTGTCAAGAGAATAAATGCGAGCTTAGTGGATGATTGAGGTATTTTATGGTTGGCGTTGTATGAACTTGGGAAGAAGTTTCATTGGACTGACTGTGGCATTATGGTAGTGAGAGAGTATTGGTATTGTGAGTTATGGAATATTTTAATCTATGGCTTTGAGCCAAATGGGGGAGTCTGCTACTGACAATTGGATTTCATGGTTAGGTGTTGAATTTTTAATTTTGGTCTGAGGCATATTTGTAGGTTAGCTATGACTTGCAAAAGTTGAGATCGAGGATGACTTGAATGAAGAAATTCCTGGTTAAGGATTATATTGCACGTATGAGTAAATGAAATTCGCGGGATGAATGATGTAGTGCGCACGTAGTATGAATTTGATATGTGGTGTTAAAGTAAAGTTACTTCCTTGAGTGTTGTGGTGCTAATGGGGCACGTGTCTTTGGCCCATTTGGGCGGTGCAATTAGATGTGAGTAAAGTGGGTGACTCCCGAGAAAAAGTTTCAGTGGGTTTGAGAATTATATATAGCAATTGAGAATGTTTCCGGACTTGTGTATGGATTCTACATTTTTGTGTAAGGAAGGTAAGAAGAACAATTTCAAATTCACATAATGTATTCTCAGAGTGAGTGTTGTAGTTGTGGTATTTTTGAAGGTGCTTAAGAAGAATACAGTTGCTTATGGGCCATAGGGCGTTATGGTTCTATGCTAAGGTTTGTGGGGTAAGTTGTGGTTAAAGATCATGGTATTTTAGCAAGAAGATTTATCAATCTGAAGACAAATTCGGAAGGGACTCAGAGAAAAATAGGACAATTGGGTAGTAGTTGGATCAGTGGGTTTTCTACAGGTGCTTTTTGGAAATACACCTGGACTTGGCGACTTGCGTGGCTTGGTCGAGTTAGAGGAATTTAGTTTTAAGGGCTTGATTACGTGCAAATGGATTCCAAAGTATTCTTGATGGTTTCTACCATTGTGGAGAACGTGTTGTGTATTGTGATTTCCTCCTGGAAAGAAGCAAGAGAAAGGTTTCTAACTAAAATAGTATGTAAATTATTGGTGACTCAAAGTTGATAATAAGATTCTTGTGCTTTTCACATGATGGCAAGATAGATGTTATAGGTTGTACGAAAGCTAGATTTTCATGTACAAGGTGGCAGTACAGTCTTGAAAAGAAGGTAACGAATGTTGGACAACATGGACGGTTTCAAATAACTAGATGAATACTATTACTACTTGGTGTTGTATGAGAAAGGGGCAGACTTCAGAAGTGCGCATTGTATTTTTACTCACGGATGTATAAATTAGTATTGCGGTACTCACATGATTGATAGACTGCTAATATTTAAATTTTGTCAATTGGCACGAAAGAACTTTTAAAGTATTTCTCGTCGAATGACCATGTATGAGAGGAGTGTTAGGCATTCGGGCGGTGGAGATGGAATCTAATATGGTGATTCGCGTGTTCTATGGATTCAGAGATTGGGAGTTCCCAGGAGCAGATTGTTTCATGGTGGTGGACTGTAAAGTTGTGGCCAGAGCTAGCCAGATGATAGAATGTGTTATGATTCAGTCATTATGGATTTTCGGAAGAATTTTTATCTATTTGTGGGTAACCCGAATTGATTTGGGGGTCCATCGGTAGGCCCAATTAAGATGTGTATTCTACACCAAGCCGTAATGGTTGGCTCCATACTACTATTATTGAGGGATGCGTCATTTGGTTGATGTTGAACTTATTCATGTTCTCAAATGATCTGTGAGTTATTCCTTTATGCTACGAGGAGTTGTGATTCATTGGTTATATGCACAGATGGTGCGGTTCTATTTGAGATTTATAGCGGAATTTGAGTGTGATGAGTAATTGGGTATTGCATGATCGATAGCGTAATGGTTATGTCCTTTCAGGTTTTGTGTGGTATTTTTGTCATTTGCCTCTCCGTCATTATTAATTTGGAGCAGGGTGGCTCTGAGTATATAATATGAACCTCATGTTAAAATTGGGTGATGGCTCTACGGTGTATGATGAATTTTCAGCGTTTCGTTGTGGAGGTACTTGTTAATCTGGCGGGGCAGTTCTCTCATTTGAGTCATTTTCCATGACTGGGTACATTTGAATTGTTGCGTATTAGTGCACGAATGTCACGAGTTGTGGCTCTGAGTTATATTGGTGAGCCATGTCTATGGAACAATTGTGTTTAATAATATAAGGTCATTGGACCTAGAATGGGTACTATCGGGTTTGATTTCGGTATATTCGGGAGTATAATATTGAAAGTCGGCTCAAAAAGGGATTATGGTTCTAGTTGGGGCGAGAGGGTTCCGTGACTTGTTGATCTGGTAAGCGGTCATGAAATTTTGCGTGTTTCTTTTATTATCAATAGTGTACGAAGGTTTTGGGATGAGGTTTGGTTTGATATAGGTTTATACTAGTATGCAGTTGGTTTTGGAGTAGTCACTACGATCAGAAATGGTGCTACGAGCATGCGAGTTATGTAGTATGCAATGTGATTATATCTGGGTTTATGGCTATAGCCTGATACAACTTGTTCGGACTATTACGATGTGTAAATGTAAGATTTGTGTCTTGAAAGAAATTCTAAATGTTGGAAAATAAACTCCAAGATTTATGGGCTAAGGTTAAATTAATGATTTTCAGTTGCATTGTATAGTCAAGCCCTATGTGGTATAGGGTGACGTGGGTTCACCCCCGGGTACGTGTGTGGTAAGATGGAACGGTGATTTGATGACTTGGAAACAACGCTTGGCACGTTCGAGGACGAACGTATGTTTAAGTGGAGGAGAATGTAACGACCCAACTGGTCGTTTTGAGTATTACAACCTTGCTTCCCCCTTTACTGGTCAAATTGTACTTTGCAGTTATTGTGTGAATTGCTGGGGTAAATGGTTCGGGTCAGTTGAGGTTTTGGAATGAATTGGAATACTTGGTTCCAAGATTTAAAGCAAAAGTTAAAATAGTGACCGGATGTTGACTAATGTGTAAACAATCCCGGAATGGAGTTTTGATGATTCCAATAGCTCTATATGGTGATTTTGGACTTAGGAGCGTGTTCAGAAAATTATTTGGAGGTCCGTAGTGGAATTTGGCTTGAATTGCCGAAAGTTGAATTTTTTGGAAGTTTGACCGGGGGGTTGACTTTTTGATATCCGGGTCAGAATCTGATTCTGGAAATTGGAATAGGTCCGTAATGTGAAATGTGACTTGTGTGCAAAATTGGAGGTCAATCAGACGTGATTTGATGTGTTTCAGCGCAAGTTATAGAATTTGAAGTTTCAAGGTTCAATGATTTCGAATTGAGGTGTAATTCGTCGTTTAGATGTTGTTAGGTGTGATTTGAGGCCTTGAGTAGGTCCGTGTTATGTTATGGGACTTGTTGATACAATTGGTTGAGGTCGCGGGGGCCTCGGGTGAGTTTTGGACGGTTAACAGATCAAATTTGGACTTAAGGAAATGCTGGAACTGCTGCCTATTGGTGTGATCGCACCTGCGAAGATTTTGATCGCAGGTGCGAAGCCACATGTGCGTGAAATAAGCCGCAGAAGAGGCCAAGAGTGAGATTGGGCAGTGCTCGCAGGGTGCGAGGAATTTGCCGCATCTGCGAGGCCACAAGTGCGAAGTCGTTGGCCTAGATGCGGACTGGGGCTGGCATGAGGTGACCGCAGGTGCGAAGGGGAATGCGCATCTGCGAAGCCCGCAGATGCGAGATTTTAGAGGGCCAGCTATTTTCACAGGCACGCATTTTTGTCCGCAAATGCAGATGCGCAGGTGCGAGCCCAGGCACCGCAGGTGCGGAAATGCTTGGTCAGTGTTTAAAAACAAGGGTTCCGAGATTTTTTTCTCATTTTGGATATTCTGGAGCTCGGTTTGGGCGCTTTTGGAGAGGAAATTTTCCACACAACTTGGGGTAAGTGTTCTTAACTACCTTGTGATTATATTCCATGAATTCATCTTCATTTTTGGTGCAAGATTATTGAATCTTCAAGAGAAATAGAATGAAATTTCTATAATGTCACAAAACGAATTTTTCAAGTTTGAATATCGATTTGGAGTTGGATTTGAGTGAAATTAGTATGGTTGAACTTGTAATTGGATGGGTTGTCGTATATTGTGAGTTTCGTCAGATTTCGAGACGTGGGCCACACAGGTGATTTTTGGGGCGTAATTTTGGATTTTGTTGAAAATATTAGCATTTTGATATGGAATTAATTCCTATGAATTGTGTGGACTGAATCAAATTTATTGTGGTAGATTTGAGCCGTTTGAGAGTTGATACGCGCATAATGGGACTTCTGGAGCATTGTTTAGCTTGCTCGACTTTGGATTCGGCTTGTTCGAGGTAAGTAAGTCTTCTAATCTTGGAGTTGAGGGTATGAACCCCGAATATATGTATTTTGTGAATTGTTGGGAGGTGACGCACATGCTAGGTGACGGGCGTGTGGGCGTGCACTATAGAAATTGTGACATAATTGTTTTTGTGGAATTTTATAGTTAAATAATCTTGGCATTTTCCATGCGGTTTTATGTGTTAAAGAAATTGAGCTGAAAAATATATTAAAAATCATGTTGAGGCTATGTGCCAGTATTATTGGGATCCACAGAGGTCATATTGCTGTGAATTATTGTGTTAAATTAAAAATTGATACTCAGTCATATTCATTTCATTGCATATCATAACTCAGTTTTATGACTCTATTTTGATGCATATAAATGTTTTGGGCCGAATGCCCTGTTTTACTAAAATGCCCGAGTGGCTTGAGAGGTTTATGACTGAGTGAGGCCGAGGGCCTGATTTGTGAGGATGAGTGTGGATCGGGGCTGCCCGCCTGCAACATACTTTATTATTATCACACGTGAGTTGTCCGTGCAGATTATAGTGCTTGGGCTGAAGGAGCTCCTCAAGAGTCTGTACACACCCCCAGTGAGCGCAGGTACCTACTGAGTGCGAGTGCCGAGTGCTGAGTGACTAGGAGGCATGAGTGATTGTTAGGTATGCCCGAGTGGCAAGAGTGATTGTGAGGTATGCGTGAGTGGCACGAGTGACTGTGAGGTTTGCCCGAGGGGCTGTATATGAGTGATGTTCTGCCTGAGGGGCTATTTATGATTTTATCACTGAATTGTATCGCATTGGCATGCACAAATGACATACAGGCATAAAGATGTATTTTTTTCCTCATGCTGTACAACATCACATCATTCATGATTTCTCACACATTTTTGACAGATGGGTATAGTGATGCACTTGTTTTATACAAGTTATCCGGAATAAAATGAAATATATTATTTATTATTGAGAAGATTTTTGGAAAAATTTATTGTTTTCAAACTATTCATATTATTAGCAACTTCGGCAAACGATTTGGGTTTTCACTGATGTATTTGAAAGAAAGAACTACTATTGTTTTTCAAATCATTATTTGGCTGAGTATTTTATCCCTGAGTTACTTCTGGTATTATTTGCTTTATGTTGTTATGGATTGTTGTGGACTATTGGTTTTGGACCCGACCTTGGTGAAAGCTCGTCACTACTTTCAATCTACAGCTAAGTTTGTTACTTACTCAGTACATGGGGTCGGTTGTACTGATACCACACTTCTGCACATTGCGTGCAGATGTTGGCTGCTGTTGTTGTTGTGCTTGATGGTTGCGGGACTTGAAGATGTACCTGCATTCCTATTGTAGCAGCCTCTTGTTCAGGGTAGCCTTAGATATATAAAAGCTCTGTTTATATATTATTCAAACAGAATATGTATTTATTTCATTTTCGCTTTGTATACTCTATTCTTAGAAGATCATGATTTGTACTACCAGTTCTTGGGGGATGTATAAGAGAAAGTTGTTTATTCACTTAGATTGATTTAATAATTATTATTGAAATTGAATAGTTGGTAATTGGCTTACCTAACGGGATGGGTTAGGTACCATCACGACTAGTTGGATTTTGGGTGGTGATAAATTCGATGTTCAAATCCCAAAAATTTATTTTTTGAAGTTTCTACAATTTTTCCCAAATTTCTACCTCAAAGTACTAATCAGATGATGAAATCATTGATATATTCATGAATATTAACCAAATCGGAGTTAGAATCACTTACCCCGATGAATTTCTTGAAAAACCCTCGAAAATTTGCCACAAACCGAGCTCCCTAGGTCTAAAATGTGAAATAATGCCCTAAACCCCGTTTATATAGTGCACTATCTGTTCTCCACTACGCTGACCGCAAAAATCAATGCACGGCCGCGAAAATCCAACCCCTGCGGTCGCGAAAAAGTAGCGTTGTCCGCGCTTCTGGTGGCTGTAGCGACAGGCTTTAGTATTTTGGCCATAACCTTCCCTACAAGTGTCCAAATGATGATTTCTTTAGCTTTTTATAAACTAGACACGAAAGGTTACAACTTTTATTTTTGAATCATCTCAAAATTCCTTGTAGATCAAAAGATATAGGCTTCATAAGCCGGACCAACAAATCTGCAGATCTGCCCTGGAGCACCTCTGTGACCAAATTTACGTGGTCCACGCCCCTTCCTCCGCCCTCAGCAAAACTTTGCCACCGTCCGCGAAAATTAAGAACTAGAACCATGCCTGAGTTCCAGTAATGCCCGGACTCGCTCAAAACTCACCCGAAACACACCCGAGGCCTCCGGAACCTCAACCAATTATGCCATCAAGTCCTAAAATACCATACCAACTCAATCGAGCTCTCGAATCACCTCAAACAATAAAAAAAATATGAATCGCACACCAATTCAAGTTTAATGGACTTGAAACCTCAAACTTTCACAACCGATGCCGAAACCTATCAAACCTCATCTGAATGACCTCAAATTTTGCACACATATCACAAATGACACTACGAACCTACTCCAACTATCAGAATTCTATTCCGACTCCGATATCAAATTTTTCACTGCCGACTGAAAATCACTGAATTTTTAGTTTTGCCAATTCAAGCCTAATTCCACCATGAACTTCCAAATTATATTTCGGAAATGCTCCTAAGTCCAAAATTACCTAACGGAGCTAACCGAACCATAAAGATCCAAATCCGAGATCGATTACTCAATAGTCAAAATTTGGTCAAATCTTTCATATTTAAAGCTCCTAGTTGAATATCATTTCCCCATATCAATCCCGAATAACCTGAAACCCAAAATCGATGACTCACATAAGTCATAATACATCATATGGGGCTACCCATGCCCGTAAATCACCGAGCAAAGTGCAAATGCTCAAAACGACCGGTCGGGTTGTTACAGGAAGTCTGTCATCTGAATGTTTGTCCTCCAGTATGTTATATTGGATGATTATTATAATATACTTGAGTTTTGTTTGATTTCAGTATATTACACGGGAATTCTACCGTCTGTAAGCTTGTTGTCCAGTATGTTATACTGGATAAGTTCTGTTTAGACTAGAGTTTTGTTTTATTTGTGATTACTTTTTTTGAATGATTATTTGAATTTTTATTTTTTATATTTTTTATTATGCTCTTTGAGTATGTTTTTTCTTTATACCCTTGTATTTGTTTCTGGAGTTTCATTATTTTTAATTAATTTTATCCAGTATATTATACTGGAAGACTGCCATATGTCGACTTTGATGTCCAGTACTTTATACTGGATGAGTTCTGTTTTATATGCTGGATTCTGATCGTGTTTAGTAATCTAATTTATAATATGATTTGTTTTCATGATTTTATAGAAATGGAATCTTCAAGTAGTATATTGAAGGTACGTATTCCTAGAATGTTCAAGTTTTTATCTTAAAATTATATAAAATATTTCTTATATGTGTTGTATTTTAATTTTAGGAGGGAGATAAATTTTATGACTTTAAGGAATGGTTTTTGGTTGATTGTTATTGGAAAGGCGATCGAAATTTTAAACAAATTATATCATCCTTTTTGTCCGGAACTCAAATGGATATGTTGAAGAATAGTATTTTTGGTAAGTTTTTAGAGTTGAATGAAGTGAGTCACTCTGGGAAGTTGACTCATTGTATGCTGCTGTCTCAACTTTTCTACAAGGATAGAAGCAAAATGGTTTTTAAAGTTTTTGGGCATGACGTAGCATTTACAGAAGAAGATTTTTACACTATTACTGGACTTAAGATTGAGGCATCCGATTATAGTTTCGTGGACTCTAGAGTGAACCGTTTGAAGGAACGGTATTTTCTGAAGTGAAAAAGGGTTTGAAGATAGAGACCTTGTATAAATTTATGCAAAAGCGGTCTCGATTGCGTGGTGGTACAAGAGATGATGTATGTGTTGATGTCGAGGTTTGCGATGAAGATGCAGTAGAGCTTGCTTAGATTTATTTATTAGAAGCAGTTCTATTGGGTAA
This sequence comes from Nicotiana tabacum, assembly GCF_000715075.1. Lineage (NCBI taxonomy): Eukaryota > Viridiplantae > Streptophyta > Magnoliopsida > Solanales > Solanaceae > Nicotiana > Nicotiana tabacum. The sequence goes on along the minus strand of NC_134102.1, from coordinate 6,929,476 downwards.
ATTTGAAGGTAGAAATATAAGTGATCGTTGTATGAAAGTCATAGACGATGAAGATCTTTTCGTTTCTTTTCCATGGGGCAGTTTCATTTTTGATGAGTTTATTTATAATTTGTCTCATCTTCTAACAACTGAGTCAGTAAAAAAGAAACCAATTGGTAGGATCTCATCTTATACGTCGCTTGGATTCCCATTTTTGTTCAACGTATGGATAATGAAAGTCTTTAATGATTTTCGTCAATTTTTAAAATATGAGTATCGGGGGCCAATTAGGATGTTGTCTTACTCAAGCATTGGATGTCCAAAATATGAGACACTTTTGCATGATTTCTTTACAAATGCAAATGTAAGTTAATAGTATTTGACTTTTTATCATATTTCTTTCCTCATATATTTTGTTTTAATCTAATTGTTTATTTTTTTATTTCATAGAAGTTTAAGGATTTCAAGGTGAATCCATCATATCTTCTCCAACATTCATCAAAAGTTAATGTTAGTGACATTGTGAATGTAAGTTGTTAATTCTCTGATTTTAATTACTCTTGCTTTTAATTAATTTCTACTATTGTATACTAGATTTTGGTTATGATAACTTGCATTTTGAAATTTTGGTTGTTGTATATTATTCTGGAAGTCTGTTCTCAGAAGCATTATTTTCTAATTTTTTCTACTGGAAAGTGAAATATACTCGATCAGTATAATTTACTAGAGATCAGTAGTATACTCTATGAGAGATATACTAGATGAGTATATATACTCGATCAGTATATTATACTGGATTAGTATAATATACTGGATTAGTATAATATACTGTATACGTATAATATACTCGATTAGTATATTATACTAGTTGAGTTTAATATAGTTTTTTTAGTATATATGATACTAGATTAGTATACTGGATGATTATAATACTCAGTTATTTAATATACTTTATGAGTTTAATATAGTGGATGACTTTTCTTTCCAGAGGGTATCAGCCAAAGTTGAAGACATTATACGTGCAAATCAGGTTAATTTTCAGAAAAAGATGAAGAAAAATATTAAAGCTAGTCGAAAAAAGATGAAGACACATATTGATAAGTCTGTTAAGGTAATTAACTAGTTTGGTACTTTTTTTTGTGTTGATTTTATTGGTATAATAATATATTGTATGTTAACATTATTTATTCATTGTTACAGGTTATTAATGAGAAGCTTGATATAGTTTTAAAATTCATTCGAAATTTTAATGAAGGAAGTAACAGAAATGTCATCATGGCTTGTTGAATGATGAAAATGAAAGGAATTAATTAAGAGATTCTTCCAGATTTTCAAAGGAAGAACATGACAAAAGTTGTGAAGATAGAAATTGTGAAAGTAATGAATCAGGAGATGATATTGATGGAGAGAAATATTCTGATAGAGATATAGATCAAATTTCTTTAGGTGGTGATATTGGTGGAGAGAATTATTCTAATAGAGATTCTGGTCATTTGTTGGGTGACAAACATGATGAACAGTGCAATAAGGAGTTAGAGGAGACATGACCTTCTATTCAATGCCAGCAATCATGGATATTGAGTCAGTCCGCGGAGGACCAAATAAAGAAGTTGCTCCTGAAGGTCGAGCACATTTTAGTTCAATGCCATTAGCCATGTATATTGATTCAGTTTATGGAGCACAAAATAAAGTAGTTGAAGGTGGTGATGAAGGTGCAACAACTGAATGTGGTGATGAAGGTGCAGCACCAGTTCTTTCAACTGAACCAGTTCTTTTAACTGGTAGAGATGTTAATTCTATCATTGAAAAAATAGTTGACGGTACATACAATATTTTTACACCACAGTGCTGTGAAGATATATTGTAAAACACTGCAGCTACATCGTTAATTCCATCAGTTATGGATATTGATTCAGTTCATGGAAGACGAGATAAAGAAGGTGGTGATAAGGTGCAGCAAATGAAGGTGGTGATGAAGGTGCAACACTAGTTCTTTCAATTGGTATAGATGTTGAAGCTATCATTGAAAATATTGCTGACGTGACATATGATATTTTTACACCACAGTGCAGTGAAGATATTTTACAAAATACCGCAGATACATCGTTAATTCCATTAGTCATGGATATTGAATCTGTCCATGGAGGAAAACAATAATAAATGTACTGATGAAGCTGCAACAGATGATGGAGATTTAGTGCAAGGTTCTTGTGATGAAGCAACTACTAATGAACATGCAGCAGATGATGGAAATTCAGTGAAAAGTCTTTGTAATGAAGAAAGAGTAGAATGTAGTGCTTCTAATCAAGTCCGGTCAACTGGTACGAATATCGCTGCTATCTTGGAAAAAATAGCTGATGGGACGTATCCAATTTTAACACCACAATGCAGTCAAGATAATAAGCAAAATAGGGGAGCTGCATCATCAATGCTATCAGCCATGGATATTGAATCAGTCCATGATGGATAAAATATCAAATGTACTGATCAAGCTGCACCGACTGGTGCAGATATAGTGAAAGGTCCTTTTTATGATGAAGAAAGAGCAGACTGTAGTCCAGATGAAACCGATCTCACAGCTGGTACATATATTAATGCTATTATTAGAAAAATAAATAATGGGACATATATGCTTTTTACACCTCAATCCAGTCAAAATATTATGCAAAATAGCGTACTTGCACTCTCTCAGGGAAGTGGAACAAATGCTGTAACAGGAGGTACAAATATTGAAGCTATTTTGCGTGATATTTGAACATGGGAATATAATTTTGGATTTAGCTGAAGAGGAACAATATATTTCTATATCAGACTTGAACGCACCATCTGGACTAAAGGAAAGGCAACCTGAGTCTACTGGTCTAGCAACTCTTTATGATATATGCATGCAAGAAAGTGAAGCTAATCTGCAAGGAAAGGAAAGGGTGTTGATAGAAAAAGTACCTCTTACTGTTCATGAAATTATTGAAAAGATTCAGCAGGTTAGTGTGAGAAATTTTATTATTTTATTTAACAGTTGTAAAATGTTATAATGGATCTTAATATCTGCATTTCTTTTTTGTTTTTTTGCAGAAGCAAAAATTGTTGTATAGCAGAAAAAGAAAGAGGAAATCTTTGGATTCATGCCCTAATTTTAATCTTTTGACTCAGTCAACTCAATAAAGTGATAATGTAGCGGATCATGCTACTAGCAACATTAGTGCTTCTATTGATCATGTCCCTGCTGAACACTCTGTTGTTGCTGATGTAGAGAAAAATAATTCTGAAAAAAAGATTGTTTTATATTCAAGTGTGGATGAGGGAGTTTACGTTTCTCCTCTTAAAATTGTTTAGCATGTTGCTCACTTGGATGATCATTATGATATACAGTCCACTTTGAGATCTGAAAACAAAAATATAAAGAAGGTACAAGCTGAAAATAAAAAAGTAAATTTTGGCTCCTATAAAGGAAAAGAAGTTGCAGGAGGACAAGTACCACTGTTTGGACAAAGTACATATGCAATAGAAGAACTGCTTGGTAGAGAAAAAAGAATTCATAATGCCAGTTGGCATTTAAAATCTCCATATAAAGGTACAAGCAAAGGTGTTAATTGGCATTCGAAATATGTTCGTAAATGTTGCTGGCATTGCAACAAAATAATTAGAAGGGCGAAGGAAAATTTTGAAACATATTTAAAAGAAAACAAGAGAAAACGTCGTCTTCCAAAGTAAGTTTTTGCTATTTGTTTATTGTATTTTTATATGATTTAGATGTTATTAATAGTTCTTTTATTATTATATTTTTCATATTTGTTTTGTCTTTGTTTGTTTTAGGGGAGTAACTGATATTTACAAAGTAGATACTTCACTACAAGCAAAGCCATATGAACTTTACAATGAGCAAATTCAGTCAAGAATGTTCTTTAAAGAGATTGAAGATGGTAAGTATTATTTTCATGATACGGTATGTATATCTCTTTTACGTTGTGAATTCATGATTTTATTTGACATAGATTTATTTATATTTTTTATTCAACACATAGATATTTTTTTGTATTATCTGAGGAAGAAGCATATATATCACATCAATGACTATCCATTTGCTTCGACAACAACTGATGTGTACTTAGACGACATTTTTGATCTTGTATATAAGGATTGGACTAATAATCCAAAAGACTGGAATAAGCTTAAATTTTGGAATCACTCTTCCGAACTGGGATTTGCGCTTTGTCAGTATATATTTGTCACGACCCAAATTATCCCTCCATAAGGGGACGTGATGGCACCTAGTCTTTACGACTAGGTAAGCCTAATATTTTGAAAAATATAAAGAAAACACAATATTTTAAAGATAAATAACATATTATAAATAGCCAAGAGTAGCACCACTTGGCATATACAAAATACTTTTTCTAAGACCGGGAATATCACTAAGTCATAAGCTGCTATAATCTATGTAGCTCTATACAAAAGTCTGAAGATAATAAGGAAAGTCTCTAGACGAGGGAGTAGAAGGGGACTCCGAAGATCTACGGACGCAAGCAGAAGTACCTTAAAGTCTCCTAGAATCAGCAGCATGCACTAACCCCAAGGCTAATAGCTCGTACCTGGATCTGCACACGAAAATATGTGCAGGAAAGGGCATGAGTACACCACAATGGTACCCAGTAAGTGCCAAGCCTAACCTCGGTCGAGTAGTGACGAGGTCAGGTCAAGGACTTACCGGAGAAAATATAATAAATTAAACAGTAAAAGATATAAGTAGAATTTACCGTAACACAGTTAAAGAAATTCTCGAAAATTTAACAGTTAAGGGAGCCCTCGGCTCAAAATAAGGTAAACACAGTGGGAAATCTCTCGGGATACCGTCCCGTAGTTTCAAATGAATATGCAGTACAGGGGGATCTCCCGAAATACATCCGTAGTCCCAAAGTAAATATGCAGTGCTGGGGGATCTCCCGAAATACGTCCGTAGTCCCAAAGTAAATATGTAGTACAGGGGGATCTCCCGTAATACGTCCGTAGTCCTAAAGTAAATATGCAGTGCTGGGAGATCTCCCGGAATACGTCCGTAGTCCCAAAGTAAATATGCAGTATTGGGGGATCTCGTGAAATACGTCCGTAGTCCCAAAGTAAATATGCAACGTAAGATAAAATGACAGGTATGGCTTCGAGTTATACAGTTTATACTGGACACATATAAGGCAAATAAGAATTTAGCTAAACGTGACACACAAAATGTCAATTAGGCAGTTAAAACACGTAAGCATACTTTTCTAGTCTAAACTACACAATTAAACATATTAGTACAACTTAATAAGAGAAGCAATTTATAATTTAAAAAGGTTAAACAGGATTTTTGCAATAATAGCCCGTGTACGTACTCGTCACCTCACGTACACGGCGCCCACACACCAAATAATATCAAGATATCCTAAGGGGAAAGTCCCTAACACAAGGTTAGGCAAGCCACTTACCTCGAACCGCTCAAATCAACTCGATATCAGGTTCTTGCCATGAGTATCCGACTCCAAATAGCCCGAATCTATTCAAAACAGTACAATACCATCAATACGCGCTAATGGAATAAATCCCACAAGAAAAACTACAAAATTAGGCCAAAATCCGAAATTGGCTAAAACCCGGCCCCCGGCCCAAGTCTCGAAACCCAACAAAATTCATGAAACTAGAAAGCTCATTCACTCACGAGTCTAACCATATCAAATTTACTAAAATCAAACACCAAATGGTCCTCCAATCCACGATTCAAACTTCCAAAATCCCTAGCCACCAACTTTCAATTTCCACCTTAAATAAATATTAACTAGGTGTGAAAATACATGGCAACGCAAGATTATTGACCAAAAATAAGCACAAGGAACTTACCTCAAGAAATGCCTCGAAAATGCTCTCAAAAATCGCCCTAACCCGAGTTTGCAAAGCCAAAAATGATAAAAATCGCGAAGCCCTTCGGTTTTAATCACTGTCCAGGTATTTACGCACCTGCGGAACCTGGGCTCGCACCTGCGGGTTCGCTTGTGTGGAAAATGTGTGCATCTGCGCAACTAACTTTCCCCCTCTGCCTTCGCACCTGCGACAAAAGGGCCGCACCCACGCGCTCGCGCCTGTGGACATCCCTTCCGCTTCTGCGCATTTTGCGCATTTGCGAACAGCCTTGCGCATTTGCGGGCATCGCAGATGCAGAACTTCCTCGCACCTGCGACCCCAGGCCAACTCTTGACTTTCTCGCATCTGCGCCTACAAGTCTTGCTTCTGCGAGGCCGCACCTGCGGACTCCCCACCGCAGGTGCGAAAACACCAGAACCAACAAAAATCAGAAATTCCTCTAAGTCCAAGCTTTCACCCGTTAAGCATCCAAAACACACCCGAGACGCCTAGGACCTCAACCAAACATTCCAACCAATCCTAAAACACCATACGAACTTAGTCGAGCCTTCAAATCACATCAAACAACACCAAAATCATGAATTAAGCACGGATTCAAGCCTAAGAATTTAAAATCTTACAAATTTTACAACCGACGCCGAACCACATCAAATCTAGTCCGAATGACCTCAAATTTTACACACAGGTCACAAATGGCACTACGAACCTACAGCCACTTTCGGAATTCCATTCCGAGCTTGATATCAAAATTTCCACTATCGGCCGAAATCGCCAAAAAACTAACTTTCGCCAATTCAAGCCTAAATCTACTACATACCTCCAAAACACATTCTGGACGCGCTCCTAACCCCAAAATCACTCAACGGAGCTAACAAAGTTGACAGAATTCCATTCCGGATCCGTCTTCACACAGTTCCGACTACCGTCCAAACTCTAAGGCTTAAACTCACAACTAGGGACTAAGTGTCCCAAAACTCCCCGAATTCCATAACCAAACACTCCGGCAAATCCCAAAAGCAGAAACAAATATGGGGAAAGAAAATATTAGGGGATCGGGGCTCAAATTCTCAAAATGACCGGCCGGGGTCGTTACATCCTCCCCCTCTTAAAATAATTGTTCGTCCTCAAACGAGTATAAAGACATACCTGAAACTGTGAAAAGATGAGGGTACTGGATGCACATATCCTGCTCGGCCTCCCAAGTCGCCTCCTCGACCAACTGACCCCTCTACTGGACCTTTACTGAAGCAATATTCTTTGACCTGAGCTTTCTGACCTGCCTGTACGAAATGGCTACTGGCTCCTCAACATAAGATAGATCTTTGATCAACTGGACTGAGCTAAAATCCAATACATGAGTCGGATCACTGTGATACTTCTGGAGCATAGACACGTGGAATACCGGGTGAACTCCTGCTAGGCTGGGAGGCAAGGCAAGCTCATAAGCAACCTCCCCAACTCGCCGCAGTATCTCAAAAGGACCAATGAACCTCGGGCTCAACTTTCCCTTCTTCTCGAACCTCATGACACCCTTCATAGGTGATACCCAAAGCAAGACCCGTTCACCCACCATAAATGCCAAATCACAAACCTTACGGTCTGCATAACTCTTCTGCCTGGACTGGGCTGTGCGAAGTCTCTCCTAAATCACCTTTACCTTATCCAGGGCATCCTGGACCAAATCTATACCCAACAATCAGGCCTCGCCCGGCTCAAACCATCCCACAGGGGACTGGCACTGCCTACCATACAAAGCCTCATACGGTGCCATCTGACTGTTGGACTGATAACTGTTGTTGTAAGCGAACTCTGCAAGTGGAAAGTATTGGTCCCATGACCCTCTGAACTCCATCACATAGGCATAGAGCATATCCTCAAGAATCTGAATCGTACGCTCAGACTGCCCGTCCGTCTGAGGGTGAAAGGTTGTGCTCAGCTCTACCCTAGTACCCAACTCCTACTGTACGGCTTTCCAAAACCGGGAATACCATGAAGGCGGACAATCTATCTGATATAAATCTCAGCCAATCTCTCTAAAGAGTATGTAGTCAACACCGAAATGAAATGGGCTGACTTGCTGAGCCGATCCACGATCACCCAAATAGCATCGAACTTCCTCAAAGTCCGAGGAAGTCCAACCACAAAGTCCATGGTGATTCGCTCCCACTTCCACTCTGGGATCTCTAACCCTTGAAGTAATCCACCCGATCTCTGATGCTCATATTTAACCTACTGACAGTTGAGACACTTGGCCACAAACCCAACTATATCCTTTTTCATTCTTCTTCACTAACAGTGCTGCCTCAAGTCCTGGTACATCTTCGCGGCACCCGGATGAATAGAGTACCGCGAGCTATGGGCCTCCTCAAGAATCAACTCCCGAAGCCCATCTACATTGGGCACACAGATCCGGCCCTGCATCCTCATCACACCGTCATCACCAATAGTCACATTTCTGGCATCACCTCGCTGAACCCTATCCTGAAGAACTAGAAGATAAAGATCATCATACTGGCGCTCCCTGATATGGTCATAAAGAGAAGACCGAGCAACCACACAAGCTAATACCCGGCTAGGCTCTGAAATATCCAATCTCACGAACTTACTAGCTAAGGCCTGAACATCCAAGGCTAAGGGCCTCTCAGCTGCCGAAAGATATGCCAAGCTCCCCAAACTCTTTGCCCGGCGACTCAAGGCGTCGGCCACTACATTGGCCTTCCCCGGGTGGTATAATATAGTGATATCATAGTCTTTAAGTAGCTCCAACCACCTTCGCTGACGCAAATTAAGGTCCTTCTGCTTGGACAAGTACTGTAAACTTCGGTGATCAGTGTAAATCTCACAAGGAACACTGTACAAATAATGGCGCCATATTTTCATGGCGTGAACAATAGATGCTAACTCGAGATCATGAACCGGATAGACGTGTAGGCAATCACCCTACCGTCCTGCATCAATACCGCTCCAAGGCCAATCCTCGAGGCATCATAATAGACAGTGTAGGACCCCGAACCTGTAGGCAATACTAATACTGGGGCTGTAGTCAAAGCTGTCTTGAGCTTCTGAAAGCTCTGCTCACACTTCTCGGTTCACCTGAACGGAGCACCCTTCTGGGTCAACCTGGTCATAGGTGCTGCAATGGATGAAAATCCCTCCACAAAGCGAAAGTAATATCCCGCCAAACCAATGAAACTGCAGATCTCCGTAGTTGATGATGGTCTAGGCCAACTCTGCACTGCCTCCACCTTCTTCGGATATACCTTGATCCCATCACAAGACACTATATGGCCCAAGAATGCCACTGAATCAAGCCAGAATTCACACTTAGAAAATTTTGCATATAACATCTTCTCCCTCAAAGTCTGAAGCACGGTCCTCAGGTTCTGCTCATGATCTTCCCGAGACCGGGAATATACCAGGATGTCGTCAATAAACACAATGACGAAGGAATCAAGATAAGGCCGGAATACACTATGCATCAAATGCATAAAGGCTGCTGGGGCATTGGTCAGCCCAAATGACATGACAAGAAACTCATAGTGACCATATCTGGTCCTGAAAGCAGTCTTCAGGATATCCGGCTCCTGAATCTTCAACTAATGATAGCCAGAATGCAAGTCAATCTTGGAAAACACCCTGGCACCCTGTAACTGGTCAAATAAGTCATAGATACGAGACAATGGGTACCTGTTCTTTACTGTAACCTTGTTCAACTGCCAATAATCAATACACATACACATAGAACCATCCATCTTCTTTACAAATAAGACCGAAGCACCCCAAGGTGCTACACTGGGCCTGATGAAACCCTTATCAAGCAACTCCTGCAACTGCTCCTTTAACTCTTTCAACTCAGGAGGAGCCATAGGGTAGGGAGCAATAGAAATGGGTTGAGTGCCCGGCAACAAATCAATGCCGAAATTAATATCTCTGTCGGGCGGCATGCCCAGAAGATTAGATGGGAACACATCAGGAAAGTCCCTCACTACTGGAACTGACTCGACTGTAGGGGTATCAATACTGGCATCTCTCACATAGGCCAAATACGCATCACACCCCTTCTCAACCATTCGCTGAGCCTTAAGAAATGAAATGACCCTGCGGGGAGTATACTCTAAGGAACCTCTCCACTCTAATCTCGGCAAACCTGGCATAGCCAGCGTCACGGTCTTAGCATGACAATCAAAAATAGCATAATGGGGCGACAACCAGGCCATGCCCAAGATAACATCAAAATCTACCATACTGAGAAATAACAAATTGACTCTGGTCTCAAAACCACTAAGAGCAATCAAATACGACCGATATACGTGATCCACAACTAGAGAATCTCCCACGGGAGTAGATACATAAACATGGAAACTCAAAGAATCCTGAGATATCCCCAAATGTGGAGCAAAATAAGAAGACACATATGAGTACATAGAGTCTGGGTCAAATAATACCGATGCATCCCTATGACAGACAGGGACAATACATGTGATGACTGAAGCTAAAGAAACGACCTCTGATCGGGCTGGAAGGGCATAGTACCTGGCCTAGCCTCCCCCTCTAGGGCAACCTCGACCTCCCCGACCTCCACCTCGAGTTGGCTGAGGAGGTGGGTTAGCAGCTGGTGCTGGAAGAATGGCCGGAGGACTTGGTGGAGCACATGGAGGCTGATAAGTCTATGGAGGTGCACCCTTCCTGGATTTGGGGCAATCTCAAACTAGGTGACGAGTGTCACCACACTCAAAACAACCTCTCGGAGGACGCGGCGGCTGAGACTGACTCGGACCTGGCCTACTGTACTGGCCGGTAATAGCACCTCGAGTAGGAGGCATACTGGATACTGGCGGTAATTAATAGGTCTCCTGAGGTCTAGGAGGATTTTGGACACCGCTGGCTGCTGGAAGAGCTGAATGAACAGGGCGACTCACAAAACCCCTACCATAGCATGCTGCTGGTGTACAAGCTCTTGAATAATGACCAGTCTCTCGAGACCTCTTGTCCTCTCTCTCCTCTCTATCCCGGGCGCACATGCCCTCCACTCTCCTGGCAATGCTCACTGCCTGCTGATAAGTGATGTCCATTTCCAACTCCCTGGCCATACTAGTCTGAATACTAGGGTGGAGTCCCTCAATGAAGCGACGAACCCTCTCTCTGACTGTAGAAACCAGAGCCGGTGCATGGCGAGCTAACCCACTGAAATGGACTGCATACTCCGACACAGTCATAGAACCCTGACACAACTGCTCGAACTCTGTGCGCCAAGCATCCCTGAGGCTCTGAGGAACATATTCACGCAAGAACATCTCTAAAAACTAAGTCCAAGTGAGTGAGGCTGCCTCGTCTGGACTACTCAGCTCATAGGCACGCCACCACTGATATGTTGCTCCCCTCAGCTGGAAAGCGGTGAAAGAAACCCCACTCATCTCCACAATGCCCATAGTGCGAAGAATACGATGACACTCTTCAAGAAAACCCAGAGCATCATCTGAAGCTAGTCCACTGAAAGTAGGTGGGTGGTACTTCTTGTATCTCTCAAGTCTAAGCTGCTCTGCCTCAGAAGCAGCTACCCTGATCTCATGCTGAACCGGAGCCACTGGGGGCATAGGAATATACTCTGGGGCCTGATCAACCTAGACCCTCTGCTCAGAAGTGCGGGCTGCAGGAGTCTGTGCCCCTCCCCCGGCCTGAGATGTAGCGGGAGCTATCGAAAATAGTCCAGCCTGAGACAAAGTGTTGAACATGCTCAAGAACTGAGCTAAAGTCTCCTAGAGGGTTGGAGTAGTAATATGGATCTCCGGTGCTGGCCCTCCAGCTGGAGCTGCTGGGGGCTCCTCTGACGCAGCTCTCGCAGGTGCTCTGGCTGCACCGCGTGCTCGTCCTCTACCCCAACCCCGGCCTCTGGCGGCTTTAGCAGGGGGCTCGGGTGCCTGATCGTCGGTCCTCCCGGTACGGGTCCTCACCATCTGTGAGAAAGAATAGAATAGAATCATAGAATTTTTGGTGTCAATAACTCACACGATAAGGAAATCAAAGAAATATGACTGTTCTTAACAGTTACATAGCCTCCCGAAGATAAGTACGGACATCTCTGCGAGAATCTAATAAACCGGCTTGTGACTCGCGACTCCTACGAACCTAGTGCTCTGATACCAACTTGTCACGATCCAAATTATCCCTCCGTAAGGGGTCGTGATGGCACCTAGTCTTTACGACTAGGTAAGCCTAATATTTCGAAAAATATAAAGAAAACATAACATTTTAAAGATAAACAGCATATTATAAATAGCCAAGAGTAGCACCACTCGGCATATACAAAATAGTTTTCCCAAGACCCGGAATATCACTAAGTCACAAGCTGCTATAATCTATGTAGCTCTATACAAAAGTATAGAGATAATAAGGAAAGTCTCTAGACGAGGGAGTAGAAGGGGACTCCGAAGATCTGCGGACGCAAGCAGGAGTACCTTGAAGTCTCCTAGAATTAGTAGCATGCACTAACCCCAAGGCTGATAGCTCGTACCTTGATATGCACACGAAAACATGTGCAGAAAAGGGCATGAGTACACCACAATGGTACCCAATAAATGCCAAGCCTAACCTCGGTCGAGTAGTGACGAGGTCAAGTCAAGGCCCTACCGGAGTAAATAAAATAAATTAAACAGTAAAAGATATAAATAGAATTTACGGTAACACAATTAAAGAAATTCTTGAAAATTTAACAGTTAAGGGAGCCCTCGGCTCAAAACAAGGTAAACACAGTGGGAAATCTCTCGGGATACCGTCTCATAGTTTCAAATGAATATGCATTAAAGCGGGATCTCGCGGAATACGTTTGTAGTCCCAAAGTAAATATACAGTGCTAGGGGATCTCCCGGAATACGTCCGTAGTCCCAAAGTAAATATTTAGTACACGGGGATCTCCCGGAATATGTCCGTAGTCCCAAAGTAAATATGCAGTGCTGGGGGATCTCCCGGAATACTTCCGTAGTCCCAAAGTAAATATGCAGTGCTGGGGGATCTCCTGGAATACGTCCGTATTCCCAAGTAAATATGCAACGCAAGATGAAATGACAGGTATGACATCGAGTTATACAGTTTATACTCGACACAGATAAGGCAAACAAGGACTTAGCTAAACATGACGTATAGAATGTCTATTAGGCAGTTAAAATACGTAACCATGCTTTTCTAGTCTAAACTACACAATTAAACATATTAGAACAACTTAATAAGAGAATCAATTTATGATTTAAAAGGGTTAAACAGGATTTTTGCAATAATAGCCCGTGTACGTACTCGTCACCTCATGTACACGGCGCCCACACACTAAATAATATCAAGATATCCTAAGGGGAAAGTTCCCAAAACAAGGTTAGGCAAGGCACTTATCTCGAACCGCTCAAATCAACTAGAACTTGCCTCGAACCGCTCAAATCAACTTGATATCACGTTCTTGCCATGAGTATGCGACTCCTAATGGACGGAATCTATTCAAAATAGTACTATACCATCAATACGCGCTAATGGAATGAATCCCACAGGAAAAACTACAAAATTAGGCCAAAACCCAAAATTGGCTCAAACCCGACCCCCGAGCCCACGTCTCAAAACCTGACAAAATTCACAAAACTAGAAAGCTCATTTACTCACGAGTCTAACCATATCAAATTTACTAAAATACGACACCAAATGGTCCTCCAATCCACGATTCAAACTTCCAAAATCCCTAGCCTCCAACATCCAATTTCCACCTTAAATACACATTAACTAGGTGGGAAAATACATGGCAAGGCAAGATTATTGACCAAAAATAAGCACAAGGAACTTACCTCAAGAAATGCCTCAAAAATGCTCTCAAACATTGCCCTAAACCGAGTTTGCAAAGCCAAAAATGATAAATATCGCGAAGCCCTTCGGTTTTAATCACTGCCCAGGTATTTCCGCAACTGCGGAACCTGGGCTCGCACCTGCGGGTGCACTTGTGCGAAAAATGTGCACATCTGCGCAACTCACTTGCCCCCTCTGCCTTCGCACCAGCGACGAAAGGGTCGTACCTACGCGCTCGCGCCTGCGGACATCCCTTCCGCTTCTGCGCATCATGCACATTTGTGAATAGCCTTGTGCATTTGCGGGCATCGCAGATACGGAACTTCCTCGCACCTGCGACCCTAGGCCAATTCCATTCCGAGCTTGATATCAAAATTTTCACTATCGGTCGAAATCGCCGAAAAACTAACTTTCGCCAATTCAAGCCTAAATCTACTACATATGTCCAAAACACATTTCGGACGCGCTCCTAACCCCAACATCACTCAACGGAGCTAACGGAGTTGACATAATTCCATTCCGGATCCGTCTTCACATAGTTCTTACTACCGTCCAAACTCTAAGGCTTAAACTCACAACTAAGGACTAAGTGTCCCAAAAATCCCTGAATTCTATAACCAAACACTCCGGTAAATCCCAAAAGCAGAAACAAATATGGGGAAAGCAGATATTAGGGGATCGGGGCTCAAATACTCAAAACGAACGGCCAGGTCGTTACAATATTGGGTGAGAATTGTAAATGTGGGATTCCATGGACATCTGTTGAAATGGTTTTCTGTCCGGTTCGACTTCTTGAAGATTTGGTAAATGGTGAAATTCCATTAGATTCTAGCACTCATTATTTTCTGGAAGTATTAGAATTGAATGAGAAGACCATAGATGTATATGATTCGGTTTACAAAAGCGACGAGTATGATGTTATAGTGGAACATGTTCTTCCTTATCAGCAATTTCATTCCTATAATTTTGGAGCATTGTAGATTTGGTGACTTGCATCCTATATTTGAGCATGTATATGAACCATTTGTGGTTCACTAGAAAGAAGCACCAAAACAGAAAGGAAACAAAAATTGTGGTTCATTTATTATAAGATATGTTGATATGTTGATGAAGGGTGAAGAGGTTATGAAATTTATGCCCACTAAAATCAAATATTATCCTGAGTATCTTGGTGTAAGTCTATGGGGACATGCATATTGGAAACGCAAATCAGGGTATTCAACTCCCCCAGAGGTGGTTGGTGATGATTATGGAGATAATGGAAATAACTTTTGTAAATTTTCTTTAGCATTTAGTTATCCTTAAGTGTAAATACATTCATAAACATAGTTTTGCATCATATATAAAATATGAATACTTTGTTGGTTGATATATGAATATTTTGCTTGAATTATGTAATGACCCGCCTTGTCATTTTAAGCATTTACGTTCCGTTCGATGGCTTAAGGTCTCGAGCAGCTTTGAAATGTGTATTATGACTTGCGAGGGTGGTCAAGTTTGGTTTTCGGATGATTCAGGATTTAATTGAAAGAACAATTCTTATTTTGGAAGCTTAAGTTGAAATAATTGACCGGATGGTGAATTATGTGTAAATGACCCCGAAATAGAGTTTTAATGATTCCAATAGCTCCGTATGGTGATTTTGGACTTAGGAGCATGTCCGAAAATATTTTGGAAGTCCGTAGTAAAATTTTGCTTGAAATGGCGAAAGTTGGATTTTTGGAAAGTTTGACCGGGGAGTTGACTCTTTGATATCGGAGTCGGAATCCAATTATAAAATTTTTTATTGATATGTTATGTCATTTATGACTTGTGTGCAAAATTTTAGGTCAATCGGAGTTGATTTGATACGTTTCGGGGCAAAATATAGAAGTTGGAAGATTTAAAAACTCATAATTCGATTTGATGCGCGATTCATAATTTCGGCATTGTTTGGCATGGATTGAAGCCTCAATTAAGTTCGTATTGTATTTTGGTATATGTTGGTAAATTTGGTTAAGGTCCTGAGGGCCTCGGGTGGATTTCGGAAGGTTAACGGAATGGATTTCGAACAAAAGGAGCTGCTGGAATGTTTCTGCTGCAGAAGCTATTTTTGGATAGCAACTGGTACAATCGTAGAGCCAAATTTGGAAGCTTATATCTCGAAATTTATAAGGAATCTGAAAATTTTCAAAGCATAAAAAGTTGTATCCCTTTGATTCTAGTTTCCATAGAGTTAAATCATTCATCATTTGGACATTGGTACAGAAAGTTATGGTCGACTAAATGAAGGCTCGTAAAGCGGTTTTCGCCAGAAATTTCTGATGCGTGGAGCCTACTTTGGAAGCTTATATCTCAAAATCTATAAGGAATCTGGATATTATCAAAAATGAAAGTTGTAGCCCTTTGATTCTAGTTTCCAGAATGATAAACCATTTATTATTCGGACATTTGTACAAAACGCTATGATCGATTGACTAAAGCTGGTACTGTAGTTTTTGGCTACAGCAGTGTGCACCGCCAGATATTTCTGCTGCACAGGGCTGACTTTGGGAGCTTATATCACGCAATCTATAAGAAGCTGGGCGATGAGTAAAACATGAAAGTTGTAGCCCTTTGTATCTAGTTTGCAAAAATTTAAACCGTTTGGCAGTTGGAGTTGAGTACAAGAAGTTATGGTTGATATACTACAAGCTATCGAGGAAGAGTTTTGGAAGAGTTTGATGTTTTCAGCAAAAACATGTAATGATCCAAAGGTTAATTTTTAGTTTTAGTGATCGAAATTTGATTTCAAGACTTTCGGGATTTTGATAATGAATTATAGGAGTGATCTGGAAAGTTTGGTCTAATTTCATCAAGTCGTGATTGGGGTTTTAGCGCAAAATATGATTTAATTGTTTAACGAGCAAATTTGGTATCGCATTGAGCAAATGAGCTCCGAATTGAGTTTTTATTGAACGACTAGGTTCGTATTATTATTTGTTACTCATAGGAACAAGAATTGTTGAATTTCGAGTTCGTATGATGGAGTTAGAGTTTTTTTTTTAGTAAAAATAATAACTGTTGGTGCAACCAAGTTCTTGTGTGGACTTTTAGTGACGAAAAATGGACTTTTGGTGATCGAAAATGGACTTTTAGTGACGGATGGGCAGAAACTTAAGGACCAAAAATGGTCATTTCCTTCATTTCATTTTTGGATTTTTGGAGCATGGGTCTGGGGCGATTTTGAGGATTTTTTCACGACTTCGACTTGGGTAAGTGTCCTATATCCAAAAGTGATTATATTTCATAAATCCATGGTTATATATGCATCATTTATTTCGAATTTAAATGGAAGAAATCAAGATTTTTGCAAAATTTTACAAGAACGAAAATTTTAGATTTGGAGGTCGAGTTACCGGAATTTGATAAAATTAGTATGGGTGGACTCGAAATTGAATGGGTTGCCGGATTTTGTCAGTTTCGTCGGATTCTGAGATGTGGGCCTCACGGGCGATTTTTGAGTTAAATTTTGGATTTTGTTGGAAAATTAGTATTTTCATATGGAATTAATTTCTATAATAGTATTCACTGAATTGAATTAATTTGGTTAGATTTGAGCTGTCCTGAGGTCAATTCAAGCAAGAAGGCGATTTTGGAATATCGTCCTAACTATGTAACGACACGGCCGATCGTTCCGAGAGCTTTAGCCCATTTCTACTTCTTTAGGTGATGTTCATCTGTAATGTATGGTATCATATTGGTTGGTTTGGGTTTGGGATGTGATTTGGGAGTTTGGGTTAGAGTTAGGCTTGAATTGGCGAAATTAGTAATTTGGTGATTTCCGGTCTGTAGGGGAAAATTTGATATCGGGGTTGGAATGGAATTCCGAAAGTTGGAATAGATTCGTAGTGCCATGCTTGACTTGTGTGCAAAATTTGAGAATATTCGGACAAGGTTTGATTGGTTTCGGAGTCCTTTGTGGAATTTAGGAGTTGGAGTTCTTAGGCTTGAATCCGAGATTCGATTGGATGTTTGATGTTGTTTTCAAGTGATTTGTATGGTTGATTAAGTTTGAATGATGTTATGGGACGTGTTGGTGTGGTTGGTTGAGGTCCCAAGGGCCTCGGGTGTGTTTCAGATGGTTAGCGGGTGAATTAGCTATTGAAAGACAAGTGCTGGTGTTGCCGAGGTGAGTTGCTGGTGTTTCAGGGGTTGGTCTCTGAAGTTAGGAACGTGGACCACGGCGGAATTTCGCGGTCAGCGGTGGAAGTTCGCGGGGGCGGTGGAAATTTTGCAGTCAGCGGAGGGGCTGGCACGGACAGCGAATTAGGGACGCGACCCCAGGGGCTAGAGGCCTTTCGCAGCCGCGGTGGGAATTCCGCGGACCGCGGTGTAAGGTTCGCGGCGGCGGTAGTTTTTCGCGGTCAGCGAAATTTGAATCCGAGGGGTACACTATAAATACGAGATTCAAGGTTTTATTTTCATACATTGACCTAGAGAGCTAGGGTTTTGGCGATATTTCGAATGATTTTCAAGAAAACCATCGGGGTAAGTGATTCTAACTCAGTTTTGACTAAAATACATGATTATAACATTGAATCCATCATTTGATTAGAGAATTGGGATGAAAATTGGGGAACAATTGTAGAAAATTCATAAATGGATTTTTGAGAGTTGAACATTGATTCGAGGTTGGATTCTGATAAATTTGGTATGATTGGAGTTAGGGATGAATGGGTTTCTTGGCTTTGTGAATTTTATCGGATTTCGAGACGTGGGCCAAGGGGCTGAGTTTGGCCAATTTTGGGATTTTGATCTAAATTGATTAGATTTCATATGGGATTCATTCCTTTAGTGTGTATTGATGAATATATATTGATTTTGGATAGATTCAGAGCATTTAGAGGTCGAATCAAGGGGCAAGAGCATCGCGGACTAGAGTTTTGTCCGGTTTGAGGTAAGTAACGATTGTAAATATAGACCTGAGGGTATGAAACCCCGAAATTTCGTACTATTTCACTGTAATGAGGTGACGCACATGCTAGGTGACGGGCGTGTGGGCGTGCACCATTAGGGATTGAGACTTGGTCCATCCCATAACAACCGTAGAGTTGCATATTTGATTTAAGCTGTATAATAGCTATATGTTTTAGAAAGAATTCTTATAACTTGGGCTGAATGCCATGTTTGGGGCCTGGTGCCTGTACTGTATGGACCCTCAAGGGGTATTTTATTACTATCCTCACACTATTGTGATTTGAAAGCATATCCCCAGTCATGAGTTTTACATGTTTACTGTTTAACTCAATTTCAGCACTCTATTTTAAGGTATATGAAAGTTGCTTTGGGCTGAGTCCCCTGATTTTCACCGAAATGCCCGAGTGGCTTGTGAGGTTTATGACTGAGTGAGGCCGAGGGCCTAATTTGTGAGGATATGATATGGGATCGGGCTGCACGCCACAACAATATATGGATCGGGCTGCACGTCGCAACGGTATTGGGTCGGGCTGCACGCTGCAGCGATATAGCGCTTAGGCTGTAGGAGCCCCTCCGAATTTTGTACACACCCCCAGTGAGCGCAGGTACCTACTGAGTGCGAGTGCCGAGTGCCGAGTGATGAGTGATTCCGAGGCTTGAGTGGCTGAGAGGCTTGCCCGATGGGCTGTTCATGAGTGATATGTTTTGCCCCAGGGGCTTGGTTATGAAATCACTATTTCACTCTATTTTTATGTTGAGCCTCTATTGAAATTGTTAAAAATGTTTCTATGTGTTTTCCATTGAAACTGGAGTTTCTATGAGATATTTTGACTTGAATACTGGTTTGGCAATTGTTGTTTCCACTGAGACTTTATATTGTGAACTTTATGTGATTTTACTGCTCGTCACTGCGCTCAACCTTTATTTATGACTGTTACTTACTGAGTTGGCGTACTCACGTTACTCCATGCACCTTGTGTGTGGATCCAGGTGTCAAGGGATGTCCGAGTGAGTGTTGATTTATCCTCAGTTGGTTCCGGAGTTAGCAAGGTAGTTGCATGGCGACCGCAGCCTTATTTTCTCCCTCCTATCCTCTATTGTCATTTCTATTAGACTTTTCCTGTTGTCCTTATACATTGTATTGGACTTAGTACTTTCAGACTTGTTTCGTAGATGCTCATGACTAGTGACACCCGATGCCTGGCTGTATTTCCGCATATTTTTCCTTATTTTGGGTTTCTTTTGAAGGAATTATGAATGAATGGTTTGAAAGATAAATTTCTAAAATGGAATATTGCTTAGTTTGGGTAATGAGTTGGTTAGCCTAGTACCACGATAGGCGCCATCACGACTTGGTAGTTTGGGTCGTGACAAGTTAGTATAAGAGCCTAGGTTACATAGGTCTCACAAGTCATGAGTAGGTTTAGTAGAGTCTTGCGGATCGGTACGGAGACGTTTGTACTTATCTTCGAGAGACTGCAGAACCATTAGGAAAAATCTCACATTCTTGAATTCTTGTTGTGCGAACCCATTTCTTCTGGTGACTAAACTTCTATTGTTTTATTCTCTTACAGATGGTGAGGACACGTGCTACCAGACAGGGTAACCAGACACCAGTTGGGCCCGTGAGAGGGTGAGGCTGCGGTCGAGGCCGTGGTAGAGGGAGGGGTGCAGCCTGCGCAGCTGCCGGGGCAGTGCCTATGGACCCTCCAGTTATTCCAGATCAGGTCCCAGCCGCAGACGTTTCAGTGGGACCAGCTCAGGCACCGGCTGTGCCTATTGTTATTCCAGGTCTTCAGGAGACCTTGGCTCAGATTTTGACCGTATGCACCAGTCTTGCTCAGGCGGTCGTTGTTTCTGCTACAGCAGCTACTTCTCAGGCTGGAAGAGGCACTCAGACTCCTGCCGCTCGCACACCTGAGCAGGTTGTGTAGGGACTTCAGACACCGGGGTCACCTCCAACCCAACCGGTTGCCCCTGCTCAGGATTATGTGGTTCCAGTCATGCCTGATGACAAGCAGCGTAAATTGGAGAGATTTGGTAGACTTTAGCTTACGACTTTCAACGGTGCAGAGGGCGAGAATGCCTAGGGTTTCTTAGATAAGTGTCAGAGGATTCTCCGTACAACGGGTATTTTGGAGACCAGTGGGGTCTCATTCACTACCTTCCAGTTCTCAGGAGCTGCCTTTACTTGGTGGGAGGCTTATGAGAGGCGTAGGCCTATTGGTGTAGTGCCCCTTACCTGGCAGCAGTTCTCCACTCTATTTCTGGAGAAGTATGTGCCACAGTCCCGCAGAGAGGAGCTGCGCAGGCAGTTCAAGCAACTGCGTCAGGATGATATGACTGTGATGCAGTATGAGATGAGATTTTCAGATATAGCCCGTCATGCTGTTTGGTTGGTCCCTACAGATAGGGAGAGGATCAGGAGGTTCGTGGATGGCCTCTCACACATGCTTCGGATTCTCATGACCAGAGAGAGGGTGTCTGGTGCTACTTTTGAGGAGGTGGCTGACATCGCCCCTGAGATTGAGTCAGTTCGTCGCCAGAAGCGAGTTGAGAGGGAGGCCAAGAGGCCTCAGGGATCTGGTAGTTTTGGTGGTGCTCCTTCAGGAGGGCAGTTTCAGCACAGTAGAGGCCGTCCATTCAGGCATGCTCAGTCAGCCCGCCCAGGTCACCTTGGTGGATCATCTGGTCATAGTTCTCACAGTTCTCATCAGGGTCACTCATCATTCAGTGCCCTTCCAGCCCAGAGTTCACCTCGTGCACCATCAGGTCCTTCTACTAGTTATCCCGGTGCTAGGGGTTCCCTTCAGTCCCCATCCCCCGCACCGGGGAGTTGTTACGAGTGTGGAGAGTTTGGGCATATGAGGTGGCACTGTCCTCGTCTTCTTGGGGATCCATCTCAGCAGAGGAGTCAGCCCTCGACTTCAGCTCCAGTTACCTCACCACCCGCCCAGGCAGCTAGGGGTGGGGGTCAGGAAGCTAGAGGCCGCCCTAGAGGGGGAGGTCGATCGGGTGGAGGTCAGGCCCGTTTTTATGCACTTCCATCTAGACCAGATGCTATGGCTTTAGATGCTGTGATTACAGGTATTGTTTCAGTCTGTCACCAAGATGCCTTAGTTTTATTCGATCTCGGTTCCACATATTCATATGTTTTATCATATTTTGCCCATTTTCTAGATATGCCCCGTGAGTCTTTAGTTACATCTGTTCATATGTCCACCCCGGTGGGAGATACTATTATTGTGGACCGCGTGTATCAGTCATATGTGGTGTCTATTAGGGGTCTGGAGACCCGAGTGGATTTGTTATTGCTCAGTATGGTTGCCTTCGATGTGATATTGGGCATGAATTGGTTATCTCCATGTTATGTTATTCTTGATTGTCACGCGAAGACCGTGGCCTTAGCAATGCCGGGATTCTCGAGAGTGGAGTGGAGTGGAGTGGTTCCATAGATTATTGGATTTCGAGACGTGGGCCCGGGGGCTGGGTTTGGCCAATTTTGGGATTTTGATCTAAATTGGTAGATTTCATATGGGATTTATTCCTTTAGCGTGTATTGATGAATATATATTAATTATGGATAGATTCGGAGTATTTAGAGGTCGAATCAAAGGGAAAGAGCATCGCGGATTAGAGTTGTGTCCGGTTTGAGGTAAGTAACGATTGTAAGTCTAGACATGAGGGTATGAAACCCCGAAATTTCGTACTATTTCACTGTAATGAGGTGACACACATGCTAGGTGATAGGTGTGTGGGCGTTCACCGTTAGGGATTGAGACTTCGTCGGTCCCATAACAACCGTAGGGTTGTATATTTGATTTAAGATGTATAATAGCTATGTGTTTTAGAAGAATTCTTATAACTTGGGCTGAATGCCATGATTGGGGCCTGGTGCCTGTACTGTCTGGACCCTCAAGGTGTATTTTATTACTATCCTCACACTGTTTTGATTTGAAAGCATATCCACAGTCATGATTTTTACATGTTTACTTCTTAACTCAATTTCAGCACCCTATTTTAAAGTATATGAAAGTTGCTTTGGGCTGAGTCCCCTGATTTTTACTGAAATGCCCAAGTGGATTGTGAGGTTTATGACTGAGTGAGGCTGAGGGCCTGATTTGTGAGGATATGATATAGGATCGGGCTGCACGCCACAGCAATATATAGATCGGGCTGCATGCCGCAACAATATATGGATCAAGCTGCACGCCGCAGCGGTATTGGGTCGGGCTGCACGCCGCAGCGATATAGCGCTTGGTTTGAAGGAGCCCATTCGGAGTCTGTACATACCCCCAGTGAGCGCAGGTACCTGCTGAGTGCGAGTGCCGAGTGCTGAGTGACGAGTGATTGTGAGGCCTGAGTGGCTGAGAGGATTGCCCGAGGGGCTATTCATGAGTGATATGTTTTGCCCGAGGGGCTTGGTTATGAAATCACTATTTCACTCTATTTTTATGTTGAACCTCTATTGAAATTGTTAAAAATGTTTCTATGTGTTTTCCATTGAAACTAGAGTTTCTATGAGATATTTTGACTTGAATACTGGTTTGGCAATTGTTGTTTCCACTGAGACTTTATATTGTGAACTTTATGTGATTTTACTGCTCGTCACTGCGCTCAGCCTTTATTTATGACTGTTACTTACTGAGTTGGCGTACTCACGTTACTCCAGGTACCTTGTGTGCAGATCCAGGTGTCAAGGGACGTCCGAGTGAGTGTTGATTTATCCTCAGCTAGTTTCGGAGTTAGCAAGGTAGCTGCATGGCGACCGCAACCTTATTTTCTCCCTCCTATCCTCTATTGTCATTTCTATTAGACTTCTCTTGTTGTCCTTTTAGACTGAATTTGACTTAGTACTTTCAGACATGTATCGTAGATGCTCATGACTAGTGACACCCGATGTCTGGCTATATTTTCGCATATTTTTCTTTGTTTTGGGTTTCTTTTGAAAGAATTATGAATGAATGGTTTGAAAGATAAATTTCTGAAATGGAATATTGCTTAGTTTGGGTAATGAGTCGGTTAGCCTAGTACCACGATAGGCGCCATTACGACTTGGTAGTTTGGGTCGTGACATTCAAAAAGGTAAGTATCTTGCCTAACCATGAGTGGGGAAAATTCCCCTTAGGCATTGAGTCTTATGTACAATTTGTGTGATTGAAAACCATGTACGCGAGGTGACGAGTACATACTTGGTTTATATATGCAAATTACATTGGTTAAAATCCTTAGACGCCTTTATGTATTAAATAGGAAATTATTGGCACTTATTAAATCCTTTAATTGTCTTAACTAAATCCTTGTTTTGTTGGATTTGTTTTTATATGTTGATTTGATGTAATTTCCCCATTGATTTTTATATGAAATATTATTTTGTTGAGTTGTACACTCCCGGATATATTTGTTAAGGAAAGTTATAATATTTGAGCACTTTATCTGCAATTTGTGATATGTTGTAATATTTGAACACTTGATGTGCAATTTGTGATATGTTGTAATATTTAAGCACTTGATGTGCAATTTGTGATATGTTGTAATATTTGAGTACTTGATGTGCAATTTATGATATGTTGTTGTAACAACCCGACCGGTCGTTTTGAGTATTACAACCCCATTTCCCCATTTACTGCTCAATTATGCCTTACAGTTGATTAATGACTTATCGGGTTAGTTAGTTCGGGTCCGGAAGGATTTCGGAGTGAAATGAGACACTTAGTCTCATAATTAAAAACTTAAGTTGGAAAGGTGGACCGGATATTCACGTATGTGTAAACAACCCCGGATTCGAATTCTAATAATTCCAATAGCTCCATATGATGATTTTGGACTTAGGAGTGTGTCCGAAAAATTATTTGGAGTTCTGGTTCATGCTTTATTCTAAACTTGTTGTTCTGTAAAACTATGCATGTATGTGTCACAACCCGGAACTCCCACCGCCGGGACCGTGATGGCGCCTAACATTTTACTTGCTAGGCAAGCCAACATTAGAAAATTATTAAACCAGTCCTTATTCCATTCAGTAAATAACAATAATTTAGCTAAGATGAAATATAGTGAGTGCAGAATAATATAAAAACGGCGTTAATTACTACCACCCGGATCTGGAGTCACAATTCACGAACTTCTAAGATTTCACTACAAGTAAATATCTGAAGGAAATACAACTGTCTTCGATACAAATGAAACAGTAAAGGAAATGCATAGAAGGGGATGCCAGGGCCTGTGGACGCCAACAAGACTACCTTGGGTCTCCAAACGGATCAAGCCAGCAGCTAGACTTAGGGTCAACTCGGTCTGGTACCAAAATCTGCACAGAAAGCATCAGTAAAATCGACCCCATGTACTGGTAAGTATCGAGTCTAACCTCAGGCAAGAAATATTGGGAAAGGGACATGCCGAGGGGATTACATGGCGAGGAATCACAACAGGAATGAGAACATGATCAATCGATATATCTTTAACAGAAAGAAACAAGTAAACACAGTAAAGGAAAGTGCACGGCATCACCCTTCGTGCTTTTACTCTCAACCTCACCATAAGAAACAATAGGAAAGTGCACGGCATCACCCTTCATGCTTTTACTCTCAACCTCACCATAAGAAATAATAGAAACGGCACGGCATCACCCTTTGTGCATTAACTCTCTCATAACATGGCACGACATCACCCTTTGTGCATTATCACTCAACTCACAAAATGTTGCGCGGCATCACCCTTCATGGTTTAACACTCTCCCTCACCAAGATAATGAACAATAACAATAGGGAGATAGAAATATCAAGAACAAGTCTTACTTCAACATTCAATTCCACGTTGCTAACCTCAACTTTGAGTCAATACTCAATCAATACCAATTTCCGTAAAACATAATCAGAGTGTTCAACATAATGAATAGCTAGTCTAATCATGAACAATATGATTAAGGAATACCATGATTACAATAATAAGACTCACTCGCATGTTATGACTCGACAACAACGCATAGGTACTCGTCACCTCACCTATACGTTGTACTCGACATACAAACACATAGAAAATAGGCATATAATACCTAATCCCTCAAGCCAAGGTTAACCACGACACTTACCTCGCTCCGAAGGCCACTCAATACTCAATCACAGCTTTTCCTTTCACAAAAGCCTCCGAATCAATAGAATCTAGCAAATTACCAACCAAACAATTCAATTTAAGCTTTAAGAGCTACCCACGATTGCAAAGAATTCAATTTAGGCCATTTTTGAAAAAAGTCAACAAAAGTCAACATCCGGGCCCGCTTGGTCCAAACCCAAAATTCGGACCAAAACCCGATTACCCATTCACCCTCGAGCCCATATATACTATTGGTTTTGGAATCCGACCTCTATTTGAGGTCTAAATCCCCAAATTTCGAAATCCCTAGTATCTACCCAAAACTCCCCAATCCCACCATGAAAACCATAGAATTTAGGTTGAAATCTTGTAAAATGTAGTGAAAGATTGAAAGAGACTAGTTTAGAATCACTTAACTATGATTTGGGGAAGCAATGGTCTTTGGAAAATCGCCTCTTGTGTTTTAGGTTTTGAAGAGTTGGGAAATAAATCAAAAATCCCGTCCAAAAGTTATTTTGATCAGCTGCAGATGTCGCATTTGCGACCTGGGCTTCGCAAATGCTAAGCCCGCAAATGCGAGAAAAGTATCGCAAATGCAAACTCCTCGCATCTCTGCTGCCTTCGCAAATGCAAACCATTTGTTCGCAATTGCGAACATTGAACCATCGCGAATACGACGAAAATCTCACAAATGCGAGAATCCCAGTCCCAGCCCATCTTCGCAAAAGCGAACAACCGTTCACAAATGCGGCCTGTGATGATCGCAATTGCGATCCTGAACTTCGTAAATGCAAAGGTCCCCTTCCAACCCTAAATCACACCAGCTATGATTTCTATGTTCAATTCACTCTATAACCTATCCGAAACTCACCCGAGCCCTCGGGGCTCTAAACCAAAGGTGCACACAAGTCTAAAAACATCATACGAACACTTTAGATTTTCAAGAACACCTGGAACTACAAATTTAGCACCAAATCCAATGAAATTCTGAAGAACACTTTAAAATTCTTATTTTTACAATCGGACATCCGAATCGCGTCAAACCAACTCTGTTTCTCACCAAATTTCACAGACAAGTCTTAAATATTATAATGAACCTGTACCGGGCTTTGGAATCAAAATACAGACCCGGTACTAACAATGCCAAACATCAATCAATTCTTAAAGACATTAGATTTTCAGACTTTTAATTTTCATACAAAAATTCATAACTCGAGCTAGGGACCTCCGAATTTTATTCTGGGCATACGCCCAGGTCCCATATTTCATTACGAACACACCGGGACCGTCAAAATACGGGTCCGTGTCCGTTTACTCAAAATGTTGACCGAAGTCAACTAAAATTAACTTTTAAGACAACAAATCTTATTTTCATCAATTTTCAACATAAAATCTTTATAGAACACGCCCGGACTGCGCACACAAATCGAGGAGGGTAAAAATGAGATTTTTAAAGGCTTAAGAGCACAAAATCGAGTTCTAAAACATAAGATGACCTTTTGGGTTATCACATTCTCCACCTCTAAAATAACCGTTTATCCTCGAACGGATATAGAAAAGTACCTGAGCTGGTGAAAAGATGTGGATATCTTCTCCGCATGACCGACTCGGACTCCCAAGTAGCTGCCACGATGGGCTGACCTCTCCACTGCACTTGAACTGGAGGGTAACTCTTTGATCTCAATTGGCGTACCTGCTGGGCTAGAATAGCCACCGGCTCCCCCTCGTACGTCAAATCCTTGTCCAACTAGACAGAGTTGAAATCTAACACATGGGACGGATCGCCATGATACTTTCGAAGCATGGAAACATGGAACACCAGATGAACTGATGATAACCCCGGTGGCAATGCAAGCCTGTAAGCCACCTCTCTCACTCTCTCTAGAATCTCAAAAGGTCTGATATACCTACGGCTCAACTTTCCCTTCTTCCCAAACCTCATTACACCCTTCATTGGTGATACCCGAAGCAACACTATCACCCCGATCATGAATGCAACATCATGAACTTTGCGGTCGGCATAACTCTTCTGCCTGGACTGAGCTGTGCGAAGTCGATCTTGAATAATTTTGACCTTATCCAAGGCATCCTGTACTAAGTCTGTGCCCAACAACCGAGCCTCCCCCGGCTCGAACCACCCACCTGGCGACCGGTACCGCCTACCATATAGTACCTCATAGGGAGCCATCTGAATGCTCGACTGGTAGCTGTTGTTGTAGGCTAACTCTGCAAGGGGCAAGAACTGATCCCACGATCCTCCGAAGTCTATAACACATGAGCGGAGCATATCCTCTAAGATCTAAATAGTGCGCCAGAACTGTCCGTCTGTCTGAGGATGAAATGCTATGCTCAACTCAACCCGCATGCCCAACTCACGCTGTACTGCCCTCCAGAAGTGCGGGGTGAACTGCCTACCTCGATCAGAAATGATAGACACGGGCGCACCGTAAAGACGGACGATCTCACGGATGTAAATCTGTGCCAACCACTTCGAGGAATAGGTAACTGCCACAGGAATGAAATGCGTTGACTTCACCAGCCTATCCACAATGACCCAAACGACATCGAACTTCCTCCGAGTCCGTGGGAGTCCAACAATGAAATCCATAGTGATATACTCCCACTCCCACTCAAGAATCTCTATCTTCTGAAGCAAGCCACCAGGTCTCTGGTGCTCGCACTTTACCTGCTGGTAATTTAGACACCGAGCTACATATGCAACTATGTCTTTCTTCATTCGCCTCCACCAATAATGCTGCCGCAAGTCCTGATACATCTTAGCGGCACCCGGATGGATAGAATACCGGGAACTGTGGGACTCCTCTAGAATCAACTCACGAAGTCCATCCACATTAGGCACACAAACACGACCCTACATCCTCAAAACTCCATCATCTCCGACCGTAACCTTCTTGGCATCACCGTGCCACACCATGTCCTTTAGGACAAGCAAATAAGGGTCATCATACTGCCACTCTCTGATGCGCTCAAATAACGAAGACCGAGCGACGGTACAAGCTAGAACAGGACTGGGCTCAAAAACATCCAACCTCACGAACTGATTGGCAAAAGCCTGAAAATCTAGTGCAAGCGGTCTCTCACCGATTGGAATACATGCAAGGCTTCCCATACTTACTGACTTCCTACTCAAAGCATCGGCCATTACATTGGCCTTCCCGGGATGATACAATATGGTGATATCATAGTCTTTCAATAGCTCCAACCACCTCCTCTGCCTCAAATTGAGCTCCTTCTGCTTGGACAAGTACTGCAAGATCCGATGATCCGTGAATACGTCACATGACAAGTCGTAAAGATAGTGCCTCCAAAGCTTCAGCGCGTGAACAATGGCTGCCAGCTCTAGATCATGAACAGGGTAATTCTTCTCGTGAACCTTCAGCTACCGCGAAACATATACAATACCCTTGCCACCCTGCATCAATACCGCACCCAGACCAATACGAGATGCGTCCCAATATATCGTATAAGATCCTGAACCCGAGGGTAACACCAATACCGGTGTCGTAGTCAAAGCTGTCTTGAGCTTCTGGAAGCTCACCTCACACTCATCTGACCACCTGAACGGGGCACCCTTCTGGGTCAACCTGGTCAACGGGGCTGCTTATAGATGAAAACCCCTCCACGAATTGACGGTAGTAGCCCGCCAAACCCAAGAAACTACGGATCTTTGTAGCAGATGTGGGTCTAGGTCAGTTCTGAACTGCCTTAATCTTCTTAGAATCCACCTGAATACCCTCTGCTGATACAACATGACCCAAGAAAGCAACTAAACTCAACCAAAACTCGCATTTTGGGAATTTAGCATATAACTGGTTGTCTCTCAGAGTCTGAAGCACAATCTTGAGATGCTGCTCATGCTCCTCCCGGCTGTAGGAGTAGATCAAGATTTCATCAATAAACACAATCACAAAGGAATCCAAGTAGGGCTTGAACACTCGATTCATCAAATCCATGAATGCTGCTGGGGCATTTGTCAGCCCAAATGACATCACTAAAAACTCATAATGCCCATACCGAGTCCGAAAAGCTGTCTTGGGGACATCGGATGCCCTAATCCTCAACTGATGGTAGCCAGATCTCAAATCAATCTTCGAAAATACCTTGGTACCCTGAAGCTGATTAAACAAATCATCAATACTCGGCAATGGATACTTGTTCTTGATGGTGACTTTGTTCAACTGCCTATAATCTATACACATCCTCATCGATCCATCTTTCTTCTTCACAAACAACACAAGTACACCCTAGGGCGAGACACTAGGTCTAATAAAGCTCTTATCAAGAAAATCTTGCAACTTTTCCTTCAATTCTTTCAAATCTGGCAGGGCCATGCGGTATGGCGGAATGGAAATGGGCTGAGTGCCCGGAGCCAAATCAATGTAGAAATCAATATCCTGTCGGGTGGCATCCCCGGCAGGTCTATAGGAAACACCTATGGAAACTCACGAACTACTGGCACTGAATCCATGGAAGTAACCTCCGTACTAGAATCGCGGACATAAGCCAAATAAACTAGACACCCCTTCTCGATCATATGTCGAGCCTTTACATAAGAGATAACCCTTCTGGTAGAATGACCAAGAGTCCCTCTCCACTCTAATCAAGGCAACCCCTGCAAGGCTAAGATCACCGTCTTGGCGTGACAATCTAATATAGCATGATAAGGTGACAGCCAATCCATACCCAGTATGACATCAAAATCAACCATATCGAGAAGTAGAAGATCTACACGAGTCTCAAGACTCCTAATGGTGACCACGCACTAACGATAAACACGATCTACAACAATAGCATCTCCCACTGGTATGGGCACATACATAGGAGCACTCAAAGAATCACGGGGCACAACCAAATATGAAGCAAAATAGGATGACACATAGGAGTAAGTAGACCCCGGATCAAATAGAACTGAAACATCTCTACTGCAAACTGAAACAGTATCTGTGATAACAACGTCAGATGACTCAGCCTCAAGCCTGGCTGGGAAAGCATAACACCGGGGCTGGGCGCCACCACCCTGAACTACGTCCCTGGGATGACCTCTAGCTAGCTATTTCCACCTCTAACGGCCTGACCTCCACCTCTAATAGTCTGGCCTCTACCTCTAGCTGCCTGACCCCTATCTTTGGCTGGCTAAGCAGGCGGTGTAACAACTGGTGCCGGAACCATGGCACGAGAATCCTGATGTTGTGAGCCGTCCGATGTCCGAGGGAAAAATCTAGCAATGTTCCTCAGATCACCACAAGTATACTAAGAGCATGACGGGCCAAATCCACAAACGGGTCGCATATTGAGTAACAGTCATACTGCCCTACTAGAGATGCTCGAACTGACGGCGATGCTCCTCTCTCAATGTGATAGGGAGAAACTTCTCTAGGAAGAGCTGAGAAAACTAGTCCCAAGTAAGAGCAGGCGACCCAGCTGGTCTGGTCAACAAATAATCTCTCCACCAATTCTTGGCGGAACCATTCATCTAAAATGCAGCAAAATCGACCCCATTGGTCTCCACTATACCCATGTTCCGTAGAACCTCGTGACAGTTGTCGAGATACTCCTGGGGATCCTCTGAAGGAGCACCACTGAAGTAAACTGGAAAGAGCTTGGTGAACTTGTCCAATCTCCATAAGGCCTCAGAAGACATAGCTGACCCAACTTCGGCCTGTGCCGCAACAACTGGCTGAACTACTCTGACTGGCTGAGCTACTGGAGCCTGATACTAGGGAGCTATCTGCTCCGGAGTAGGAAGAGTGAGAGTCTAGGATCATCCTCCAGCCTGATAGATGGCTGGTGCAATGGGAAATGCACCAGTCTGGACCACACTCTCCATAAGGCCCACAAAATGGACCAAAGCGTCCTGAAGTACTGGGGTGGCAATGAACCCCTCCGGAACCTGAGCTGGCCCAGCAGGAACAGTCTGGGCTGGAACCTCCTCATCAAGCTCAATCTGAGGCTCCACTACTTTGGCTGCTGCTCGGGCTCTAGGCTGAGCCCTGCCCCTAACCCGGCCTCGACCTCGACCTCTGCCCCTCGTAGGAGCTGCCATTGGGGGCTCTGGTTGCTGCTCAGCTGAGGAAGCGGTACGTGTTCTCTCCATCTGCGAGAGAATAAGAGTAGAAGATTCCAATCAGTATTAAGAAGACAAAATTGCATGACAGAGAAGAATAAAAGTGAAATTTGTTCCTAAACTTCATAGCCTCTAGAAGATAAGCACAGACGTCTCCGCACCGATCCTCCAGACTCTACTAAGCTTGCTCATGAATCGTGAGACCTAGGCAACCTAGTGCTCTAATACCAACTTGTAACGACCCAAAATTCCCACCGTCGGGACCATGATGGCGCCTAACATTTCACTTGCTAGGCAAGCCAACATTAGAGAATCATTAAACCAATCCTTATTCCATTTAGTAAATAATAACAATTTAGCTAAGATGAAATAATATAAAAACGGCGTTAATTACTACCACCCGAATCTGGAGTCACAATTCACGAACTTCTAAGATTTCACTACAAGCAAATATCTGAAGAAAATACAACTGTCTTCGATACAAATGAAACAATAAAGGAAATGCATAGAAGGGGACGCCAGGGCCTGCGGACGGCAACAGGACTACCTTGGGTGTCCAAACGGATTAAGCCAGCAGCTAGACTCAGGGTCAACTTGGTCTGGTACCAAGATCTGCACAAAAAATGCAGAGTGCAGCATCAGTACAACCGACCCCATGTACTGGTAAGTGTCGAGTCTAACCTCGGTGAAGTAGTGACGAGGCTAGGACAAGACACCTACAAATAAACGTGTACAATATATCAATTTATACAACAATAACAACAATTAAAGAAGCAAGGCAAGAAATATTGGGAAAGGGACATGCCTAGGGGATTACATGGCGAGGAATCACAACAGGAATGAGAACATGATCAATCGATATATCTTTAATAGAAAGAAACAAGTAAACACAATAAAGGAAAGTGCACGGCATCACCCTTCGTGCTTTTACTCTCAACCTCACCATAAGAAACAATAGGAAAGTGCACGGCATCACCCTTCATGCTTTTACTCTCAACCTCACTATAAGAAACAATAGAAACGGCATGACATCACCCTTTGTGTATTAACACTCTCATAACATGGCACGACATCACCCTTTGTGCATTATCACTCACTCACAAAATGTTGCGCGGCATCACCCTTCGTGCTTTAACACTCTCCCTCACCAAGATAATGAACAATAACAACAGGGAGATAGAAATATCAAGAACAAGTTTTACTTCAACATTCAATTCCACGTTAATAACCTCAACTTTGAGTCAATACTCAATCAATACCAATTTCCATAGAACATAATCAGAGTTTTTCAACATAACGAATAGCTAGTCTAATCATGAACAATATGATCAAGGAATACCATGATTACAATAATAAGACTCACTCGCATGTTATGACTTGACAACAACTCATAGGTACTCATCACCTCACCTATACGTTGTACTCGACATACAAACACATAGCAAATACGCACATAATACCTAATCCCTCAAGGCAAGGTTAACCACGACACTTACCTCGCTCCGAAGGCCACTCAATACTCAATCTTTTCATTTCACACAAACATCTAGACCAATAGAATCTAGCAAATTTCCAACCAAACAATTCAATTTAAGCTTTAGGAACTACCCACGATTGCAAAAAATTCAATTTAGGCCATTTTTGAAAAAAGTCAACACCCGGGCCCACTTTGTCCAAACCCAAAATTTGGACCAAAACCCGATTACCCATTCAGCCCCGAGCCTGGATATACATTGGTTTTGGAATCCGACCTCAATTTGAGGTCTATATCCCCAAATTTAGAAATCCCTAGTTTTTACCCAAAAATTCCCAATCCCACCATGAAAACCTTAGATTTTAGGTTGAAATCTTGTAAAATGTAGTGAAAGATTGAAAGAGACTAGTTTAGAATCACTTACCTAAGATTTGGGGAAGAAATGGTCTGTAGAAAATCGCCTCTTGTGTTTTAGGTTTTGAAGATTTAGGAAATGAATCAAAAATCCCGTCCAAAAGTCATTTTGATCAGCTGCAGATGTCGCATTTGTGACCTGGACTTCGCAAATGCGAGAAAAGTATCGCAAATGCGAACTGCTCGCATCTCTGTTTCCTTCACAAATACGAACCATTTGTTCGCAATTACGAACATTGAACCATCACACATGCGACGAAAATCTCGCAAATGCGAGAATCCCAGTACTAGTCAGTTTTCGCAAATGCGAACAACCGTTCGCAAATTCGGCCTATGATGATCGCAATTGCGATCTTGAACTTCGCAAATGCGATGCGCCAGACGCAATTGCGAAGTCTGTAGACCTTAAGCACACCAGCTATGATTTCAATGTTCAATTCACTCCATAGCCTATTCGAAACTCACCCGAGCCCTCGGGGCTCTAAACCAAAGGTGCACACAAGTCTAAAAACATCATATAAACTTGCTCGCATGATTAAATCGCCAAAATAACACCTACAACTACGAATGTAGCACCAAATCTAATGAAATTTTCAAGACCACTTTAAAATTCCTATTTTTACAACCGGACGCCCAAATCGCGTCAAACCAACTCTATTTCTCACCAAATTTCACAGACAAGTCTTAAATATTATAATGAACCTGTACCGGGCTCCGGAACCAAAATACGGACCCGGTACTAACAATGCCAAACATCAATCAATTCTTAAACATATTAGATTTTCAGACTTTTAATTTTCATCAAGAATTCACAACTCGAGCTAGGGACCTCCGAATTCGATTCTGGGCATACGCCCAGGTCCCATATTTCATTACGGACCCACCGGAACCATCAAAACATGGGTCCGGGTCTGTTTACTCAAAACATTGACCGAAGTTAACTAAAATTAACTTTTAAGGTAAAAATTTTTATTTTCATCAATCTTTAACATAAAATCTTTCCAGAACACGCCCGAACTGTGCACGCAAATCGAGGAGGGTAAAAATGAGACTTTTTAAGGCTTAAGAGCGCATAATCGTGTTCTAAAACATAAGATGACCTTTTGGGTCATCACATTCTCCGCCTCTAAAACAATCATTCGTCCTCGAATGGACATAGAAAAGTACCTGGGCTGGTGAAAAGATGTGGATATCTACTCCGCATGTCTGACTCGGACTCCCAAATAGCTGCCTCGACGGGCTGACCTCTCCACTACATTCCAATTGAAGGGTAACTCTTTGATCTCAACTGGCGAACCTGCAGGGCTAGAATAGCCACCGGCTCCTCCTCGTATGTTAAATTGTTGTCCAACTGGACAGAGCTGAAATCTAACACATGGGACGGATCATGGTGATACTTTCAACACATGGAACACCGGATGAACGGATGATAACCCCGGTGGCAACACAAGCCTCTAAGCCACCTCTCCCACTCTCTCCAGAATCTCAAAAGGTCTGATATACCTAGGGCTCAACTTGCCCTTATTTTCGAACCTCATTACACCCTTCATGGGTGATACCCGAAGCAACACTCTCTCCCCGACCATGAATGCAACATCACGAACTCTGCGGTCGGCATAACTTTTCTGCCTGGACTGAGCTGTGTGAAGTCGATCCTGAATAATTTTGACCTTATCCAAGGCATCCTGTACTAAGTCTGTGCCCAACAACCGAGCCTCCCCCGGCTCAAACCACCCAACTGGCGACCGACACCGCCTACCATATAGTGCCTTATAGGGAGTCATCTGAATACTCAACTGGTAGCTGTTGTTGTAGTCGAACTCTGCAAGGGACAAGAACTGATCCCACGATCCTCCAAAGTCTATAACACATGCGCGGATCATATCCTCCAAGATCTGAATAATGCGCTCGGACTGTCCGTCCGTCTGAGGATGAAACGCTGTCCTCAACACAACTGGCATTCCCAACTCACGGTGTACTGCCCTCCAGAAGTGAGAGGTGAACTGCGAACCTCGATTAGAAATGATAGACACGGGCACACCGTGAAGACGGACGATCTCGCAGATGTAAATAACTGCCAACCGCTCTGAGGAATAGGTAACTGCCATAGGAATGAAATGCGCTGACTTCGTGAGCCTGTCCACAATAACCCAAATGGCATCGAACTTCCTCTGAGTCTGTGGGAGTCCAACAACGAAATCCATAGTGATACGCTTGCATTTCCACTCAGGAATCTCTATCTTCTGAAGCAAGCCACCAGGTTTCTGGTGCTCGCAGAATGAGATTGTTTTAAGGCTTAAGAGCGTAGAATCGAGTTCTAAAACATAAGATGACCTTTTGGGTCATCACATTTGACTGGAGGGTTGACATTTTTGATATCCAATTCTAAAAATTTTAATAGGTCTGTTATGTCATTTATGACTTGTGTGCAAAATTTGAGGTCAATCGGACTTGATTTGATAAATTCCGGCGTCGTTTGTGGAAACTTGAAATTTCAAAGTTCATTAGGCTTGAATCTATGTGTGATTCATGTTTTTTTAGTGTTGTCGGATGTGATTTTAAGACTCGAATAAGTTTGTATGATGTTTTAGTCAACCCCCCGGTCATCTTTGACCGGGGGTCATCACATTTGACCTTTTGGGTCATCACATTTGACCGTGGAATTGACTTTGAATCCATTTGAATTCATTATTTAATGGGTGAATTAAGTTGGAAAATTTAGAAAACCCTCTTGGTTTAAATTAAAAATTTGAGGGTCGAGTTGAGGTCGGATTTTGATAAAATTGGTATGGTTAGACTCTGGTTGATTGGGCTTTCGGATTTTGTAACTTTTGTAAGGTTTCGAGACGTGGGCCCCACAAGCGATTTTTGAGCTAAATTTCGGATTTTTATGGAAAATTATCATTTTCTTATGGAATTAATTCCAATAAATTTTATTGACTGAATCAAATTATTTGTGGCTAGATTCGAGGCGTTTGGAGGCCAATTCGCGAGGCAAAGGCTTAGCGGAATAAGAATTTCACGGTTTGAGGTAAGTAACTATTATAAATATGGTCTTGAGGGTATGAAACCCCAAATTTTTGTGTCATGTGATTATTTTGGAGGTGACGCACATATCAGGTGGCGGGCGTGTGGGCGTGCACCGAGAGAATTGTGACTTGGTCCGTCCTGTAAAACTGTAAAGTTGAATAACTTGTTGTTAGCTATATGCTCTCTACGTGTTGTGGAAATTTGACCGTAAGTCATGTTAGAAACCATGTTTAGGCTATATGTTGGTACTGTTGGGACCGACAGAGGTCGTGTACATGTTGAATTATCTTTTAAATTGTTGTTTTGTAATCAGTTACAGTTTACTTATTTATTTTATCTCAGTCTCTATTGTTCATTATTGATGCATCATATTATTGTTATTTGGGCTGAGTATCATGACTATTGAGAGCCCGAGAGATTGGAGAGATTTATGACTGAGTAAGGCCGAGGGCCTGATTGTGAGATATTATACTATAGCACGTGAGTTGTCTGTGCGGATCCTTGAGTTATCCGTACGGATCCAGATATTAATACTATAGCACGTGAGTTATCCGTGCGGATTATAGCGCTTGGGCTGTAGGAGCCCCTCCGGAGTCTGTACACCCCCAGTGAGCGCGGGTACCCATTGAGCGTGAGTGCTGAGGGCTGAGAGCCGAGTGGTTGAGCTGTTGTGACGAGTTGTGTGACTGTTGCCCTGAGAGGCTATACTTGTTTTTCATTTGTTGTTGTACTTAGTTGCTATTTGTCATTGTTGTGAAACTTTCTGAAAGATTTTATATCCGGATTACGTGAACTTGAACTGTATAAATTGATTTGACTTAAACTGCTGGATTTGAAAGCATGTCTATTCTCTGTTGTAATTACTGAAAATGAACTATAACTGTGTAGCTCGTCACTATTTTCAGTTCCTTATTTATTATTGTTACTTACTAAGTCGGTTGTACTCATACTACACCCTGCACTTCGTGTGCAGATCCAGGTGATCTCGGATATAGTGGGTGTTGATTCTTTCACACAATCAATTTTTTGGAGTTTCAGAGGTAGCTGCCATGTTTCGCAAACCTTGTCTCTCCTTCCCTATCTTTGTTTTTTGTTTATTGCATTTGGTCTCAAATTATTATAGACCGTATTCTCCAGACTTGTAATATATAGATGCTCATGTACTCAGTGACACCAGGTTTTGGGGAGTGTTCGTATCAGTATTTGTGGGATTTTGTATTATATTTAAATATTATGTTTTTCAAACTTAAAGGAAATCAGGGGTTATTGATGTTAGCGCCTTACATAGTATTGAGATAGGCGCCATCACGACAGGTCAGATTTTGGGTCGTGACAAGTTAGTATCAGAGCTTTAGGTGACATAGGTCTCACGAGTCATGAGAAGGTTTAGTAGAGCCTTGTGGATCGGTACGGAGACATCTGTACTTATCTTTGAGAGGCTGCCAAACCCTTAGGAAATTTTCCCTTTCTTGTATTCTATCGCGCGGAATTGATTCAACTTAAAACATAACTCTTTGAATTCCTTCCACGTATTCGTGTGTGTATGTGAGCGCTCAGTATCAATTATGCACCACTGGCTTATGATTCTATGAACGAGGTTTGAGATGTGTATTTTGTATTTTGTTGATGGTCCAGTCTGGAGGACTTGAGGCCAGGGTTAGACCGCAGCTTAAGCTCGGTAGCTTCAGTTGTAACGTGTACATTTGGACTCATATATTCGGTAATGTCCCTACGAGTGAAATTTGTGGCTCGATGAGCGGTGAAAATGACTATATGATGAGTATGATGTAAATGTGGCATGTGTGAGGTGGGATGAATGAGACGGATAAAATTACTTGTGACTCAAGAGTCAGCTATTGGGTACTTGATACCTGTTTTGATGTGACATACAGTCTGGAGTTGTGAGTGCGTTGAGGGATCTATCATGTTGTTTAATTATGGAGCGAAGTAGATTTTCATGTGGTGTTGATGAGTTCAAACCCAAAAATATTAAGTGATTCTGTGGTAATTGTGGGTGCGAAAGGGTATAACAAGATGCCAATTTGAGATTAAGCAAGTGGGTTATCTCCTGCGGAGTAATCTATGTAGGTGTGCTCCTTATAATGTTGAGTGGAGAGTTTTGTTTCTACCAGCGGGGCATATATGTTGAGATTTGAATTTGAATCTGGCTGAGAAAGTTGACTTGATTGTTACGAGAATAAATGCGAACTTAGCGGATGATTGAGGTATTTTATGGTGGGTGTTGCATAAGCTTGAGAAGAATTTTCGTTGAACTGATAGCAATATTATGGCAGTAATAAAGTATGGGTATTATGAGTTATCGAGTGTTTTGTTCTATGGCTTTGAGCCAAGCGGGGGAGTCTGCTATTGACAATTCAATTTCATGGATATATGTTAAATTTTAGTTTTGGTCTGAGGCATACTTGAGGTTTAGTTATGACTTACAAAGGTGGAGATGGAGGATGACTCAGGTAAGTAAATTCCTGGATACGGGTTACATTGCACTTTATGAAAAATATGAAAGTTATGGAATGATTAAGTTGTTATTTTGAAGGATGTGGTGCACACGGAGTATGAATTTTATTGGTCATGTTAAGGCAGGGTTACTTATTTGAGTGTTGATTGTTCTAAAGGAGCACATGTCTTTCGGCCCGTTTGGGGCTGGGTAAATTAGATTTGAGCAGAGTGGATGACTATCGAGAGGGTTCTAAGGGATTCAAAATGTATATGTGGAAATTGAAATTTTTTTGAATTTGTATATCACTAGAATCAGTTACTTACATTGGAAGGTATCGGGACGTGCGGTAATTCTGTTTGACTATGGATTCTACATTTCAGTATAAGAAAGAAAAGAGGAACAATTTTAAATTCGCAAACGGTATTTGTAGAGTGAGTGTTACGGTTGGGGTATTTATGAAGGTGCTTAAGAATAATACAATGGCTTATGGGCCTTAGGGCGATGTGGTTTTATGTTAGGATTTCTTATAGTGAGCTTTGGGTAAGGATAATAGTGTTTTGACAAGGAGAAATGTCAACCTGAGGGTGATTCAGAAGAAACTCGGAGAAAATAGGACAAATGGGTAACATGCTAGATCAGTATGGTAATAGTATGCTCGGTTCTTTTGGTTCTTATGATGATATGGGGCTTTACAGGTGTTTTGTGGCAATACTCTTGGATTTGGCAACTTGTGTGGCTTGGTGAAGTTAGAGGAATTCAGTTCTAATAGCTTGGTTATGTGCAAATGGATTTCAAAGTGTTCATGATGGTTTCTACCATAGTTTGAACCGTATATTTTCTGCCAGTGTATGGAACGTGTTGTGTATTGTGATTTCCTCCTGGAAAGAAGCAAGAAAGAGGTTTCTAACTAATAAAGTATGTAATTTGCTGGTGACTCAGAGTTGATAATGGGATTCTTGTGCTTTTCACATGATGGCATAATAGATGTGGTGTATTGTGCGGGATTATGATTTACATGTACAAGGGGATAGTTCAGTCTTGAAGAGAAGGTAACGAATGTTGGACAACATGGACAGTTGCAGATATTTCGATGAATGTTATAACTGCTCGGTAATTCCTGAGAAGGGTGCGCATTTCAGAAGGCGCGTTGTGTTTTGACTTCCGGATGTTCATCGGTATTGCATTACTCACCTAGTTGATAGACTGTTGTTATTCAAATTATTGCTATGTGGCACGGAAGAATTATGAAAGTATTCCTCATGGGATTATCGTGAATGGAAGATGTGTTAGTCATTTTAGTGTTGGATTTGGGATCAGTTACGGTGATTCATGTGTTTGATGAATTTGGAGACTAGAAGTTCTCAAAAGTATATTGTTTTGGGGTTGCGACCTATTTGAGGTGACTGTTTTATTTAAAACTCGGTGGAGGCACTAGTTGCGTTAATTATTTGTGATAGCTATGCGCTATGAGTGCGCATATATGTGAGGTTTGAGCCCATGTGCGGGCATTAGATCAAGTATTCATACTTGGAAGAATGCTTAGGCTATAATATGCCTAGAGTTGACTGTTAAGCGTAAAGTTATAACTTTTCCTGTATTCGTACCTTTGTTGAGAACTATCTGGGCTATACTTGAGGTTACAAGGAAGATGATTCCCTATTCTGCGTTAAAAATTGCCGATTTGAAGTGTGATAGCAGACTTTGCACATGCTTAACACTATGGCGTGTTATTTATACCAGTCCAGGAGCATGAGGATCTTATTTCATTATCATAAACGAGTGTACTTGTTTAATTGCTCTTGTATGATATGCTGGGACTGGAGGCCTGTGACCATGCCGGGCGATTAAAATTATTGGCACGTGAGTTGTCCGTGCCGTGTGTGGGAATTGTATTTCTATGATAATTTATCTGATTCATTAATTTCCTTCCTCTACAATTGTGCATATGCACCTACGGTTATCCTCTTCACGAAATTTGAGGAGTTTGTTGTAACATTGTGGTTGTGGTGGTGCTTGTTGAACTTACAATATGGTTCTCATCCTTGAGACATCTCCCATAATTGGGTACACGGATTGCGCAATTGTGGCTGGAGTTATATTGATGTGGCGTGTCTGTGGAATAGTTTTGTTTAATAATATAAGGTCATTGGACCTAGAATGGGTACTATCAGGTTGATTACGGTATATCCGGGAGGATAATATTGAAAGTCAGCTTAGAAAATGATTATGGTTCTAGTTGGGGCAAGAAAGCTCCATGACTTGTTGCTCTGATAAGGGGTCATGAGATTTATGCATGTTTCTTTTATTATCAGTAGTGCCGAAGGTTTTTGGAACGAGGTTTGGCTTGATATGAGGTTTTATACTAGTACTTGATGCATTTATTTTCCCCGCTTGCAAATCATACATGCGACGCGATCAAACATAAATTTAAGGAATTACCCCGCTCGCGAATCATACATGCGACGCGGTTACACAAAGATCTCATTAATGTTTATAGTACTCTCACATTCTTTTCAAAATACGACATTCAAATGAAAACTTTTAAGATCCCATTATTTTTCCTCAATTCCAAATTCCTTTTTTATTGAAAAATTTAATAAGCACACTCTATTCCGCCCTTGTCAAGGCAAACAATATACATAAAGCAATAATCATATCAACAAGGCATGGTGTAAGCCTAAGACTACCCGAACATATTAGGAATAGTAGCTACGTACGGACTCTCGTCACTCCGTGCGTATGTGGCCCCCCACAAACAACAATACATATTCATTTAGTTTACCTATGGGGTAATTTCCCTCTTACAAGGTTAGAAAGGAGACTTACCTCGTCTCAAAGCCTACTTCCCAATTCAAAGACACGCTCAAATCTCTAAATTTGATGCCAAACGACTCGAAGCTAGTCAAACATTACATGAACTAATCAATCTATGCTCAAAGGTTCATAATTCTACCATTTAAGTGATTACCCAACTTAAATTGCAAGATTCCTAAAATTTACTCCGGGCCCACATGCTCGGATTTGCAGAAATATTTAAAGAAAGTTGTTATCCATAACCTTAGGAACATAAATATCTGATTTTTACTAAATTCCATAACGAATTTCGTGGTTAAATCCCATTTTTATCAAAAACTGAGGTTTTCATCTAAACCCGCAATTTTCACTAATATACATGTTATAATCTACCCATAAACCATGTATTTAACTCACAATTTGATAGCAATTACTTACCTCAACTAGTTGATGGAAATCTCCTCTTTAACCAGCTCAAATATCTCCCCCAAGAAGAGTAAGAAGTGAGCAAAAGTGCTCAGAGTCCGATTTAAAACACACTGCCCTTCAGCGACATCCACATCTGCAGTTAAATTGGCACACTTGCGGCTCCGCTTCTACGGACAACTCGCACAGATGCGGACCAAAGCCAGGCTGCCACATCTCGCTTCTGCGCCCGGGTGATCGCACATGCGGCCACGCATCAGTGACAAACGACGTGCATCTGCGACACTTTCCGCTCCTGCGATGCCTGCCTTCACACCTGCGCTTTCGCAGGTGCGGTCCTTCTTCCACTTCTGCGATGGCTAGGCAGCCTATGCTGGGACACACCTGCGAGCTCGCACCTGTGGCTGACCAAGCGCAGGTGCGATTATGACAGCAGCTGGAGCTTCATCTTTGGCTTCTAAATTCCAACTTGGTCCGAGCCTCGTCCGATTGACACTCAGGGCCCCCGGGACCCCGTCCTAACGTACCAACAAGTTTGAAATCAGAAAACGGACTCGCTCAAACTCTCGGAACGCCCGAAAAAACATTAAAACTAAGAATCACACCCTAAAACCAATTGAATCAAACTTAAGAACTTCAAGTTCTTCAATTTACTTCTAATGCACCGAAACGTACTTATACTACTCGGAATGACACC
This sequence comes from Nicotiana tabacum, assembly GCF_000715075.1. Classification (NCBI taxonomy): domain Eukaryota; kingdom Viridiplantae; phylum Streptophyta; class Magnoliopsida; order Solanales; family Solanaceae; genus Nicotiana; species Nicotiana tabacum. The sequence goes on along the minus strand of NC_134102.1, from coordinate 6,886,386 downwards.
AAATTTTGTGTGCAAGTCCTAAATGACACTACAGAACTATTCCCGGTCTCAGAATTCCGATTTGAACCTCGATATCACCAAAACCCGCTCCAAACCAAATTTTAAAGAACTTCTAAAACCTTTAAGAACCAACTTTCACTATTGGGCACCAAAACACTCTCGGGTCATCCAAAACCCGATCCGAACATACGCCTAAGTCCAAAATCATCATACGAACCTATTGGAACCGTTAAATCCCGATTCCGAGGTCATTTACTCAAAATGTTGACCGAAGTCAAACTTGGCCTTTCAAGCCAACCTTAAGGAACCTAGTGTTCCGATTTTAACACAAACTCTAACAAATCCCAAACCAACCGCCCCCGCAAGTTATAAATCAGTAAAAGCATGCACGGGAAGTCATTTTTAGGGGAACAGGGTTCTAGAAAGCAAAATGACCGGTCGGGTTGTTACATTCTCCACCTCTTAAACAAACATTCGTCCTCGAACGGGTTTAGATTCATACCTGATGTGCTGAATAAGTGTGGATATCTGCTCCGCACGTCCTCCTCGGACTCCCAGGTCGCCTCCTCAACTGGTTGGCCCCTCCACTGAACCTTTACCGCGAAAATCCTCTTGGATCTCAACTAGCTATCCTGCCTAGCAACAATAGCAATTGGCTCCTCCTCATAACCCAAGCTCTCATCTAGCTGAATAGTGCTGAAGTCTAACACATGTGACAAGTCTGCATGATACCTCCGGAGCATAGACACGTGAAAAATTGGATGAACCCCTGATAGGCTGGAAGGTAAAGCAAGCTCATAAGCAACCTCCCCAACTCGCCTCAACACCTCAAATTGGCCTATAAACCTTGGGCTCAACTTGCCCTTCTTTCTGAATCTCATAATACCCTTCATCGGCGAGACTTTCAAGAGAACCTTCTCGCCTACCATAAATGATACATCATGCACCTCCTGATCTGCATAACTCTTCTGCTTGGACTGTGCTGTGCGAAGTCGCTCCTGAATCAACTTTACCTTTTCCAAGGCATCAGTACCATATAACCTAGCCTCATCGGGCTCAAACCACACGATGGGAGAACGACATCGCCGACCATGTAAAGCCTAAAATGGAGCCATCTCGATGTTGGACTGATAACTGTTGCTGTAAGCAAACTCGGCCAATGGCAAGAACTGATCCCACTATCCCCCAAAGTCAATTACACATGATCTCAGCATGTTCTCCAATATCTGAACTATCCGCTCTGACTGCCCGTCGGTCTGTGGATGAAACATTGTGCTGAGCTCTACACAGGTCCCCAACTCAATATGTACGGCCCTCCAGAAATGTGAAGTGAACTGAGGGCCTCTATCTGATATGATGGAAATAGGCACACCGTGCAACCGAACTATCTCCTTAATATAAATCTGGGTTAATTTCTCTGAAGTATAGGTAGTCACAATCGGAACTGTGCCGACTTTGTCAATTTGTCGACAATGAACCAAACTGCATCAAACTTCCGCAATGTCTGTGGCAATCCAACTACGAAGTCTATAGTGATGCGCTCCCATTTCCACTCAAGTATAGTCATCTACTGAAGTAGGCCACCTGGCCTTTGGTGCTCATACTAAACCTGCTGGCAATTTAGATACTAGCTACATACTCCAGTATGTCTTTCTTTATCTGCCACCACCAATAATGCTATCTCAGGTCACGATACATCTTCGTAGCACCTAGATGAATAGAATACCGAGAACTGTGTGCCTCATCTAGGATCCTCTCCCTCAAGCCATCGACATCAGGAACTCATAGATGACCCTAGAGTCACAGAACACCATCCTTGCCAATAGAAACTTCTTTAGCACCACCCTAAAGTACCGTCTCTCTAAGAACTGCCAAGTGCGGATCATCAAACTGCCGGGCCTTGATCTGCCCCAATAATGAAGACTGAGCAACAACACATGCAACAACCTGACTGGGCTCTGAAATATCCAACCTCACAAGTCTGTTAGCCAAGGACTGAATGTCCAAAGCTAGTGGCCTCTCCTCTGCCGAAATAAATGCCAAGCTACCCATACTCTATGCCTTCCTACTTAAAGCATCCACGACCACATTTGCCTTGCCCGGATGATAAAGAATGGTGATGTCATAATCCTTCAGTAACTCAAGCCATCTACGCTGTCTCAAATTGAGATCCATTTGCTTGAACAAATGCTGTAAGCTGCGATGATTAGTATACACCTCACATGGTACCCCATACAGATAATGCCTCCATATCTTAAAAGCATGAACAATCACGGCTAACTCCAAATCGTGCCTAGGGTAATTCTTCTCATGAATCTTTAGCTGACGCGAAGCATATGTAATAACTCAGACCAACGGAACGGAGCACCCTTCTGGGTCAATCTAGTCAAAGGTGCTGCAATGGATGAAAATCCCTCCACATATTAGTGATAATAGCCTGCTAACCCCAAGAAACTCCTAATCTCAGTCGCCGAAGTGGGACGAGGCCAACTCTGAACTGCCTCAATCTTCTTGGGATCCACTTTAATACCTTCTCCTGATACAACATGCCCCAAGAATGCCACAGACTCTAACCAAAACTCACATTTGGAGAATTTAGCATATAGCTCCTACTCTCGCAATGTCTGAAGTGCCACTCTCAAATACTGCTCATGCTCCCCCAGGCTACGTGAGTAAATCAGGATGTCATCAATGAATAAAATAATAAAGGAATTGATATAAGGCCTAAACACTTTGTTCATCAAATCCATGAATGTTGCTGGGGCATTAATCAAGCCGAAGGACATCACTAGAAACTCATAGTGACCATATCTGGTATGGAAGGCAGTCTTCGGAACATCTGAGTCTTGAATCTTTAACTGATGGTACCCCGATCTCAAGTCGATCTTAGAAAACACCCTAGCACCCTGCAACTGGTCGAACAAATCATCGATACACGATAGCGGGTACTTGTTCTTGATGGTAACCTTATTCAACTGGCGGTAATCAATGCACATCCGCATAGTCCCATCTTTCTTCTTCACAAATAACACCGGTGCACCCCAAGGCGATACACTTGGTCTCACAAACCCCTTTGCTTACAACTCCTCAAGATGTTCCTTCAACTCCTTCAATTCTTTTGGAGCCATACGGTACGGTGGGATAGATACAGGATGGGTGCCTGGAGCCAAATCAATATGGAAATCAATATCACGATCTTGCAGCATACTTGGAAGGTCAGAAGGAAACACATCAGCGAACTCCCTGACTACTGGCACTGAATCAATCGTCGGAGACTCTGCGGTGGTGTCCCAAACATAAGCTAGATAAGCCAAACAACCCTTCTCGGCCATATGTTGAGCCTTCAGAAAAGAAACGACCCAACTAGCTGTACTAACCGAGGAACCCTTCCACTCCAATCTCGGTAATTCTGGCATTGCTAAGGTAATAGTCTTGGCATGACAATCAAGGATGGCGTGGTATGGGGATAACCAGTCCATGCCCAGGATGACCACAAAGTCGATCATATCAAGTAGCAGAAGGTCTTCCCTAGTCTTGTAACTACAGAATGTGACCACACAGGACGGATAGGTCCGGTCCACAACCACAGAATCGCCCACATGAGTGGGCACATAAATAGGAGTAACCAAGAACTCACTAGGAACATCCAAGAAATGAGAAAACATAGATGATACATATGAATAGGTAGATCCTGGATCAAATAACACTGAAGCATCCCTACCACAGACAGAAACAATACATGTGATCACGGCATCTGAGGCCACTGCATCTGGTCTGGCCAGAAATGCATAGAATCTAGCTGGGGCACCACCTGACTGGCCCCCGCCTGCCTGACCTCCATCTCTAGGACGGCCTCTACCCACCTGCCCTCCACCTCTAGGCGGTCGGAACACTGGTGCGGCTGCTGGAGCTAAAATCATAGGCTGCTGACACTGCTGTACTGCCTTGCCCGAAGCCTGGGGCAGGATCTCTTCATGTGACCCAGATCTCCACACTCATAATAACCTCTCGGTACCATAGACTGCTGCCCCGAAGTCTGAACCTGATGGCCTGAATACCCACTAGAAGAACCCTGAATGGCTGGTGGGTGGTATGAACTCTCTGGCTTGGCGCTAAAATAAGCACTAGAAGAACCTTGATTAACTAGTGGGTGATAAGAACTCTCTGACATAGCACTAAAATAGGGTCACGCCGGAGCACCCCGAGGAGGTGGTGGTGCTGAATATGTGGGCCTACTAGGCTAACCCCTCCCGATCTGACCTCTGCCCCTAGCCGGGGCACCTCTAAACTATCCAGAGAAATGGGCCCTCTTTTCCTGTTGCATCTACTCTCTACCCCTCTGGCGGTAGCCCTCAATCCTCCGAGCAATCTCCACTACTAGCTTATAACCAGTGCCCATCTCAACCTCGCGGTCCATATTAGCCCAAATATTGGGGTGCAACCCTGCAACAAATCTCTGCACCCTCTCTGCGTCCGTAGGAAGTATCATAAGTGCATGGAGAGAAAACTCAGAAAACCTAGCCTCATAGTCGGTCACTGACATCTGACCCTGCTCAAGCTGCTCAAACTGATACCGCAAATCTTCCCTCTCGGAGGGTGGAATATACCTATCCAAGAAAAGCTATGTGAACTGGCTCCAAGTCATGGGAGGAGAACCTACTGGTCTGCCAAGAAGATACGACTGCCACCATCTACGGGCCCTGCCCTTCAACTGGAAAGTAGTGAAGTCAACCCCATGAGGCTCTAGTATCCCCATGTTGTGCAGTTTGTCCCTGCACCTATCAATGAAATCCTGGGCATCCTCATGATGCTCGCCCCCAAAGACGGGAGAGTGTAACCTAGTCCATCTATCCAATAACTTCTGTGGATCACCGTCCGCAGTCAGTCTAGGCTTAGGTGCAGCTGCCGCAACTGGCTGGACTCCGCCCACGGTTAGTACACCCGGGGTATGATATACCGCAGCTGCTTGCCCAGGAGCCTGAACAGTAGGGGTATGTGCTCCCCCTCCTGCCTAAGATGTGGTTGGGTCCACTGGAAATAAACCAGCCCGAGTCATGGTGTCCATGAACCGCATCATACGGCCCATGACCTCCTAAAAGCCCGGTGCTGTCATGAAATCTACCGTGGCTGGCTCTGCAGCAGGCACTTTGCCCTTCTCCTCAATAATGGGATCCTTCACCAGATCCGCTGGTGGTGCTACTGGGGCAGCTCTGGGTCTCCCTCGTCCCCTACCTCGGGCCAGTGCCCGTCCCGGCCTATGCCTCGGCCTCTAGCAACGGGGGGAGCAGCTCCTCCCGGGTCTGGAATGTTTGTCGTGCACGTCCTCACCATCTGTGAGAGAATAGAAGAATGAAATTTAGTATACTATCAATTGCACGATAGGAGATGAATAATGAGTAGTTTCCTAACACCCCATAGCCTCTCGAAGATAAGTCTGGACGTCTATGCACCCATTCGCAAGACTTAACTAGGCCTGCCCATCGGCAGATCCGATCAGTCTCGTGATGAAGAGAAGCCTTTTCCGATGTTGAAAGGTATCGTCACGACAACTCAATTTGTCCGGTCCGGGGCGATCCAGTCACCCGGAGTTCAAGCGCAATTCCAACTCGGCCAGAGAATCAAAGGACATATGGTATGTCTTTCTATCCATCCTGATTGTTGGATTGAAATAGAAATAAGACTTTATGCGAGCAAGGTTCAAAACAAATTATCCGTCCTTCTATCAATCGAGAAAAGAAGCTCTCAACCGAATAAGGAGAGGTTTTAGGCGGCTTTTGGCTTTTCGTTCTTTCTGCTGCAGCTGTTTAGCTATATTCATCTCCTTTTCTTAGTCCCCATCAGGAAAGAAAGCTCTAGAGTTCAAGGCTTCCTTGATTGGTACTACTGGCTTGTCCATCTACTGGGTGGGACTACTCCGACTTGTGATATCTACGTGAACCTAGTGCTCTAATACCATGTTGTCATAACTCAACTCCATGTCAGGCCGTGATGGCGTCCAGCACCGTTGCTGGACAAGCCAACAGTGAACAACTTAGTGATTTCACATTCTTCTTCTTTTGTTTATTAAGAAATTCCAACATTTAGCTTTACTTACATTCAAGGCATTTAATGAATAAAGGATTTTTAAGGCAAATAAACGAAAACATCTAAAAGCAGTTATAGCTATTGAATTACAACCCAAAATCAAAGTCTACTAATACGTGCTAAGATCTGGTGTCACAAGTGTGTGGGCAACTAGTAGAATATACAAAAGATGACTATCCTACTGTCTGAAATAGAATAAACAGATAAAAGTAAAAGAGAAACTCCGGCATGCTACTGAACGGCTTAGAAGGGCAGCTCACCGTGAAGTCTCGGTCAAAAATCAGGTATGCGCGTTAGGCGGGTAACTAGATGCACCAGCCTCAGATCCTGTACAATTAAGTATAGAAGCATAGTATGAGTACATAAATAATATGTACCCAGTAAGTATCCCGCCTAATCTCGAAGAAGTAGTGACGAAGGGTCGACTTGAAACTTACTAGGCCAATAATAATGTAATAAAAGTATTATGCTAAGCATGGATATCATGAATGATACTGTCAGTTCAACAACATGAAGAGATAAGTCCTTCTTTCATAATTATAACATAAATTTTAGTAATTCCATTTAGCAACTTACATTTCAAGGCATTTAAGCAGAATAAACCATGGAGAATTTCCAAATAATTAGTATGCGCAATTATGCCGAGGTCATACGGCCCGATCCAACGAAATATTTAAATTGTGCATTGCCGAGGGTCGAACGGCGTGAACCATAGATCCATCTATTTTTCCCGCTCGTGAATCATACATGCGACGTGGTCAAACATAAATTCAAGGAATTAACCCTCTCGCGAATCATACATGCGACGCGAACACAAAGATCTCATAAATTTTTATAGTACTCTCCCATTCTTTTCAAAATACGACATTCAAATGAAAACTTTTAAGATCACATTATTTTTCCTCAATTCCAAAATCCTTTTTTTTGAAACATTTAATAAGCACACTCCATTCCGCCCTTCTCAAGGCAAACAATATACATAAAGCAATAATCATATCAACAAGGCATGGTGTAAGCCTAAGACTACACGGACATAACAGGAATAGTAGTTACGCACGGACTCTCATCACTCTGTGCGTACGTGGCCCCCCACAAACAACAACACATATTCATTTAGTTTACCTATGGGGTAATTTCCCTCTTACAAGGTTAGAAAGGAGACTTACCTCATCTCAAAGCCTACTTCCCAATTCAAGAACATGCTCAAATCTTTAAATTTGACGCCAAACGACTTGAAGCTAGTCAAACATTACATGAACTAATCAATCTATGCTCAAAGGTTCATAATTCTACCATTTAAGTGATTACCCAACTTAAATTGCAAGATTCCTAAAATTTACCCCGGGCCCACATGCTCGGATTTGCGGAAATATTTAAAGAAAGTTGTTACCCATAACCTTAGTAACATAAATATCTGATTTTTACTAAATTCCATAACAAATTTCGTGGTTAAATCCCATTTTTATCAAAAACCTAGGTTTTCATCTAAACCCGTAATTTTCACTACTTTACATGTTATAACCTACCCATAAACTATGTATTTAACTCATATTTGATAGGAATTACTTACCTCAACTAGTTGATGGAAATCCCCTCTCTAACCAGCTCAAATATCGCCACCAAGAAGAGTAAGAAGTGAGCAAAAGTGCTCAAAGTCAAATTTTAAAACACACTGCCCTTCAGCGACTTCTGCACCTGCGGTTAAATTGGCGCACTTACAGCTCTACTTCTACGGACATCTCGCGCAGGTGCGGACCAAAGCCAGGCTGCCACATCTTGCTTCTGCGCCCAGGTGATCGCACCTGCGGCCACGCATCAGCGACAAACGATGTGCATCTGCGACATTGTCCGCTCCTGCGATGCCTGCCTTCGCACCTGTGCTTTCGCAGGTGCGGTCCTTCTTCCGCTTCTGCGATGGCTGGGCAGCCTATGCTGGGACGCACCTGCTAGCTCGCACCTGCGGCTGACCAAGCACAGGTGCGATTATGACAGCAGCTGGAGCTTCAGCTTTGGCTTCCAAATTCCAATTTGGTCTGAGCCTCGTCCGATTGATACTCGGGGCCCCCGGGGCCCCTTCCGAACGTTCCAATAAGTTTGAAATCAGAAAATGGACTCGCTCGAACTCTCAGAATGCCCGAAACAACATTAAAACTAAGAATCACATCCTAAAACCAATTGAATCAAATTAAAGAACTTCAAGTTCTTCAATTTACTTCTAATGCACCGCAATATAATTATACTACTCAGAATGACACCAAATTTTGCATGCAAGTCTTAAATGACACTACGGAACTATTCCTAATCTCGGAATTCTATTTGGACCTCGATGTCACCAAAACCCGTTCCACACCAAATTTTAAAGAACTTCTAAAACCTTCAAGAACCAACTTTTACTAGTGGGCACCAAAACGCTCGCGGGTCATCCAAAATCCGATCCGAACATACGCCCAATTCCGAAATCATCATACGAACCTATTGGAACCGTCAAATCCCGATTCCGAGGTCGTTTACTCAAAATGTTGACCGAAGTCAAACTTGGCCTTTCAAGCCAACCTTAAGGAACCAAGTGTTCCGATTTCAACCCAAACTCTTCCAAATCCCGAACCAACCGTCCCCGCAAGTCATAAATTAGTAAAAGCATGCACGGGAAGTCTTATTTAGGGGAACAGGATTCTAGAAAGTAAAACGACCGGTCAGATCGTTACAAACAAGTTCTAAAACATAACACAGACTTACTCGGGGTCTCAGATCACATCAAACAACATCGAAATTTCAAGTCACACCTCGATTCGAACTTTTAAGTTTTCAAACATTTCAATTTACAAATCTTGTGTCGAAACATGTTAAATGAATCCAGACTGACTTCAAAGTTGGCACACAAGTCATAAAGGACATAACAGAGATATTTAAATTTCTAGAATCGGATTCCGGCCCCGATATGAAAAAGTCAACTCCGTGGTCAAACTTGGAAATTTTTAGCCTTTAAATTTCTAGTTTCCTTTAAATGGTCAAAACTTGAGCTAGGGACCTCCAAATTAAATTCCGAGCAAATGCCTAAGTTCCAAATCACAATACGGACCTACCGGAACTGTCGAAATACTGATCCGGATCCGTTTACTCAAAATATTGACCAAAGTCAACTCAGTCAAGTTTTAAGGCTCTATTTCACATTTTAATCAATGTTTCATATAAAAACTTTCCGAAAAATTATACGGACTGTACACGCAAGTCGAGAAGTGATAAATAGTGCTTTTCAAGGTCTTAGAAGTTATATATTCAATTATTTTTTAATTTATATTTTCTGACATATTAATGCATATTTTATGTAGCATCTGGTTTTGTTGATGTTGGAATTCCAGATGAAGATAAATGGTTAGAAATATGTGATTCAGAGGCTCATAAATTAACAGTTCATCTTTGTAAACAAACAACAAATGAAGATATTCCATCTACTAAGATGACGAAACAGTCATGCAATGAAGATGTTCCAGCTGTAGAGGTTTATATAAAATCATCAACTGAGATGATTCCAGATCATGAAATTGAGATGACTGACTCTCAGATTGATTGTCAGATTCATAAATTAACTTCCGAATTTGTAGGTGTTGCTCCTGTAATGTCATCTATTCCAAAATGCTCTGCACCTGAAAATGCTGCAACTTCTTCCTTGCCTATTCAGTCAAGTTTTGAAGGCATCCAAGCTTATGACGTTTTGGACGACTCTAGTCAAGAAGATGCAAGAAGAATAAGAAAACCTGTTGTACCTCGTGTTATTGTGAAAGGGGATCACCCTTGTAAAACGTCAATTACTGAAGAAATTCATGTATCGATTAGTGACGAGTTTAGTAAGTTTGTTCAAACAAAGTTAACTCAAAGTCGCAGGTAATTTTATATTTTTCTTAATGTTTTGATTTTATTTTCTTTGTAATGATAGTTTGGACAATTATATTTATATATTTATTAAATCTTTTTAGGAAGAAGGGGTACGAAAAGAAGGATGATATTTTGGAGGAACAGTTTGATCTTGGAATTGCATTTATATTTGAGAGAACATGGTTTTTTGAACTTCATTATCCTGGTATAGGTATCAATGAGACGGTATGTCAACATATATTTTTTTTTATTTTAGTATCGGTATGTGTGTGTATATTTGATTGATGTCTATTTTCTTTTTGTAGCATATTGATGTAATATTCTATTACCTCCGGAAGAAAGCAAAATATGGGGACATAAGGATGACAACTACCGACAACTATTTCAGTTCTGCCATTGAAGAGGTGTACAATAAATCAACCATAGATAGCATGAATGTAAAAAAGCAGATATTTGAGTTGACAAAAAAATTAAAAGAGTATGTACTTGGGTTTTACATTCTTTGTAACACTCCCTGGCTTTTTGTTGATTATGTTCTTATGCCAATCAATGTAAAAGATGCATGGCATTGGGTGTTGGGCGTTCTATCTTTGCATGATGGCTGCATATACGTATATGACTCAATGAGATCCCCAAGACATGGTGTTGTAGTTCGTAAAGCATTACACTTATTTGCTGTGATGATACCATTGTTGCTCAACACTACTATATTTTTTTAGCAAAGAAGTGACATTGCAACAAATAGATCACATTACTTGGGGAAAGAGGATCTATCTGAACCATTTCCTCTTATATCAGTGGATGAGTTGCCTCAACAGGAAAAAGCGTAAGTTGCAATGTTTTTTTATATCATATTCTTCAGTTTTTACTCATTTATTGTTTATCTTATTCTTTCTTAATATGTGTTTTATTGTAGTGATTGTGGTATATATTGTTCTGCATTTGCGGAGTATTTTATTGAAGGCAAGAAGATACCTGTTGACAAGAACATATTTGATCCTACACGTCTTCGAACCAGATATGGAGCATTGTTATAAAATTATGGCAAGAAGAAGCAGCTGGAAAATCTGGTTAGTGAAGATGAGGCCACTGGAAGATTAGACAAACCTTACGTTTCAAAAAGGCATAACACAAACACCAATAAATAGTTTTTTGTTTTTTGATGTAATTAAAAAGATATTTTGGATTGAAATGCAGATTAAAATACTGGAATATATATTTTTAGCATGTGTTTTTGTTTTTATTTTTAGATTTTTATGTATAATGTAGTTAGGAGTTTATATTTTTAATGGTGCCTCGGGTGAGTTTCGGGTGGCTAACGGATCATTCTTGGCCTTGGTGAGATTGCTGATATCTGCCGCTGCATTCTTCTGGTTTCATCTTTCACGATCGCGAGTGGGCTCTCGCGTTCGCGAAGAGTGTTTTCTGAGTGGTGAATTTTTGTTCAATGCAGGGGAGGACGTGAACGCGAAGGTATGGTCTGCGTCTGCATCGCGAACGCGGGAGAAGGGTCACGTTCATGAAGAGGAGTGAGGCAGTTGGGGACCCCAGGTCCTTGTTCTACGCGTTCGCGAGGTGGTGGTCGCATTCGCGAAGGTCTGAGCTAGTAAAGCATCGCGTTTGCGAGGCATGTGTCGCTTTCGCGAAGAGTAAAGTGGTGAGGCGGTCAATTTGGTCTACGCGAACGCGAAAGGACGGTCGCGTTCGCGAAGAGGAAAATCTAGGTAGACAGTGTTAAATTCAAATCGAGGGTTTGAACTCATTTTTTCATATTTTGAGCTAGAGATCACGGATTTGGGCGATTCTTGACGGGATTTTCGTGGAGTTGATTGGGGTAAGTGTTTCTTACTTGGTTTTGGTAAAATTCCATGATTATATCTTGATTTTTATCATCTAAATTGTGATTTGGGGTGCAAAATTGGGGAAAAGTGGAAGAGTTCTTGAGATGGAATTTTGAGGTTTTGAAGGGGATTTTGTTGTCAGATTTGAGTAAATTTGGTATGGTTAGACTTGTGAGTAAACGGGCTTTCATATTTTGTGACTTTTATCGGATTTTAAGACGTGGGCCCGGGGGGTCGGGTTTGAGCCGATTCCGGATTTTGGCTATAATTTGGTATTTTTCTTGTGGAATTGATTCCTTTAGACTATATTGATCGTATTGTACTACTTGTGGCTAGATTCAGGACGTTCGGAGGCCGAATTGAGAAGCAAGGGCATTCCAGAGTGGGACTTTGCTTGGTTTGAGGTAAGTAACATTTTCAAACTTGGTTCTAAGGATTCGAGACCCCTAATTATATGCTATGTGATTGGTATTGAGGTGACGCACATGCCAAGTGATGGGCGTGCAGGAGTGCACCATGAGAATTGTGACCTAGGTGATTCCATGGCACCGTTTAGTGACTCTATCCTGTTGATATCCATGTTTTCATCATGTGATAAAGTAGTTGAGCTGTAAATCATGCTAGATATCATGTGTAGGCTTTGTGCCGGTATTGTTTGGACCCTTAGCGATCGTTTCTTGCTGTCATCTCACTAGTGTCATTTACTATTTCATACTCAGTCATGATCATGTATTTTTATATCGTACCTCAGTCTCAGTTATTTATTGATTCATCATATCATTGTTCCGGGTTGTTTTCATGACATTGTGAGCCCGTGGTGAGACTAGAGAGGTTGATGACTGAGTGAGGCCGAGTGCCTGGTTATGAGTGACAGTTATGGGATCGGACTGCACGCCGCAGCGGTTATATTGATGATTATGATAGCTCTTGGGCTGTAGGAGCCCCTCCGGAGTCTGTAACACACCCCTAGTGAGCGCGGATGATATTATTGAGGGATGGATTTCCCTGGACGTGGATTTTTCCTAAGTACTTGATACCTGGAGATGGATTTCTCCACAGGGTTGGATTGCCCTTTTTCCTCGGTACTGGTGACTTATAGTCAGAGTTGTATATGTTTCGGGATGGATTTCCCTGGGCCGGATGGCCATATAGTACCGAGTGGTTAAATACTTGTGAGTGGTGCACATGGTACATTTCATACAGTCTGTGCATTGGTATATAGAGATAGCTGAGTAGTATACCTTACACTGTTCAGATCTGTATTTCCTTTACTGGTTGAGTTGTATATTTGACTTGAAAGCATGCCTACGTTTCTGCACATTTACTTATGTTATACCTATTAAGGTCTAGTTCATCACTACCTCTCAATCCAAAGTTTGGAATTGTTACTTACTGAGTTGGTGTACTCACGTTACTCTCTGCAGCTCGTGTGCAGATCCAGGCAATGCCGGTCGTAGTGGCGGTTGCTGATTGAGGATCCTAGAATTTCGGAGACTATCAAGGTAGCTACACTGCGTTCGCGGGCCTTGACTCTCTTTCTTTATCTTTGTCGTACTTTTAGTTTATATATCTAGACACTATAGTAGACTGTATTTATGATCTAGATGCTCATGTACTCAGTGACACCTGGTTTTGGGCTGGATTGTATCGCTTTGGGATTTTCATATATTTTAAACAGTTTTTTCTTTAATGTTAAATGCTTCCGTTAACATTTTCAAACTTATTGTTGTTGGTGTTGGATTGTTGAGTTGAGGCTGGCCTAGTTCCATGATAGGCGCCATCACGACGGTTGATTTTGGGTCATGACAAGTTGGTATCAGAGCCTATGTTACATAGGTCTCATGAGTCATGAGCGAGTTTAGTAGAGTCTTGCAGATCGGTATGAAGATGTCTGCACTTATCTTCGAGAGGCTGCAGAACCCTTAGGAAACTCCACATTCTTGAATTCTTGTCGTGCGAAGCTGTTGATTCTAGTAACTAAACATCCATTGTTTCATTCTCTCACAGATGGTGAGGACTCGTACTACTGGTCAGGAGGGCCAGCCACCAGTACCACTAGCTAGGGCCGCGATAGGCCGAGGCCGTGGTAGAAGCTGTGGTAGGGAAGAGGTGCAGCCCGCACAGCAGCTGGGGCAGTACCGGTAAATCCACCAGTTACCCCAGATCAAGACCACATTCCAGTTGTTAATGCACCAGCTCAGGCATCACCTGTGCCTATTGTGATTCTAGGCCTTCAGGAGGCCATAGCTCAGATTCTGACTGCGTGCACCAGCCTTGCTCAGGCGGTCTCAGTTCTGGCCGCAGCAGCCACTTCTCAGGCCGGGGGAGGTGCTCAGACTCCCGCTGCTCACACACCCGCGCAGGTGGTACAAGGATTCCAGACAACGGGGGCACCACCCGTCCAGCCGGTTACAGCGTAGATTGGAGAGGTTTGGGAGACTCCAGCCTCCATCTTTCAGTGGTGCAGAGGGAGAGGATGCACAAGGTTTCTTGGACAGGAGTTAGAGGATACTCCGTACAGCAGGTATTCTAGAGACCACTGGGGTCTCGTTCACTACCTTTCAGTTCTCTGGGGTTGCATTCAGTTGGTGGGAGGCTTACGAGAAGCGTAGGCCAGTCGATGCAGAGCACCTTAGCCCATGTACGGGCATCGGGGCAAGTATTCATACTCGGAAGAATGCTTAGGCTGTGATATGCCTAGAGTTGACTGTTAAGCATAAAGTTATAACGTTTCTCACATTCGTACCTTTGTGGAGAACTATCTGGGCTACACTTGAGGTTACAAGAGGCTAATTCCCTAAATAAACGGGGTAGTTACTATTTTTGCATTAAATTGCCGATTTGAAGTGTGATAGCAGACTTTGCACATGCTTACACTATGGCGTGTTATTTATACCAGTCTAGGAGCAAGAGAATCTTATTTTATGTATCATATACATGCGTACTTAATTGAATGCTCATGTATTATATGCTTCGACTAGAGGCCTGTGACCATGCCATGCGGATTATTTTATTGGTACGTGAGTTGTCCGTGCAGATCCATATATTGATACTATAGCACGTGAGTTGCCCGTGTAGATCCATATATTGATACTATAGCACGTGCGTTGTCCGTGCAGTTGATGTTAATGTGAGCTTTAGGAGAGCTAGTTACCGTTATTAGATTCGTGTGTCTTGGTTCTACTATAGATGATGAGCTCATAGCATGGCAGTTGTGGTGGTGCTTTTTGAATTTGCAATACGATTCTCTTCTTTGAGATATTTCCCATTTTTGGGTACACAGATTGCGCAGTTGTGGCGTGAGTTATATTGATGTGGCATGTATGTGGGATAGTTGTGTTAAATAATATAAGGTCATTGAACCTAGAATGGGTACTATCAGGTTTGATTACGGTATATTCGGGAGGATAATATTAAAAATCATCTTAGAAAGTGATTATGGTTCTGGTTTGGGCAAGAGAACTCCATGACTTGTTGAACTGATAAGGGGTCATGAGATTCCATGTGTTTCTTTCATTTTTAGCAGTGTATGAAGGTTTTGGAACGAGGTTTTGTTTGATATGGGGTTTAATACTAGTACCGTGTTAGTTTTGAGTAGTTACTGTGATCGTGAATTGTGCTGCAAGTATGCGAGTTGTGTACTGTGTTATGTGGTTATATCTAAGGTTATGGTTATGGCTTAATACGACTTGTTCAAACTTATACAACGTGTAGATGTGAGACTCGGGTCTTGTAAGAAATTCTGGATATTGGAAATTGGGTTCTAAGTTTTACGGACTAAGGTTAACGTAATGATCTTTAATTGTGTTGTGTTGTAAGGCCTGTGAAATAGGAATAGGGTGGAGTGGGATCACCCCAGGTAAGTGCGTGGTAAGGTGGAATAGTGATTTGAAGGTTTAGGAATAACTTTTGGCACGTTCGAGAACGAACGTATGTTTAAGTGGGGGAGAATGTAACGACCCGACTTGCCGTTTTGAACATCTACGTTCCTTTCGACAATTTGAAGTCTTGATCAGCTTCGTAATGTGTACTATGACTTGTGTGAATTGTCGGCTTTGATTTTCGGATGATTCGGGATTTAATTGAGAGAACAATCCTTGTTTAGAAGCTTAACTAAAAAGAGTTGATCGATTTGACTTTTGTGCAAACAACCCCGAAATAGAGTTTTGATGATTCCAATAGCTCTGTATGGTGATTTTGGACTTAGGAGTGCGTCTGGATATTCATTTTGAAGTTCGTAGTTAAATTCGGCTTGAAATGGTGAAAATAGAAAATTTAAAGTTTGGAAATTTGACTGGGGATTTGACTTTATGATATTGAGGTCGGAATCATATTTTGGAAATTGGACTAGCTTTGTTATATCATTTTTGACTTGTACGCAAAATTTGAGTTCATTCCGGATTCATTTGCTATGTTTCGGTATCGAACCTAGAATGTTTCGACATTGTTTCTTCAAGAATACGTGGTATTACATTAATCAAATGAGCTCCAAATTCAGTTTTGAATGAAGCATTAGATCCGTATTGAAATTTTGGATCCATAGCAAAAAGAATCGTCTAATTCGGACATCGTATGAAAGAGTTATGCTCATTTCCATGTTGGGAGTGATTTTCTGTCGCCGTCAGCGCCCAGGGTAGCGTGGGGCGCTAGCCCTGGCACTGGGATGTTTAAAGGTACTGGAAATAGCGCCACATGTGGCATGAGGCCCTATAAACGGGGGTTTTCTTCTATTTTTGACAAAAATAGAGTTGGGGAGCTCGGTTTAGGCAATTTTTGGGCGATTTTCATGGGTAAACATTGGGGAAAGTGTTCCTTATACTATATTTATTATATATCATGATTCCATATTCATTTACATCATGAATCCGTGAATTTATGGAAGAAAAATCAGATTTTTATAAAATCTTCCAAAAATGTAAAATGAAGATTTGAAGGTCAATCCGATGTCGGAATTCGATAATTTTTGTATGGTTAGACTCGTAATTGAATGGGTTGTCAGATTTTGCAAGTTTCAACAGGTTTCGAGATGTGGGTCCCACTATTGATTTTTGAATTAATTTCAGATTTTTATTGTGAAATTTAGCATTTTCATATGGAATTGATTCCTATACCTCGTATTGATTGTATCAAATTATTTTGACTAAGATTCGAGGCGTTCGGAGGCCGAATCACGAGGAAAGGGATTATTGGAATAAAGAATTTGCACGGATTGAGGTAAGTAACTTTTCTAATCTTGGAGCTAAAGGTATAAACCCTGAATTATACGTGTTATGTGTTTGGTGTTGAGGTGACACACATGCTAGGTGACGCGCGTGTGGGCGTGCACCATGTGAATTGTGATTCCGTTATTCCTGTGGTACTGTGTAGTTACCTGAACTTATTTGAAATCATGGAAATCTCTACGTACTAGAGCTATTGAGCTGAGAATCATGTTAAAATCATTTTGAGACTATATGCTAGTATTATTGAGACCCACAAGGGTCATATTGTTGTTGAATTTGTTTAAATTGAAATTTTAAAACTCAGTCATGTTCATTCATATCATATCATCTCTCAGTCTCTGTTTCTATTTATTGATTCATCATATCATCATTTTGGGCTGATTTTCATGACATTGTGAGCCCGAGAGACTAGAGAGATTGATGACTGAGTGAGGCCGAGGGCCTGATGGTGAGGATATTTATGGGATCGGGCTGCGTGCCGCAGCATGTTTCATTGATTTATGCCATGATTGGCTTGTTATAACGCTTGGGCTGAAGGAGCCCCTCTGGAATCTGTACACACCCCCAGTGAGCACAGCTACCTACTGAGTGCGAGTGCCGAGCGCGAGTGTCGAGCGCGAGTGCCGAGCGCGAGTGTCGAGTGCGAGTGCCGAGCACGAGTACCGAGTGACTTGGGAGGATTGAGTGACTTTGAGGCATGAGTGACTGTGAGAATTGAGTGACTGGGAGGACTGAGTGATTGGGAGGACTGAGTGACTGAGAGGATTGAGTGACTGGGAGGAGTGAGTGAAATGATACTCTGAGAGTATGCATATGATTTTATCACTGAGGTTAATCTCATTGACATGCACACTTGACATATATGCATAGAGATGCATTTTCCTCATGCTATATGGTATCACGTCATTCATGACTTCTCACACATATTGGCATATGGGAATATTGATGCATTTTCCACTGGCTATGTGGAAAGAAAATGAAACATCTTATTTATTGTTGAAAGGAATTTTGGAAAAATTACTGTTTCAAACTTACTCATATTTTTGGCAACTTCGGTAAAAGACTTGAGTTTTCACTAATTCACTAGAAAGACAAAGCTACTTTTAGAAATCATGATTAAGTTGAGCATGTTATTGTTGAATTATTACTTGTGCTGCTTTAAATTATATTGTTATGAAATGTTGTTGGCTATTGGTGTTGGACCCCAACTTGTGTTCCAGCTCGTCACTACTTTCAACCTAAGGTTAGGTTTGTTACTTATTGAGTACATGGGGTCGGTTGTACTCATACTATACTTCTGTACCTTGCATACAGATATTGGATGTTGATGTTGCTGTGATCGACGGGAGTTGGATTTGAAGATGTACCTGTGTTCCGGTCATAGCTGCCTCTTGTTCATGGTAGCATTAGATTTATAAGAATCTGTTTATGTACATTTCGAACAGATGATGTATTTATTTCATACCAGTTTTGTAAATTCTAACTTTAGAAGCTCATGATTTATACTACCAGTCCTTAGGGAGTGTATTATAGTCAGTTAATTATTAATTGAATCAGATTATGTTATTTGGCTTACCTAGCGGGTGAGGTTAGGTACCATCACGACTAGTTGGATTTTGGGTCGAGACAAGTTGGTATTAGAGCCCTAGGTTCGTAGGTTCTACAAGTCATGAGCAAGTGTCTAGTAGAGTCTTGCGGATCAGTATGATGACATCCATACTTATCTTCGAGAGGCTACATGGCATTTAGGATAATTTTCCATCTTTCTTTCCTTATCACGCGGAATTGATTCAGCTTGAAACATAACTCTTTGAATTCTTTCCACGCATTCGTGTGCGCATGTGAGCGCTCGGTATCAGTTGTGCATCGCTTGCTTGTGATTCCATGAACGATGTTTGAGATGGGTATTCTGTGTTCTAGTGATGGGCCAGTCTAGAGGACTTGAGGCCAGATTTAGACCGCAGCTTAGGCTCGGTAGCTTCAGTTGTTGGAACTTATACATTTGGACTCATATGTCTAGTAGTGTCCCTATGAGTGGAATTTGTGGCTTGATGAGCGGTTGAATAGCTATATGATGAGCATGATGTGACTACAGAATGTGTCCAAATGGTTTGAATATGACGGGATGAGTTTGTTTGGGATGTGAAAAGGACTATTGGGTGCTTAATTTCTATCTTGATGTGACGTATAGTCTCGGATTATGAGTGTGTTAAAGGGTCTTTCACGTTGTGAAATTGGGGACAAATTAAATTCTCATGTCTTGATAATGAGTTTGGACTCAGAAAGATTAAGTGATTGCATAGAAATTGTGGCTGCGAAAGGGTATAGCAAGTTGCCAATTTGAGACTAAGCAGGTGGGTTATCTCCTGCGGAGTAATCTACATTGGTGTGTTCCTTATAATGTTGTCTGGGGAGTTTCTTTTCTAACAGTGGGGTATATGTGTTGATATTCGAGTTTGGATTGGTTGAGAAAGTTGACTTGACTGTCATGAGGATGAAAGCGAGCTTAACAGATGATTTAAGGTATTTTATGATTTGTGTTACCTGAGCTTGTGAAGAATTTTCGTTGGAATGAGTACGGGAGTATGAAAATAGTAGAGTATGGGTATGATGGGTTATTAGGTGTTTTTTTATATGGCTTTGAGACAAGTAGGGGAGTCTTCTATCTTGTAACGCCCCGGCCAGTCGTTTTGAGAATTAGAACCCCGATCCCCTAATATCTGCTTTCCCCATAATTGTGATTGCTTATGGAATTCAGAGAGTTTTGGGACACTTAGTCCCTAGTTATGAGTTTAAGCCTTAGAGTTTGGACCGTAGTCGGAACTGTGTGAAGACGAATCCGAAATGGAATTCTGTTGACTCCGTTAGCTCCGTTGAGTGATTTTGGGGCTAAGAGCGTGTCTGGAATGTGTTTTGGAGGTCTGTAGTAGATTTAGGCTAGAATTAGCGAAAGTTAGTTTTTCGGTGATTTCGACCAATAGTGGAAATTTTGATATCGAGCTCGGAATGGAATTCCGAAAGTGGTTGTAGGTTCATAGTGTCATTTGTGACCTGTGTGTAAAATCTGAGGTCATTCGGACTAGTTTTGACGTGTTTCGTCATCGTTTGTTGAATTTGGAAAATTCTAAGTTCTTAGGCTTAAATCTGTGCTTAATTCATGATTTTGGTGTTGTTCGATGTGGTTTGAAGGCTCGACTAAGTTTGTATTGTGTTTTAGGATTAGTCGGCATGTTTGGTTGAGGTCCCGGGGGCCTCGGGTGTGTTTCAGATGCTTAACGGGAAGAAAATTGGACTTTGGAAAATCTAGTGCATTGCTAGTTCTGGTGTTTTCGCACCTGCGGAGGGGAGTACGCAGGTGCGGACTCGCAGGTGCACTTGGGAGTTCGCAGATGCAGAAATGAACAGGGGCATGCTGGGCTCGCAGATGCGGCTGGTCGTCCGCAGAAGCGGAGCCGAAGATGCGGCCCAGGGGTCGCAGATGCGGACCTATCCCAATAAGTGACTTCCGCACCTGCGTTGATTTTTCCGCAGGTGCGGGACCGCAGATGCGGCCCCATGAGTGCTGATGCGGAAATCGCTGGGCTGAAAAGGGGATTTCGAGGGTTTGAAATTTCAATAACACAAAAACTGATTTAGAGCTCGGTGGGAGACGATTTCTCGAGGGATTTTGAAGGAGAACTATTGAGTAATGAATTCTATCTCTATTTTGATCATAATACAATAATCTATTGTTGTTTTCCTAGTCTAATTAAGGAAATTGAGGGTAAAAGTTTGGAAATGGGGGAAAAGGTTCCCCAATTGAAAGTCTGAGATTTGAATGGGAATTTGACGTTGGATTTAGATGATTTTTGTTCGAGTGAACTCGTGAGTGAATGGGTGTTCATAAATTGTAATTTTTACCCGATTCTGAGATGTGGTCCCGAGGAGACTTTTTGGGCATTTTTCTTAATTTTACGGTTTTGCTCCAAATTAATTAGTTAAATTAGTTACTTGTTGTTATATTTATATTATGCAATTAATTTGAATAGATTCGGGTCATTTGGAGTCGGATACTCGTGGAAAAAATGTGATATCGAGTTGATTTGAGCGGTTCGAGGTAAGTGGCTTGCCTAACCTTGTGTTGGGGAATTTCCCCTTAGGATATATTGATGTTATTTGGTGTGTGGGCACCGTGTACATGAGGTGACAAGTACGTACACGGGCTATTATTGCAAAAATCTTGTTTATTCTTTTTAAATCATAAATTGTTTCTCTTATTAAATTGTACTAATATGTTTAATTATTTAGTTTAGACTAGAAAAGCATGCTTAAGTGTTTTAACTGCCTATTTGACATTCTGTGCGCCATGCTTAATTAAATCCATATATTCCTTATCTGTATTCAGTATAAACTGTATAACTCGATGCCATACATGCCATTTCATCTTGCGTTGCATATTTAAATTGGGACTACGGACGTATTTCGGGAGATCCCCCAGCACTGCATATTTAACTTTGGGATTACGGACGTATTCCGGGTAGATCCCCCTGTCATGCATATTTACTTTGGGACTACGGACGTATTCCGGTAGATCCCCCAGTACTGCATATTTATTTTGGACTACGGACATATTCCAGGAGATCCCCCAACACTGCATATTTACTTTGGGACTACGGACGTATTCCGGGAGATCCCCCTGTACTGCATATTCATTCGAAACTACGGGATAGTATCCCGAGAGATTTTCTACTGTGTTTACCTTGTTTTGAGCCGAAGGCTCCCTTAACTGTTAAATTTTCGAGAATCTCTTTAACTCTGTTACTATAAATTTTACTTATATCTTTTACTGTTTAATTTATTATATTTACTCCGGTAGGGCCTTGACCTGACCTCGTCACTACTCGAACGAGGTTAGACTTGGCACTTACTGGGTACCATTGTGGTGTACTCATGCCCTTCCCTACACATGTTTTCGTGTGCAGATCCAGGTGCGAGCTATCAACCTCGGGGTTAGTGCGTGCTGCTAATTTTAGGAGACTTCAAGGTATTACTGCTTGCGTCCGCAGATCTTCGGAGTCCCCTTCTACTCCCTCGCCTAGAGACTTTCTTTATTAACTTCAGACTTTTGTATAGAGCTACATAGATTATAGCATCTTGTGACTTAGTGATATTCCGGGTCTTGGGAAATTATTTTGTATATGCCGAGTGGTACTACTCTTGGCTATTTATAATATGCTGTTTATCTTTAAAATGTTGTGTTTTCTTTATATTTGTCGTAATATTAGGCTTACCTAGTCGTAAAGACTAGGTTCCATCACGACACCTTATAGAGGGTTAATTTGGGGTCGTGACAAGTTGGTATCAGAGCACTAGGTTCGTAGGAGTCGCGAGTCACAAGACGGTTTATTAGAGTCTCGCGGATCGGTGCGGAGACGTCCATACTTATCTTCGGGAGGCTATGTAACTGTTAAGAACAATCATATTTCTTTGGTTTCCTTGTCGTGCGAGTTATTGACATCAAAAATTCTAAGATTCTATTCTATTCTTTCTCATAGATGGTGAGGACCCGTACCGGGAGGACCGGCAATCAGGCACCCGAGCCCCCTGCCAGAGCCGCCAGAGGCCGGGGTCAGGGTAGAAGACGACCACGCAGTGCAGCCCAAGCACTTGCAAGAGATGGATCAGAGGAGCCCCCAGCAGCTCCAGCTAGAGGGCCAGCACCGGAGATCCCTATTGCTACTCCAGCCCTCCAGGAGACTTTAGCTCAGTTCTTGAGCATGTTCAGCACTCTGGTTCAGGCTGGACTATTTTCGATAGCTCCCGCTACTTCTCAGGCCGGGGGAGGGGAACAGAGTCCCGCAGCCCGCACTCTTGAGCAGAGGATCTAGGTTGATCAGGCCCCAGAGTATATTCCTATGCCCCCAGTGGCTCCGGTTCAGCATGAGACCAGGGTAACTGCTTTTGAGGCAGAGCAGCTCAGACTTGAGAGGTACAAGAAGTACCACCCACCTACTTTCAGTGTACTAGCTTCAGATGATGCTATGGGTTTTCTTGAGGAGTGTCATCATATTCTCCGCACTATGGGCATTGTGGAGACGAGTGGGGTTTCTTTCACTGCTTTCCAGCTGAAGGGAGCGGCATATCAGTGGTGGCGTGCCTATAGCTGAGTAGTCCGGATGAGGCAGCCTCACTTGCTTGGACTCGGTTTTCAGAGATGTCCTTGTGTGAGTATGTTCCTCAGAGCCTCAGGGACGCTTGGCGCGCAGAGTTTGAGCAGCTGCATCAGGGTGTTATGACTATGTCAGAATATGTAGTCTATTTTAATGAGTTAGCTCGCCATGCACCGGCTCTAGTTGCTACCGTCAGAGAGAGGGTTCGTCGCTTCATTGAGTGACTCCACCCTAGTATTCGGACTAGTATGGCTGGGGAGTTGGAGATGGACATCACTTATTAGCAGGCAGTGAGCATTGCCAGGAGAGTGGAGGGCATGTTTGCCCGGGATAGAGAGGAGAGAGAGGCTAAGAGGTCTCGAGAGACTGGTCATTATTCAAGAGCTCGTGCACCAGCAGCACGCTATGGTAGGGGTTTTGTGAGTCGCCCTGTTCATTCAGCTCTTCCAGCAGCTAGCGGTGTTCCAGCTCCTCCTAGACCTCAGGAGACCTATTATGCACCGCCAGTATCCAGTATACCTCCTACTCGAGATGTTATTACTGGCCAGTCCAGCAGGCCAGGTCCGAGTCAGTCTCAGCTGTCGTGCCCTCCGAGAGTTTGTTTTGAGTGTGGTGACACTCGTCAACTGGTTAGAGATTTCCCCAGAGCCAAGAGGGGTGCACCTCCACAGACTTATCAGCCTCCAGGTGCTCCACCGGGTCCTTCGGCCATTCTTCCAGCACCAGCTGCCACCCCACCTCCTCAACCAGCTCGAGTTGGAGGTCGGGGTGGTCGAGGTCTCCTTAGAGGGGGAGGCCAGGCCAGATACTATGCCCTTCCAGCCCGATCAGAGGTCGTTGCTTGAGATTCAGTCATCACAGGTATTGTCCTTGTCAGTCATAGGGATGCAGTCGGTTTTATTTGACCCAAGCTCTACATACTCGTATGTGTCTTTTTATTTTGCTCCATATTTGGGGATATCTCAGGATTCTTTGAATTCCCCAGTTTACGTATCTACTCCCATGGGAGATTCTCTCATTGTGGACCGTGTATATCGGTCGTGTTTGATTTCTCTTAGTGGTTTTGAGACCAGAGCCGATTTGTTATTACTCAGTATGGTAGATTTTGATGTTATCTTTGGCATGGACTGGTTTTCACCCCATTATGCTATTCTTGATTGTCATGCTAAGACCGTGATGCTGGCTATGCTAGGTTTGCCCAGATTAGAGTAGAGATGTACCTTAGATTATACTCCCCGCAGGGTCATTTCATTTCTTAAGGCTCAGCGAATGGTTGAGAAGGGGTGTGATGCGTATTTGGCCTATGTGAGAGATGTCAGTATTGATACCCCTAAAATCGAGTCAGTTCCAGTAGTGAGGGACTTTCCAGATGTGTTTCCAGCTGATCTTCCGGGTATGCCGCCCGATAGAGATATTGATTTCGGCATTGATTTGTTTTCGGGCACTCAGCCCATTTCTATTCCTATCTACTGTATGGCTCCTCCTGAGTTGAAGGAGTTGAAGGAGCAGTTGCAAGAGTTGCTTGATAAGGGCTTCATCAGGCCCAGTGTATCACCTTGGGGTGTTCCGGTCTTATTTGTAAAGAAGTATGGTTCTATGCGTATGTGTATTGATTATCAGCAGTTTAACAAGGTAACAGTGAAGAACAGGTATCCATTGCCTCGTATTGATGACTTATTTGACCAGTCATAGGGTTCCAGGGTGTTTTCCAAGATTGACTTGCGTTCTGGCTATCATTAGTTGAAGATTCGAGAGCCGGATATCCCAAAGACTGCTTTCAGGACCAGATATGGTCACTATGAGTTTCTTGTCATGTCATTTGGACTGACCAATGCCCCAGCAGCCTTTATGCATTTTATGCATAGTGTATTCCGGCCTTATCTTGATTCCTTCGTCATTGTGTTTATTGACGACATCCTGGTATATTCCCGGTCTCGGGAAGATCATGAGCAGCACCTGAGGACCGTGCTTCAAACTTCAAGGGAGAAGAAATTGTATGCAAAATTTTCTAAGTGTGAATTCTGGCTTGATTCAGTGGCATTCTTGGGCCACATAGTGTCTTGTGATGGGATCAAGGTAGATTCTAAGAAGGTGGAGGCAGTGTAGAGTTGGCCCAGACAGTCATCAGCTACGGAGATCTGTAGTTTCCTTGGTTTGGCGGGGTATTATCGTCGCTTTGTGGAGGGATTTCCATCCATTGCAGCACATATGACCAGGTTGACCCAGAAGGGTGCTCCGTTCAGGTGGACCGAGGAGTGTGAGGAGAGCTTTCAGAAGCTCAAGACAGCTTTGACTACAGCCCCAGTATTAGTATTACCTACAGGTTCGGGGTCCTACACTGTCTATTGTGATACCTCGAGGATTGGCCTTGGATCGGTATTGATGCAGGACGGTAGGGTGATTGCCTACGCGTCTAGACAGTTGAAGGTGCATGAGAAGAATTATCCGATTCATGATCTCGAGTTAGAAGCTATTGTTCATGCCCTGAAGATCTGGCGTTATTATTTGTACGATGTTCCGTGTGAGATTTACACTGATCACCGGAGTTTTCAGTACTTGTCCAGGCAGAAGGACCTTAATTTGCGTCAGCGGAGGTGGTTGGAGCTACTTAAAGACTATGATATCACTATATTGTACCACCCGGGGAAGGCCAATGTAGTGACCGACGCCTTGAGTCGCCGGGCAAAGAGTTTGGGGAGTATGGCATATCTTCCGGCAGCTGAGAGGCCCTTAGCCTTGGATGTTCAGGCCTTAGCCAACCAGTTGGTGAGATTGGATATTTCAGAGCCTAGCCGGGTATTAGCTTGCTCGGTCTTCTCTTTATGACTGTATCAGGGAGCGCCAATATGATGATCCTCATCCTCTAGTTCTTCAGGACAGGGTTCAGCGAGGTGATGCCAGAGATGTGACTATTGGTCATGACAGTGTGATAAGGATGCAGGGCCGGATTTGTGTGCCCAATGTAGATGGGCTTCGGGAGTTGATTCTTGAGGAGGCCCATAGCTTGCGGTACTCCATTCATTCAGGTGCCGCGAAGATGTACCAGGACTTGAGGCAGCACTACTTGTGGAGGAGGATAAAGAAGGATATAGTTGGGTTTGTGGCCAAGTGTCTTAACTGTCAGCAGGTCAAATATGAGCACCAGAGGTCGGGTGGATTACTTCAAAGGTTAGATATCCCAGAGTGGAAGTGGGAGCGGATCACCATGGACATTGTAGTTGTACTTCCACGGACTTTGAGAAGGTTCGATGCTATTTGGTGATCGTGGATCGGCTGACCAAGTCAGCTCATTTTATTCCAGTGTTGACCACTTGTTCTTCTGAGACGTTGGCTGAGATTTATATCAGAGAGATTATCCGCCTTCACGGTATTCCAGTATCCATCATTTCAAATAGAGGTACACAGTTCACATCTCGATTTTGGAGAGTCGTACAGCAGGAGTTGGGTACTAGGGTGGAGTTGAGCACAGCCTTTCACCCTCAGACGGACGGGCAGTCCGAGTGCACGATTTAGATTCTTGAGGATATGTTTCGTGCCTGTGTGATGGAGTTAGGAGGGTTATGGGACCAATACTTTCCACTTGTAGAGTTTTCCTACAACAACAGTTACCAGTCCAGCATTCAGATGGCACCGTATGAGACTTTGTATGGTAGGCGGTGTCGGTCCCCAGTGGGATGGTTTGAGCCAGGCGAGGCCCAATTGTTGGGTACAGATTTGGTCCAAGATGCCCCGGATAAGGTGAAGGTGATTCAAGAGAGACTTCGCACAGCCCAGTCCAGGCAGAAGAGTTGTGCAGACCGTAAGGTTCGTGATTTGGCATTTATGGTTGGTGAGCGGATCTTGCTTCGGGTATCGCCTATGAAGGGCGTCATGAGGTTCGGGAAGAAGGGCAAGCTGAGCCCGAGGTTCATTGGTCCTTTTGAGATATTGCGGGGCATTGGGGAGGTTGCTTATGAGCTTGCCTTGCCTCCCAGCCTAGCAGGAGTTCATCCCGTATTCCACGTTTCTATGCTCCGGAAGTATCACGGTGATCCGACTCATGTATTGGATTTTAGCTCAGTCTAGTTGGACAAGGAGTTATCTTATGTTGAGGATCCAGTAGTCATTTTGGACAGGCAGGTCAGAAAGCTCAAGTCAAAGAATATTGCTTCAGTAAAGGTCCAGTGGAGAGGTCAGCCGGTCGAAGAGGCGACTTGGGAGACCGAGCAGGATATGCGCAGCCAGTACCCTCATCTTTTCACAGTTTCAGGTATGTCTTTATACTCGTTCGAGGACGAATGATTGTTTTAAGAGGGGGAGGATGTAACAACTCGACCGGTCGTTTTGATAATTAGATCCCCGATCCCATAATATCTTCTTTACCCATAATTGTTCCTACTTTTGGGACTTGCCGGAGTGATTGGTTATGGAATTCAAAGAGTTTCGGGACAATTAGTCCCTAGTTGTGAGTTTAAGCCTTAGAGTTTGGACCGTTGTCGGAACTGTGTGAAGACGGATCCGGAATGGAATTCTGTCAACTTCATTAGCTCTGTTGAGTGATTTTGGGGTTAGGAGCGCGTCCGGAATGTGTTTTGGAGGTCAGTAGTAGATTTAGGCTTGAATTGGCGAAAGTTAGTTTTTCGGCGATTTCGACCGATAGTGGAAATTTTGATATCGAGCTCGTAATGGAATTCCGAAAGTGGCTGTATGATCATAGTGTCATTTGTGACCTGTACATAAAATTTGAGGTCATTCGGACTAGTTTTGACGTGTTTCGATGTCGTTTGTAGAATTTGCAAAATTCTAAGTTCTTAGGCTTGAATCTGTGCTTAATTCATGATTTTGGTGTTGTTCGATGTGGTTTGAAGGCTCGACTAAGTTCGTATGGTGTTTTAGGATTGGTTGGCATGTTTGGTTGAGGTCCCAGGGGCCTCAGGTGTGTTTCAGATGCTTAACAGGAAGAAATTTGGACTTAGGAAAATGTGGTGCATTGTTGGTTCTGGTGTTTTCGCACCTGCGGAGGGGAGTCCGCAGGTGCGGACTCGCAGGTGCGCTTGGGAGTTAGCAGATACGGAAATGGACAGGGGCATGCTAGGCTCGCAGGTGCGGCTAGTCTTCCACAGAAGCGCAGTCGTAGATGCGGCCCAGGGGTCGCAGATGCGGACCCAGCCCAATAAGTGACTTCCGCACCTGCGTTGATTTTTCCGCAGGTGCGGGAACGCAGATGCGGCCCCATGAGCGCAGATGCGGAAATCGCTGGGCAGAAAAGGGGATTTCGAGGGTTTGAAATTTCAATAACACAAAAACTGATTTAGAGCTCGGTGGGAGACGATTTCTCGAGGGATTTTGAAGGAGAACTATTGAGTAATGAATTCTATCTCTATTTTGATCATAATACAATAATCTATTGTTGTTTTCCTAGTCTAATTAAGGAAATTGAGGGTAAAAGTTTGGAAATGGGGGAAAAGGTTCCCCAATTGAAAGTCTGAGATTTGAATTGGAATTTGACGTCGGATTTAGATGATTTTTGTTCGAGTGAACTCGTGAGTGAATGGGTGTTCACAAATTGTAATTTTTACCCGATTCCGAGAAGTGGGCCCGGGGAGACTTTTTGGGCATTTTTCCTAATTTCATGCTTTAGCTTCGAATTAATTAGTTAAATTAGTTACGTGCAGTTATATTTACATTATGCAATTAATTTGAATAGATTCGGGTCATTTGGAGTCGTATACTCGTGGCAAGAACGTGATATCGAGTTGATTTGAGTGGTTCGAGGTAAGTGGCTTGCCTAACCTTGTGTTGGGGACTTTCCCCTTAGGATATCTTGATATTATTTGGTGTGTGGGCGCCGTGTACATGAGGTGACGAGTACGTACACGTGCTGTTATTGCAAAAATCTTGTTTATCCTTTTTAAATCATAAATTGTTTCTCTTATTAAATTATACTAATATGTTTAATTATTTAGTTT
The DNA here is from genome assembly GCF_000715075.1 of Nicotiana tabacum. Taxonomy (NCBI): domain Eukaryota; kingdom Viridiplantae; phylum Streptophyta; class Magnoliopsida; order Solanales; family Solanaceae; genus Nicotiana; species Nicotiana tabacum. The sequence continues at coordinate 6,857,269 of NC_134102.1, read as the reverse complement.
AGACTAGAAAAGCATGCTTTCGTGTTTTAACTACCTATTTGACATTCTGTGCGCCATGCTTAGTTAAATAGTTATTTTCCTTATCTGTGTTCAGTATAAAATGTATAACTCGATGCCATACCTGCCATTTCATCTTGCGTTGCATATTTAAATTGGGACTACGGATGTATTCCGAGAGATCCCCCTGTCTTGCATATTTACTTTGGGACTACGGACGTATTCCGGGAGATCCCTCTGTCTTGCATATTTACTTTGGGACTACGGACGTATTTCGGGAGATCCCCGAGCACTGTATATTTATTTTGGGACTACGGACGTCTTCCGGGAGATCCCCCAGCATTGCATATTTTCTTTGGGACTACGGACGTATTCCGGGAGATTTTCCTGTACTGCATATTCATTCGGAACTACGGGACGGTATCCCGGGAGATTTCCCACTGTGTTTACCTTGTTTTGAGCCGAGGGCTCCCTTCACTATTAAATTTTTGAGAATCTCTTTAACTGTGTTACCATAAATTTTACTTATATCTTTTACTGTTTAATTTATTATATTTACTCTGGTAGGGCCTTGACCTGACCTCGTCACTACTCGACCGAGGTTTGGCTTGGCACTTACTGGGTACCATTGTGGTGTACTCATGCCCTTCCCTGCACATGTTTTCGTGTGCAGATCCAGGTGCGAGCTATCAGCCTCGGGGTTAATGCATGCTGCTAATTTTAGGAGACTTCAAGGTACTACTGCTTGTGTCCGCAGATCTTCGGAGTCCACTTCTACTCCCTCGCCTAGAGACTTTCTTTATTATCTTCAGACTTTTGTATAGAGCTACATAGAATATAGCATCGTGTGACTTAGTGATATTCCGGGTCTTGGAAAATTATTTTGTATATGTCGAGTGGTACTACTCTTGGCTATTTATAATATGTTGTTTATCTTTAAAATGTTGTGTTTTCTTTATATTTTTCGTACTATTAGGCTTATCTAGTCGTAAAGACTAGGTGCCATCATGACACCTTACGGAGGGTTAATTTGGGGTCGTGACATATCTGCGATTTGATTGCACGATTATGTGTTGTATTAGTTTTGGTCTGAGGTATACTTGTGGATTAGTTATGACTTGCAGAGGTTGATATGGAGGATGAGTCGAGGAAAGAAATTCCTGGATATAGGTTACATTGCACTTTATGAAAATATAAAACTTATGGAATGATTAATTTGTTATATGTGAAGGATGTAGTGTACACGAAGTATGAACTTGATCGGTGGTGTTAAGACAGGTTTACTTCTTTGGGGTGTTGTTCTGCTAATTGAGCACAGGCAGTTCAGCCCATTTGGGCGGTGAAATTGAGATTTGAGGAGAGTGGATGACTCTCGAGTAAGATCTAATTGATTCAAGATTATTATGTAACAACTGAGAATTTTTGGCGGATTTGTATATGGCAAGAATCTTAGATTTAAGTTGGATAGTGTCAAGACTTGTGGCATTTTATTTTTATTTTTATTTTTTATATCATTATGGATTTTATATTTCGGTAGCAGGAAGGTGATGGAAATAACTTAAGATTCAAATAAGGTATTTTCAGAGTGGATGTCTCAGTTGTGGTATTTATGGGGGTGCGTAAGAAGAATGCAACGACTTATAGGCCTTAGGGCGGTGTTGTTTTATGTTAGGATGTATTGTAGTGAGTTTTGGTTAAGGATTGTGGAGTTCTGACAAGGAGAAGTGTCGACTTGAGGATATTTTAGAAGAAACTTGGAGAAAATAGAATGACTAGGTAGTAGGCTAGACTAGTACGGTAATGGTATGATCGGTTTTTTGGTTACCTATGATGTGGTGAGGCTCTACAGATGTTTTGGTGGCAATATTCTTGGGTTTGGTGACCTGCGTGGCTTGGTCAAGTTAGGGAGATTCAGCTTTAATAGCTTGGTTATGTGCAAATGGATTTCAAAGCATTCTTGATGGTTTCTACCATGGTTATAACCAGATAATTTCTACTGATGTGGAGAACACAATGTGTATTATGATTTCCTCCTAGAAGGAAGCAATGGAGAGGTTTCTAACTAACCGGGTATGTAATTTGCTGGTGACTCAGAGTTCATAATGAGATTCTTATGCTTGTCACATGATGGCATAGTAGATGTGGTGTGTTGTGTGGGGTTAAGATTTATATGTACAAGGTGGCAGTTTAGTCTTGAAGGGAAGGTCACCAATTTTGGACATAATGGTCAGTTGTATATATTTAGAGAAATGTCATAACTGCTCAGTAATCCCTGAGAAGGGTGCGTATTTCAGAAGGCGCATTGTGTTTTGACTTACAGATGTTCATCGGTATTTCGGTACTCACCTGGTTAATAGACTGTTGATACCCAAATTATTGCTATGTGGCACGGAAGAATTATGGAAGTATTTCTGGTGGGATGATCATGCGTGAAGGATGTGTTAGTCATTCGAATGCTAGAGTTGGGATCAGTTATGATGATTTATATGTCATATAAATTTTGAGACTGGAGTCCTCAGAAGCATATTGTTTCAGGGTTGTGACCTGTTTGAGGTGAGTATTTTATTTAAACTCAGTGGAGGCACTAGTTGAGTTAATAATTTGTGATAGCTACGCGCTATGAGTGTGCATATATATGAGGTTTGAGCCTATGTACGGGCATCAGGGCAAGTAATCATACTCGGAAGAATGCTTAGGCTATGATATGCCTAAAGTTGACTGCTAAGCATAAAGTTATAACGTTTCTCATATTCGTACCTTTGTAGAGAACTATCCGGGCTGCACTTGAGGTTACAAGAGGCTAATTCCCTGAATAAACGGGGTAGTTACTATTTTTGCGTTAAATTGCCGATTTGAAGTGTGATAGCAGACTTTGCACATGCTTACACTATGGCGTGTTATTTATACCAGTCCAGGAGCAAGAGAATCTTATTTCATGTATCATATACATGTGTACTTAATTGATTTCTCATGTAATATATGCTTCGACTGGAGGCCTGTGACCATGCTAGGTGAATTATGTTATTGGTACGTAAGTTTTCCGTGCGGATCCATATATTGATCTTATAGCACGTGAGTTGTCCGTGCAGATCCATATATTGATACTATAGCACGTGAGTTGTCCATGCAGTTGATGTTAATGTGAGCTCTAGGAGAGCTAGTTACCATTATTAGATTCATGTGTTTTGGTTCTACTATTTATGATGAGCTCATAGCATGGCGGTTCTGGTGGTGCTTGTTGAATTTGCAATACGATTCTCCTCTTTGAGATATTTCCCATTTTGGGTACACGGATTGCACAGTTGTGGCTTGAGTTATATTAGTGTGGCATGTATGTGGGATAGTTGTGTTTAATAATATATGGTCATTGGACCTAGAATGGGTACTATCAGGTTTGATTACGGTATATTCGGGAGGATAATATTAAAAATCGGCTTAAAAAGTGATTATGGTTCTGGTTGGGGCAAGAGAACTCCATGACTTGTTGAACTGATAAGGGGTCATGAGATTCTGCGTGTTTCTTTCATTTTCAGCAGTGTATGAAGGTTTTGGAATGAGGTTTTTTTTGATATGGGGTTTAATATTAGTACCGTGTTGGTTTTGAGTAGTTACTGTGATCGGGAATGGTGTTGCGAGTATGCGAGTTGTGTACTATGTTATGTGATTATATCTAGGGTTATGGTTATGTCTTGATACAGCTTGTTCAGACTTATACAGCGTGTAGATGTGAGACTCGGGTCGTGTAAGAAATTCTGAATATTGGAAATTGGGTTCTAAGTTTTAAGGACTAAGGTTAAAGTAATGATCTTAAACTATGTTGTGTTGTCAGGCCTATATGGAATAGGGTGGCATGGGATCACCGCAGGTAAGTGCGTGGAAAGGTGGAATAGTAATTTGAAGGTTTAGGAACAACTTTTGGCATGTTCGAGGACGAACGTATGTTTAAGCGGGGGAGAATGTAACGACCCGACTTGCCGTTTTGAACATCTACGTTCCTTTCGACAATTTAAAGTCTTGATCAGCTTCGTAATGTGTACTATGACTTGTGTGAATTGTCGGCTTTGGTTTTCAGATGATTCGGGATTTAATCGAGAGAACAATCCTTGTTTAGAAGCTTAAATGAAAAAAGTTGACCGATTTGACTTTTTTGCAAACGACCCCGGAATAGAGTTTTGATGATTTCAATAGCTCTGTATGGTGATTTTGGACTTAGGAGTGCGTCCGGATATTCATTTTGAAGTTCGTAGTTAAATTTGGCTTGAAATGGCAAAAATAGAAAATTTAAAGTTTGAAAGTTTGACCGGGGAGTTGACTTTCTGATATTGAGGTCGGAATCATATTTTGTAAATTGGACTAACTTTTTTATGTCATTTATGACTTGTACGCAAAATTTGAGTTCATTCCGGATTGATTTACTATGTTTCGGCATCGATCCTAGAATATTTCGACATCATTTCTTCAAGAATACGTGGTATCCCACAAAATGAGCTCCAAATTCAGTTTTGATTGAAGCATTAGATCCGTATTGAAATTTTGGAGCCATAGCAAAACGAATCGTCGAATTCGGACATCGTATGAGAGAGTTTTGCCCATTTTCGTGTTGGGAGCGATTTTCCGTCGCCGTCAGTGCCCAGGGTAGCGTGGAGCGCTAGCCCAGGTGCTAGGATGTTTAAAGGTACTGGAAATAGCGCCACAGGCAATGCCCCACGCCACCTGTGGTGCCCGAAACAGCTGAGGCCCTATAAACGGGGGTTTTCTGCCATTTTTGACAAAACTAGAGTTGGGGAGCTCGGTTTGGGCGATCTTTGGGCGATTTTCACGGGTAAACATTGGGGTAAGTGTTACTTATACTATATTGATTATATTTCATGATTCCATATTCATTTACATCATGATTCCGTGAATTTATGAAAGAAAAATCAGATTTTTATAAAATCTTTCAAAAATGTAAAATGAAGATTTGAAGGTCAGTCCGATGTCGGAATTCGATAATTTTTGTATGATTGGACTCATAATTGAATGGGTTGTCGGATTTTACGAGTTTCGTTGGGTTCTGAGATGTGGTCCCAACTGTTGATTTTTGAATTCATTTCGGATTTTTATTGTGAAATTTAGCATTTTCATATGGAATTGATTCCTATGCCTCATGTTGATTGTATCGAATTATTTTGACTAAGACTCGAGCCATTCGGATGTCGAATCATGAGGAAAATGTTTATTGGAATAAAGAATTTTCTTGGATTGAGGTAAGTAACTTTTCTAATCTTGGAGCTGAGGGTATAAACCCCGAATTATACGTGTTATGTGTTTGGTGTTGAGGTGACGCTCATGCTAGATGACGGGCGTGTGGGCGTGCACCGTGTGAAATGTGATTCCGTTATTCCTGTGGTACTGTGTAGTTACCTGAACTTATCTAAAATTATGGAAATCTCTATGTACTAGAGCTATTGAGCTAGGAATCATGTTAAAATCATGTTGAGGCTATATGCCAGTATTATTGAGACCAACAGAGGTCATATTGTTGTTGAATTTATTTAAATTGAAATTTTAAAACTCAGTCATGTTCATTCATTTCATATCATCTCTCAGTCTCTGTTGCTAGTTATTGATTCATCATATCATCATTTTGGGCTGATTTTCATGACATTGTGAGCCCGAGAGACTGGAGAGATTGATGATTGAGTGAGGCCGAGGGCCTGATGGTGCGGATATTTATGGGATCGGGCTGCACGCCGCAACATGTTTCATTGATTTATGCCATGATTGGCTTGTTAAAGCGCTTGGGCTGAAGGAGCCCCTCCGGAGTCTGTACACACCCCCAGTGAGCGCAGGTACCTATTGAGTGCGAGTGCCGAGTGACTTGGGAGGATTAAGTGAATGTAAGGCATGAGTGACTATGAGGATTAAGTGACTGGGAGGACTGAGTGACTGTGAGGATTGAGTGACTAGGAAGACTGAGTGACTGAGAGGATTGAGTGACTAGGAGGACTGAGTAAAATGATACTCTGAGAGTATGCATAAGGTTTTATCACTGAGGTGCATCGCATTGACATGCACACTTGACATACATGCATAGTTCCTCATGTTGTATGGTATCACGTCATTCATGACTTCTCACACATATTGGCATATGGGCATATTGATGCATTTTCCACTGGCTATGTGGAAAGAAAATGAAACATCTTATTTATTGTTGAAAGAAATTTTGGAAAAATTACTGTTTCAAACTTACTCATATTTTTGGAAACTTCGGTAAAAGACTTGAGTTTTCACTGATTCACTTGAAAGATGTAACTACCCGATTTGTCGTTTTAAGAATATATGCCACGTTCAGTGACTTAAGGTCTCTAGCAGCCTCGAAATATGTATTATGACCCACGTGTGTGGTCGAGTTTGATTTACGGATGATTCGGAGAGATTTCGGACACTTAGTCCCTGAGATGGAAGCTTAAGCCTTAGGATTATTACCGTAGTCGGAACTGTGTAAAGACGATTCCGAAATAGAGTTCTGTCAGTTCCGTTAGCTCCGTTGGGTGATTTTGGACTTAGGAGCATGTCCGGACCGTGAATCTGAGGTCTGTAACCAATTTAGGCTTAGAATGGCGAAAGTCGAATTTTTGGAAAGTTTGACCGGGGGTTGACTTTTTAATATCGGGATCGGAATGCTATTCCGAGAGTTGGAACAGCTCCTTTATGTTATTTGGGACTTGCCTGCCAAATTTGACATCATTCCGGGTTGGTTTGATAGGTTTCTGCACGAGTTTTAGAAGTTGAAAGTTTTTGAAGTTCATAAGTTCGATTTGTGGTGCGATTTGTATTTTCGGCGTAATTTGATGTGCTTTGAAACCTCGAGCGAGTCCGTGATATGTTATGGGATTGGTTTGTATGATTGGATGGGGTTCCGAGGGGCTCGAGTGTGTTTCAGAGTGGTTTCGGACCAAATTGGAGTTGTTTGGACTATTGTTGCTGAAGTCTGGTTTCCTTCTTCGCGAACGCAAAGGGAGTCCCGCGTTCGCGAAGAGGAATTTCAGGGGCTGATGATTTGTCCTTCGCCAATGCGAAGCTGTGAACGCGAATGCAAAGAAGGAGCAGGGCAAGCCTTCACGAACGCGACCCAGATAACACGAACACGAAGAAGAAAGGAAGATAGGGGCCTGGGGTCGTTTGGCCTTCGCGAACGTGAAGAGTTGAATGCGAAGAGTTGAACACGAATGCGAAGGCGTTGATCAGCTGGTCATCGCGAACGCGAAGAGGAAATGATGGGGTAAAAATATTTGGCCTTCGCGAACACGACTAGGACGTCGCGAACGCGATGAAGGATTTGAGGCAGTTGGGTTTTGGCCTTCGCGAACGCGAAGAAGGCCTATCTCGGCAAAATTAAAAGTCCCAAAAACGGGGGTTTGAGTTCATAACTCAAAATCAAATTTGGAGCTCGGTAGAAGGCGATTTTTGGAGAGATTCTTGTGTGGGTGTTTGGGGTAAGTGATTCTTATCCAGATTTGACTAATTTCCATGATTATATATTTGAAACCATCATTTAATTCGGATTTAATGGAGGAAATATCAAGATTTTTGTAAAATCTTCCAAAAACATTTTTAAGATTTGGAGGTCGAGTTGTTATTGGAATTCGATAAAATTGGTATGGTTGAACTCGTATCGGAATGGGTGTTCGGATTTCATGAAAATTATGTCGGGTTCCGAAGGCGAGCCCCGCGTTGACTTTTGTTGACTTATTGGAATAAAATTTTAAGTCGACATATTATTATCCGGAATTATTTTCAATGAATTTTAATGAAGTTATACAATTAATTTGGATAGATTTGAGTTGTACGGAGGCCAATTCAAGCAAGAAGGCTATTTTGGAATATCGGCCTAACTTCAAAAAGGTAAGTGTCTTGCTTATCCTCGAGTGGGGGAAATTCCCTTTAGGCATTGAGTCTTATGTGCAACTTGGGTAATTGAAAACCATGTACACGAGGTGACGAGTACGTACTTGGTTTATATGTGCAAATTTTATTGAGTTAAAGTCTTAAGCATATTGTGTAGTAAATTGGATAATTGTTGGCATATATTTAATCATCTACTTGTCGTGCCTAAACCCTTGTTGTTGACTCTGTTGTTATATGACAATGTGATGTGCTTGTTATTTGATTATTTATGAAATTTTGTGAATTTGATGGTTTGATAATTATTGGAATTTAATTTCATTTTGAATTTTTCCCCTCTGTAAATAATTAATTAAATGAGCTTAAGAAGAGGTGTTTATATAATTATTGAAAATTTGTTCTTTTATGAAGACTTTGCTTTATGTTGAGTAATTTCTATCTCTATTGATTGCTTTTGGATGTTGTACACATTGCGTGGAGCCTTTGGCTATTTTGCCGTGAAATTAATTGACTTGGTTGTAGGTTTGAAATTTGGTTGTGGCCATTGGGCACATTGTGATAATTTCCCGTGCAAATTATTGTGTTGTGTGAGTTGTTATTTTGGGGGAGATAAGGGTGGCATTTCACCGTTGATATTATGTGGTTATAAGGGAGGCATTTCACTGTTATGTTTGTTGGGTATTGATATTGTCTGGGCGGAGCGATAAGGGTGGCTATAGGAGCGATAAGGGTGGCAATAGAAGAAATAAGGGTGGTAATAGGAGCGATAAGGGTGGCTATTGTCAGGGACGATATGTGATGATGTGGGGTTGTGGTATTGACAATTTTCATGTGATGTTGTGATGTTCTTGTGTTTATTTTTATACCTTGTGCAACTTGTCTTGTTGTTAGTAAATTGATAATAATGTAATTTATGTTGAAATTGGGAGCTTGTGGCTATTGTCAGGCAGTTTATAAAATGAAATGTGGATACGAGGTGCCGTGAATTGTGATATGAAATGGGGATATTGGCACGTGAATTGTCCGTGCAGTTGTGATATAAAATGTGGGCACGAGGTGCTATGATGAAATGATAATGATATTTGGCACGTGAATTGTCCGTGCAGTTATGATATGAAATGAGGGCACGAGGTGCCGGGCAAATATGATGATTTAATTATGGGCACGAGGTGACGTGAAAATATGAAAATGGGCTGAGACCCGTATTTACGAAAAATATAAAAATGGGCTGAGACCCGTATTTTGATAATTTTGAATTGAAGTGTCACAGGGTGACTTTTTAATTGAAAGAATTATATTCAAAATATTTATTTGGAAGGATTTTTACTTAGAAAGTATTATATAAAAGAATTGTATTTTGAAAGATATTTATTTGAGCAAATTGTATTTGAAAAGATTTATTGAAAGAATTATATTTGAAAAATAATTATTTGAGAAAATTATATTTGAAAGAGAGTTATCTGGAAGAACTATGTGAAAGACATTAATTTGAAGGGCTTGATTTAATTTGGTGTAATTGTGTTTATTAATTGTTGAGTGATATTTATGGTATTCTTGTTGTCTTTTATGCTTATCACTGGTTGTTTTATCCTGCCTTTATTATTATTTATTTTCTATTATTTTGTATATTATATTGCACAGGTTATTAGACTAGTGAGTGTCTTGACTGTACCTCGTCTCTACTCCATTGAGGTTGGTCTTGATACTTACTGGGCACCGTTGTGGTGTGCTCACTCTACACTTTTGCACATTTTTTTGTGCAGAGCCAGGTATTAAAGATATCGAACTTGAGTAGAGTTAAAGCGGGATTGTAAGGATTCAAGGTAGAGCTGCTTGGTCGTCGCAGTCCCTTGGAGTCTTTTCATTTCATTGTACTGTTAATTTGTATTCAAACAGTATTGTATATTCAGTCCTCGTGATCATTCCATGTATTCAGTTAGAGTTTGTGACTCAGTACTACCAGTCTTGGGAGGTTGTGTATTGTAATTATTTTCGTTGTTATATTTTAATTCAAAAAAAGAAAAAAAGGCTTCAAAGCGTAATAGAAAACGGCTTACCTAGTCTTAGAGACTAGGTGCCATCACGATGCATGTGGTGGGTTTTTGGGTCGTGATAAGTTGGTATCAAAGCTCTAGGTTCATAGGTTCTACGAGTCATGAACGAGTTTAGTAGAGTCTTGTGGATCGGTACAGAGACGTCTGTACTTATCTTCGAGAGGCTGCAGAACTGTTAGGAAATTTCCATTTCTTTCATTCATGTCGTGCAGAATTTGTTGAATTTGGAATTTGAACCTTTGTATCTCCATTCTCTCACAGATGGTGAGGACACGTGCTTCTAGGGCTGCAAGAGGACGGGGCCGAGGAAGAGGTCGAGGAAGGGCACGTGCTGCGACTAAAGCACCTGTCAGAACAACAGTTGAAGAGCCACTAGTAACTCCAGTTGGGGGACAGGTACCAGAAGCACCTGTTGTTACCCCCGGATTTCAACACACCTTAGCACAGTTCTTGAGTATGTTTGGTACATTAACTCAGGCGGGATTGATCTTTGTTGCACCAAATATTTCGCAGATTGGGGGAGTAGCTCAGACTCCTACCACAACTCCAGAGCAGCAGGTTCACGTTGGTCAAGTTTCGGGTGAAGTACCGGTACAACCTGTTATTCCGGTTCGGCCTGAGGTCAGGCCCGAGGCATCAAAAGAAGAACAAAAGAGACTTGAAAGGTTTAAGAAATATGATCCACCAACTTTCAGTGGCACAGCTACAGAGGATGCCCAAGAATTTCTAGAAAGTTATCACCGTATTCTCCGCACCATGAGTATTGTGGAGGTTAGCGGAGTTGCCTTTACTACATTTCAACTGCCAGGCGCAGCGTATCGGTGGTGGTAAATCTACGAAGAAGGTAGACTAGCCGATACCACATCACCAACTTGGGCTCAATTTTCGGAAATGTTCTTGAAAGAATTTGTTCCCCAGGCTCTCCGAGATGCGTGGCGCACAGAGTTTGAACGGTTACGTCATGGCACAATGACAGTGTCAGAATATGCTATCAGGTTCAGTGAGTTAGCCCGTCATGCACTTATCTTAGTTGTTACAATCAGAGAACGGGTCCGCATATTCATTGAGGGGCTCAATTATGATATTAAAATATGCATGGCTCTAGAATTGCAAACTAATGCTTCATTTCAGCAAGTAGTAGAGATTGCTAGGAAGATTGAGGGTGTTTTAGGCGAGGAAAGGGGGTCTAAGGAGGCCAAAAGGTCTCGAAAATCTGGAGGGTTCAGTGGATTTTACTCTTCAGCTAGAACCCATTATAGCGGAGGCTCAAGCAGTCGGTCAACTCAGTCCGCACATCAGAATACTCGGAGTGCTCCAGTTTACAGTGCACCACCGACACGAGATTCTTACAGTGGTTATTTTAGTTATCCGGCACAGACTCAGTACGAGTAATCGCAACCTCCGAGGGGTTGTTGTGAGTGTGGTGATACTAGGCATACCATGAGAAATTGTCCCAGACTTGGGAGAGGTGGATTTCATCAGAACACTCCAACTACAAGCTTTATTCCAGTTGATACTCCACGTGCACAGTCAGCTAGAGGTGGAGGACAGGCGGGTAGTAGACGCCTAAGAGGTGGAGGCCCGACCCGTTGATATAATCACTATGATTTGGCTGAGGCCAATACACCAGATGGTGTCGTTGCAGGTACGATCCTGATTTTTATTATAAAAGGATATTTTCCTTAATTTGATTCGGTTTTGAATAATGAGGTGAGTCCTCCTATTATGCTCCACTTATGGTGAGCTTCGTAACTTTGTGACCCACTTATATATTTATCCTTGTTGGGAGATTTAAAGATGTGAGCCCGTGTCCGTTATTTTATTTCTGTACACCATTGAGGGCTATAAGTCCAAAAGTAATTTTTATTATTCATCACAGTGGGTTTAATGTGTTTCGGAATAATTGATTCTAATTTTTATGAATTATATGCCCTACCGGTATGAAGGTTCATTATATGTTGTGAAAATTGTTTATGAAATGTATTGAAAATAAGAAATAAAGGAAATTGAAAATTTCAGTTGGCACAATGTGCAACATAATTGTGATTCGGATTTGAGGATGAGATCCTCGCATTTTTACATGATGTGAAATATTTAAACCGGGCTGCAAACCACGATGGAAGTTATATAAAAACGAGGTCCTTGTGGTGAAATATTTATGAGTTTAAAATTCCCCCTTGTAAAATTTAATTTGTGCAATAATATTAAAAGGGAGTCATGCATGTTAGGTTAATTGATAATGCTTGTATATTTTCTGTTCATATTCAGCCATTTTCGTGCTGTAAATATTGAGTTTTAGCCTATGAGGTGAGTGCCCAGGTGGTGTTAAATGTGACTCATTAATCCGAGTAAGTAATCATGAGGTCTTCATGCCTCACGATCTGTTGTCAGTATTGTGAAAATTCGAAATGAGATGATGGTTAATATGAGATTAATTGATGATGCTAGAATTAATTATGAACAGCTTTTAAGACCAGAGATGTGGTGATGAGCATACATATGATATGCTTCATGTCCTGATATCATTATGATAAGGCAATGCTGAGATTAATGTTATTAATATATACCCTGTGGTATTTTGTTGGGTTGTGGATATGTTGTTAGGAGTTATTTGGGTGTTACTCTAGAAGTTGGATAGGCCCAATTACAGGGGAGACTCTGCCCAAATTTCTGAAAACTTTGGGAGTTGGTAAAATTTGGGGGATTGAGATTTGCAAAGGAAGAGATAAATTATGTTATGTGTTTGAGGGAAAATGATCCTAAGCGGGGAATAATGTAGCACCCCAGAGAAAGTCTTGAATTACTTCAACACTATCGAGAAAATTGATGTGTGCATAGACACGAGTTGCTATAGCCAGTTGAGACTAATACTGTGTGTTGTTGTGAGAAATCAGGACTTTTGAAAATATTGGAGCGTAAGAAAATGGCCTTAAAGTTTACAAATATGGATAAAAGAAATAATCTCAAGTGAGATGATGTTGTCGGGCTTATCTCAAATGTGATAACGTGGAATCAACCTTGAGTTTATGTGTAAAGGTAAAATTATCAACTCGGTAACCTCAGAATAATTCTTAGAATGTTCGACGACGAACGTTTGTTTAAGAGGTGGAGAATGTAATGACCCGATTTGTCATTTTAAGAATTTATGCCCCGTTCAGTGACTTAAGGTCTCTAGCAGCCTCGCAATATGTATTATGACCCGCGTGTGTGGTAGAGTTTGATTTACGGATGATTCTGAGAGATTTGGGACACTTAGTCCCTGAGATGGAAGCTTAAGCCTTAGGATTTTTACCGTAGTCGGAACTGTGTGAAGACGATTCTGGAATAGAATTTTGTCAGTTCCATTAGCTCCGTTGGGTGATTTTGGCAGTAGGAGCGTGTCCGGACCGTGAATCTGAGGTATGTAGCCAATTTAGGCTTAAAATGGCGAAAGTCAAATTTTTAGGAAGTTTGACCGGGGAGTGACTTTTTGATATAGGGGTCGGAATGCAATTCCGAGAATTGGAACAATTCCGTTATGTTATTTGGGACTTGCCTGCAAAATTTGACGTCATTCCGGTTTGGTTTGATAGGTTTCGGCACGAGCTTTAGAAGTTGGAAGTTTTCCAAGTTCATAAGTTCGATTTGTGGTGCGATTTGTATTTTTGGCATAATTTGATGTGATTTGAAACCTCGAGCGAGTCCGAGATATGTTATGGGACTGGTTGGCATGATTGGATGGGGTCCCGAGGGGCTCGGGTGTGTTACGGAGTGGTTTCGGACCAAATTAGAGTTGTTTGGACTGTTGTTGCTGAAGTCTGGTTTCCTTCTTCGCGAACGCGAAGGCAGTCCCGCATTTGCAGAGAGGAATTTGAGGGGCTGATAATTTGCCCTTCGCGAACGCGAAGCTGTGAACGCGAATGCGAAGAAAGAGTAGGGCAAGCCTTCGCGAACACGGCCCAGGCAATGCGAACGCGAAGAAGAAAGGAAGATAGGGGCCTGGGGGTCGTTTGGCCTTCACGAACACGAAGAGTTGAACGCGAACGCGAAGGCGTTGATGTCACAACCCAAAATCCCCTCCGTTTGGGTTTCGTGATGGCACCTAGTCTTAAGGACTAGGTAAGACTAACATTAATTGAAGCAACAATATTATTTAAAAAATATCTAACAATTTGAAATAGAAATCTCTTAAAGCTTTACAATTCCCAAAACCCGGCAGTACAAGTCATAAGCTCTACAGAGTGTTTGCTAGAACGCTTCTAAATACAATTGTCCAGAACTAAGAATAAACAGTGCAAAATGAAAACTTGAAGGTGACTCCGAAGCCTGCGAACGCAGCAGCAGTATTACCTTGAGTCTCCACAGCAACGACCCGCACAGCTACTAACGAAACATACCGGGATCTGCACAAAAATAATGTGCAGAAGTGTAGAATGAGCACACAACAGCAGTGCCCAGTAAGTATCAAGACTAACCTCGGAGTAGTGACGAGGTACAGTCAAGACACTCACTAGTCAGATAACCTATGTCATACTAAAATAATCGAGAACAAATAGCAGTGATATAAATAGTAAGGCAGCAAGAACACCACAATTATTGCTCCGACAAATAAGAAAGAATACAAGTACAACCAATTAAACAAGTCTTTCACATAAGAACTCTTCAAATAAAATACCTTTCAAATATATATTTCCTTCGAATATAAAACTCTTTCAAATAAATATCTTTAAAATAAAATTCTTCAATTTAAAAGTCACCCTGTGATACCTCATTTCATAATCATCAAATACGGGACTCAACCACCTTTATATTTTCACGGCACCTCGTGCCCATATTTCTATCACAACTGCACACACTACTCACGTGCCAATAATATCAATGCATATAAGATCCACATGATCAATTTATTCCCAATAAGGCAAGTTTAAAATATTTAAATCAAGTAGGAAATCAACAAAAGAATGAGTTTATTTTAGAAATTATTTGGGTGGAGAAAATAACATTTCAATAAAAATGAAACACCTCATAGTTGCTGATTTGGATGTGAAACATATAAGAATTAAAGCATCTAACAATTTCTTTTATTCAAAACAACTTATAATCCTCAGAGTCTCGTACAAGGGCCAAAGCCAACACATTACCACAAGGAATACAAACACACAATAAAATCAAATAATACATCGCGGAAGAATACAAGGATTTACATATCACGAAAAAACAAAATAACCAAAGGCAAGTGCAACCATAGAAAATATCAACAAAAAGGGGTACTCCCGAGGTACCGCCTCGTAGTCCCAAAAGTAAATATGCAACATCAACAATGCCCCCAGGCCATCACAAATCAATCCCCGACATAGACCACCATGTCTCACCACGTGTGCAATAGTAAAGTGAATGCCCGTCTTGTCTCGCCACCCGTGCACAATAATGTTCCCACCTTGTCTCGCCACATGCGCAATCCCTCCCCCGCGCACCCAAATACATATATATATATATATATATATATCCCGCCTTGTCACGCCGCATGTGCAAATATCAATAGTAACAATAGCACGGCAGAAACCTCGTGCAAACACCCGAACATAACTCTCACAATATAATGTGCCAATATCACATCTCATAGATTGCACCTCAAGTGCTCAAATATTACAACATAGCATAGATTGCACATCAAATGCTCAAATATTATAATTATCACAGATTGCACATCAAGTGCTCAAATATCACAACTTGCCACAAAAATCAACCATACCTTATTTTCCACAATAAGGAACTCATGGCTCGACCATAATGTGCACAAAAATCTTAATGAAATATCCGAAAATTAAAAACTCAACAAAATAATATTTCACATAAAAATCAAGGTGGTAGTTATATCAAATCATCATGTAAAAACAATTTCAACAAACAAGGATCTAGGCATGACAAATAGAGAATTTAATAGGTGCCAATAATTTCCCATTTAATACATAAGGGCGTCTAAAGATTTTTAACCAATGTAATTTGCACATATAACCCAAGTACGTACTCGTCACCTCGCGTACATGGTTTTCAATTACACAAATTGCACATAAGACTCAATGCCTAAGGGGTAATTCCCCCACTCGAGATTAGGGAAGATACTTACCTTTTGAAGTTAGGCCGATATTCCAAAATAGCCTACTTGCTTCAAATGACCTCCGGACAGCTCAAATCTAACCAAATTAATTATATAACTTCATTAAAATTCATCAAAAACAATTCCGGATAATAATACATCGACTAAAAATTTTATTCCAAAAAGTCAACAAAAGTCAACGCGGGACCCGCCTCTCGGAACCCGACATAATTTTTATGAAATCCGAAAACCCATTCCGATATGAGTTCACCCATACTAATTTTATTAAATTCCAATAACAACTCGACTTCCAAATCCTCAATTTTTTGTTTTTGGAAGATTTTACAAAAATCTTGATCTCCTCCATTAAAATAAAAACTAAATGATGAATATAATCATGGATTCATAAAAACTAATCACTTTAGGATATAGAACACTAACCCAAGTCAAAGTCTTGAAGAACTCCTCCAAAATCGCCCAAACATCGAGCTCCAAAATCTCAATCGAAAAATGGCGAAATGACCATTTTTGGTCCTTCACATTCTGCCCAGTTTCGCACCTGCGGACGAATTTCCACACCTGCGTACTGGCTTTTGCGAGCAAAAATCTCTGTTTTGTGAAGGCCACTGCCAGTCGACCATCGCATTTGTGGAAGTTTTTCCGCTTCTGCGGGAATCGCTTTTGCGATGCCTCACGTGCACCTGCGATGCCCCTCCGCTTCTGCGCCTTCTCTACCCGCTTCTGCGCTTTCGCAGGTGCGGGATTTTCTTCGCACCTGCGACCACTGCCATGCCCTTCCATCCTCGCTTCTATGATGAAATCCTCGCTTCTGCAAGGTCGCACCTGCACCCAAAATTCCGCAGGTACGAATCCAACAGCTGCTGCCATTTTCCAGCCGCTTCTTCCAAGTCCGAAATGCTCCGTTAACCTTTCGAAATCCACCCGAGGCCCCTAGGACCTCAACTAATTATACCAACACCAAAATACAATACGAACTTAGTCGTGGCTTCAAACTACATAAAAAAAAATGCCAGAATTACGTATCGCGCATCGAATCGAATTATAAGTTTTCAAATCTTTCAACTTCTATATTTTGCGCCAAAATGTATCAAATCAATCCGGAATGACTTTAAATTTTGCATAAAAGTCATAATTGACGTAAGGGAGCTATTCCCATTTCCAAAATCAAAATCCATCCTCGTTATCAAAAATTCACCATTCGGTCGGACTTTTCTAAAATCTTATATTTTCCAACTTTCGCCAAAATATGCCGAATTGTCCTACGGACTTCCAAATCCAAATCCGAACATACGACTAAGTCCGAAATTATCATACGAAACTATTTCCATCATCGAAATTCCATTCCGGGATCGTTTGCTCAAAAGTCAACTCCCGGTCAACTCTTTCCATTTAAGCTTCAAAATGAGAATATTTCTTTAAATTAAATTCCGAATCTTCCGAAAACCAAAATCGACCACACACGCGGGTCATAATACATATTATGAAGCTTTTCGAGACCTTAAGTCACTGGACGGGGCGTATTTTCATAAAATGACAAGTCGTGTCATTACATTCTCTACCTCTTAAACAAACGTTCGTCCTCGAACGTTCTAAGAATTATTCTGAGGTTACCAAATCGATGATTTTTTTACTTTTACACAAATACTCACGGTTGATTCCACGCTACCTCATTTGAGATAAGCGTGACAACATCATCTTATTCGAGTCTATTTCTTTTATCCAAACTTGAAATCTTTAAGGCCTTTTTCTTACGCTCCAATATTTTCAAAAGGCCTGATTTCTCACAACAACACACAGTATTAGTCTCAACTGGCTATAGCAACTCGTGCCTATGCACATATCAATTTTTCCAATTGTGTTGAAGTAATTCAAAACATTCTCTGGGGTGCTACATTATTCCCCGCTTAGGATCATTCACCCTCAAACACCTAACATAATTTATCTCTTCCTTTGCAAATCTCAATCTTTCAAATTTTACTAACTCCCAAATTTTTCAGAAATTTCGGCAGAGTCTCCCCTGTAACTGGGCCTATCCACCTGCCAGATTAACATCCAAACAACTCCTAACAGCATATCCACAACCCAACAAAATATCACAAGGTATACACCAATAATACTAATCTCAGCATTACAAGCACTGCATTATTATAATGATATCAAGACATGAAGCACATCATATGTATGGCCATCATCACATCTCTGGTCTTAAAAGTTGTTCATAATTAATTCCAGCATCATCAATTAATCTCATATTAACCACTGCCTTATTTCGAATTTTCACAACACTGACAATAGAATGTGAGGCATGAAGACCTCGTGATTACTTACTCGGATTAATAAGTCACATTTAACGCCACCCGGGCACTCATCTCATAGGCTAAAACTCAATGTTTATAGCACGAAAATAGCTGAATATGAGCAGAAAACATACAAGAATTATCAAAATAAGCCTAACAGGCATGACTCCCTATTAATATTATTGTACAAATTAAATTTCACAAAGGGAGAATTTTCAACTCATAAATATTTCACCACAGGGACCTCATCCTTATATAACTTCCATCGCGGCTTGCAGCCCGGTTTAAATATTTCACATCATATAAAAAAATGCAAGGATCTCGTTCTCAACTCCGAATCACAAGTATTTTACACATTGTGCTAACTGAAATTTCAATTTCCTTTCTTTCTTCCTTTTAATAAATTTCATAAATAGTTTTCACAACCCATAATGAACCCTCATACCGGTAGGGCATATAATTCATAAAATTGGAATCAATTATTCCAAAACACATCAAAATCCACTGTAGTGAGTAATAAAAATTTCTTTTGGACTTATAGCCCTCAATGGCATACAAAAATAAAATGAC
Source organism: Nicotiana tabacum (assembly GCF_000715075.1). Classification (NCBI taxonomy): domain Eukaryota; kingdom Viridiplantae; phylum Streptophyta; class Magnoliopsida; order Solanales; family Solanaceae; genus Nicotiana; species Nicotiana tabacum. The sequence goes on along the minus strand of NC_134102.1, from coordinate 6,838,367 downwards.
AAATACAGGCTCACATCTTCAATTCTCCCAACAGGGATAAACATATACAAAATTTACGAAGCTCACCCATAAGCGGAGCATAATAGGAGGACTCACCTCAATATTCAAAACCGAATCAAATTAAGGGAAAAATATCCTTTCATAACAAAATCAGGATCGTACCTGTAATGTCACCATCTGGTGTATTGATCTCAGCCAAATCATAGCAATTATAACAATGGGTCGGATCTCCACCTCTTAGGTGCCCACTACCCACCTGTCCTCCACCTCTAGCTGACTGTGCACGTGGAGTATTAACTGGAATAAAGCTTGTAGCCTAAATATTCTGATGAAATCCGTCTCTTCCAAGTCTGGGACATTCCTCTTGATGCGTGTGGTACAATTACACTGATAACAACCCCTTTGAGGTTGTGGATGCTCATACTGAGCCTGTGCCGGATAACTGAAATGATCATTATAGAAATCTCATTTCGGTGGTGCGCTGTAAACTGGAGCATTCCAAGTAATCTGATGTGTGGACTGAGCTAACCGACTACTTGAGCCTCTGCTATAATGGGTTCTAGCTGAAGAGTAAAATCCACTGAACCCTCCAGATCTTCGAGAACTTTTGGCCTCCTTAGACTTCCTTTCCTCGCCTAAAACACCCTCAATCTTCCTTGTAATCTTTACTACTTGTTGAAATGGAGTATCAGTTTGCAATTCTCGAGCCATGCATATTTTAATATCATAATCGATCCCCTCAAAGAATCTGCGGACTCGCTCTCTGATTGTAGGAACCAAGATAGGTGCATGACGGGCTAACTCATTGAACCTGATAGCGTATTCTGACACTGTCATAATGCCCTGACGCAACCGTTCAAACTCTGTGCGCCACGCATCTTTGAGAGTCTAGGGAACAAACTCTTTCAAGAACATTTCCAAAAATTGAGCCCAAGTTAGTGGTGTTGCATCGGCTGATCTACTTTCTTCATAGATTTGTCACCACCGATACGTTGTGCCTCACAGTTGAAATGTAGTAAAGGCAACTCCACTCACCTTCACAATACCCACGGTGCGGAGAACACGGTGACAATTTTCTTGAAATCCTTGGGCATCCTCTGAAGTTGTGCTACTGAAAGTAGGTGGACTATACCTCTTAAACCTTTCAAGTCTCTTTTGTTCTTCTTCTGATGCCTCGGGCCTGACTTCAGGCCGAACCGGAATAACAGGTTGTACCGGTACTATACCCGGAACCAGACCAATGTGAACCTGCTACTCTGGAGTTACTCTAGCTGCAGCACGTGCTCCTCATCGGCCTCTGCCTCTGCCCCTAGCGACCTCCACTCTGGGGGTAACGTTATCAGCAACTGCAACTCGTGTCCTCACCATTTGTGAGAGAATGGAATGATAAAAGTTCAAACTTCGAGATCAATGAACTCACACGATGGAATGAAAGAAGTGAGATTATCCTAATAGTTCTGTATCCTCTCGAAGATAAGTACAGACGTCTCCGTACCAATCCGTAAGACTCTACTAAACTGGCTTATGACTTTTAGCACCTATGAATCTAGAGCTCTGATACCAACTTGTCACAACCCAAAATCCCCTCCGTTTGGGTTTCGTGATGGCACCTAATCTTAAACACTAGGTGAGCCTAACATTAATTGAAGCAACAATATTATTTAAACAATATCTAACAATTTGAAATAGAAATCTCTTAAAGCTTTACAATTCCCAAAACCCGGCAGTATAAGTCATAAGCTCTACAGAGTGTTTGCTAGAACGCTTCTAAATACAATTGTCCAGAACTAAGAATAAACAGTGCAAAATGAAAACTTGAAGGTGACTCTGAAGCCTGCGAACGTAGCAGCAATATTACCTTGAGTCTCCACAGCAACGACCCGCACAGCTACTAACGAACAATACCTGGATTTGCACAAAAATGTGGATAAGTGTAGAATGAGCACACCACAGCGGTGCCCAGTAAGTATCAAGACTAACCTCAGTGGAGTAGTGACGAGGTACAGCCAAGACACTCACTAGTCAAATAACCTGTGTCATACTAAAATAATCGAGAACAAATAGCAGTGATATAAACAGTAAGGCAGCAAGAACACCATAATTATTGCTCCGACAAATAAGAAAGAACACAAGTATAACCAATTAAACAAGTCTTTCACATAAGAACCCTTCAAATAAAATACCTTCCAAATATATATTTCCTTCGAATATAAAACTCTTTCAAATAAATATCTTTAAAATAAAATTCTTCAATTTAAAAGTCACCCTGTGATACCTCATTTCATAATCATCAAATACGGGTCTCAACCACCTTTATATTTTCACAGCACCTCGTGCCCATATTTCTATCACAACTGCACGGACTACTCACGTGCCAATAATATCAATGTATATAAGATCCACATGATCAATTTATTCCCAATAAGGTAAGTTTAAAATATTTAAATCAAGTAGGAAATCAACAAAAGAATGAGTTTATTTTAGAAATCATTTGGGTGGAGAAAATAACATTTCAATAAAAATAAAACACCTCATAGTTGCTGATTTGGATGTGAAACTTATAAGAATTAAAGCATCTAACAATTTCTTTTATTCAAAACAACTTAACCTTAAAAATTAGTAAAAGCTGAAAACACAAATCCTCAGAGTCTCGTACAAGGGCCAAAGCCAACACATTACCACAAGGAATACAAACACACAACAAAATCAAATAATACATCGCGGAAGAACACAAGGATTTACATATCACGAAAAAACAAAATAACCAAAGGCAAGTGCAACCATAGAAAATATCAACAAAAAGGGGTACTCCCGAGGTACCGCCTCGTAGTCCCAAAAGTAAATATGCAACATCAACAATGCCCCCAGGCCATCACAAATCAATCCCCAGCATAGCCCACCTTGTCTCGCCACGTGTGCAATAGTAAAGTGAATGCCCGCCTTGTCTCGCCACACATGCACAATAATGTTCTCACCTTGTCTCGCCACATGCGCAACCCACACACATACACACACACACACACACACACACACATATATATATATATATATATCCCGCCTTGTCACGCCGCATGTGCAAATATCAATAGTAACAATAGCACGACAGATACCTCGTGCAAACACCCAAACATAACTCCCACAATATAATGTGCCAATATCACATCTCATAAATTGCACCTCAAATGCTCAAATATTACAATTATCACAGATTGCACATCAAGTGCTCAAATATCACAACTTGACACAAAAATCAACCATACCTTATTTTCCACAATAAGGAGCCCATGGCTCGACCATAATGTGCACAAAAATCTTAATAAAATATTCGGAAATTAACAACTCAACAAAATAATATTTCACATAAATATCAAGGTGCCAATTATACCAAATCATCATGTAAAAACAATTTCAACTAACAAGGATCTAGGCATGATAAATAGAGAATTTAATAGGTGCCAATAATTTTCTATTTAATACATAAGGGCATCTAAACACTTTTAACCAATGTAATTTGCACATATAATCCAAGTACGTACTCGTCACCTCGTGTACATGATTTTCAATTACACAAATTGCACATAAGACTTAATGCCTAAGGGGTAATTCCCCCACTCGAGGTTAGGAAAGATACTTACCTTTTGAAGTTAGGCCGATATTCCAAAATGGCCTTCTTGCTTGAAATGACCTCCGGACAGCTCAAATCTAACCAAATTAATTGTATAACTTCATTAAAATTCATCGGAAACAATTCCGGATAATAATACGTCGACTAAAAACTTTATTCCAAAAAGTCAACAAAAGTCAATGCGACACTCGCCTCTCGGAACCCGACATAATTTTCATGAAATCTGAAAACCCATTCCGATACGAGTTCACCCATACCAATTTTATTGAATTCGAATAACAACTCAACTTCCAAATCTTCAATTTTTCGTTTTTGGAAGATTTTACAAAAATCTTGATTTCCTCCATTAAAATCAAAACTAAACAATGAATATAATCATGGATTCATGAAAAATAATCACTTTAGGATATAGAACACTTACCCAAGTCAAAGTCTTGAAGAACTCCTCCAAAATCGCCCAAATACCGAGCTCCAAAATCTCAATTGAAAAATGGCGAAATGACCATTTTTGGTCCTTCACATTCTGCCCAGTTTCGCACCTGCGGACGAATTTCCGCACCTGCATACTGGCTTTTGCGAGCAAAAATCTCTGTTTTGCGAAGGCCACTACCAGTCGACCATCGCATTTGTGGAAGTTTTTCCGCTTCTACGGGAATCGCTTCTGCGATGCCTCATGCGCACCTGCGATGCCCCTCCGCTTATGCGCCTTCTCAACCCGCTTCTGCGCTTTTGCAAGTGTGGGATTTTCTTCGCACCTGCGACCACTGCCATTCCCTTCCATCTTCGCTTCTGCGAGGCCTCACATGCGCCCAAAATTCCGCAGGTGCGAATCCAATAGTTGCTGCCATTTTCCAGCCGCTTCTTCCAAGTCCGAATTGCTCCGTTAACCTTCCGAAATCTACCCAAGGCCCCCGGGACCTCAACTAATTATAGCAACATGTCCCAAAATACAATATGAACTTAGTCGAGGCTTAAAACCACATCAAAAAAATGACGAAATTACGTATCGCGCAACGAATCGAATTATAAGTTTTCAAATCTTTCAACTTCTATATTTTGCGCCAAAATGTATCAAATCAATCTGGAATGACTTCAAATTTTGCACACAAGTCATAATTGACATAAGGGAGCTATTCCCATTTCCAAAATCAAAATCCATCCTCGTTATCAAAAATTCACCCTTCAGTCGGACTTTTCCAAAATCTTATATTTTATAACTTTCGCCAAAATGTGCTAAATTATCCTACGGACTTCCAAATCCAAATACGAACATACGTCTAAGTCCGAAATCATCATACGAAGCTATTGCCATCATCTAAATTCTATTCCGGGATCGTTTACTCAAAAGTCAACTCCCGATCAACTCTTTCCATTTAAGCTTCAAAATGAGAATATTTCTTTAAATTAAATTCCGAATCTTCCGAAAACCAAACTCGACCACACACGCGGGTCATAATACATATTGTGAAGCTTCTCGAGATCTTAAGTCACTGGATGGGACGTATTTTCTTAAAACGACAAGTCAGGTCATTACAGTTGATCAGCTGGTCATCGCGAACGCGACGAGGACTTCGCGAACGCGACGAAGACTTCGCGAACGCGAAGAGGAAATGATGGGGCAGAAATAGTTGGCTTTCGCGAACGCGACTAGGACGTCGCGAACGCGGCTAGGATGTCACGAACGCGATGAAGGATTTGAGGCAGTTGGGTTTTGGCCTTCCCGAACACGAAGCAATGATCGCGAACGCGAAGAAGGCCTATCTGGGCAGAATTAAAAGTCCCAAAAATAGGGGTTTGAGTTTATAACTCAAAATCAAATTTGGAGCTCGGTAGAAGGCGATTTTTGGAGAGATTCTTGCGTGGGTGTTTGGGGTAAGTGATTCTTATCCAGTTTTGACTAATTTTCATGATTATGTCTTTGAATCCATCATTTAATTCGGATTTAATGGAGGAAAAATCAAGATTTTTATAAAATCTTCCAAAACCAAAAATTTAAGATTTGGAGGTCGAGTTGTTATTGGAATTCGATAAAATTGGTATGGTTGAACTCGTATCGAAATGGGTGTTCGTATTTCATGAAAATTATGTCGGGTTCCGAGGGGCGAGTCTCGCGTTTACTTTTGTTGACTTTTTGGAATAAACTTTTAAGTCAACGTATTATTATCCGGAATTATTTCCGATAAATTTTAATGAAGTTATACAATTAATTTGGATAGATTTGAGCTATCCGGAGGACAATTCAAGCAAGAAGGCTATTTTGGAATATCGGCCTAACTTCAAAAAGGTAAGTGTCTTGCTTAATCTCGAGTGGGGGAAATTCCCCTTAGGCATTGAGTCTTATGTGCAACTTGAGTAATTGAAAACAATGTACGCAAGGTGACGAGTACGTACTTGGTTTATATGTGCAAATGTTATTGAGTTAAAGTCTTGAGCATAATGTGTAGTAAATTGGATAATTGTTGGCATATATTTAATCATCTACTTGTCGTTCCTAAACCCTTGTTGTTGACTATGTTGTTATATGACAATGTGATGTGATTGTTATTTGATTATTTATGAAACTTCATGAATTTGCTGGTTAAATAATTATTGGAATTTAATTTCATTTTGGATTCTTTCCCTCTGCAAATAATTAATTAAATGAGCTTAAGAAGAGGTGTTTATATAATTATTGAAAATTTGTTCTTTTATGAAGAATTTGTTTTATGTTGAGTAATTTCTATCTCTATTGATTGTTTTTGGGTGTAGTATACATTGCGTGGAGCATTTGGCTATTTGCTGTGAAATTAATTGACTTGGTTGTAGCTTTGAAATTTGGTTGTGGCCATTGGGCAAATTGTGATAATTTCCTATGTAAATTGTTGTGTTGTGTGGGTTGTTATTTTGGGGAGATAAGAGTGGTATTTCACCGTTGATATTATGTGGTTATAAGGGTGGCAATTCACTGTTGTGTTTGTTGGGTATTGTTATTGTCTGGGCGGAGCGATAAGGGTGGCTATAGGAGCGATAAGGGTGGTAATAGGAGCAATAAGGGTGGCTATTGATATTGTCTGGGCGGAGCAATAAGGGTGGCAATAGGAGCGATAAGGGTGGCAATAGGAGCAATAAGGGTGGCTATTGTCAGGGACGATATGTGATGATGTGGGGTTGTGGTGTTGACAATTTTCATGTGATGTTGTGGTGTTGACAATATACCCTGTGCAACTTGTCTTATTGTTAGTAAATTGATAATAATCTAATTTATGTTGAAATTGGGAGCCTGTGGCTATTACCAGGCGGTTTATAAAATAAAATGTGGGCACGAGGTGCCGTGAATTATGATATGAAATGGGGATATTGGCACGTGAATTATCCGTGCAGTTGTGATATAAAATGTGGGCACGAGGTGTTGTGATGAAATGATAATGATATTTGGCAAGTGAATTATCCGTGCAGTTGTGATATGAAATGAGGGCACGAGGTTCCAGGCAATTATGATGATTTAATTATGGGTACGAGGTGCCGTGGAAATATGAAAATGGGTTGAGACCCGTATTTACGAAAAATTTGAAAATGGGTTGAGACCCGTATTTTGATGATTTTGAAATGAGGTGTCACATGGTGACTTTTTAATTTAAAGAATTATATTCAAAATATTTATTTGGAAGGATTTTTACTTAGAAAGTATTATATAAAAGAATTGTATTTTGAAATATATTTATTTGAGCAAATTGTATTTGAAAAGATTTATTGAAAGAATTATATTTGGTAAATAATTATTTGAGAAAATTATATTTGAAAGAGAGTTATTGTAACGACCCGACTTGTCGTTTTAAGAATTTATGCCCCGTTCAGTGACTTGAGGTTTCGAGCAGCCTCGCAATATGTATTATGACCCGCGTGTGTTGTCGAATTTGAATTACGGATGATTCAGAGTGATTTGGGACACTTAGTTCCTAAAAAGGCATCGGTTCTGTTAGCTCCGTATGATGATTTTGGACTTAGGAGCATGTCCGGAAAATTATTTGGAGGTCCGTAGTGGAATTAAGCTTGAAATGGCGAAACTCAAAATTTTGGAAAGTTTGACCGGGGAGTTGACTTTTTGATGTCGGGGTCGGAATACGATTCCGAGAGTTGGAACAGCTCTGTTATGTTATTTGGCACTTGCCTGTAAAATTTGTCGTCATTCCGGATTGGTTTGATAGGTTTCGGCACGAGTTTAGAAGTTGGAAGTTTTTGATGTTCATAAGTTCGATTTGTGGTGCGATTTGTATTTTTGGCGTAATTTGATGTGATTTGAGACCTCGAGCGAGTCCGTGTTAGGTTGTGGAACTTGTTGGTATGTTTAGACGAGGTCCCGGGGGCCTCGAGTGTGTTTCGGATGGGCTACGGACCATTTCCTTCTATTTTTGAACTGTTGTTTCTGTTTTCTGGTGTTCTTCTTCGCGTTCGCGAAGATCACCTCGCATTCGCGAAGTGTTACTGCTGACCACCTTATACTTCTTCTTCGCGTTCGCGTTCAGCCCATCGCATTCGTGAAGGTTTGTATTTTCCTCCACCACATTCGCGATTAGACACTCGCGTTCGCGAAGCTCTTCATGGCAGCCTCATGTTTCTTCTTCGCGTTCGCGAAGAGCATCTCGCGTTCGCGAAGGTTTCCTGTTTTTATTCTTCGCGTTCGCGGCCCTTTTCTCGCATTCGCGTAAGTCAGTCATGGGCCATTAGATGTTTCTTCTCCGCGTTCACGAAGCACAACTGGGCAGTTCATTTTTCCTCTTCACGAACGCGATCCTTTCTCCGCGTTCGCGATGCACAATCACCTGGGCAGAATATAAGATTTCCAAATCGAGGGTTAGGCCATTTTTATCACATTTTGACTTATAGAGCTCGGTTTTGAGCGATTCCTTGGGGGGTTTTCAAGCAAATCGATTAGGTAAGTGTTATTCACCTAGACTCTATTTATTTTCATGATTCTATCTTTATGTTTATCATTTAAATTGTGTTTTGAGTTGAGTAAAATGGTGGTTATTGAAAAAAAAATATCAAAATGAAAAATCACGATTTGAGGGACGAAATAGTATTGGAATTTTATGAAATTGGTATGGTTGAACTCGTATCGGAATAGGTGTTCGGATTTCATAAAAATTATGTCGGGTTTTGAGAGGCGGGTCCCGCGTTGACTTTTGTTGACTTTTTGGAATAAATTTTTAAGTCAACGTATTATTATCCGGAATTGTTTCCGACGAATTTTAATGGAGTTATACAATTAATTTGGATAGATTTGAACTGTCCGGAGGTCAATTCAAGCAAGAAGTCTATTTTGGAATATCGGCCTAACATCAAAAGGTAAGTGTCTTGCTTAACCTCGAGTGGGGGAAATTCCCCTTAGGCATTGAGTCTTATGTGCAACTTGAGTAATTGAAAACTATGTACGCGAGGTGACGAGTACGTACTTGGTTTATATGTGCAAATTTTATGGAGTTAAAGTCTTGAACATATTGTGTAGTAAATTGAATAATGGTTGGCATATATTTAATCATCTACTTGTCGTGCTTAAACCCTTGTTGTTGACTCTGTTGTTATAGGACAATGTGATGTGATTGTTATTTGATTCTTTATGAAATTTCGTGAATTTGCTGGCTTGATCATTATTGGAATTTAATTCCATTTTGTATTTTTCCCTTATGCAAATAATTAATTAAATGAGCTTAAGAAGAGGTGTTTATATAATTATTGAAAATGTGATCTTTTATGAAGACTTTGCTTTATGTTGAGTAATTTTTATCTCTATTGATTGTTTTTGGGTGTTGTAAACATTGTGTGGATCATTTGGCTATTTGCTGTGAAAACTAACTGGCTTGGTTGTAGCTTTGAAATTTGATTGTGGCCATTGGGCAAATTGTGATATGAATTGATTTTTAGTAGGTTGTGATAATTTTTCGTGCAAATTGTTGTGTTGTGTGAGTTGTTAATTTGGGGAGATAAGGGTGGCATTTCACCGTTGATGTTATGTGGTTATAAGGGTGGCATTTCGTTGTTGTATTTGTTGGCTATTGATATTGTCTGAACGGAGCGATAAGGGTGGCTATAGCAGCGATAAGGGTGGCAATAGGAGGGATAAGGGTGGCTATTGATATTGTCTAGGCGGAGCGATAAGGGTGGCTATAGGAGCGATAAGGTGGCTATTGTCAGTGACGATATGTGATGATGTGGGGTTGTGGTGTTGACAATTTTCATGTGATGTTGTGATTTTCTTGTGATTATTTTTATACCTTGTTCAACTTGTCTTGTTGTTAGTAAATTAATAAGGATCTGATTTATGTTGAAATTGGGAGCATGTGGCTATTGCCAGGTGGTTTATAAAATAAAATGTAGGCAAGAGGTGCCGTGAATTGTGATATGAAATGGGGATATTGGCACGTGAATTGTCCATGCAGTTGTGATATAAAATATGGGCACGAGGTGTTGTGATGAAATGATAATGATATTTGGCACGTGAATTGTCCGTGCAGTTGTGATATGATATGAGGGCACGAGGTGCCGGGAAATTATGATGAATTAATTATGGGCACGAGGTGCCATGGAAATATGAAAATGGGCTGATACCCGTATTTACGAAAAATATGAAAATGGGCTGAGACCCGTATTTTGATGATTTTGAAATGAGGTGTCACATGGTGACTTTTTAATTGAAAGAATTATATTCAAAATATTTATTTGGAAGGATTTTTACTTAGAAAGTATTATATAAAAGAATTGTATTTTGAAAGATATTTATTTGAGGAAATTGTATTTGGAAAGATTTATTGAAAGAATTATATTTGAAAAATAATTATTTGAGAAAATTATATTTGAAAGAGAGTTATCTGGAAGAACTATGTGAAATACATTTATTTGAAGGGCTTGATTTAATTGGGTGTAATTGTGTTTATTAATTGTTAAGTGATATTAATGGTATTCTTGTTGTTTGTTGTGCATATCACTGGTTGTTTTATCCTGCCCTTATTATTATTTGTTTCTTATTATTTTGTATATTATATTGCACAGGTTATTAGACTAGTGAGTGTCTTGACTGTACCTCGTCTCTACTCCATTGAGGTGAGTCTTAATACTTACTGGGCACCGCTGTGGTGTGCTCACTCTACACTTCTGCACATTTTTGTGCAGGCCAGGTATTGAAGATAACGGACTTGAGTAGAGTTAAAGCGGGATTGTAAGGATTCAAGGTAGAGCTGCTTGGTCGTCGCAGTCCCTTGGAGTCTTTTCATTTCATTGTATTGTTAATTTGTAATCAAACTGTGTTGTATATTCGGTCCTCGTGATTATTCCATGTATTCAGTAGAGTTCTTGACTCAGTACTACTAGTCTTGGGAGGTTGTGTATTGTAATTATTTTCGCTGTTAGATTTTACTAAATAAAAAAAATGGCTTCAAAATGTAATAGAAATCGGTTTACCTAGTCTTAGAGACTAGGTGCCATCACGACGCCTGTGGTGAAATTTTGGGTCGTGATAAGCTGGTATCAGAGCTCTAGGTTCATAGGTTCTACAAGTCACGAACGAGTCTAGTAGCGTCTTGCAGATCGGTACGGAGACGTCTGTACTTATCTTCGAGAGGCTACAAAACTGTTAGGAAATTTTCATTTCTTTCATTCCTGTCGTGCGAAATTTGTTGAATTTGAAATTTGAAATTTGAACCTTTGTATATCCATTCTCTCACAGATGGTGAGGACACGTGCTACCGGGTTAGCTGAGCAGGCATCCGCACATACTGCTAGGGCTGCAAGAGGCCGGGGCCGAGGTAGAGGTCGAGGAAGGGCACGTGCTGCGACTAGAGCACCTGTCAGAACAACAGTTGGGGAGCCACTAGTAGCTCCAGTTGGGGGACAGGTACCAGAAGCACCTGTTGTCACCCCAGGACTTCGGGAGACTTTAGCACAGTTCCTGAGTATGTTTGGTACATTAACTCAGGCGGGATTGATCTCTGTTGCACCAAATATTCCGCAGATTGGGGGAGTAGCTCAGACTCATATCACAACTCCAGAGCAGCAGGTTCACGTTGGTCAGGTTTCGAGTGTAGTACCAGTACAACCTGTTATTCCGGTTCGGCCTCAGGTCAGGCTCGAGGCATCAGAAGAAGAACAAAAGAGACTTGAAAGGTTTAAGAAATATGATCCACCAACTTTCAGTGGCACAGCTACAGAGGATGCCCAAGGATTTCTAGAAAATTGTCACTGTATTCTCTGTACGATGGGTATTGTGGAAGTGAGCGGAGTTTCCTTTACTACATTTCAACTGTCAGGCGCAGAGTACCGGTGGTGGCAAATCTATGAAGAAGGTAGACCAGCCGATGCCATACCACCAACTTGGGCTCAATTTTCGAAAATGTTCTTGAAAGAGTTTGTTCCCCAGACTCTCAGAGATGCGTGGCGCGCAGAGTTTAACGGTTGCGTCAGGGCACTATGGTAGTGTCAGAATATGCTATCAGGTTCAGTGAGTTAGCCCGTCATGCACCTATCTTGGTTCCTACAATCAGAGAACGGGTCCACAGATTCATTGAGGGGCTCGATTATGATATTAAAATATGTATGGCTCGAGAGTTGTAAACTGATGCTCCATTTCAACAAGTAGTGGAGATTGCAAGGAATATTAAGGGTGTTTTAGGCGAGGAAAGGGAGTCTAAGGAGGCCAAAAGGTTTCGAAGATCTGGAGGGTTCAGTGGATTTTACTCTTCAGCTAGAACCCATTATAGCGGAGGCTCGAGCAATCGGTCAGCTCAGTCCGCACATCAGATTACTTGGGGTGCTCCAGTTTATAGTGCACCACCGACATGAGATTCTTACAGTGGTTATTCCAGTTATCCGGCACAGACTCAGTACGAGCAGTCGCGACCTCAGGGAGGTTGTTATGAGTGTGGTGATACTAGGCATATCATGAGAGATTGTCCCAAACTTGGGAGGGGTGGATTTCATCATAACACTCTAGCTACAAGCTTTATTCCAGTTGATACTCCACATGCACAGTCAGCTAGAGGTGGAGGACAGGCGGGTAGTGGGCGCCTAAGAGGTGGAGGCCCGACCCTTTGATTTAATCACTATGATTTGGCTAAGGCCAATACACCAGATGGTGTCGGTACAAGTACGATCGTTATTTTTATTATAAAAGGATATTTTCCTTAATTTGATTTGGTTCTGAATATTGAGGTGAATCCTCCTATTATGCTCCACTTGTGGGTGAGCTTCGTAAATTTGTGACCTACTTATATGTGTATCCATGTTGGGAGATTTAAAGATGTGAGCATGTGTCTGTCACTTTATTTTTGTGCATCATTGAGGATTATAAGTCCAAAAAACAAAACAAAAATTATTATTCAATACAGTGGGTTTAATGTGTTTCGGAATAATTGATTCCAATTTTTATGAAATATATTGAAAAGGAGAAAGAAAGGAAAGTTGAAATTTCAGTGGGCACAATGTGCAAAATACTAGTGATTCGGATTTGAGGACGAGATCCTCGCATTTTTACATGATGTGAAATATTTAAACTAGGCTGCAAGCTGCGATGGAAGTTAAATAAGGACGAGGACCTTGTGGTGAAATATTTATGAGTTTAAAATTCTCCCTTGGGAAATTTAATTTGTGCAATAATATTAATAGGGAGTCATGCCTGTTAGGCTTATTTGATAATGCTTGTATATTTTCTATTCATATTCATCCACTTTTGTGCTGTAAATATTGAGTTTTAGCCTATGAAGTGAGTGCCCATGTGGCGTTAAATGTGACTCATTAATCCGAGTAAGTAATCATGAGGTCTTCATGCCTCACGTTCTGTTGTCAGTATTATGAAAATTCGAAACGAGGTGATGGTTAATATGAGATTAATTGATGATGTTGGAATTAATTATGAACAGCTTTTAAGACCAGAGATGTGGTGATGAGCATACATATAATGTGCTTCATGTCCTGATATCATTATAATAAGGCAATGCTGAGATTAATGTTATTGATATATACCCTGTGGTATTTTGTTGGGTTGTGGATATGTTGTTAGGAGTTGTTTGGGTATTACTCTGGTAGGTGGATAGGCCCAATTACAGGAGAGACTCTACCAAAATTTCTGAAAAATTTGGGAGTTAGTAAAATTTGAAGGATTGAGATTTGCAAAGGAATAGATAAATTATGTTATGTGTTTGAGGGCGAATGATCCTAAGCGGGGAATAATGTAGCACCCCAGAGAAAGTTTTGAATTACTTCAACACTATTGAGGAAATTTATATGTGCATAGGCACGAGTTGCTATAGCCAGTTGAGACTAATACTGTGCGTTGTTGTGAGAATTCAGGCATTTTTGGAAATGATTGGAGAGTTAGGGATTTTGCTTTAAAGCTTATAAGAATGGAGAAAAGAAATAATCTCAATTGAGATGGTGTTGTCGGACCCGTGTTAAATTTTGGGAATGTAAAATCACTCACAAGTATGTGTGCAACAACATACTCAGTAATTTAAAGTTCTCAGAAAGATTCTTAGCACGTTCGAGGACAAACGTTTGTTTAAGAGGTGAAGAATGTAACGACCTGACTTGTCGTTTTAAGAATTTACGCCCCGTTCAGTGACTTGAGATTTTGAGCAGCCTCGCAATATGTATTATGACCCGCGTGTGTGGTCGAGTTTGAATTACGGATGATTCGGAGTGATTTGGGACACTTAGTTCCTAAAAGGGGAGCTTAAGTCTTAGGATTTTGACCGTAGTCGAAACTGTATGAAGACAACTCCAGAATGGAGTTCTGTCGGTTTCGTTAGCTCCGTATGATGATTTAAACTTAGGAGCGTGTCCGAAAAATTATTTGGAGGTCCGTACTAGAATTAAGCTTGAAATGGCAAAACTCAAAATTTTGGAAAGTTTGACCGGGGAGTTGACTTTTTGATGTCGGGGTCGGAATGCAATTCTGAGAATTGGAACAGCTCCGTTATGTTATTTGGGACTTGTCCTCAAAATTTGACATCATTCTGGGTTGGTTTGATAGGTTTCGGCACGAGTTTTAGAAGTTGAAAGTTTTTGAAGTTCATAAGTTCGATTTGTGGTACGATTTGTATTTTCGGCGTAATTTGATGTGATTTGAACCTCGAGCGAGTCCGTGTTAGGTAATGGAACTTGTTGGTATGTTTAGATGGGGTCCTGGGGGCCTCGGGTGTGTTTCGGATGGGCTACGGACCATTTCCTTCTATTTTTGAACTGATGTTTCTATTTTCTGGTGTTCTTCTTCGCGTTCGCGAAGATCACCTCGCGTTCGCGAAGTGTTACTGCTGACCACCTTATACTTCTTCTTCTCATTCATGTTCAGCCCATCGCGCTCGCGAAGGTTTGTCTTTTCCTCTACCGCGTTCGTGATTAGACACTCGCATTCGCGAAGCTCTTCATGGCAACCTCATGTTTCTTCTTCGCGTTCGCGAAGAGCATCTCGCGTTTGCGAAGGTTTCCTGTTTTTATTCTTAGCGTTCGTGGCCCTTTGCTCGCGTTCGCGTTAGTCAGTCGTGGGCCATTAGAGTTTTCCTCTCCACGTTCGCGAACAGCCCAGCGCGTTCACGAAGCACAACTGGGCAGTTCATTTTTCTTCTTCGCGAATGCGATCCTTTCTCCGCATTCGCGATTCACAATCACCTAGGCAGAATATAAGATTTTGAAATCGAGGGTTAGGCCATTTTTATCCATTTTGACTTATAGAGCTCGGTTTTGAGCGATTCCTTGGGGATTTTTCAAGCAAATCACTTGGGTAAGTGTTCTTCACCTAGAATCTATTTATTTTTATGATTCTATCTTTATGTTTATCATTTAAATTGTGTTTTGAGTTGAGGAAAATGGTGGTTTTTGAAGAAAAATTTTCAAAATGAAAAATCACGATTTGCGGGACGAAATGGTATCGGAATTTGATGAAATAGGTATGGTTGAACTCGTATCGGAATGGGTGTTCGGATTTTATGAAAATTATGTCGGGTTCCGAGAGGTGAGTCCCGCGTTGACTTCTGTTGACTTTTTAAAATAAATTTTTAAGTCGACGTAGTATTATTCGGAATTGTTTCCGACGAATTTTAATGGAGTTATACAATTAATTTGGATAGATTTGAGCTATCCAGAGTCAATTCAAGCAAGAAGGCTATTTTGGAATATCGGCCTAACTTCAAAAGGTAAGTGTCTTGCTTAACCTCGAGTGGGAAAAATTCCCCTTAGGCATTAAGTCTTATGTGCAACTTGAGTAATTGAAAACCATGTACGCGAGGTGACGAGTACGTACTTGTCCTACAAAGGACAACTACAACTATATTTAATTAGAAGTGCCTAATTCCTATATATTTGTCCATAATCATATATATTTGCCAATAACTCTAGCTCTAATTTGCATTTGGATAAGAAAGTTCTTGAAGGTTTGAGTGCCTTTTAGCTGTATCCAATATGCTACCTAAAATGGACCGGATCTGGGCTGCAGTAATAGGCCCAGTTCTTTGTTTATATTGGGCTGCTGACTTATGTTTTGTGTATTGGCCCAAATGGGTATTATACCCGATAGACCCATGTATAATAGAATTTGGTCTTCTATTTTCTAGATCATTCGATACACTGCTTGTCACTTTCTCTCTCTTCGTCTTCGACTGTATCGCCTCTTTCTTACCCAAATTAGAGGTTAGGGCTTAATTAGAAGATTCCGGTCTCTCAAGTTAGAGGGGTGAGAAAGCACACCCAACTTGGAGATGATTGAGTGGTGTAAAGGTCCAGAAAGAGGTTTGCGAGCTGAGATGTTAAGGAACAAAAGATAAAGAGATCAAGCCGGTGAGGAACTGTTGACGGATGAAGTGACAATCAATTTCCACGTCCTTCGTTCGTTCGTGGAAAATCGAGTTTTTTGCTATATGAATAGCCGCCTGGCTATCAGAATTAAGAGAAACTGGCTAGAAGGGGGGAATTGAGAGATCTATTAGAAGGCGTACAAGCCATGTGAGTTCTGCAACAACCTTCTTCATAGATCTGTACTCAGCCTCTGCAGAAGAAAGGGAGATTAAAGATTGTTTCTTCGATTTCCATAAAACAGGGGATCCTCCGAGATTGATGTAAAAGCCACTTACTGAGTGACGAGTCTCCAGACAGGACCCCCAATCGGAGTCACAAAAGGCGAGCAATTGAAAAGAGGGGTCTGAATTCATAAAGAGCCCAAGCCCCGACGAAGATAGCAAATATCAGAGACAGTATAAGCCAGCATCAAAATGAGGTCGACGGGGACTTTGCATATATTGGCTTAGATGCTAAACGACGAATGAGAGGTCAGGGCAAGTATGGGTTTAAAAATTGAGCTTGCCCAATAGTCGCATGTAGATGGTTGGATCGGGAAGAGGCTCACCAACATCGGCACGAAGCTTGCAACTAGGGTCTAGTGGAGATGAAGCTGGACGTGAATCAAGGACACCAAACTCAGAAAGAAGGTCCAAGGTGAACTTACTTTGACTGATAATTAGTCCCTGTTTTTCTTGTAGTATTTCCATTCCGAGAAAATAACTAGCCTCTCCAAGATCTTTAACTTTAAATTATGAATTGAGGAATGTTTTTAGATTAGAAAGCTCTGTAATATCATCACCCGTTAGAAGTATGTCATCTACATAAACAACAACAATAGAAATTTCATAAGCAGTCTTTTTGAAAAATAAGGAATAGTCGTTAAGAGAATGAGAATATCCTTTGAAATTGAGGGCACCAGTGAGTCGGGCGTACCACTGGCGTGAAGCCTGTTTAAGTCCATATAAGGACTTTTTTAATCTGCACACATGATTAATAGAGGGTGAAGTCATTCCTGGTGGAAATCTCATATATACTTCTTCTTGTAAATCACCATGAAGAAAAGAGTTATTGACATCTAATTGAAATAGTTTCCAATTCATTTTGACTGCGACTGCTAAAATGCATCTAACAGTGGTCATTTTGACCACTAGACTGAAAGTCTCATTGTAGTCGATTCCTTTCCTTTGTATGTCCCCTCGGATAACTAGTCGAGCCTTGAACCTTTCAATACTGCCATCAGATCTATACTTAACCTTATAGACCTATTTACATGGTAAAAGTTTCTTTTCTTTTGGTAATTCAACCATTTCCCAGGTTTGGTTGGCCTCCAAGGCTTGAAGTTCTTTAACCATTGCATCCTGCCAACTGGGATGTAAAACTGCCTGGGAGAAACTTGTAGGTTCAATCATGTGAGAAATAGATGTTAGAAGTGATTGATTTGTAGGAGAAAGGTCTGTGAAAGGTAGGGTAGCAGGTGAGACTGGTGCTGCAAAACAAAAAATGGTTAGATCAGTCAAGTACACATAATCTGCCAGATAAGATGGTGGATTGTGTTCCCTAGTAGATCTCCTTCGTGCAAGTTGAAGGGGAATAGGAGATGGAGAAGAAGTGATCCTGGAGATAGGAGATGAATGAGGAGTTGTTCTAGGTGATGTTATTAAATAAGAGAGAGTAGGACTAGGACTTAATTCTGAAGAAGATGAGTGATCGGTCTGAGGGAAAGAGTGAGTGTGGTCTAATATAGTATAAACTTCTTGAGGGAAAATGAGTGGTTCAGGTGTAGGAGAGGAAAAAGGGAATATATCCTTATAAAAAAAATACATCTCTAGAAATAAAAATAGTTATAGATTGAAGATCCAACAGTTTGTATCCTTTCTTCTCAAAGGGATATCCTATAAAAACACAATTAACTAATCTAGATTCAAGTTTTGACCTGTGATGAGGTAAAGTAAAGGCATAACATAGGCAACCAAAACATTTCAAAAAATCATAAGACAAAACTTTTCCAAAAAAGATTTCAAAAGGTATTTTGAAATTAAGCACTCTAGAGGGAAATCTATTGATTAAAAAAGTAGCAGTTAACAAACAATCACCCTAATACATAGTAGGGAGATTAAACTGAAATAATAGAGACCTGCATGTCTCTAGAAGATGTTTGTGTTTTCGTTCAACAACTCTATTTTGTTGTGGGGTAGCAACACAAGAAGTTTGATCAAAGATTCCATTAGAGGAGAAAAAATTTGAAAGGATGGATCCTGATCCTAATTCCAAAGCACTATCTGAACGAATGATTTTAACTTTTGTTGCAAACTGTCTTTCTACCATTGCTAGAAAAGATTGTAAGACTGGAAAAGCATTGCTTTTTATTCTTAAAAGATAAGTCCAAGTTCTTCTACTATAGTCATCTACTATGGTTAAGAAATATCTATAACTATCATGAGTTGGTACCTTGTAGGGTCCCAAGGTATCAACATGAATAAATTGAAAAATTAAACTTGTGTTAATATATTTCTTGAATGAAGAGGCAATTTTGCTTGCCTAGCTTGAAAACATATATCACAAGGATCATTAAACTTGGCTAGAGAAGGAAACTAAAAACTGGATATATTTTGCATACTAGATAGAGGAATATGCCCCAACCTTTTGTGTCGTAGGCTTACATTAGAATTGACTCTAGCAGAACAAAAAACTAAATGAGGGACAAGGTCTTTCCTAAGGTTATTACAAGCTGGATAAGACTAAAAAACTAATGGTCTTCCATAAATTAGTCTAGAAGCTGGATTAAGCAGATATAGGCCTTCATTCACTTCACCAATTACCACTGGCCTCTTCAGTGAAGGGCCCTGCAAGAATATAATAAAAGATGAGAAAAGCAAGGTACAAATGAGTTGTTGAGTGAGTTTGTGAACTGAAATTAGGTTAAATATAAAATCTGAAACATATAACACATTGTGTAGGATTAAATCTGGCAGAACATGCACACTACCAACTTGACTGACCTTAACTATATATGAATTTGGGAGATTAACATACAAAGATTTGGTTAGAGATTTCACATTGAATAAAATGGAATACTCAAAAGTCATATGTTCTGAAGCCCCTGAATCTATTATCCAGGAGGTAGAATCCATGTAAGGGAAATAGGAAAGACAATATAGGTTAGGAGCATTGATTGTTTTACCAGCACAGTTGGCACTAGCATTTGCATTAGAAATCTGCTCACCCTGTTGGCCAACCTTCACCTGCTGAAGAAGCTGGTAGAGCTGACTTAGCTGCTACTGAGTGATGACCTTCCCTGCTATATTTCCTTCCATTATGTTGACTGACTGAGTTGTGTTTTCTTCATTCATGATTGTTGCATTGTTGTGAGGACCTCCTTGATACCTTTGGGATTTGGTAAACTTGAAAGTGGAGGGAAGTCCAATGATTCTATAGCATTTGTCAATGGAATGTCCAGGTTTCTTACAATAGTTGCATATCGGGTTATGCTTCTTTCCTTCAAGAGTTGATTTGAACTTTCCTTATCCATTACCATATTTCTGAAAAGTGGTTTGCTGATTTTGTACCAGGAAAGCAGTCTCGCCTAGGTATTGTGCAACATGAATTTCCCTTTGCTTCTTATGTTAAATGAGAAGAGAATAGGCTTGATTGACACTAGGAAGAGGAGTAACTGTCACGTCCCAAAACTAACCCCCTGTCGTGATGGCGCCTATCGTGGAACTAGGCAAGACGACTCATTTCCAAACCAAAATGATATCTTCATTTCAAAGATAATTTCAAGGTTATTTAACATAAAAACCTCCATTTAAAGAGTTCAAATCAGAGAAAAACAGAAGTACAGAAAAGAAAAGCTCGACATCGGGGTGTCACTAGTCATGAGCATCTACTATAATCCGTCTAACAATATCAAGGCTGACTCAGCCTAGAAGAATAGCTAAATACTACTAGAGGAAGATAAGAGGGAGAAGAGCAGGGGCTGCGATCGCCAAACAGCTACCTTGTTATCTCCAAGAAAATCTGCAACCAGAACA
Source organism: Nicotiana tabacum (assembly GCF_000715075.1). Classification (NCBI taxonomy): domain Eukaryota; kingdom Viridiplantae; phylum Streptophyta; class Magnoliopsida; order Solanales; family Solanaceae; genus Nicotiana; species Nicotiana tabacum. The sequence goes on along the minus strand of NC_134102.1, from coordinate 6,817,913 downwards.
CTCAATAACCGCTACCATGTCCAGCCACACCTGGATCTGCACACAAGGTGCAGGGAGTAATGTGAGTATGCCAACTCAGTAAGTAACAAAAATAAATAAAGACTGAGCAGTAGTGACGAGCAATAAAGCATATAACGTTCATATCAGGAAATCTCAGTAAAATACCACATGCTCTTAAAAATCAGGATTTGAATCAAACATCTCGTTTAAACCTAGTTCCAATAAAAATCATTTTTATTTTCCAATAGTTTTTCAAACAAAGGATCAATGCAAAGGTGAGCAAAAATGATGAAATCATAAACAACCACTCGGGCAGACCTCACAGTCACTCGTACCACCCGGGCATACCTCACAATCACTCTTGCCACTCGGGCATACCTCACAATCACTCTTGCCTCCCAGTCACTCAGCACTCGGCACTCGGCACTCGCACTCAGTAGGTACCTGCGCTCACTGGGGGTGTGTATAGACTCCGAAGGGGCTCCTTCAGCCCAAGCGCTATAATCTGCACGGACAACTCACGTGCGATAATAATAAAGTATGCTGCAGGAGGGCAGCCCCGATCCACACTCATCCTCACCAATCAGGCCCTCGGCCTCACTCAGTCACAAGTATGCTGCAGGCGGACAACCCCGATCCACACTCATTCTCACAAATTAGGCCCTCGGCCTCACTCAGTCATAAGTAACTCAAGCCTCTCGGGCATTTCAGTAAAACAGGGCATTCGGCCCAAAACATTTATATACATCAAAATAGAGTCATAAAACTGAGTTATGTGGTAAACAAGTATAAACATGACTGAGTATAGATTTTCAATTGAAAACAATGAGAGGATGGTAAGAAACAGCCCCTAAGGGTCCAGACAGCATTGGCGCAAGGCCCAAACATGGCATTCAGCCCAATTTACATAAAATCTTTCTAAATCATATAAGTATCAATGGTTTCAACAGAGTATGCAACTTTACAGTTGCTACGGGGCGGACCAAGTCATAAATCCCCAACAGTGCACGCCCACACGCCCATCACCTAGCATGTGTATCACTAAAAATAGTAGAATGATACAAAATCCGGAGTTTCATACCCTCAGGACTAGATTTACAATCGTTACTTACCTCAAACCGGTCAAATCTCTTCCCCGCAGTGTTCTTGCCTCTGGACTCTACCTCAAAATTCTCCAAATCTATTCACAATCAGTATAATACCATCAATATATGCTAATGGAATGAATTCCACAAGAAAAGCTTCAAAATTAGACCAAAACCCGAAATTGGCTAAAAAATCGGCTGTGGGGCCCACATCTCGGAACCCGACAAAAGTTATAAAATCCGAAAGCCCATTCAACCACGAGTCTACCCATACTAATTTTACCAAAATCCGACCTTAACTCGACCCTCAAATATACAAATCAAATTTCCAAATTTCTAAGTTTCAATCTCTGATTTACACCTCAAAATCATGTAATCTAGTCGGATTACTCGATGATAATTCACTATTATGGAGTAGAAATGATCACAAGGGACTTATCTCAAGTTTTCCTTGAAAATATAACAAAAAATCGCCTCTCCCAAGCTCCAATTTGTCAAAAATGGCAAATGGGACGAAGCCCCCGTTTTTGTATAATTCTGCCCAGACATCCTCGGTTCTGCCTCGATCTTGGCCTTCGATCGAGGTCCTCGATCCTGATTCTCGGTCCAGGCCCTCGATTATGCCTTCTTCCCAGCCTTCGACCGTGACCCTCGACCCTGGGCTCGATCATGCCTTCGATCGTGACCCTCGACCCTGGGCTCGATCATGCCTTCGATCGTGACCCTCGACCCTGGGCTCGATCATGCCTTCGATCGTGACCCTCGACCCTGGGCTCCATCGTGGCCCTCGACCTTGAGCTCGATCTGGGCTTCGATCGTGGCCATCGACCCTGAGCTCGATCTGGGCTCGATTCTGGGCAGAAGCAATTTCCAACAGAAGGAAATTGCAGTAGCTGTTCTAGTTCAATTTTTGATCCGTTAACCATCCGAAACTCACCCGAGACCCTCGGGACCTCAACCAGATATACCAACAAGTCCTAAAATATCATACGAACTTAGTCGAATCCTCAAATCACCTCAAACAATGCTAAAACCATGAATTACACCCCAATTCAAGCCTAATGAACTTTAAAATTTCTAATTTCTACAAACAACTCCGGAACCTATCAAATCACGTCCGATTGACCTCAAATTTTGCACACAAGTCCTAAATGATATAACAGGGGTATTCCAATTTTAGAATCAGATTCCGACCCCGATATCAAAAAGTCAACCCCCCGGTCAAACTTCTCAAAAATAAAACTTTCGGCATTTCAAGCCTAATTCCTCTACGGACTTCCAAATAATATTCCGGACACGCTCCTAAGCCCAAAATCACCATACGGAGCTATTGGAATCATCAAAATTCAAATCCGAGGTCGTTTACATATAGGTCCATATCCGGTCCACTTTTCTAACTTAAAATTTTCAATTATGAGACTAAGTGTCTCATTTCACCCCGAGTTCCTTCCATACTTGAACCAACTAACCCGATATAACATAATATAGCAGAATAACACAAAAAGAAGTAGGAATGGGGAAAATAGGGTTATAACTCTCGAAACGACCGGCCGGGTCGTTACATCCTCTCCCTCTTAAACATCCGTTCGTCCTCGAACGGGTCTAGAAACATACCTGGAGTCTCGAATAGGCGTTGATATCTGCTCCGCATATCCCGCTCGATCTCCCAAGTGGCATCCTCCACAGGCTGACCTCTCCATTGCACCTTCACTGAAGCTATATCCTTTGACCTCAACCTTCGAACCTGCCGATCCAAAATAGCCACCGGCTCCACATCATAAGTCATATCACCCTCTAACTGAACCGTGCTGAAATCCAAAACATGGGAAGGATCTCCAATATACTTTCGGAGCATGGAAACATGAAACACTGGATGCATACTTGACAAGCTGGGTGGCAAGGCGAGCTTATAAGCCACCTCTCCTATCCTCTGAAGCTCCTCAAAAGGCCCAATGAACCGGGGGCTCAACTTTCCCCTCTTCCCAAACCTCATAACACCCTTCATGGGTGATACCTTCAGCAAAACCTTCTCCCCAACCATAAAAGACACATCACGGACCTTCCTATCTACGTAGCTCTTCTGCCTAGACTGTGCCGTGCGAAGCCGCTCCTAAATCAATTTCACCTTATCTAATGCGTCCTGGACAAAGTCTGTACCTAAGAGCCTAGCCTCACCCTGCTCAAACCATCCAACCGGAGATCTACACCTCCTCTCATACAAAGCCTCGTACGGAGCCATCTGAATACTCGACTGATAACTGTTGTTATATGCAAACTCCGCGAGTGGCAGAAACTGGTCCCATGAACCCCCAAAATCAATGACACAAGCATGCAACATGTCCTCCAATATCTGAATAGTGCGTTCGGACTGCCCGTCCATCTGAGGGTGAAAAGTTGTGCTTAACTCAACCTGAGTACCCAACTCTCACTGCACGGCCCTCCAAAACTGCGATGTGAACTGAGTACCCCTATCTGAAATGATGGAAACTGAGACACCATGCAGGCGAACGATCTCTCGGATGTAAATCTCAGCCAACCGCTCTGAAGAGTAAGTAGTACCAATTGGAATGAAGTGCGCGGACTTGGTCAGCCGATCCATAATAACCCAAATAGCGTCGAACTTCCTCGAAGTCTGTGGGAGCCCAACTACAAAGTCCATAGTGATCCGCTCCCACTTCCACTCTGGGATCTCTAGCCTCTGAAGCAAGCCACCTGGTCTCTGATGCTCATACTTAACCTGCTGACAGTTTAGACACCGAGCCACAAACCCAACTATATCCTTCTTCATCCGCCTCCACTAATAGTGCTGCCTCAAATCCTGGTACATCTTCGCGGCACCCGGATGGATGGAATACAGCGAGCTGTGGGCCTCTTCAAGAATCAGCTCTCGAAGCCCATCTACATTAGGCACACATATCCGGCCCTGCATTCTCAGCACCCCGTCATTACCAATAGTCACATCTCTAGCATTACCTCTCTGAACCCTATCCTGAAGAATGAGCAAGTGACGGTCATCATACTGACGCTCCCTGATACGGTCATACAAAGAAGACCTGGAGACCACACAAGCCAATACCCGACTAGGCTCCGAAATATCCAATCTGACAAGCTGGCCTGCCAAGGTCTAGATGTCTAATGCCAAAGGTCTCTCTGCTGCAGGAAGATAGGCTAAACTCCCCAAACTCTCTGCCCGGCGACTCAAAGCATCGGCCACCACATTGGCCTTCCCCGGATGGTACACGATAGTGATATCATAGTCCTTAAGAAGCTCCAACCATCTCCGCTGATGCAAATTAAGATCCTTCTACTTTAACAGATACTCCAGACTCCATTGATCAGTATAGATCTCACAATGAACCCCATATAAATAATGACGCCAAATCTTCAAGGCATGAACAATGGCTGCTAACTCAAGATCATGGATAGGATAGTTCTTCTCATGGGTCTTCAACTGGCGCGAGGCATAGGCAATCACCCTACCCTCCTGCATCAAAACACAACCAATGCCTATCCTCGAGGCATCACAATACACGGTGTAAGAACCTGAAGCTGATGGCAAAACTAACACTGGAGTTGTGGTCAAAGCAGTCTTGAGCTTCTGAAAGCTCTCCTCACATTCATCCGACCACCTGAATGGAGCACCCTTTTGGGTCAATTTGGTCAAGGGCGATGCAATAGATGAAAATCCCTCCACAAAGCGACAGTAGTAACCTGCCAAACCAAGAAAGCTCCTAATCTCCGTGGCTGAGGATGGTCTGGGCCAACTCTGCACCGCCTCTATCTTCTTCGGATCCACTTGAATACCCTCACTGGACACCACGCGCCCCAAGAATGCTACTGAACTGAGCCAAAACTCACATTTAGAGAACTTTGCATAAAGCTTCTCCTCCTTCAATCTCTGCAATACAGCCCTCAAATGCTGAGAGTGCTCTTCCTGGCTACGAGAGTACACCAGGATGTCGTCAATGAATACAATGACGAATGAGTCCAAATAGGGATGGAATACACTGTTCATCAGATGCATGAACGCTGCTGGGGCATTGGTCAGCCCAAAAGACATCACCATAAACTCATAATGGCCATATCGGGTTCTGAAAGCTGTCTTGAGAATATCTAAATCCCGAATCTTCAGCTGGTGATAACCAGACCTCAAATCAATCTTGGAGAACACCCTCGCTCCCTGAAGCTGGTCGAATAAATCATCAATACGAGGCAAAGGATACTTGTTCTTGACTGTGACCCGGTTCAACTGCCTGTAATCAATACACATTCTTATGGAACCATCCTTCTTTTTCACAAATAGAATCGGTGCACCCCAAGGTGACACACTAGGCCGAATAAACCCCTTATCAAGGAGTTCCTGAAGTTGTTCTTTCAATTCCTTCAACTCCTCCGGTGCCATACGATACGGTGGAATAGAAATGGGCTGAGTGTCCGGCATCAAATCAATACCAAAGTCAATATCCCTGTCAGGCGGCATGCCAGGTAGGTCTGCAGGAAACACATCCGGAAAATCACATACCACCGGAACATAATAAATGACAGGAGTCTCTGCACTAACATCCCTCACAAAAGCCAAATAAGATAGGCAACCCTTCTCAACCATGCACTGAGCCTTCAAATATGAAATTACCCTACTTGGTACATAATCTATAAAACCGCTCCACTCAACCCTCGAAATTCCCGGCATAGCCAACATCACCGTCTTAGTGTGACAATCTAGAACAGCATGACATGGAGATAACCAATCCATACCCAATATCGTATCAAAGTCAACCATACTGAGCAACAATAGATCTACTCGGGTCTCCAGACCCCCAATAATCACCACACATGACCGATATATGTGGTCCACAATAATAGTATCACCCACAGGAGTAGATACATGTACAGATAAAACTAAGGACTCACGGGGCATATCCAGAAAATGGGCAAAATACGAGGAAACATATGAATACGTGGAACCAGGGTCAAATAATACTGAGGCATCTCTGTGGAAAACTGAGACAATACCTGTAATCACAGCATCTGAAGCAATAGCATCTGGTCTGGCAGGGAGAGCATAGAAACGGGCCTGACCACCCCCCCCTGATCTGCCTCCCCCTCTAGGGCGACCCCTAGCTGACTGACCTTCACCCCGAGCTGTCTGGGCGGATGGTGAGGTAGCTGGGGCTGTAGTCGGAGGCTGACTCCTCTGTTGAGATATACCTCCATGACGACGAGGACACTACCTCCACATATGCCCAAGCTCCCCACACTCAAAATAACACCCTGGTGTTGGCGGCGGAAACTGAAGGGAACCCCTAGCACCGGGATGACTGGTAGAAAAACCTGGCATGGAAGAGCCCTGAACAGGTAGAGCACGGGACGAACTCTGAAATGGAAGGGCACTAAGTGATGAGTGGCCCTGATGAGAACTGTGAGAACCATGGCCAGATGATGCACCCCGATGAAATGGCTGAGCTGACTGAGCCTGTCTGAAATGACGACCTCTACTGTGCTGGAACTGACCCCCAGAAGAAGCACCACTGAATCCACCCTGACCACGAGGCCTCTTGGCCTCCCGCTCAACCCTCTCCTAACCACGAACCATCTCAATCTGCTGAGCAATGTCGGCAACCTCATCAAAAGTAGCACCCAAAACTCACTCCCTGGTCATGAGCAACTGTAGCTGATAAGTGAGGCCATCAATAAACCTCATGATCCTCTCTCTGTCCGTGGGAACCAACCAGATAGCATGACGGGCCAACTCGGAGAACCGCATCTCATACTGCGTCACAGACATATCACCCTGGCGTAGCCGCTCAAACTGTCTACGCAGCTCCTCTCTGCGGGATCGAGGCACGAACTTCTCCAAAAAGACCACGGAGAACTGTTGCCAAGTAAGGGGTGCTGCGCCAACAGGCCTACGCCTCTCGTAAGTCTCCCACCATCTGAGTGCAGCCCCAAAAAACTGAAAGGCAGTGAATGAGACCCCACAAGTCTCCAAAATACCAGCAGTACGGAGTATCCTCTAACACTTGTCCAAAAGGTCCTGAGCATCCTCTCTCTCTGTGCCACTGAAAGGTGGTGGCTGAAGTCTCCCAAACCTCTCCAACCTACGCTGATCATCCTCAGGCATAGCAGGAACCACATAATCCTGAGCAACAGCAACCGGTTGGGGGGTGTGCTGTCCCTATTGGGCTGGGCCCTTCCCCATAAGGCCCCACCGTCGGGGCATAAGCGCGATTCTCTTCTCAAAGTAATAGAGAGAGTCTTTTTCTAGTTAGACTTCTATCAATGGAATGAAAGAACCATCGGTGGTGCCTCTGGTGTCTGAAGTCCCTGAATAACCTGCTCGGGTGTGCGAGCAACAGGAGTCTGAATGCCTTCCCTGGCATGAGAAGTGGTTGCGGCCGTCGAAATAGAGACCGCCTGAGCAAGGGCAGTACACGCTGTCAGAATCTGAGCTAAGGCCTCCTGAAGGCCTGGAATCACAATAGGCATATGTGGTGCCTGAGCTGGTGCATCAACAACTGGAACTTGGTCCTGATCTGGGACAACCGGTGGATCTATAGGTACTGCCCCAACTGCTGTACGGGCTGCACCTCTGCCCCTACCACGGCCTCTACCGCGGCCTCGGCCTCTCGTGGCCCTGGCTGGTGGTACTAGTAGCTGGCCCTCCTGACCGATAGCACGAGTCCTCACCATCTGTGAGAGAATGAAACAACAAATGTTTAGTTACTAGAATCAACAGATTTGCACGACAAGAATTCAAGAATATGGAGTTTCCTAAAGGTTTTGCAGCCTCCTGAAGATAAGTACAGACGTCTACGTACCGATCCGCAAGACTCTACTAAACCCGCTCATGACTAGTGAGACCTATGTAACCTAGGCTCTGATACCAATCTGTCACGACCCAAAACTAACCCCCTGTCGTGATAGCACTTATTGTGGAACTAGGAAAGCCGACTCATTTCCAAAACAAAACGATATCTTCATTTCAAAGATAATTTCAAGGTTATTTAACATAAAAACCTCCATTTAAAGAGTTCAAATCAAAGAAAAACAGAAGTGCGGAAAAGAAAAACCCAACATCGGGGTGTCACTAGTCATAAGCATCTACTATAATTCGTCTAACAATATCAAGGCTAACTCAGCCTGGAAGAATAGCTAAATACTACTAGAGGAAGATAAGAGGGAGAATAGCAGGGGCTGCGATCGCCAAACAGCTACCTTGTTATCTCCAAGAAAATCTGCAACCAGAACACTCAATAACCGCTACAGTGTCCAGCCACACCTGGATCTGCACACAAGGTGCAGGGAGTAACGTGAGTACGCCAACTCAGTAAGTAACAACAATAAATAAAGACTGAGCAGTAGTGACGAGCAATAAAGCATATAACGTTCATAACAGGAAATCGCAGTAAAATACCACATGCTCTTAAAAATCAGGATTTGAATCAAACATCTCGTCTAAACCCAGTTCCAATAAATATCATTTTTATTTTCCAATAGTTTTTCAAACAAAGGATCAATGCAAAGGTGAGCAAAAATAATGAAATCATAAACAGCCACTCGGGCAGACCTCACAGTCACTCGTGCCACTCGGGAATACCTCACAATCACTCTTGCCACTCGGGTATACCTCACAATCACTCTTGCCTCCCAGTCACTCAGCACTCGGCACTCGGCACTCACACTCAGTAGGTACCTACACTCACTGGGGGTGTGTACAGACTCCGGAGGGGCTCCTTCAGCCCAAGCACTATAATCTACACGGACAACTCACGTGCGATAATAATAAAGTATGTTGCAGGCGGGCAGCCCCGATCCACACTCATCCTTACCAATCAGACCCTCGGCCACACTCAGTCACAAGTATGCTGCAGGCGAGCAGCCCCGATCCACACTCATCCTCACAAATCAGGCCCTCGGCCTCACTCAGTCATAAGTAACTCAAGCCTCTCGGGCATTTCAGTAAAACAGGGCATTCGGCCCAAAATATTTATATACATCAAAATAGAGTCATAAAACTGAGTTATGCGGTAAACAAGTATAAACATGACTGAGTATAGATTTTCAATCGAAAATAATAAGAGGATGGTAAGAAACAGCCCCTAAGGGTCCAGACAGCATTGGCGCAAGGCCCAAACATGGCATTCAGCCCAATTTACATAAAATCTTTCTAAATCATATAAGTATCAATGGTTTCAACAGAGTATGCAACTTTACAGTTGCTACGGGGCGGACCAAGTCACAAATCCCCAGCAGTGCACGCCCGCACGTCCGTCACCTAGCATGTGCGTCACTAAAAATAGTAGAATGATACAAAATCCGGGGTTTCATACCCTCAGGACTAGATTTACAATCGTTACTTACCTCAAACCGGTCAAATCTCTACCCCGCAATGCTCTTGCCTCTGGACTCGGCCTCCAAATGCTCCAAATCTATTCACAATCAGTATAATACCATCAATATACGCTAATGGAATGAATTCCACAAGAAAAGCTTCAAAATTAGACCAAAACCCGAAATTGGCTCAAAAATCGCCTGTGGGGCCCACGTCTCGGAACCCGATAAAAGTTATAAAATCTGAAAACCCATTCAACCACGAGTCTACCCATACCAATTTTACCAAAATCCGACCTTAACTCGACCCTCAAATATACAAATCAAATTTCCAAATTTCTAAGTTTCAATCTCTGATTTACACCTCAAAATCATGTAATCTAGTCGGATTACTCGATGATAATTCACTATTATGGAGTAGAAATGATCACAAAGGACTTACTTCATGTTTTCCTTGAAAATATAACAAAAAATCGCCTCTCCCCAAGCTCCAATTTGTCAAAAATGGCAAATGGGACGAAGCCCCCATTTTTTTATAATTCTGCCCAGACATCCTCGGTTCTGCCTCGATCTTGGCCTTCGATCGAGGTCCTCGATCCTGGTTCTCGGTCCTGGCCCTCGATTATGCCTTCTTCCCAGCCTTCGAGCGTGACCCTCGACCCTGGGCTCGATCATGCCTTCGATCGTGACCCTCGACCCTGGGCTCCATCGTGGCCCTCGACCTTGAGCTCGATCTGGGCTTCGATCGTGGCCATCGACCCTGAGCTCGATCTGGGCTCGATTCTGGGCAGAAGCAATTTCCAACAGAAGGAAATTGCAGTAGCTGTTCTAGTTCAATTTTTGATCCGTTAACCATCCGAAACTCACCCGAGACCCTCGGGACCTCAACCAGATATACCAACAAGTCCTAAAATATCATACGAACTTAGTCGAATCCTCAAATCACCTCAAACAATGCTAAAACCATGAATTACACCCCAATTCAAGCCTAATGAACTTTAAAATTTTTAATTTCTACAAACAACTCCGGAACCTATCAAATCACGTCCGATTGACCTCAAATTTTGCACACAAGTCCTAAATAACATAATAGGGGTATTCCAATTTTTAAAATCAGATTCCGACCCCGATATCAAAAAGTCAACCCCCCGGTCAAACTTCTCAAAAATAAAACTTTTGGCATTTCAAGCCTAATTCCTCTACGGACTTTCAAATAATATTCCGTACACGCTCCTAAGCCCAAAATTACCATACGGAGTTATTGTAATCATCAAAATTCAAATCTGAGGTCGTTTATATATTGGTCCATATCCGGTCCACTTTTCTAACTTAAAATTTTCAATTATGAGACTAAGTGTCTCATTTCACCCCGAGTTTCTTCCGGACTCGAACCAACTAACCCGATATAATATAATATAGCTGAATAACACAAAAAGAAGTAGGAATAGGGAAAACAGGGTTATAACTCTCGAAACGACCGGCCGGGTCGTTACAGTAATCATCAAAATGTTACTTCTCACAGCTGAGTATGTATCACTAAGCCCCATGAGAAATTGGATAAGCCTAACATCTTGAAAGGATTTCAAAGTTCTGGACTTTCCTCCACAATCACACTCACGGGTGCAGTGCTCACAAGTATTCAAGGTATCTAACTCATCCCAAATCCTTTTCACCTTTGTATAATATCCTGCCACATCAGAGGTCCCTTGTACTAGATCACTCAACTCCTTTTGTAACTGATAAAGTTGAGTACCATTACATTGTCCAAATCTAACCTCAAGCTCTTTCCAAATTTCATTGGCAGTTTTAGAATAAAGGACACTTTTAGCTATGTCCTTAGACATAGAGTTCAAGAGCCATGATATAACCATATCATTGCAACGATTCCACTACTTGAAGTGAGTGGAAGAAGCATCAGGTTCAGAATAAGTTTCATCGATAAAACCAAGCTTGTTCTTGGCAGAGAGTGTAATAACTATGCCTCTACGCCTTCCTCCATATCTCTTTCCATCAAAGAGTGAGTTGACAAAAACCATGCCTGGTGAATCAGATGAATGAAGATAATAGGGGTGAGAGGAATCGATAACTACAACAGCTGGTTGAGTGACTGTGCGAGCTGCAGAAACATTGGAGAAGTCATTTGTGGAACTTGTTGCCATTTGAATGGAGAAAGAAAAGAAGATAACTGGAAAAAATGTAGACTAAGGTTTCAATAGCTACTGCTCTGATACGATGTAGGAATATAAAAAAATTCTTTTCTTATTGATGATAATATTCTGTACAGTGTGTATATTTATACAAGTATTAGAAAGACAACAAAGGACAACTACAACTATATTTAATTAGAAGTGCCTAATTTCTATATATTTGCCCATAATTATATGTATTTACCCATAACTCTAGCTGTAATTTGCATTTGGATAAGAAAGTTCTGGAAGGTTTGAGTGCCTTTCAGCTGTATCCAATATGCTACATAAAATGGACCGAATCTGGGCTTCAGTAATAGGTCCAGTTCTTTGTTTGTATTGGGTTGCTGACTTATGTTTTGTGTATTGGCCCATATGGGTATTATACCCGATAGACCCATGTATAATAGAGTTTGGTCTTCTATTTTCTAGATTATTCGACACATTGCTTGTCACTTTCTCTCTCTTCGTCTTCGACTGTATCGCCTCTCTCTTGCCCAAATTAGAGGTTAGGGTTTAATTAGAAGATTTCGATCCAACATTTCTTTCTTTTTAGTGTTTCCTATATAATATCAAATTGTCAAAGAATATATGCTAATATCTTCTATCCTCTTAAGTTAATCAATATACAACTATGCCTGCTTACAGAATTATCATTGTATGCATATTCATCAAATTTATTCTCATTTAAACTAAATTTAAAAAGCATATTCATGAATTGTTCTCATCTAACCCACTTTATTTTTTTTTTAAAAAGCCTTTGTATATTTAAATTCTTCACGACCACGCAATAATATTTAACTAATTTCTGGTGTTTTTGGCTTTTTACCTTATTTTTTTACTAAAACATTTAATATATTCACGAGTTTCCAATAGAATTTAATGTGTACCTATAACCTGTAAAATAAATACCAATAAAGAATTGTGAAGGCAATAAAGAAGTGCAGTAAATTAGGATTGCCAGATTTTCAACATTTATGTCTCGTTTTTTCCTTCTTCTTTAATTACCTCTCCTTTAAATCCCTTACATTACCTTTCAGTTCTAGAATTAATTCTCACCTTTTAGAGTAAACTTTCAATTACAACTTTATATACGCACTAATAAATTTATCCGCTTCGTGCGGTAGTAAAAGATCCTATTCAATTTAAAAAATAACTTATTATTTCTAAATTTTCAAAAGTTTGAAATACTTTTTTTACTCTTTAAATTCAAATGGATTAGATCAACACTTAGTTGCATGCATTTCTCTAATTTTTATTGTTGTATTATTGGGATAGGTGAGCTAATAATATGTTTTCTTTAAAAAAGTATTTAAAGGGGAAATGAATTTGAAGAAGAATTGATGTAGTGTATCTAGTTTATGTTTATATGTATATAAGTACTTAACTTTTTACCCTCCCCATAGAATTAAATTTTTATGCTTTGATCATTTTCTCCTTATTTAAAAATTAAAAGAAGCCAATATACAAAGAAGGCCGGAAAGAAAAGAAGCACAAACCCGGATTCATCTGTCCTAATAAGTTTCTAGTTTTCCTTCATTTTCTCTATATTTTACCTATTAGTGATATAAACAATATAATGTCCGAGCATAGGGTCGCATCTACAAATATGTCATAAACATCCATGGTAATTAAGTAAATTAGACAATACGATAATAAAAGTCATGGTCGATATAAAAGTGTTACGTGCAGTGATTTTAGTTAACCATTTCCTAGTTATTAGAAGTCATTCAAATTGTGTTCTATGTTTCCTTTATTTTAGAAGTAGATAATGAGCATATCCATTTCCTTTATTTTAGGAGGTAGTTGCGATAGTTCTAGTTCGTGTCAGTTGCTAATCTTTTGGGAACTCTTCATGCATAAAATCACGTAACTGGAAGAAATAAAGTATTGAATGATTTTATTCCAAATCTTGAGTTTACGAGAAAGAGGTCGTGGTCTCCTCTATCAGACCAGTTTCCCCATTAACGAGACTTTTGCCTTCTGTTTTTTACGTGCCAAGTGGTTTCAGAGCACAGGCATGGACCAACGAGTGGAGCAATTGGAGACGACTGTTCAAAGCTTGTCCAGTGGACAGCAAGCCCTTGCTAATCAATTGAATAAAGTTCTATCACTGATGAATTCCAAATTTGATGAGATGGTAAGGCTTACCCGGCGCGACGGCGAAGCATCTGCATCTGCGAACAAGGCCACTCATGAGAGTCCAGTTATCAACAACACTCACTCAAGTTTCGTTCCAAAGATGAAGCTTGATTTTTCCAGATTTAATGGACAAGAAGATCCAACCAGTTGGCTATGTCGCGCAGAGCAATTCTTTCAATTTCATAATACGCCAACTCAGAGCGAGTTTCCATAGCATCCTTCCATCTTGAAGCCGAAGCGCAGCTTTGGTTCCAAATTCTAAAACAGGAATATATGGTGGTATCCTGGGAAGATTTCAAAGTGGGCCTTCACTCTCGCTACGGTGCAAATCAGTATATTGACTTTTTTGGGGAGTTAACCAAGTTGCAACAGCAAGGTACTGTAAAGGAATATCAGGTACAATTTGAAACACTTCTAGCTAAGGTGGGACTTCTATCCACTGAACGACAAGTAAGTTGTTTCATAAGTGGGCTTAAAGATTTAATACGCACTGAAGTGTTAGCCAATCGACCTGCAACACTATCTGCAGCCATTTCTCTAGCACGCCTTTATGAGGCAAAGGTGAGTTCCCAACGTAAACTTGCCATTCCTATCAAATCCAACTTGCAACAGCCTTCACGATCAGTAGCGGGAACTTCACCATCACCAACTCCCATTAAGAAGTTAAGTCTTGAGGAGCTTAATGAAAGAAGAAGGCTTGGTTTGTGCTTTCGTTTTAATGACAAATATGGTCCAGGACACAAATGCAAACAGTTATTTTTCATTCAGGCTATAATTGATACTGAAGACGATAAAATTGACATGGAGATTGAGGATTCTTCATCCCCAGACCTTCCCCGTGTATCAATCCATGCCATAGATGGTATTTGTGACTCTAAGACCATGAAAATTATGGGGCGCTTGAAGGATAAAACAGTGATGGTTCTTTTGGATTCGGGCAGCTCGCATAATTTCGTGAACGATGCTTTGGCAATTAAAATTGGATTGCAACTAGTTCCAGGGAAGAAGTTTGATGTAATGGTGGCTTCTGGAGAACGTTTAACGAGTATGAGACGGTGCAAGCAGGTTTGTCTTAATCTCCAAGGCAACTCTTTCAGAACTGATTTTTATCTTTTACCTTTGGAAGGTTACGATGTCGTACTTGGAACCCAATGGTTACGGATGTTGGGACCAATTGTTTGGGATTTTTGTCGCTTAGAGATGAGATTTCAAATAGATGATAAAGAGACACTTCTATGGGGCATAAAAAAGTCAGATGATCAGATTGTGGACAATTACCAAATGGAAAAAATTACTTGGAAACGTGGCCAGGGAATTCTTCTTCAATTACAAGGAAGGCAACAAGCAGATCCACCATCAGTGGTTATGCCAGAAATTCAGCAACTATTGGAAAGGTATCGTAGCGTGCTACGGGAGCCTTGTGGTCTACCTCCCTCACGGACCCAAGACCATCGCATACCTTTACTTGAAGGGCAGCATCCTATCTCACTCAGGACGTATCGCTATCCCCATTATCAGAAGGGGGAGATCAAAAAAATAGTAGCCGAAATATTGCGGTCCGAAGTTATCAGACCCAGTACAAGCCCTTACTCATCACCCGTTATTTTGGTCAAGAAGCAAGATGGTTCATGGCGCATGTGTGTCGATTATAGGGCACTTAACAAAGTTACAATCAAAGACAAGTTCCCAATACCGGTGATTGACGAACTTCTGGATGAGCTGCACGGAGCATCTTTTTTCACTAAGTTGGACCTTCGATCTGGATATCACCAGATTCGAGTTCACCCGTCGGACATAGAGAAGATAGCTTTCCGGACTCACCAAGGGCATTATGAATTTTTGGTGATGCCGTTCGGTCTAACAAACGCACCATCTACCTTTCAGTCTCTCATGAATGAGGTATTCAAGAAATATCTACGAAAATTTATTTTGGTTTTTTTTTATGATACTCTTATTTACAGTAAAGATTGGGATGAACATATGAAACATCTAGAGTTGGTTTTTTCAATATTAAAACACCATCAGTTGTTTGTAAAGATGGAAAAATGTCAATTTGGCCAAAGAGAAGTTAGGTACCTTGGTCATGTTATTTCTAACCAAGGTGTGGTTGTTGATCCAGAAAAAATAGAAGTTGTAATGAGTTGGCCCAAGCCTACTAATCCAAAGGCTATGAGAGGTTTCCTTGGCCTTTTGCGGTTATTACAGGAAGTTCATCCAGAATTTTGGAAAAATCGTAGCTCCTCTTACTCGTATGTTGAAAAATAATAGCTTTATATGGAGTCCAGGAGCGACGGATGCTTTTTATCAGCTGAAAACAGTGATGACTCGAGCACCAGTACTTTCTCTCCAGACTTTCCTAAGCAATTCATAGTGGAATGTGATGCATCTGGGTGCGGAGTTGGTGCAGTCCTTCGACAGGAAAGACCTGACGCATTTTTTAGCCATGCTTTACAAGGGAAACATCTCCTTCTTTCGACATATGAGAAAGAGATCCTTGCATTGGTATTGGCTGTTCAAAAGTGGCGGCCTTATCTTTTGGGGAGACAGTTTGTTGTCTTAACAGATCACCAAAGTTTGAAGCATTTGTGGACTCAGAAAATCACTACCACTGCACAACAACGCTGGTTGTTCAAGCTAATGGGTTATGACTTTACTGTGGAATACAGGAAGGGAAAAGAAAATATAGTTGCTGATGCCCTCTCAAGGAGAACAGAAAGCGTGGGAGAATCTGGAAAACTCATGACTTTTTCACTCCCAATTCATAATTGGTTGGAGTCCATTAGAACTGAAAATGCAAGCAATCCCAGAACTCAAGAGTTGATCAAGAGAGTTGAAGAAGGGGAAGCTTTGGGACCATGGAAAGTCCAAGATGGAATTCTTTACTTCAAAAATAAGATATATTTGGACAAGGATTCTGAATTGGTGGACCTCATCATTGAGCAATTCCATAGTAGCACTCATGAAGGCTTTCACAAGACCATTCAACGGGTAAGATTCAATTTTTACTTTCAAGGCCTAAGGGACAAAATTCAGAATTTTATCCGAACTTGTGATGTGTGCCAACGCTACAAAGTGGAACAAACTCTACCAGCTGGACTCCTACAACCTCTTCCTATCTCTGCTCAAGTCTGGGAAGATATATCCATGGACTTCATTGAGGGGCTACCAAGTTCCAACGGTAAAACCACTATTTTTGTGGTTGTGGATCGATTGTCAAAGTATGCTCACTTCATTCCTATTTCTCATCCTTATACTGCTGCGAGTGTGGCTCAATGTTTCTTTGATAATATTTTTAAGTTGCACGGGATGCCTCTTTCAATTGTCTGTGATCGAGATCCCACTTTTAGAAGCTTGTTCTGGAAAGAGTTGTTTCGTCTTAATGGGACAAGCTTCAACTTTAGTTCGGCATATCATGCGCAAACTGATGGGCAGACTGAAGTTGTTAACCGCACCTTGGAGATGTACTCGTGTTGCTTCACAAGTTCTGAGCCTAAGCAATGGAGTAAATGGCTTACCTGGACAGAATTTTGCTACAATACAAGTGTGCATTCTACTACTGAAAAAACACCATTTGAAGTTGTATATGGAAGACAACCTCCAGTCCTTCTTAATTATGTTCCTGGAACAACAAAAGTAGCTGCAGTGGAAGACCAACTCATCGAAAGAGATGCCATTGTTCGCGATGTTAGAAAGAAGATTACTGCAACACAAAACCGTATGAAGTTAATTTATGATGGCAAGCACAAGGAGCGAGAATTTTCTGTTGGGGATATGGTATACTTAAAGCTTCAGGCGTATAGGCAGCAATCTATGAGTCGCCACACGCAAAAGCTTTCAGCTAGATATTACGGGCCTTATAAAGTTGTCCAGCGTATAGGAGGTTGTCGCTTATAAGCTGAATTTACCTCCTGAATCTAAGATACATCCTGTATTTCATGTATCTCTTCTCAAGAAGTACATGGGAAGCAAGGAAGTCGTGTGTTCACAGCTACCTGTAGAAGGATCAGAAATTACCTTTCCTTCGGCAATATTGGGCAGCAGAGCTCGAAGAGGAAAGAAAGAAGTTTTAGTGCATTGGAAGGGTTGTTCTCCAGCTGAGGCTACTTGGGAGGCTCTTGATGACATTTGCCAACAGTTTCCAGATTTTTGCCCTTGCGGACAAGTGCTTTTCTTTAAGGGAGAGGGAGTGTTACGTGCAGTAATTTTATTTAACCATTTCCTAGTTATTAGAAGTCATTCAAATTGTGTTCTCTATTTCCTTTATTTTAGAAGTAGATAATGAGCATATCCATTTCCTTTATTTTAGGAGGTAGTTGCCATAGTTCAGCAACTTTTAGTTTGTGTCAGTTGCTAATCTTTTGGGAACTCTTCATGTATAAAGTCACGTAACTGGAAGAAATAAAGTATTGAATGATTTTATTCCAAATCTCGAGTTTACGAGAAAGAGGTCGTGGTCTCCTCTATCAGACCAATTTTTCCATTAACGAGACTTTTGCCTTCTGTTTTTTTATTCCAACTATTCCAAAAATAGGCCCTCGAAAGGAGTGCGTGCCAAAAAGTCTGGAGTCTATTTGGCGAAACTGGATGATCGAGTAATGAAGATTATCCATGAAATTGGGCTGTCACAAGCGTGTTGATATGCAACATCTACTAAGGAAAGGGCTATGACTGTGTTCATTCACATTAATTAAACGGACAATGCATAATGGTTCAATTCACAAGCGTGTTGAAGGGTGTAAAAATAGTATTCTCTACTTTACAATTTTCATCCCTCCGAGTATTATATATATATATTACGGGATGAAATGTAATAGTGAGTAAGTTCGTATAGGATGGCGCTAGCCGACATAAATTGCATTATTCGTAATGACAACTCTAAATCATGGGCAGAAGATCATTACATGCTATGAACAAATCCCATGTCATCCGCCCTAATATGATTCAAATAAATCGTTAGGCATTTGATTACCAATGGTCAGAAGTGTAGAATCAACCAATCCGTCAGACATGAAATTATAAGTCATGGCACTATAACCTACAATAAGGAGTTATTGCTCATGCTTCTACGATCCGTTAGAGAATACTATAATCTTATCTTGGATTTATACTATATGCCTGCACATCGCGCGGTTGTAATATAAAATTAAACTAATTGAATATTAGTGTTATATATCCCATAGAAAATATGAAGTTCAGCTAATCAAATATCTCTTTACGACTATTTTTAACCTCCTATATAAAGTTCTTTATGCATGAAATAGCCCTACTTTAATAAGATATAGTAGCTTGAATAAGAAAAATAGAATGAAAAAAAAAAAGAATAAAAAAAGGAAATATAAACAAATGAAATGAGAAAAGAAAAGTTAATGTCAAAATCTGAGGGTGTAAACCTGAGATATCAATACAATTTTTCTTCCACCAAGTTTTTTTCTCAGTAAGAGTTGTTCATGCCTATATTGTAAAAGGTCACTATCTTTCGTATATGTCAAATAACAAAAAAAAATAGTATTGGAAAAAGAACAAAAAAAAAAGAATTTTAAAAAGAGGTGGAGAAAAAGAAAAAAAATCAATTAATAAATGTATTCTATTCTTTAAGGCTTTTTTTACCCCTATACTCGATTTCATTCCTTCCTATCTTTATCTTCAATCCTGGCAACCCAAATCCCCTGTTCGTATTTTTCAGTTAATTTTTTATGCTTTGGTGTGATTGTACAGTAAAACGTACTTTGTTTTAGAAGCATAATAATAAATCAAAATAACTTACTGTCTTACTTATAATAACATTAAGAATAGAGTAAAATTAGAAAGGTACTCAAGCAATTTTTTTCCTAGTATTATTTCAAGAATGTAATACTCCGTACTAATTACTAAGTGTTGGACATAGAGATTAGATCAGCTGGCAAGAGAATGGCAATCGAAATATTGCAAAGTCATCCCTCCACTCTTCATTGCTGGCTGTTTCCCTTGTAAGAGAAGGATCCCCGGCCCATCGGAGTTCAAAAGAGTTAGTTAACGAAGAAAGAAAAGTTTAAAAAGTATGCAGTATAGTTAGAAAAAATAAAATGAAGTAGATAGATCATCAAAGAATAGCATATAAATGCATACTGGTAGAGAGAAAGAAAATAAAATACCGATATCATGTGAAAAGAAAATACTCACATAATAATGAGACTCAAATAGGATCCCTACACATCACCTTCCTCAATGCACTCCTTTATATTAATATTGTTTACCCGAAAAATCAAAAAATGTTGAATTTATGTGTGGTTCTAAGGATACGTAAATTTTTTATGATACAAAAATGATAATACAAGTGTTTTGCTATAAAATGGGAATAATCAATAGGAAAGCTCAATGAGCAATATGAACTCTTAATATATCTTGGGGAAGATGAGTCTATTGCAATCTATGTCCCTTTTTATAATAGAGGGTCACTACTTTATCTATAACAACATAATAAAATAATGCATATAGTGGAGGACCCATGATGATTTGTCTCTTCCTTGATTCCTGCCAAGATTCTCTCCCTCGGTGCGGTTATAATGGCTTTTGTCGGCGAGCTCGGTACTGGCTCGAGCTTGGCGTTAGGTCGAACCCCCGGTCTTGGTTCGAGCCCGTTCTGCCTTGGGGCATCGATATTCGGGGCCTGTATCGGTCGGAGTTGCCTCGTAGTTCGATTCGGATATGAGCTCGATAATGATACCGAGTTTTGCCGTCGATCGGTCTTATAGCTCGAAACTCGATGCCCTTACTCCGGAATTCGTCCTAGCTTGTTATGTGGATACCCTTTGATCGAAACGTCATCGTCTCGGCCAGTCTTTATGACCGAGAATCGATTTTGACCGTACACAGATAGTCCCCTCATTTCTCGAAAAGGATGTGGTGAGAAACGATATGATTTCTCTACGGCTCGATCAAATTTATGTCGACGTTTCTATCGACCCCGATCATGACGTATGTGATAATTGTCCCATCGGTTCGGTTTTACCAAGGCTTTTAATGCGTGTCAGACGGTAGTCGGCCACCGCTAATACTGAATCGTCATGCGTTAGCCTATAAATAGTCTTTCCATACAACCTATACCACTTTTGCGCCTTCTCTTCTTCCAAATTCTCTTATTTATCCTCTCTATTTCGCTGCTTCAGGGCCGCTCATACCAGGGTTTTTGGCGTTGTCCATCCTTTCACCTTCCTTCTCATTCTTTCCTCTCATATCAATGGCGAAAACTTCCAAAATCATACCTCAGAAGGAGAAAGCTTCTTCCTCACGGCCGTTTGATGACAAGGCGCCGGCGGAGCCATCCGTTCATGACTATGTTCCTGGCCCGTGTATTTTGAAGACTGATTTTAGGGTAGAGAATCCTTCGTCCGTTCCGGGTCGATGTGAGCACGTATCGATGTATATGTGCTCTATAACAGAGGATCATCTCGAGACGTCAGAAAAGACTGCAACTGGGGTTCCGAGGTTGTGTTGCAAATTCCATCCTCCGATGAGAGCGTCACTACTTATGTGGAGGGGTTTTTAAGTGTTTATACTTATCCCTTCACATTGCAGCCAAAAGGATGAGGCTATAAAGGATCTCCAAGTGGATTTGGCTAAGGTCCGTGAAGAAGGGGTCGAGCTCAATAAGCAGGTGAGCCTCCTTCTGTTAAAGTATGGGTCTGCCTCAACTGTGAAAGTTAATCCTTCGTTGTCTCAGTTGCAGCAAAAGATCAAAAAGATCGGGTCGCTTCGAGAAGAAGTCAATCAAATCCGCGCTGAATGCAATCGCTGGAAGGAGACCATCGACCGCCTCGCAACAGAAAAAGAAACCATCTCAACAAAATTATTATCGGCCGACGTTAAACTTCAGAGTGTCAAGCAAAAGGGGTTGGTTCAAGCTAAGAAGATCGATGAGCTTGAAACACGACTTGCTGGGGCTAAGGGGAAGGTCGAGTCGTCGAAAGTCTTGGTGGATAAGTACATTGCCATATATCGGGCTAATGTCGAGGCTGCTCAGATGGAGGCCCGGAAAGCGGCAAAGACCGCCGATGCTCGAGCTCATTGGGTTGCCAAACTTGCCAAGTGTAAGTATCGGAGGGAGACCCTCGAGGAGATACATGCTCAAGGTTTCGACCTTACTGATGAGATAAAAACGGTAAAAGAATTCGAAGCGGAAGCTGAAGCCTTGGCGTCTGATGATGATGATGATGATGATGGTAGCAAAAGCAGATCCGAGGATGGGGAAGAGCTCGACTAGGAAGCTTAGTTTCTAGTTCTTCATGTTTGTAAATTAATTGCATAGGCAATTTTGTACACACACACACACACACACACACACACACACATATATATATATATATAACAAGGCAATTTTGACCTGGTAGTCTCTACGATTGATCAGATTTGTAGCCCCTACGTTTGCTTGTTGAGTTGATGATTCAAACTCTGAAGGAACATACTCCGCAGGTGTAGTGTAACGGTTGAGTTAATGTAAACTCAAAATAAAAGTAGCTTATCAGCCGTCGAGTAAATGTTTTCAAACTTGAAATAAAGGTAGCCCGTAGGCTTAATAGTCGAGTGAGTGTTTCGAACTCGAGATAAAGGTAGCCCGTAGGATTTATAGTCGAGCGAGTATTTCGAACTCGAGATAAAGGTAGCCCGTAGGCTTAATGGTCGAGTGAATGTATTGAACTCGAGATAATGTAGCCCGTAGGCTTAATAGTCAAGTGAGTGTTTCGAACTTGAGATAAAGGTAGCCCGTAGGCTTTATAGTCGAGCGAGTGTTTCGAACTTGAGATAAACGTAGCTCGTAGGATTAATGGTCGAGTGAATGTATTGAACTCGAGATAATGTAGCCCGTAGGCTTAATAGTCGAGTGAGTGTTTCAAACTCGAGATAAAGGTAGCCCGTAGGCTTAATGGTCAAGCGAATGTATCGAACTCGAGATAATGTAGCCCGTAGGCTTAATAATTGAGTGAGTGTTTCGAACTCGAGATAAAGGTAGCCCGTAGGCTTAATGGTCGAGTGAATGTATCAAACTCGAGATAATGTAGCCTGTAGGCTTAATAGTCGAGTGAATGTATCGAACTCGAAATAAAGGTAGCCCGTAGGCTTAATGGTCGAGTGAGTGTTTCGAACTCGAGATAAAGGTAGCCCGTAGGCTTAATGGTCGAGTGAATGTATCGAACTCGAGATAATGTAGCCCGTGGACTTTAATAGTCGAGTGAATGTATCGAACTCGAGATAATGTAGCCTGTAGGCTTAATAGTCGAGTGAATGTATCGAACTCGAGATAATGTAGCCCGTAGGCTTAATAGTCGAGTGAATGTATCGAACTCGAGATAATGTAGCCCATAGGCTTAATAGTCGAGTGAATGTATCGAACTCGAGATAATGTGTCCCGTAGGATTAACAGTCGGGTGAATGTATCGAACTCGAGATAATGTAGCCCGTAGGCTTAATAGTCGGGTGAATGTTTCGAACTCGAGATAATGTAGCCCGTAGGCTTAATGGTCGAGTGAATGTATCGAACTCGAGATAATGTAGCCCGTAGGCTTAATAGTTGAGTGAATGTATCGAACTCGAGATAATGTAGCCTGTAGGCTTAATAGTCGAGTGAATGTATCGAACTCGAGATAATGTAGCCCGTAGGCTTAATAGTCGAGTGAATGTATCGAACTCGAGATAATGTAGCCCGTAGGCTTAATAGTTGAGTGAATCTTAAATCTGGTTGCACAATAAATCTCAAGTCATTGTACATGTGTTCATGTTTTGCGCTTATGTTCGGGCCAATCTACATGAGCATGGTTCGTTTTGACCATTTGGCTCTTACAATATTTCCTCTTGGAACCCTATTGTTGTGAAATGACTTTTCCTGTATCTGAATTTGATGTATTTGAGGCCCTGATGCCCCCCCCCCCCCCCGGTATTCGAGGTCGATTGGATAGAGGCCTCGGATACGGTTTAAAAGTGCAGCATGATCGATGGTTGCCTCATTAAAAACCTTGCCGAAAAATCCATTTGGGATAAAACCGGTCTAAAGGAAAAAGAGTGCAACACGTGCTTTTAAGCGAAAGATCCATCTCAGCTTTGTGGCGTGGTGGTCTAGCGGGTTCAAAGGCTTTGGATGGTTTAGCGATCGACTCCACATAGCAACATTTAGCTTTTGTCCGGACTTTCTGCAGTTAAATGAATATGGGAAGGTCGTACCTTAGCAATAGTACCGTTTTAGATGTGATACATTCCAACTACTTGATAGCTGTTTGCCGTTTATGATGCCGAGCCTGTATGATCCTTTTCCGACGCCCTCGAGCACCTGATATGGTCCCTCCCAATTCGGTCCTAATTTTCCTTCATTTCGATTCCGGGTATTGATGGTGACTTTTCTTAATACTAAGTCCCCGGGTTTGAAATGGCGAAGCTTAGTTCTTCGATTATAATACCTTTCGATTCGTTGCTTTTGGGCGGCCAATCAGATGAGGCTGCTTCTCGTCCTTCGTCCGATAATTCAAGGCTGGTGTTCATGGCCTCGTTATTTGATTTTTCCGTCATGAATCAAAATCTGGGACTAGGTTCACCGACCGGTATCAATGCTTCAGAACCATATACTAAGGAGAATGGGGTTGCCCCCGTGCTGGATTTTGATGTTGTCCGGTATGCCCAAAGGACTTCGGGCAGGATTTCTCTCCATTTTCCCTTGGCATCGTTCAACCTCTTCTTCAGGTTTTGAAGAATAGTCTTGTTTGTTGATTCGTCCTGTCCGTTCCCACTGGGTTGGTATGGCGTTAATAGTATCCTTTTTATTTTGTGATCTTCGAAGAATTTTGTAACTTTGCTGCCAATGAATTGCTTCCCATTATCACATACTATTTCGGCGGGTATCCCGAATCGGCATATGATATGATCCCAAATAAAGTCTATAACTTCCTTCTCTCTTATTTTCTCGAACGCCTGCGCTTCATCCCATTTAGAAAAATAGTCAGTCATAAATATAATGAATTTGGCTTTACCTGGGGTCGATGGCAGAGGGCCGATGATGTCCATTCCCCATTTCATGAACGGCCATAGGGATAGGACCGAGTGAAGTTGCTCTCCGTGTTGATGGATCATTGGCGCAAACCTTTGACATTTATCACATTTACGAACAAATTCTTTCGCATCTTTGCTCATATCAATCCAATAGTATCTCGCTCTGATCACTTTTCGAACTAATGTGTCGACACCGGAGTGATTCCCACAAGTGCCCTCGTGTACTTCCCGGGGGATGTAATTGGTATCTCCCGGACCTAAGCATACTGCCATTGGTCCATCGTAGGTCCTTCGATATAGTGTTCCGTCAGTGGCCAACGTAAATCGAGCAGCTTTAATCCGTAGGGTCCTGAAATCTTTACGGTCTGACGGGAGCTTTCCTTTTTTTTAAATATTCAATATACTTGTTTCTCCAATCCCAGGTTAAGCTAGTAGAATTTACTTCGGTATGCTCATCTTCGATTACCGATTTTGAAAGTTGAACGACAATCCCCGAGCTCAAATCATCTACCTCGACTGACGATCCTAAATTCGCAAGAGCATCGGCCTCATTATTCCGTTCTCACGGAATATGCCGTAGACTCCATTGTTTGAAATGGTGCAAAGTGATAAGCAGTCTGTCCAATACCTTTGCATTCTACCTTTTCGGACTTTGAAGGTTTTGTTTACTTGACTCACCACCAGCAAAGAGTCACAATGCGCCTTGATGACTTCTGCTCCCAAGTTTCTAGCTAGTTCGAGACCTGCAATCATGGCTTCATACTCGACCTCATTGTTAGTTAACCTAATAGTTTTAATATCTTGCCTAATAATGTTGCCCGATGGGGGTTTCAAAACTATGCCTAGCCCGGACCCCTTTACGTTCGAAGCCCCGTCTGTAAAAAGTGTCCATACCCCTGATGATATACCTGATTTTAGAAGGAGTTCTTTTTCGATTTCGGGTACGAGGGATTGGCGTGAAGTCGGCCACGAAGTCTGCTAAAATTTGAGACTTGATGGCCGTATGGGGTTGATATTTGATATCGTACCCACTGAGTTTGATGGCCCATTTGGCCAATCGGCCTGATAGTTTGGGCCTATGTAAAATATTACGGAGTGGGCAGGTGGTTAATACGCTTATGGGGTGACATTGAAAGTACGACCTTAACTTTCTGGACGCGCTTACTAGCGCAAGTGCCAATTTTTCTAAGTGCGGATACCTAGTTTCAGCTTCTACTAAGGTCCGACTTACGTAATAAACGGGAAATTGCGTACCTTGCTCCTTTCGAACTAAGACACTGCTAACGGCGACTTCCAATACCGCCAAGTATAAGTATAGTTTTTTGCCAGTTTTTGGAGTGTGAAGCAGTGGTGGGCTCGATAGATATCGTTTTAATTCCTGCAACGCTTGCTGGCATTCTGGTGTCCAGGCGAAGTCATTCTTCTTTTTGAGTAGGGAGAAAAATTTGTGACTTCGATCTGATGATTTTGAAATGAACCGGCTTAAGGCTGCAATTCTTCCCATTAACCTTTGTACAACTTTCACGCTGTCCACGATGGTAATGTCTTCGATGGCCTTGATTTTGTCGGGTTTAATCTCGATTCTCCGATTTGACACCATGAAGCCGAGAAACTTGCCCGAACCGACCCCAAAAGTACATTTTTCGGGGTTGAGCTTCATGTTGTATTTCCTCAGAATATCGAACGTTTCCTGCAAATGGGTCAAATGGTCCTCTGCACGCAGGGACTTAACTAGCAAGTCATCAATATAGACTTCCATTGATTTACCTATTTGTTCTTCGAACATTTTATTTACTAGGCGTTGATAAGTAGCTCCTGCATTTTTTAGCCCGAAGGGCATTACGTTGTAGCAATATGTTCCATATTGGGTCACAAATGAAGTCTTTTCTCGGTCGTCCGGGTTTATCTGAATTTGATTATACCCGGAATAGGCGTCGAGAAATGTGAGGATCTTTTGGCCGGCCGTGGCATCGATCATGCGATCGATGTTGGGCAGTGGAAAGGAATCTTTGGGGCATGCCTTGTTCAAATCTTTATAGTCCACACACATTCTAAGTTTATCCCCCTTTTTAGGCACTACAACCACATTGGCTAACCATTCGGGGTATTTTACCTCCCGAATGGACCCTATTTTGAGAAGTTTGGTTACCTCATCCTTTATGAATGCGTGCTTTCCCTCGGACTGGGGTCTTCTTTTTTACTTCACCGGTCTGAACCTAGGGTCCAAGCTTAGCTGATGCGTCGTTATGTTCGGCGGGATCCCTGTTATATCTAGATGGGACCAGGCAAAACAGTCGATATTATCGATAAGAAATCGAATGAGTTTCTTCCTGAGTTCGAGGCTCAAACCCATCCCCAGCTATACCTTTCGCTCGAGCCAGCATTCGATCAGTATGATTTGCTCCAGTTCCTCAATCGTTGATTTGGTGGCATCGGAATCATCGGGGGTTACGAAGGATCGAGGGATCCATCGATCATCATCTTCTTCAATGTTCTGCTTACCTGACTGGGTCAAAGCCGATGACTGTGATTGCTATTTGGCGCTCAGCTCTTCGATTATGTTTCCTTCTGAACCTGATCCTTTTATCGGTGAAGACGAGGATATTTGACACCTCTCGATGTTGGGAATTTAAGGACCTGGTGCAGGGTCGAGGGTACGGCTCTCATGTTGTGGATCCATGGCCTTTCGGAAAGGGCATTATATCTCATATCGCCTTCGATCACATGAAACTTTGTTTCCTGGATGGTTCCGGCCACGTTTATTGGCAGGTTAATCTCGCTTTGGTGGTTTCATATGCCATATTGAATCCGTTTAGAATCAGAGTTGCGGGTACGACCTAATCTTGCAGGCCGAGCTGTTCTACGACCTTCGATCTGATGATATTGGCTGAGCTACCTGGATCAATTAGCACACGCTTAATCTTAGTTTTATTCATGAATACTGATATTACCAGTGCATCATTATAAGGTTGGATGATTCCCTCTGTATCTTCATCATTGAAAGACAAAGTCCATATGGGTGTGTAATCTTGAGTTCGAGATCGCTTTTCGCTCACGATCGATGTTTTAGTGCGTTTAAGCATCGGTCCCTAAGGGGAATCGACGCCGCCGATGATCATGTGAATGACGTGTTGTGGTTCTTCTAGCTCGTTTTGCTTGCCGAAGTCCTTGTTCTTAAAATGGTTCTTCGCCCTGTTACTCAGAAATTCCCGAAGGTGTCCTTTGCTAAATAAGCTGGCTACTTCCTCTCTTAATTGCCTGCAATCTTCCGTTTTATGGCCATGGGTGCCATGCTATTCGCACATTTGATTGGGATTCCTTTGGGCAGGATCGGTCTGCATGGGTCGAGGCCACATGGTGTCTTTGATGTGTCCGATGGCCGATACGATGGTAGATGTATCAATGCTGAAGTTATATTCCGATAATCGAGGAACTTCTATAGGATAGACATATTTATCAAAGCCGCTCTTACTCATAAGTCCCCGAGAATTTTGCCCCCGATCAGTCCTTCGGTTGTTCCAAACCGTATAACATGTTGAACCATTATCCATCCGATTTATGACGTATGGTTGGTATCGGTCTCTGTTCGATCTTTGTTCTCTGTTGATTTCCCTCTGATTTTTAGTGGTTGTGCGGTTCTGATGCACGGGTCCGTACGGGGCTCCCATTGATCATCTTCGACCCTGATTTTTGATTGGTACCGGTTGTGTACATCTGTCCAGGTTATTGCCGGGTACTCGATCAAATTTTGTTTTAGCCGACGTGATGTTGTCGAACTTAACCCATTCAACCCTTGAGTGAAAGCTTGTACGACCCAATCGTTTGTGACTGACGGCAAATCCATACGTTCCATTTGGAATCGGGATACGAATTCCCTCAGCATTTCGTTACCCCTTTATTTTACTTTGAAGAGGTCTCATTTCCTTGTTGCGACCTTTATGTCACAAGCATGTGCTTTTATGAACGAATCTGCTAACATGGAAAAAGAATCAATGGAATTTGGCGACAAATTGTGGTATCAGATCAT
Organism: Nicotiana tabacum; assembly: GCF_000715075.1. Classification (NCBI taxonomy): domain Eukaryota; kingdom Viridiplantae; phylum Streptophyta; class Magnoliopsida; order Solanales; family Solanaceae; genus Nicotiana; species Nicotiana tabacum. The sequence continues at coordinate 6,789,132 of NC_134102.1, read as the reverse complement.
TGCTCCCTTTGCGAGGGTTTCTCCGAATTTTTTCAACAACACGGATTCGATTTCATCGTCCTACAAATCGTTGCCTTTGATGGCACATGTGTAGAAGAGGTGACATGTTCGTTAGGATCGGTTGTACCGTTATATTTGGGAATTTCGGGCATACGGATTTTTTTGGGGATTGGTTTTGGGGCCGCGCTCGAGGGAAAAGGCTTTTGTATGAATTTTTTTGAATCAAGCCCTTTTATCATCGGCGGAGCCCCCGGGATTTGATCGACCCTTGCATTATATGTTTCCACTTTTTGTCATTGGCTTCGACTTGTTTTGTGAGTTTCTCAAGTAATTTAGCAATTTCAGGAGTGGTCCCTGATTCTTGCTCGTTTGATTTTACTATGGCGGGCTCCATTACGGGGATGACTTCTCGAAGAAGTGGATTGAAGTTCGGCCTGTTTTGCATATGAGTTTGGCTCTACAACTGAGCTATCGCTGCTTGTTGGGCATGTAGCATTTCGAAAATCATACGCAAGCTGACCCCGATTTCCCCCGTGCTGTGGGTGTCTCGGGCTATGGGTCGAGCACCGCCCTGAACGCTTCCTTCCGGTTCAGAACGTTGATTTACTTCTAGAGCTATTTGTGAATTGATATCCAATGGTACTTCGGCTCGAATTTTGGGTTCTTCGATTCGAGCCTCGTTGTCAATTAATTCCAGCATCATCAATTAATCTCATATTAACCACCACCTCGTTTCGAATTTTTACAACGCTGACAACAGAATATGAGGCATGAAGACCTCGTGATTACTTACTTGGATTAATGAGTCACATTTAACGCCACCTCGGCACTCACCTCATAGGCTAAAACCCAATGTTTACAGCATGAAAATGGTTGAATATGAACAGAAAATATACAAGAATTATCAAATAAGCCTAACAGACATGACTCCCTATTAATATTTGTGAACAAATTAAATTTCACACAGTGAGAATTTTAAACTCATAAATATTTCACCACAAGGACCTTGTCCTTATATAACTTCCATCGCGACTTGTAGCCCTGTTTAAATATTTCATCTTATATAAAAATACGAGGATCTCGTCCTCAACTCAGAATCACAAGTATTTTGCACATTGTGCCAACTGAAATTTCAATTTCCTTTCTTTCTTCTTTTCAATATATTTCATAAATAGTTTTCACAAAATTGAACCCCTATACCAATAGGGCATACAATTCATAAAATTGAAATCAATTATTTTGAAATCACATCAAAACCCACTATAGTGAGTAATAGAAAGTCACGTTTGGACTTATAGCCCTCCTTAGTGTATAGAAATAATACTGATAGACACGGTTTATGTCACGACCCAATTTCACCTAAAGGTCATGATGGCGCCCAACACTACAGCTAGGCAAGCCAACTAATAAGTTAAACATATATCAATTATTTTCAGAATAACTTTCTAAGAAATTTTATTATTTTACTAGCAATATTAAAAAAATTAGAAATGATACCGATTAACTTAAATCCAAGAAAATAATACAATTCCAAATTCTACCAATGTGTGTGCCAAGACCTGGTGTCACAAGTGTATGAGTATCTAGTAGATTATACAAAACTCCAAAATACTGTCTGAAATAAAAATAGACAGAATGAAAATATAAAGAGAGGCACTGGTAGCTGCAGAGCGGCTCAACAAGGCAGCTCACCACTACGCCTCTGGATAACGTGGATGTACGATGATAGGTCCTCCACTAGTACCTGCCTCAGATCCTGCACAAAAAGTGCAGCAAGTATAGCATGAGTACGTAAACAACGTGTACCCAGTAAATATCAAGCCTAATCTCGAAGTGGTAGAGACGAGATGGCCGACTTGACACTCACTAAGAGTCAATAATAATAAATAAAATAACAATGGCAATATCTAGATCAACATGATTTATAGAATTTACAATTATTTTCTTTAACCAGCAGAAATAATTAAATTCATTCAAATGCAACAATTCTCAAAATATTAATTAAATTCCTTCAATTCCAATAAATTTTCAATTTATCAATTAGCTTTACAAGCTTCAATAAACTATCAAAGTATCGTGTAATTATTATTATTAGGCACGATTTCTGCCGAGGTCGTACGACCCGATCTAGAGTGTCGTGTACACTGTCGAGGGACGTGCGGCGCGATCCATAGATGCATCTATCCTACCGAGGCGTGCGGCTCGCTCCACAAGAAAGGAGAACATTTTCTTATGTGCCTCCTAAAGCAGAGTATATTCATAATAAGATAAATTCGGGAGGATGAACAATTTTTTTAACAGTTAATTAATTTAAACAAAAAATTAAGCATATGAGATTTCAATATTTTAATATTTTTATCTAACAATTCACAATATATATATATATATATACAATATATACATTAAATATTTTAATTAATAAAGAATATAATTTACACAAGTAATTCATGCTTTGAGTCCTAAACTACCTGGACTTTAGCATTAATAGTAGCTACGCACGGACTCTCGTCACCTCGTGCGTACGTAGCCCCCACAGTTAGCAATAATTATTACTTTAATTATCTATGGGGTAATTTTCCCCTCACAAGATTAGACAAGAGACTTACCTCAATTTGCTCTAATTTAATCCACTAGAAGGCCTTTTCCACGATTATCCAACTCTGTCTGGCTCGAATCTAGCCAAAATAATTCGATACAATCACTAAAAATTATAGGAATCAATTCTATAAAACAATACTACATTTTTCAATAAAGTTTTGAAATTAATTAAAAATTCGTTTGTGGGGCCCACGTCTCGAAATTCGGCGAAAGTTACGAAATTCGACAACCCATTCAATTACGAGTCCAACCATACCTGTTTCACTCAAATCCGACTCTAAATCGATATCGAAATCTCAAAAATTCGTTTCTATGAGATTTCTAAATATTTTCCAAAATTTCAATCTCAAAACACTAATTAAATGGTGAAAACAATGATATATTCGTGTATATTGACCAAATCTAAGTTAGAATCACTTATCCCAATGTCTTTCCTTGAAAATCTATCAAAAGTCGCCTCTACTCAAGCACCAATTTGTTAAAAATGGAGAATGGGACGAAGTTCCCTCCTTTATAGTTCTGCCTAGGCAGCCTTCGGAACTGGGCCTTGATCATGACATCGATCATGGCTCTCGAGCCTGGGCCTCGATCGTGACTTTGATCATGGCCCTCGAGCATAGGCCTTCGATCATGACCCTCGAGCCCTGCCTTCGATCATGACCCTCGAGTCCTGCCTTCGATCATGACCCTCGATCATGGCCTCGATCTTGGGTCTCGATCTTGTGCCTCGATCCTGGGCTCGATCACAGCCCAGAATTTCCAGCAGTAGAGAAAACAATTACAGCAGTTATTTTAAGTCCAACTTTTGATCTGTTAACCATCCGAAACTCACCCGAGGCCCTCGGGACCTCAACCAAATTTATCAACAAGCCCTAAAACATCATACAAACTTATTTGAAACCTCAAATCACATAAAACGATGCTAAAACCACGAATCATGCTCCACTTCAAGCTTAATGAAACTTAAAATTTTCAACTTCTACATTCGATGTCGAAACATATCAAATCAAGTCCGATTGACCTCAAATTTTACACACAAGTCATAAATGACATAACAGAGCTATAAAAATTTTCGGAACTTGATTCCGACTCCGATATCATAAAGTCAACTCCCCGGTCAAACTTCCAAACTTAAATTCCTATTTTAGCCATTTCAAACCTAATTTAACTACGGACTTCATAAAATTTCAAACATGCTCCTAAGTCCAAAATCACCATACGGAGCTGTTGGAATCATTAAAATTCTATTCCGGGGTCATTTTCTCAAAATGTTGACCGAAGTCAAACTTAGCATTTTAAGGCCAATTTAAGGAACCAAGTACCCGAACACTTCCAAATCCCGAACCAACCATCCCTGCAAGTCATAATTTCATATAAGCACATACAAGGAGTTTTATTTAGGGGAAAATGGGTTCTAAAAGTTAAAATGACCGGTTGGGTCATTACATGTTAATACCATCAAATTTCCCAACAGGGATAAATATATAGGTGGGTCACAAAATTTACGAAGCTCACCCATAAGCGGAGCATAATAGGAGGACTCACCTCAATATTCATAATCGAATCAAATTAAGGGAAATTATCATTTTATAACAAAATCGGGATCGTACCTGTAATGTCACCATCTGGTGTATTGGCCTTAGCCAAATCATAGTGATAATATCAATAGGTCGGGCCTCCACCTCTTAGGTGCCCACTACCCGCCTCTCCTCCACCCCTAGCTGACTGTGCACGTGGAGTATCAACTGGAATAAAACTTGTAGCCGGAGTAATCTGATGAAATTCACCTCTCCCAAGTCTGGGACAATCTCTCATGACGTGCCTAGTATCACCACACTCATAACAACCCCTCTGAGGTCGTGGCTACTCGTACTGCGTCTGTGCCGGATAACTAGAATAACCACTGCTAGAATCTCGTATCGATGGTGTACTATAAACTGGAGTACCCCGAGTAATCTGATGTGCGGACTGAGCTGACCGACTGCTCGAGCCTTCGCTATAATGGGTCCTAACTGAAGAGTAAAATACATTGAAACCTCCAGATCTTCGAGATCTTTTGGCCTCCTTAGACTCTCTTTCCTCGCTTAAAACACCCTCAATCTTCCTTGAAATCTTCACTACTTGTTGAAATGGAGTATCAGTTTGCAACTCTCGAGCCAGGCATATTTTAAGATCATAATTGAGTCCCTCAATGAATCTGCGAACTCGCTCTCTGACTGTAGGAACCAATATAGGTGCATGACGGGCTAACTCACTGAACCTGATAGCATATTCTGACACTCTCATAGTGCCCTCATGCAACCATTCAAACTCTGTGCGCCACGCATCTCTAAGAGTCTAGGGAACAAACTCTTTCAAGAATATTTTCGAAAATTGAGCCCAAGTCGGGGGTGTTGCATCGGCTGGTCTACTTTCTTCATAGATTTGCCACCACCGATAAGCTGCGCCTGACAGTTGAAATGTAGTAAAGGCAACTCTGCTCACTTCCACAATACCCATGGTGCAGAGAATACGGTGACACTTTTCTAGAAACCCATGAGCATCCTCTGTAGTTGTGCCACTAAAAGTAGGTTGGTCATACTTCTTAAACCTCTCAAGTCTCTTTTGTTCTTTTTCTGATGCCTCTGGACTGACCTCAAGCTGAACCGGAATAACGGGTTGTACTGGTACTATACCCGAAACTTGACCAATATGAACCTGTTGCTCTGGAGTACGAGCTGTAGGAGTCTGAGCTACTCCTCCAATATGTGAAATATTTGGTGAAATAGAGATCAGTCCCGCCTGAGTTAATGTACCAAATATGTTCAGGAACTGTGCCAAAGTCTCCTGAAGTCCGGGAGTAACAACAGGTGCTTCTGGTACCTATCCCCCAACTGGAGCTACTGGAGGCTCCTCAACTACTGCTCTGATAGGTGCTCCAGTCGCGGCATGTTCCCTTCCTCGACCTCTACCCCGACCTCTTGTATCCCTAGTTGTATGTGCGGATGCCTGTTCAGCTAACCCGATAGAACGTGTCCTCACCATATGTGAGAGAATAGAGGTACAAAGGCTCAAATTCCACAATCAATAAATCCGCACGACAGGATTGAAAGAAGTGGAAATTTCCTAATAGTTATGTAGCCTCTCGAAGATAAGTACACACATTTCCGTACTGATCCGCAAGACTTTACTAGACTCGTTTGTGACTCGTAGAACCTATGAACCTAGAGCTCTGAAACTAACTTGTCACGATCAAAAATCTCACCACAGGCATCGTGATGGCACCTAGTCTCTAAGAATAGGTAAGCTGATTTCAATTACATTTTTAAAGCCATTTGTTTTTAATAACTAATCTAAACTAACATCGGAACAAATATGAATATACAACCTCCCAAGACTGGTAGTACTGAGTCACGAACTCTAACTGAATACATGGGATGATCACGAAGACCGAATATACAATATTATTTGATTAAAAATTAACAGAACAATGAAATAAAAAGACTCCAAGGGACTACGACGACAAAGCAGCTTTACCTTGAATCCTTACGATCCCGCTTAAACTCTGCCCAAGTCCGATATCTCCAATACCTGGCTCCACACAAAAATGTCTAGAAGTGTAGTACGAGTACACCACGGTCGGTACCTAGTAAGTATCAAGACTACCCTCAGTGGAGTAGAGACGAGGTACAGTCAAGACACTCACTAGTGTTAATAGCCAGTGCAATATAATATACAAAATAATAGGAAACAGATAACAATAAGGGCAGGATAAAACAACTAGCGATATGCACAGCAAGACAACAAGAATACCATAAATATCACTCAATAATTAATAAATACATGTACTCCCAATTAATTCAAGTTTTTCAAATAAATATCTTTCACATATAATTCTTCCAAATAACTCTCTTTCAAATATAGTTTTCTCAAATAATTATCTTTCAAATATAATTATTTCAATAAATCTCTTCAAATATAAAATCCTTCCAAATAAATATTTTGACTATAATTCTTTCAAAGTAAAAAGTCACCATGTGATACCTCTTTTTATAATCATAAAATAGACAGGTCTCAGCCCAATATCATATTTCCACGGCACTTCGTGCCCATCATTAACTCATATTATTTCCCCGGCACCCCGTGCCCTCATTTCATATCACATCTGCACGGACAATTCACGTGCCAAATATCATTATCAATTAATCACAGCACCTCGTGCCCACATTTCATATCACAATTGCACGAACAATTCACGTGTCAATATTCTCATTATTTACTCACAGCACCTCGTGCCCACATTTTATTTTATAATCCGCCTAGCAATAGCCACATGCTCTCACTTTTAACATAAATCAGATTAGCAAAGAACCGCGAACGCGAAGGTCAAGCCGCATTCGCGTAGAAGGAATGAGGCAGAAGCTGAAGCACAAAAATTGTACTATGCGATCGCACAATGATGTCCGCGATCGCAGAAGGCTATGAAATTGCCCTTCGCGTTCACATAAGCTCTTCCGCGTTCACGTAGAGCAAAAACTGGGCAGCCTAAAAATGTGCTTCGCGATCGCGAAGCATTGTCCTCGATCGCATAAGGTAAAAATCCGAGAAACAAAACTTAAGTTTTGGAAAATGGGATTCGTCCCATTTTCAACCATTCTCCATTTTTTAGCTCGGGTAAGGCGATTCTTGGGCGATTTTCACGGAAAAACATTGGGGTAAGTATTCCTTATACTATATTTATTATATTTCATGATTCCATACTCATTTATATCATTAATCCGTGAAACTTTGGGAGAAAAATCAGATTTTTATAAAATATTCCAAAACAAAAATTTAAGATTTGAAGGTCTATTTGACATCAAAATTTGATAATTTTTGTATGGTTAGACTCGTCTCGGAATGGGTGTTCGGATTTCGTAAGTTTTTTCGAGATTTGAAACGTGGGCCCTACTGTCAATTTTTAAAGTGAATTTCACATTTTATCCGGAAAATTAGTAAATTCATATGGAATTAATTTCTACGATTTGTATTGAGTATATCGAATTGTTTGTTAATAGATTTGAAGATTTTGGAGTCAAATTAAAAAGGAAAAGTTGTGGTCGAGTAATTGATTGAAATTGCAATGCGAGGTAAGCGTCGTGGTTAACCTTGACTTGAGGGAATAAAACCCTTAAATTATTTGTTATGTGAAATGCATGTGAACGACGTCGACTTTATGAGATTAATTGTTCCAGAAGGTGGTGATTAATATGAGATTAATTGATGATGCTGGAATTAATTGTGAACATACATATGATGTGCTTCATGTCCTGATATCATTATGATAATACAGTGCTTGCAATGATGAGATTGTGTTATTGATATATACATGTGGTGCTTTATTGGGTTGTGAATGTGTTGTTAGGAGTTATTTTGGTGTTATTCTGGTAAGTGGATAGGCCCAATTCCAGGGGAGATTCTACCGAAATTTCTGAAAAAATATGGGGAGTTAGAAAAATTTGGGGGATCGAAACATGCAAAAGAAGAGGCAAATTATGTTATGTGTTTGAGGGCGAATGATTCTAAGAGGGGAAGAATGTAATACCCTAGAAAATTTTTGAAGTACTTTCACATTATCAAGAAAGTTGATGTGTGCGTAGGCACAAGTTGCTATAGCCAGTTGAGACTAATACTGTGCGTTGTTGTGAAAAACAAATTGATCTTAAAGTTTACAAATATGGATAAAAGAAATAATCTCAAATGAGATGGTGTTGTCCGGCTTATCTCAAATGCGGTAACATGGGATCAATCGTGAGTATTTGTGTAAAAGTAAAATTATCGATTTGGTAACCTCAGAATAATTCTTAGCACGTTCGAGGATGAACGTTTGTTTAAGAGGTGGAGAATGTAACGACCTGACTTATCGTTATAAGAATTTACGCTATGTTCAGTGAATTAAGGTCTCGAGCATCTACGCAATATATAGTATGACCTACGGGTGTGGTCGAATTTGAATTACTGAAGTTTCGAAACTAAATTAAAAGAACAATCTTTAGTTAAAAGCTTAAATGGAAAGAGTTGACCGAAGAGTTGACTTTTGAGCAAACGACTCCGTAATGGAATTTGAAGGTCTGTGGAGAAATTTCTCTTGAAATGGAGAAAGATGAATTTTTGGGAAGTTTGGCCTAGGGTTAACTTTTTGATATCGGGGTTGAAATCCAATTATGGATATTTTAATGACTTCGTTATGTCAATTATGACCTGTGTGCAAAATTTGAAGTCATTCTGGATTGATTCGATGTGTTTCGGCACAAGTTATAGAATTTGAAAGTTCAAAGTTCATCGATTTTGATTTGGGGTGTGATTCATCATTTTGATGTTGTATGAGGTGATTTGAGAATTCGACTAAGTTCGTATGATGTTTTAGGACTTGTTGGTATATTTGGTTGAGGTCTAGAGAGGCTCGGGTGAGTTTCGGACGGCTAACAGATCGAAATTTGGACTTGGTAAACTGTAGAAGGATGCTGGTTTTCTGCCACTCGTTTCCTTCTATGCGATCGCGTGAGAAGCTTCGTGATCGCATAGGCTTGTTTTGGCAGAGGTGAGATTTGTTCTATGCGATCGCGTGAAGGCACTCGCGATCGCGTAGTCTTGTTGAGGCAGAGTAGAGTTTTGTTCTTCACGATCACGTGAGGTCAACCATGATCGTGTAGGTTGGGCCAGTCTATGCTACGTGAACACGTGGGGAGTGCCGCATTCTCATAGGGGAACTTGAGAGGAAGCTGGGCCACGCGTTTGTTCAATGCGATCGCGTGAAGAGGGTTGCGATAGAGTAGAGCTGGGATCCTATGCATCGCGATCGCGTGAAGGACACCGCGATCACGTAGGGTCTTTTCTGAGCAGTGGAAAATTGCACTTCGCGATCGCGTGTGTTTGTCCGCGATCGCGTAGAGCAAATAACTGGGCATAGAGTTTAAGTTCTGAAAATAGGACTTCGTCCTATTTTCTATTTTTACCGATTTGGGGCTCGGATTGAGGCGATGTTTGGTAGATTTTCAGAGAAAACAATGGGGTAAGTGTTCTTAACTCTATATTGGTTAAATTACCCAAATCCATGGTTGTTTTTAACATTTAATCGGTGAATTAAGTTGGAAAATTTGTGAAAACCCTCTTGGTTTAAATTTAAAATTTGGAGGTTGATTTGTTATTGGAATTCGATAACATTGGTATGGTTGAACTCATATCGGAATGAGTGTTCGAATTTCATGAAAATTGTGTTGGGTTCCGAGAGGCGAGCCCCGCGTTGACTTTTATTGACTTTTTAGAATAAATTTTTAAGTCGGCGTTTTATTATCCGAAATTATTTTTGATGAATTTTAATGAAGTTATACAACTGAATTGGATAGATTTGAGCTGTCCGAAGGTCAATTCAAGCAAGAAGGCGAATTTAGAATATCGGCATAACTTCAAAAAGGTAAGTGTCTTGCCTAACCTCGAGTGGGGGAATTACCCCTTAGGCATCGAGTCTTATGTGCCATTTGTGAAATGTGAAAAGTCGTGTACGCGAGGTGACGAGTACGTACCCGGGCTTATATGTGCAAATTTTATTGGATTAAAGTCTTAGGCATTATTGTGTAGTAAATTAGAAAATTGTTGACAATTATTAAATTATCTGTCTGCCATGCCTAAATCCTTGTTGTTAAATTTGTTTTTATATGACAATTTGATGTGATTGTTCCTTGAAATTTCGTAAGTATTGTTGGTTTAATATTTCTTGGAAATTAATTTCAATATGAATTTTTTCCTATGCAAATAATTAATTAAGCAAATTTAAAAAGAAGTGTTAATATAATTATCTAAAATTTGGATTATTGAAGGCTTTGCTTTATGTTGAGTAATTTCTATCTTTGATTATTATTTTGGTGGTGTTATATACATTGTGTGGAGCCTGCGGCTAGTTGTTGTGGAATTAATTGATTTGGTTGTGTCTTTGGAATTTTGGTTATGGCCATTGTGCAAACTGTGATATGAATTAATTTTGTTATGTTGCTGTGATAATTTTTCGTATAAATTGTTGTGTTGTGTGAGTTATTATTTTGAGGAGATAAGGGTGACATTTCACTGTTGATATTATGTGGTATAAGGGTGGCATTTCAATGTTGTTGTATTTGTTGGAATATTGTCTGGGCGGAGTGATAGGGGCGACTATATGAGCGATAATGGTGGCTATTGATATTGTCAAGGCGGAGGGATAAGAGTGGATATAGGAGAGATAAGGGTGGCTATTGTCAGGGACGATATATATTGATGTGGAGTTGTGATTTTTATGTGATGTTGTGATTTTCTTGTGTTTATTTGTATACCTTATGCAATTTGTCTTGTTGTTGATGCTTTGCTAATAATCTGATTTATGTTGAAATTGGGAGCCTGTGACTATTGCCAGGCGGATTATAAAATAAAATGTGGGCACGAGGTGTTGTGAGTAAGTAATGAGGATATTAGAACGTGAATTGTCCGTGCAGTTGTGATATGAAATGTGGGAACGAGGTGCTGTGATTAATTGATAATGATATTTGGCACGTGAATTATCCGTGTAACTGTGATATGAAATGAGGGCACGAGGTGCCGGGGAAATAATATGATTTAATGATGGGCATGAAGTACCGTGAAAATATGAAATTGGGATGAGACCCATATATTTTATGATTATGAAATGAGGTGTCACATGGTGACTTTTTCATTTGAAAGAATTATAATCAAAATATTTATTTGAAAGGATTTTATATTTGAAGAGATTTATTAAAAGAATTATATTTGAAAGATAATTATTTGAGAAAACTATATTTGAAAGAGAGTTATTTGGAAGAATTATACGTGAAAGATATTTATTTGAAAAACTTGAGTTAATTGGGCGTACATGTATTTATTAATAGTTGAATGATATTTATGGTATTCTTGTTGTCTTGTTGTGCATATCGCTGGTTGTTTTATCCCGCCCTTATTGTTATTTGTTTCCTATTATTTTATATATTATATTGCACTGGCTATTAGACTAGTGAGTTTCTTGACTGTACCTCGTCTCTACTCCACTGAGGTTAGTCTTGATACTTACTAGGTACCGACCGTGGTGTACTCGTACTACACTTCTACACATTTTTGTGCAAAGCCAGATATTGGAGATATCAGACTTGGGAAGAGTTTAAGCAGGATCGTAAGGATTCAAGGTAGAGTTTCTTGGTCGTCACAGTCCCTTAAAGTCTTTTTATTTCATTGTACTGTTAATTTTTAATCAAACAGTATTATATATTCGGTCCTCGTGATCATCCCATGTATTCAGTTAGAGTTCGTGACTAAGTACTACCAGTCTTGGGAGGTTGTATATTCATATTTGTTCTGCTATTAGTTTTGATTACTTATTTTAAAAAATGGCTTTAAAAATGTAATTGAAATCGGCTTACCTAGTCTTAGAGACTAGGTGCAATCATGACGCCTGTGGTGGGATTTTGGGTCGTGACATTAGCTTCGGTGGCACATTCTTATCACACAAGACACCATATGCTAACCTTCATTTCATCCATCCGCCCCTACACGGAGCGTGACATCCTCGTCAATCTCCTCATTCCCCTGGATAATTGACCCAAGATACTAGAAATTTACTTTCTTGGGGATGACTTATGAATCAAGCTGTTATGAGTCTACTAATAGAAGAAAGTCATAGTAGTCATTTCAAGGAAAAGTGAGTTAGGCGGTTAGACAATGTTAGTTGGGGGGAGGGGAGCTGACATTCAGTTAGAAGAGAATCTTGATTAGAGAATATACGCGAAGAAGCTCAGTTGTAATAACTATTCAGACTTAATACAATAACACTTCTCAAACGAGGTAGTTGTAGATTGTTCAAGAGCTATTCTCTCAATTGGCTCTTTAGATAATTTGTACTTAATTCGATTATGTACATAACAGTGGTATCAGAGCGACAGTCTTGGGAGAAATTATGCCGGAGACGACAACCAGAAATATAGAAGTTCGGCGAGAATTGGATGAGCTTCGCGAGGAAATTCGTTCCATGGCAGAGAAATGTGATGAATAGGTTCGAGCGATGGGGGAAAGGCAGGACGATGCATTGGGTGAAATTCGTTAATTGATTGTGGCGATGACAACCAACACTAGGGTGGTTGCTGGAGCTTTGGTAGAAAATGGGGGAAATCACTGTCATGGTAACAATAACCCGTTTGGGATGAAATATTCTAGGGTGAAATTTCCTAAATTTTGGGGTGATGATTTAGATGGATGGATTTACAAGTGTTAGCAATTCTTTGAGGCTGACGGAACAATTGAGGAATCTAAGGTAAGATTAGCCGCCATTAATTTAGAAGGTCGGGCGTTACAGTGGAACAAAGCATTGATGAAAGCCAGGATAGGAAGGATGCCCAACTGGAATGACTATGTGTGAGATATACAGATAAGGTTTGTGGACAATTTGTATGATGATCTGATAGCGGAGCTAGTGGCATTGAAGCAGACAGGAACAATGCAAGAATTCTTAGACAAATTCGATGCGATGATAAATTAAGTGGAATTGACTGAGGGGTACTTGATTAGTTGCTTCTTGAATGGATTGAGGCCAGACATTAAAGTACAAGTACGCATGCTACAAACACGAACTCTTATGAGGGCTTACAACTTGGCCAGATTAACAGAACAATCCTTGAAGTTGCAAAGAGAATAGAACCAAGTGGCCATTAGGAGTTCCAGACCATTTCTTCCTAGCCCCAATTCTTCATGGCAATCGGGGAACTATTCTCAGCACTCGAGCAATGATAACCATAAATGAGGAGAGGGAAGAGGGTTCCTAATCAACCTGTAGTCAAATACTCTATGAAATTGTCAACTACTGAGATGGATGAAAGAAGAGCACAAGGCTTATGTTACTGGTGTGATGAGAAATAATCTCCTAACTATGTCTGCAAGAAGAAAAAGCAATTGTACATTTTAGAAGTAGATGAGGAAGTGGAAGAGTGGCAACTAGAGGATAGTGTGGAGGAAGAGAATTTTGAAGAACCTGCCTTACAACCTCAAATGTATGTCCATGGTTTGGATGATACATTGTATTATAGAACTATGAGGGTGAGAGGAAGGGTTAAAGGTAAGATGGTGCATGTCTTGGTTGATTCGGGGTCAACACACAACTTCATGGACTTAGACATAGCCAAGAAGTTGGGGTGTTGACGAGCGCAAAACACACACTTAAATTATGCTCGCTAATCAAATATAGTATAGTATAATATCATATCCACAAGGATTGGTTTTAAACAGTATTCTCGTAGTTTCTAGCTTGATCGATACCCAAGAGAGTCAACAGTTGAGGTTTATATGATTTCTAACTAAAAACTAAGAATCTAAAGTTATTGACTAATGACAATTGAAATAAAGATAAGCAAGACAATTATCCGGTGAGAGAAAATAGGGATTGATAGGATAGGCCCAAGATAATTGGTTGGGATCTAATTCTAAATAATTCACTTCTAATATTTAAGTGAGTCTCTCGAATTCACTCAATTATTAGTTCAAACGTTCAGCAAAACTCCTCTTTCAATTAAGTCTTAACCTCACAAGATGAACCAATTTAAGCACATTAAGATATGTAAGAATGCGTAGTGGATTGGTCTTAAGGAAAACCTCTTTCGATTATTCTCCTAACTAGGTTTAAGCAATGATTCAACTAGCCTCTTTCGATTACTAAGAAGAATTAATGAACTCAACCAATAATATAATGCAAAGATATCACAAGTTATGCCTCTCTCGATTACATGAACTAGTGAATATAGATGCAATAATTAAATCATCCAAAAATGCTTCAATACATAAAACTAGAGTTATAATCCACAAATAATCATCAATATACCTAATCCATCAAACCCTAAAGGGAACTACTCCGTGGATATGGAGTAATTCATCACAAATATGTTTAAAGTAAAGAAAAATATAAAACGATCCAAACTCTTGTCTTGAGTGAGAATTGAACTTATGCTTTTGCTTCTACACCTTCTATCTAACCTCCTTAGGTCTTAGGTGTGTCAAAAGTCCTAAAAAATAATATTTTTTTCATGTATTTATACCAAGTAGGGTCGGGCCCAGACGAAACCACCTTTTCCTATGCGAATTAGGATAATTACTTTGTAAAATTTATACAGATGCGCCACATGGAGCGACATGCCACGCGGGGCATTAGTGAGAAAGTTCAGAGAGTTAAAATCTGTCAAGCAGCCGGAAAATGTACATGCATGGCGCCCCACGTGCCGCATGTGTGTTATTTTCTCAAAGTCCGTATATTTCTTGACCTTTTGATATCCAGATGCGGTTTTTGACCCCCGAACGCGATCCTGGCTTTATTCCTTGGGCTTTTACTCAGAATTCAAATCTTCAATTCACTCAAATTAACTCTATAACATTTACATAGCTCGGAATTCTCCTACAAGTCATAGAATACATAATTAGTGCAAAATACTAGCGATTAAAGCTCAAACACAATTAAAGTACAGTAAATTAGAGTGTAATAAGCGACTAAAATACAAGATTATAGCCTACCATCAGGTGTAAGTTGGAAACTATTCCTACTATTTCAGTGACTGTTGCAAATGGTAGCAGATTGCATAGTTCTCTTCCAAGAACAGAGTAGTTGTAGATTGTTCAAGAGCTATTCTCTCAATTGGCTCTTTAGATTTATAGATTTGTACTTAATTCGATTAGGTAATGCCTTTGGGAAGGGCTGATGTAGTGTTAGGGATTCAATGGCTTGTTACATTAGGAGACATAAGATGAAATTTCAAACTTCTTAAAATGGAATTCCATATAGTAAACAAGAAGGTCTTATTGAGGGGCAACCAACCTGGGGGTAAAGAATGATTGATAACAGTTGAATGGAAATGTTATTGCACAAATCAATGGGACTTAGTATGATGGTTGTAGCACATGTGCAATCAATGGACACATCAGAGGCCTGCCTCAAATCACAACAAGTAGAGATATCTGGTGATTTGCAGGGCCTGCTGGACCAATACTCGACAATGTTTGCAACTCCTACTGAGCTGCCACCACATAGAAGCCATGATCACAAGATAATTCTGAAGGAGGGAGCACCTCCAGTAAATGTCAGACCTTATCGATACCCAGCTTTGTAGAAGAATGAAAGTGAATGAATAATACAAGAGATGCTGGATGCAGGGGTAATCAGACCTTGTGTAAGTACTTACTCTTCTCCTATAGTCATGGTTAAGAAGAAGGATGGAACATGGAGGCTATGCATTGATTATAGACAACTAAACAACCACATTGTCAAAGATATGTTCCATATTCCTGTAATTGAAGAATTGCTAGATGAATTAGGAGGGCTGAGGATTTTTCTAAGTTGGACCTTAGGTCGGGATATCATCAAATTAGAATGCATGAGAAGGACATTGAAAAAATAGCTTTTAGATCTCACCATGGGCACTATGAGTTTGTCGTGATATCCTTTGGTCTAACAAATGCCCTATCTACCGTCCAAAGTTTAATGAATAAGGGTTTTTAGCCCCACCTAAGAAGGTTCATCCTAGTCTTTTTCGATGATATATTGGTATTCATTTCTTTATGGAAGGAACACGTGACACACCTACAGAAAACCTTTGAGATTTTGAAGAAATATTGCTTATTTGTTAAGATGAGCAAATGCCAATTTGGTCAGTCAGAAGTGGAGTACTTGGGACACGTTATATTTTCTAAAGGAGTAACATCAGAACCCTCTAAGATCAAAGTCATGATAGACTGGCCTACTCCTAAAACTATCAAAGAGGTGAGGGGATTTATAGGATTAACTGGGTACTACAGACGATTTATCAAAGGTTATGGAAAAATAGCCAAACCTTTAACTGAACTCCTCAAAAAGTACAAGTTCACCTCAAATGAAATAGCTTCCACAATTTTCCAGGAACTGAAAGTAGCAATGACAACAACACCTGTGGTGGTCCTTCCCAATTTCAATCTGAAGTTTATTATAAAAACCGATGCATGTGGTATTGGCATTTGGGTAGTGCTAATGCAGGAGGGACATCCTTTAGCTTTTATGAGTAAAGCACTTAGCAGTAAGCATCAACAACTTTAAGTTTATGAAAGGAAAATGATGACCATAGTAGCAGCTGTAAAAAATGGTGACCTTATCTCATTGGAAGACATTTCACTATCAAGACTGATCACCAAAGTCAAAAATACCTCATGGAACAGAGGATATCAACCCTAGTCAACAAAAATGGCTAGCTAAGCTCATGGGGTATGGTTATACTATCACCTACTAGAAGGGTCGAGACAATTTGGTTGCAGATACATTGTCTCGATTACCTAAAGAGGAGATTCAGGTGCACACTTTATCATGTGTGTCTTCTGACTTTTTAGAGAATATCAAATCTTCTTATGAGAAAGATACTCACCTACAACAGTTTATCCAACAGTTGCAGCAGGATCCTCTGTCTAAACCCTTGTATATGCTGAAGGATAGTATACTCTATAGAGGGGGAAAGATAGTGGTGGGTGCATATAAGGAAGTAAGGTAGGAAATACTACATTTTTTGCATAATAGAGCAGTAGGAGATCACTCAAGAATAGTTGCTACTCTGAGAAGGGTCACTCAGTTTTATCATTGGAAGAAACTGAAGGTGGAGGTGTATGAACGCATCAGAGGGTGTGAAGTTTGTCAAAGATGTAAGAGTGAAAATGTGAAATCACCAGGACTACTACAACCTTTGCCCATCCCAGATAAGGTGTGGTATGACATTAGCCTTAATTTTATCGAAGGCTTACCAAAATCCAATCACCACTCAGTGATCATGGTAGTGGTTGATAGGTTGAGCAAGTATGCTCATTTCATTGCCATGAAACACCCCTACACTGCTGCCTCAGTAGCTCAGTTTTTTTGGATAATGTTTACAAGCTCCATGGACTACCTCAAACAATTATCAATGACAGGGATGTGGTCTTCCTCGGTAAATTCTGGCAGTCTCTTTTTAATGTTCAAGGAGTGCAACTGCATCATTCTATGACTTACCATCCTCAATCAGATGGCAGTCTCAATGCATGTGTAATGATCGACCCAAAGATTGGGCATACTGATTGTCACTGTTGAATGGTGGTATAACATCACCTACCATTCTACTACTAAATTGACCCTATTTGAGGTATATATGGCCAAAAGCCACCTACGCACATGCCTTATGTCCCATATATCTCATTGGTGGAAGAAGTGGATAGAAGCCTGCAGGCTAGGGAAAGCACTATCAGGTTACTCAAGCATCATTTACTGTAAGCTCAATATAAAATGAAGATTCAAGCTGATAAAAATAGATCCTTCAGAGAGTTTGAGGTGGGAGATCAAGTGTTTGTTAGGCTGCAACCATACAGGCAGATGTCCTTGAAAGGTCACTCTTATCACAAACTAAGTCCAAAATACTTTGGTCCATTTCAAGTCATCAAGAGGGTTGGATCTGTAGCCTACCAGTTGTACTTACCTCCTCATACCAAAATCCATTCCACATTCCATGTCTTACAGCTCAAAAAACACATTGGATCTGCTCCTCTAATACGTGATCTACCAGTATCTCTTTCTCCCCGTGGCAATATTGTTTTGGAACCAGAGCAAGCACTGGAATTTCGATCCATTTCCAAGCATCACAGACAGGTCAAGCAAGTGTTGGTGAAGTGGTTCAACTGTCCAATTGAAGATAGTACTTGGATAGATGTCCATGTCTTCAAGCAACAGTTTCCTCATTTTGTCTTTGTGGACAAGAACTCTTAGTGTGGAAGATTTGTTACAAGTCTATTAATAGGAGAAGGTCATTTCATGGGAAAGTTAGTTAGGCGGTTAGACAATGTTAGTTGGGGGAAGGGGGGAGGGGGGACTAACATTCAGTTAGAAGAGAATCTGGATTAGAGAATACAAGGGAGAAGCTCATTTGTAATAGCTATTCAGGCTTGATACAATAATACTTCTCTCTAATCTTTCTCTATGTTCTTAGCTCTCTTCCAAGAACAAGGTAGTTGTAGATTGTTCAAGAGCTATTCTCTCGGGCTCTTTAGATTTACAGATTTACACTTAATTTGATTAAGTACATAACACGCCTTATGTTCATGTCTCGTCACGTTGCTGAAAACAAATCAAAAAAAAAAAAAAAAGGTCATGTAAAGATGACCTGGCAAAGCCAAAGAAACAACGTAGACAAGCACAGCTCAATGGACTGATCGATCTAAATTTTAAACCTTTGAAGCAATATCCAAGGAAACAAAGAGTTAATCTTACATATGGTCATTATTCTTTACCGATCATTATAATTGTAAAATTATAACGTTATTTTTTATCACATTAAGATAATTATACTTTATCCACAATAACAATAAAGTCAATATTATCTTTTATGATGCTAAAAATAATTGAGCTTTACGTAATATAACAGTAAAAGTACCATCGAAAACACAGTCATAATATGCTCTCGGTAGGAGAATATATGATATTAAAAGACTCTAATTTTATAAAAGTTGCAAATGTTATACTTCTGATTTCTCATTTAATGGAGAGAGTTTTTTTTAATATATATATGAGGCAATGATATATATACATTACACGGACGATGTATAGTTTTTGGATATGTACAGTTACACAAACATAATAAAATTGTTTTTGTCTAGCGATATTGCGTTGACCAGACCAATACATAACTTGCACGGCACAATAATACATACAGAGGTCATTTTCTAATGAAGTAAGGCTTTCTTCGAGTTAGATTCATTCTTTTAACCGAGGTGGGTTATGAGGTGGGTTATGGGAGTGATAAGTACTCATTTATTTTTACGTAGAGGTTTAGAATTTGAATCCTAAGTATGAAATTACCTTTGTTACCAGAGAGCTTTACACCCAATATATATAGGACTTCGACGCAATTTCTAATTAACTTGATCCCCAATGCAAATACCGGATTTCAAACAAAAAGAATTAATTATCTTAAACAAAGAAATTAAAAATATTCTGAAGGCGCGATGGATAGTCCCATTCATCTCCGTGTCAACAACACAAAACACAGAATAAAAAACTCAAAAAAAATAAAATAATACAATAGCTGACTTTGTAAGGAATGACCTCACCCACGTCAGCTGTGTATTGCACACTTGTATTTTATTACGTCATTATTTTGTCTTTTTAATAATTTAATCTTTTACATGAAATAATTATGTTTCAACATAGTATCAGCATAGACATAACATAAATCTTGCTTTCGAGCTTCATCGCTGCTCATTGTAAAAAAAAGATATCACATACTTGCCCGCTTGGACATAAAATTTGCTGGAAGTTTTTTCCAAAAAAAATTCACTTTTTTTTTAATCAGCGTTTGTTCATAAAATTTTCAATTTTTACTTGAAAATGCATTTTGAAAATTTTAGAAAATTTAAAAAAATTCAAAAAACTGTTTTTCAAAATTTTCACTCACAAAACTTCAAAAACAACCCAAACTGAAATTTATGTTCAAACACAACTCTAAATTTCAAATACTATTTTCACTTGAAAAAGTTTTTCATCATTTTTTTGAATTTTACAATTCTTATGTCCAAACACCTACTTAGTTTATGAAAAAGAATTAGGCCTATAATGGGCGTTTTAAAAATATAATAAATGCATTTACAACAAGACATGCCTAAGTTTATGTTCCTTTAATGTTAGTGATGACATGAGATGTCAAAATGTGTAGCCCAACTGCCCAAGATTGTCCTTATTTTTTATTTAGTGCATCCCACTCCTCACTTCTCCATTTTATATTTAAGACAGTTGACTTTACTTCTCTATATATAGCTCTCCTTTGATCATTCCTCATCACCAATTCCACAGTTACGTACTAAAGAACTTATAATTTGGCCACCTTTGCAATTCCTAAGAGTTCATTCCTCCCTTTCCAATGGCCAGTCTTGATCAGGTAGTAGCTTTTTTTAAATATTGATTATTGCACTGTTAAAGCTTGTGACCAATGACGGATTCGGGATTTGAAGTAACGGGTGCACGAGGAATTATGTATACAATATACCCTGTTTGGAGGGGTTGATCATGTGTTCACGTGAACAAAGGTCTACTCTATAGATCCGTTATTGTTTGTGATTATCTCATTTAAAAGTTTAAGTTATCAGAAAGAATACGCTTATATTTTCAAAACGATCCTTCATCACTTCATGATTCTTTATGAGATTCAAATCCGTGGCCAGTACTCGTTATTTTTTAAAAAAATAAAGAAAAATACCACTTAGTACTAGTTCTTATTTTACTTACTATGCTAAATGTTTCATTGGCTTCCTCTCCAAAAAAAAAAGAAGAATAACCGCTCTCTTTTGACCTTTTATGTTCTCGGAACTAGCTGATCATTGGTCGACATCTTCTTATATCTACTTGTATCACTGATGAAAAAATTTGTGATTTTCAAGGTTGAAATCCCGGCACAAAAAGTTGTAGCCCCAGCAACAACAGAAGTTGTTGCTGAAGTAGTAATTTCAGCTGCGGCTGAAATTGTAGCCCCAGCCGCAGCTGAAGCAATAGAAGCCCCAGCACGAAGCCTAAGGGGGAAGAATGATAGGTTCGGCTTGTCCCACGTAAATATATTGTGTCTGTCCTTTAATAAAGAGATGAGATGAGAGTTCATCTCTAGGTGTGAATAATGAGAAGAACATTGATCTTTTATCATTTACCATAGTTTGAAAATTATAAATCAGTGTGTTCAATTTTTTGCTCTAATATATATATATATTAGTTCGCATAAATATTTGATCCTATACAAATTAAGGAACAATGGTGGCCACAGATTCATTTGATCACCTTCTCTAGCCATTGGATCAGTCAAAATTTTACAAAATGGTGAATATTCAATATCGACTAAGAGCCCGTTTTAAGTTGTGGAAGTATTTGGCAACCAAAAAAAGAGCTTAAAAAGTTAAAATTTGCTTTAAAAAGTCAAAATCAATAAGTTGAAAAATTCAACTTTTCGAAATTGGCTTAAAAGCTATATTGCTTTGACCAAGAATAATACATTCTTACCTCTTATAATTTTCCTTAATCCCAAAATTACCCCTCAGTAGAAAACCCTACAACATACTATCTTTTTCTTTTCTCCATTTTTGTTACGGCAGTCTCTGCTTTCTTCTTGGTGATTTTCCATAACTTTCCTCTCTTTTATTTTCATTTCTTTCTTTAAACTTTCATTTATTATTTTCCCATCTTTTTCCTTTCCTTTCTTTCTTCCCCAATGCTGCTATGAATTGAAAATATATTTACGTGTTCCTTTCCTTTCTATCGTCAAATTTATTTTCCGTTGCCCTTTCTCTTGCTCCCCTCTTAACCTCTGAGAAATTATTGTATTTTCCATCCGAGAATGTGAAGTCCGGCGAAATGATAGGAGTGAACGGAGATCAGAGAAGATTTTGGGATAGCTTCCTTCCCCGGCGCCGGCCACCTCTATTGCTACTTGATACTTAACAACTTTAAGGATATTTCAGTCATTTTAACAAGAAAAAGTGCTTACCAACACTTGTTTACCAAACACTTCATCAGTTTTTTTTTCCAGTTTTAACACTTTTATCCAAACACCTAACTGGTTATTTTTAAAATAAGTTCTAGCACTTAACTTAAAAGCCACTTTTTTTAAGTCAATCCAAACGGACTCTAAGTTTTCTTGTACTATATCAATTAGCTAAGGTTGATGAACATGATCTAATCGTTTCTGTAGATAAAAAAATTATTTTGTATTAAAATGAAATGAGTCTGAAATAAATAAAAAATATCGATATTTACTATTTATATAATTTTATTGACTTATTTAAAATTATATTGTAATTTATTGATTGATTAAAAAGTGAAATGTTGAATAAATCCAAGCCAAAAAGTTTACGCAATTGTATGGATTGTAATAACTTAAGAAGGGTTTGTAGTGACTTCATTGGAACGTGCTACTCTTGTTTCACCAGCAATTGTATTTCTTAATTTTTCTTGTTTCCTTATATACTTGACTTGGACAATAACAACAAAAACAACAACAATCCAGTGAAATCCTATAAGTGGGGTTTGGGAGGATAGTGTATACGCAGACCTTATCCCTACCTATGAAGGTAACACTACAAGAAAATGGGGCTTTAGCGAAAGGAAATCTGATCGTTAAAAGTCCAATTCCGGTCGTTATAAGTTAATAACAACCGGAAAAAATCCGGTCGTCACCGGTCGTTAAAAGTCCCGATGTTAAAAGTTAACGACCGGATTGTAACCGGTTGTTAAAGGATCTTTAGCGACGACGTAATTTTCGGTCGTTATACATGCTTTTTAGCGACATGATTTTCCCCTCGCTAATTTGTTATCCAGTCGTTAAAAGTCTTTAATAACAACAATGTATTATGTCAATTCGAGTGCTTTTAGTGACCGATATTCCCTTCGTTAATTGTATAATTACTTTTAATAACCAATATTCTCTTCGTTAATAGTCATTTATCTATTTGAGAAGCCTGTCGTTAAAGAGTTTTAATGACCACATTTTTCTTCGCTAATATGAAAATGTAATAAATATAATTAAAAAAATTAAATTATATGAATAGTAATAATTATTTATATGCTTTCATACACGCTTAATAACATTGAAAAATAAATCAAATACTTGATATCTTGTTAATACAAAGAACTAAAGTATCATATTTACGAGAAACCAATCCAAATTGTAAAAAACCCATCTTGCTAAAATAATGAAAAGTAAAAATAATGCAAACCTAGAGAGGAGACAACTAGAAGCATAAAGTGAGGTGAGTTGAGCATCATTTTAAATAATTCCTAAAAAGAATAAAAATAAAATTGCAGCATATATATGTACATAAGACAGTGTCTTTAAACCATCGATGACGAACCAAAAACCTCTTGAACTTCAACTTGCTCTACACTTTCTTCAAATATAGGTTCTTCGGATTTCAAATTTTGATCTGTTAAAATAACAAATTTATGCGAGTTTAGTATCAAAGAATAAATAACTAAAGAAGAAAATAAACACTTTAAAGGGAAAATGAACAGATAATACCTTAAATTATCGAATGCACAGATAGATAACCATATTCATGAGAAGTAAGTTGACTAGCCAAAGAAGTGATAAGTTCAATTAAATTCTAGCCAAGTACCAGACTAACTTATACCAAATTACCTAATCATTATTGGACCCAAAATATACTTTTTCACCTTTTCAAAATTTTTCCCAAAACAAAACCAAAACAAACGTCATGAATCTTAACCAATGTTCCTAGATACCAATTGGCAATCTGCCACCAGCTTACAAAAAAATGAACTAGTACTTATTAAAGGGAGAACAATGACCAAACATTTAAGAAAAGAAAACCTTAAGTCTGTATGCAAGATGGCTAGTGTAACATGTCTTTCACCACAGTGCGTAATTTTTTAATTTATGATTATACGACTGGAGGACTCCGTATAGCATTCTAAGTTTCAAGTCTTGAATCCATATTCTTTAAAAGTGTGGAGATATTAGATAGAATAGCAGATTCTCCATTTCTTTCCAACTAATGTCTTCTCAACTATGGAAGAAGGTCTCAATAATAGCTTAAAATCTTTTAAACTCTTGTCCAAGGTATGAAATATATATGACATTTTAAATGCCGAAGATTGTATCAAGGCCATGAAGAGGTTAATTGTCATTTGATTACAAAGATTACTAGCAGTAACATGCAAAGAGATAAAGAAATTACCAGAAGAGCAATTTGAAGCTACTCATAGTAGATCAAGAAAAGAAACCAAAAGCTCCAATTTTTACAAAGAGAAAATAATAACTAAAAAATCATAATCATAACAATAATAGTTATAATAGTTGTAGCATTTTACTAGTAACCATAATAACACTAATTATAACAACAACATACTAACCAACAAAGCTCGTGATTTTATCATCAAGAAACAAACAGAGAGAAATAAAAAGAAGGCAACAATTCAAATGGAAATAAAGCTAGAAGCTAAAGCAGAAAATTATAGAAAAGAACAAAGAAAAGTAGAGTACCCTTTAGTTATTTCAAGAAAATTGCAGGCTCAGAGCTTAAGTGATATGACAGGATTGTTCTGCTTTGTGGGTATTCTAGTTTCTACTAAAAATGGTGAGGTAGAAAGAGAGATAATAATAAGTGTAACAGGAAAGAAATAGAGATAAGATCATTGGAGAGAGAGAGAGAGAGGCGCAACGTCAGATAAAAAAAAAGGAGCAGACAGCGACACATTACTTTAGCAGACAGCAGCATATATCTAATGTAAAATCTCTCCAAAAGTCCTTTATCTCCTGGTATGTACGCAAGCACAAGTGCACCATGTACATAATATTTGAAACTTCATTCTTGCTTAAATTCACTTGTTTCATTAACTATGTTTTTATTTATTCATAAATGTTAATGACATAAAGAAAAAATTCACATGAGCGTTGTAATATTTTCATCATAGAGTAAAATAGGATTTTCAATTACTAACCTGTTAAATGATTCAATCTATGGATCAGTTGAAGATGTTGATGAAGGCTGATCAAACACTATCATTGCTCTTATCTTGGTATAGAAACTAAAGAATGCTCTATCTTTTATTTGTTCTCTTAAGGCAATACACTCCATCTCTATAACTTCTAACAGAGAAAACTCTCTATATACACTATCCCTTGGCAAAAGATCATAACTAGACAATACAGAAAACTATTGTAAGAGTAAATGTAGCAACATAAAAAATATCTAAAATCTAGTCAATATACAACTATAACGAAAGTATTATTGTTATCTATTAGAAGAGAGGAATCTAAAGGCAATGACATCCATAAGGAATAATAATTTTTATTGATACACCATCAGCAACATACCCAGTGTAATCCCACAAGTAGAGCCTGAAGAGGGTAAAGTGTATGCATACCTTATACCTGCCTTTAAGAAGATAGATAGGCAGTTTCCGGTAGACCCTCTGCTCAGGAAGGAAAAAATGGAGGGGCAATAACAAGCAAACCGATTTGACACCGAAGCAAAAATACAAAACTAGCAATAGGTAATGCAATCAGAAAATCGAAATAAAAGATAACGGCAAGTAGTAACACGAGAATAGATACATTATAATATTCTCAAGTTAAGTTGTTCCAAATCTTAATGAGTAGCTCGTCTTGAGAATCAGGGGCTTGTAATAAAATGAACAACAATATGGTTGTAGATGCAGGACTTTATCAGGGTAATTTTAAAAAGGACTTCTTAATTTATACAGTTCCAGATGTTAAAGCAAAATTCAGCATCAAATATTCTTCATAATACCTTTCTCTATTTGTGCAGCATGCATGCCCATACTACTTTCAATTTCAACTTAAACTTTGCATGGACAGGCAAAATAAAGACGAATATACTTTGTAGTCTGGGTAACTAAATATATTTTAATTTTTTTTATTTTGCTAAAGGTAAAGGCAATTTATTAGAGCTAGTAGCAAGAAGGTACTACAAAACACATAAACTTTTACATAATACTTTAACTCTTTTCTGTAACATATCAGGTAAATCTAGGTATAATCAACACTATCCTATATCAAACTATAGCTTTGTCTTAGAAACATTTAATTCAAACATTTATCAGCTACAAATGCCAATAATTCACCTCAATTGAATATTCAAATTAAAGGAAAGGAAAGGCAAATTATTAGGAAAAATGAGCTCAAAGCATGAGGAATAATATTAAATTCTAAACTACCCCTTATTAGTAGTGCTTCTGCAATCTTCATTTTAAACAAATATGATACAGATATACTGTACAACTGAAGAGAAAGAATACTATAGAAGGAAGCATGTGATAAAAAGGATTGGAGGATTTAAGGTTTAACAAAATACTTCACCTGAAGCTTAACTTTTATGTCCAAAACCATATGTTCTTTACTGATACACCACGCACCAATATTTTAAGTAAAAAGTACATTCTTAATATTCATACAACAAGACGTGATTTTCTAATTGTTTCAACATCTGATAGCACATAGCACGTGAACAAAGTCATCACTTACTTCAAGTTCTCTGTTAACATGATTCTTAAAACTAAGGGACTCTAAATATGGAGTCTAACTCATGATGTAGTACTTAAAGCAACACAAATAAGGTCAAACCAAACTCCAATTAGCAGAATTATCAGTATAGCTTCACTTATATGTCATCATGTTGGTAATAAATCTTATCCATGACTGTTTAGCAATTCAGTGAAATGGTATATTTTTAAACTCTTTGGAGTAAACGAACAGAAAAGCTTATCATTAATTTTATTAAAATCCAATGGAAACACATAGGTCACAGAAAAACTTTTCCAAAACTAAATGCAAACAAACCCTGTAAATTCTGCTTAAGATATAACTTTGTTATTTTTCCTTTACTCTTTCTCTTTTATAAGCTATAGAATAGTTAATTAGACCATAACTATGATACACATACATATCGACATGGTTTTTAATGAAAGTGAATTTCTCCTAATTTTGCTTCAAAAATAATTAATAATTTTGAAGACCATAATTTAGACTTCTCATACAATAATAGTCTTGCTCAACAAAAGTAGAAGAAATAGGGATGCTAAAACGGAAACAACAGAAAAACTGAATGTAATTCAAAATCAAACCCAGTTCAAAAATAATCTGCTCTATAAGAGAATACACACAGTTGACATATAATGAGCAATATTCAATAAATAAATAAATAAAAGCAACTCCTGTACATTCATCAGCAATGTTAAAATCTGAATATAATTATAAAATTATAGTACATGTAATTATAAAAAAAATCAATACATGAAAAATAAAGAGATAATTGGAGTATAAAAAAGGTACCCAATTTCACAATAGTACTACAAGATTAGAGCTTACCTTGAGAAGAAGAAGAATGAAACCCTAGGTTGTAGAGAGGAACACAAGGCTTGATGCTTCACAGAGTTTCAACTGCTCAATTTCACTTATACCCTAGCTTTGTAATTCCTATGATTAAAAAAAAAAAAAAAAGTGGGAAAATTATGGGTTTGGGCAAAAAAAGAGGGAAAAGTGGCGTGAGTGGGCTGATGTTGGGCAAAAGATAGGGAAACGTTAGCGTTATTTTTTTTTTTTTTAACGACAGGATTTATGAATTTTAAGGACCGAATATTTTTTCTTTGTTAATATTAAACTAAAAATTAATTTTAACGACCGGAAAAAAAATGTGATCGCTATTGATATACCTATAACGACCGAATTCATGTCCCTTCGTAAAAAACTGGTCGTTAAAAGTCAAAATTCTTGTAGTGTATTAAACCCCATATCAAACAAAACGTCGTTCTAAAACCTTTGTACACTATTGATAATGAAAGAAACAATAGCAGCAACAATGAAATAGAGAATGCATATAGCTTGCGGGCAAAGAAAAACCAACAAAATTTATGAAATTTTAATCTTTTAAGTTACTAACCTAAACTCTAGCAACTTGATACACGAGCTAGATCTCTTGTTCTTTAGTCTTATTCTTTCAAATGCAAAGATGCGTCATTGTAATGTGTCTCGTTCCAACAGGTTTCACATTTGCTAGTGTATGAATAAATTAAAGCATGACCGATGCTCTTTAATTATCAGTTGCTTGTTCAACGTCCGTAATTCAAGAAAAAGCAGCAGTCTTAAATAGATTAATGTTTCCTCAAAGTAGAACAATCTTGCAGTAGAAGATTAATGTTACATCGCTTTGCTAATCTATTTTTATGGATCATAATTGCGTCTTTACACCTCGCCCAAACTTTTCATGATTAAAATTTAAAACCTTGAGGCTCGACGTATATTTACTCAGTTCAAAACTTGGAAGTTAACATAAGGTTGCCTGATATATTGTTATAACAACAATAGTGATAAATTTGTCTTAGAATCTTCGGAAAAGGTCCAAATATGCCTTTATACTATATGAAACTGAGCACATTTGTCATTCGTTAATACTTTAGCTCAAATATGTCCTTACCGTCACATAGTTGGTCCATATATGCCCTTAGAGTTACACAGTTGACCCATATATGCCCTTTTCGAAATGGAATCCACTCAAACTAATTAACTCTTTCGTTAATTGAATTAAAGTATATTACAAACATTATTTTCTTTTTATTAGTACTTTTTTTTCTTTACCTTTCTCTTTTCTTTCTTCTTTTTTCTTTTCTTCTCTTTTTTTTTTCTTTTTCTTTCTCCCTTATCCGATTTCCTCCATTACTGATATTTCTCCATTTTCATCATCAATTTCACTTGACAAAAATCATAAATTTCAATTACTAAGAAAATTCTCCCATAAAAATATTTTTATAGATCATATATTTTTCAATTTTTTAATTTTTACTGAACGTATATTTAGTTCTAAAAAATTTAACAAAGTAAGATTGAAATAATATTTATGTAACAAAAAATTCGAAAATTCAACAAAACCGAACAATCCAAACCGATATAATTGGTTTGGTTTGATTTTGATAAAAAATCAAAATCAAACCAACCTTTTCCATGTACACCCCTAATCTACATAGTTAATAAAAAAATAAAAAATGTCCCGCTGAAGAAAGACTAACAACTCAAATTTATAACACTACAACTTGAACTCTAGGCTTTTAATCATTAAATTATCTTTCTGAAAATAATTTAAATATTTTGGTATTTTGAGTATTGATAAAGGTTGAGATATTTTTATTATTTTAAAGTTTAATCCATAATTTTTGGAATAATTTAATTTCATTTATTTAAAGGACCAGTGAAATTGGAACTTGATTACCTTATGGGAGAATTTTCTTAGTAATTGGAATTCATGAGTTTTGTTAAGTGAAATTGGTGACGAAAATGGAGAAAATATTAGTAATGGAGGAAACGGATAAGGGAAAAAGAAAAAGGGAAAAAAAAAAGAAGAAAAGAAAAAAGAAGAAAGAAAAGAGAAAGGTAAAGAAAAAAAGTACCAATAAAAAAGAAATAATATTTGTAATACACTTTAATACAATTAAAGAAAGATCTAATTAGTTTGGATGAATTCCGTTTCGAAAATAGCATATATGGGCCAACTGTGTAACTCTAAGGTCATATATGGACCAATTATGTGACGGTAAGGGCATATTTGAGCTAAAGTATTAACGAATGACAAATATGCTCAATTTTGTATAGTATAAGTCATATTTTCACCTTTGCCCTAGAATTTTTTACTTATTTATTATCAGCTTCCCCTTTTAAACTTAAAGCACTTCAAAGATATATGTGACGTCCAATGATGGAGGGCAGCGAATGAGAGCGAGTCAAAGAGACGAATTGACCTATTTGTTAGGTGGCACATAACTTAATTTCACATCGAAATAAGAGGGAAAAAAAAAGTATATTACATGACACAAGTTCATATATAAGATAAATTCACTAGGCCCGTTAGGCTAAGGTAGACAATGCATGGCATCGACTTGGACTGCGACAATATATCAATATTTAAGAAAATTATATATATATATATATATATATATATATATATATATATATATATATATATATATATATATATATATATATATATTATATTGGTGTAAGGATTAATTTGATTTTGCATCTATTGAGAAACTCGAAAGGAGATCAAGAAGAAAAAGAGGAAAAATCTAATAAGAAATTTATCACACTAAATATGCTTTTAGATCATTTGGATTGGATGATAAAAGATTAATATTGACATTATTGTTCAGAATTAAGCATTTTATACCGTATATTTATGATCTGTATTGACCAGGGCTTTCTTTTATTTTATACAGTATAAATTTTTGTTGTTGATTTTCGATTCGTCAATAACACAAGTTTAACATGTCAATTGTCAATTATATATACCACGCAAAAGTGACAGAGGAAATATCGAAAAAAATTAAGTTTGTGTGAATATAAAAAAAAATTCTTAAAGAATATAAAAATATATCAATCTTCTTAAAAACAAATTAAAAAATAATTGTACTACCTGAAAATATTACTCCAGTTACTATTTTTAATCAATTGATTGTGACAGTGTGGTCAAAAAATCAAAGATCAAAAGCATATTTCGACAATTTCTAGGATAGTAACCAAACAAAAGACCCATCAAACTTTATGCAAACGATGCATAAACGATCCACTTGGCACATAGTAATTGTTTTGGCTGTCTTTAACAAAACAAAGACAGTCAGGCTGAGTGTTAATTGCGCCCCACTCCATTTTGGACGGACATAAACAATTTAAATGATTGCAATAATACATACTTATAAGTTATAAGTTTTGTACCCTAAGAAAAAAGGACATATGGATTTAAGCTTTGTATACTTAAAAAAAAAAAAATTTAATTTGGTGCACTAAACTTTAATTATATATAGAGTAAGGTTAAAGTTCAAACTACATTAAGTTTATTACACAACTTTATCTTATATTTTTTCGAGAGAATGATTTCATGATTTAAACTTTTGAGTTTCTGATCATACAATGATAACTTTTACTGTTACGCCAAACCTCTTCATAAATTTCATATTTTTCAAATTACCATATCAAACGTGATACGAAGAATTATCTATTATTGTACTTTAATTTTACACGATGAGGTAAAAAATACATTGTCTATATAGAGAATTTAAAGTCAAATAAAATTTTGGTAAAATTAATGTTAAGAGTTGTAGACAAGGCGAGAAATTTGAGGGGCAATCCCACATATCCAGCTCATGCAAGTGGGACCTAAAGGGATATATGGAGTAATAACCTGGAAAGCATCTGGACCGTTCAGCTTTAAACATCTTTAGAAATGTCGGTTCCCATGGGCCCACGTTAAGTGGTCCCACGTCAGGTGTTGTTGTTGCTTCAGTGGGGCCGTTTTAGGACGCTTCATCATCGGATTTTTCTGGTGATGGGCCCCCACTAGGCGCCGGCCTAGCGCCGCATGTCTCATGTAAAATTAATTAAATATAATATATTTAGTGATAACAATATGTAAAAATATGTACCATGTATCAATTGCTTATAGATGCTCAATTCTTCACTAATTTTATAGCTTAAACAATATTATTCTTATCGATGTAACTACTTAAATTTAAAAAAATGTGTTTACCCTTAAAACGGATAACAATTAAATTTATACGTGATTTTAAGGATATGTAGATATATTCAATACAAGAAATCAAGAATGTTAGATAAACGAATTAAATATGAAGTGAATAACCAAACCAGTTGTGACGTTGAGTCTATGCTCGAGTTTTAGCTTAACAATGGTCTTACCCACGACCGGGCCCTCGATTCGAAGCCAAATGTGTATGGAGAACTATGAATAAAATAAGAACCTTTCAATGGCTAGAAAACAGAGAAATAAGTTTATATTGCCTTGACATGCATGTTACAATGCGTCCATTGAATAAGAAATCTCCCCTTTATATAGTAGGGGTATTTTACCCCTACTATAATTCTAAAAAGGTAAAAATTCTCTTTGTACATTAATCACGGATATGCTACCGGCATCGAGTGAGATCTGCACCGTGATATCCGATTGGGTGCAGATATCACGACCCTCTGTTAGTCATGTTCAACCGTTTGTACTACCTTCCGATGACTTGTCGGGCCCGATGGTGAGCACCCCGTTCCGGTCTCGAACCAAAGAGTTCTCAGACTCGTCTCTATCTCACACATTCGTATTTTGTTAGACTTACCGAGAACTCGGGGTGTGTGCTGACCCCGAGTTTACCCGTATACAGATAGTCCCCTTATTTCTCAGAGAGTAGGTCTGCTGAAACGATAGATGTATCGCGGTTCCTTCCTTCGTACGTTACAACCGACACGACGAAGAAGCCGAAATGTCCCATTAATCGCGTCGTTCTAACTTTGGACACATGTTAACCATCGGTTGGTCGCCTCCGAATATGAAACAGTGCGTAATGATTACATTTTCCTCTATAAAAGCTTCGTCCCTATTTACTTCCTTCACTTTCTGATCCTAATCTTTACCTTCGAGCTCTACAAAGGCTTTCGTCTTTCTCAAATCTTCATACCTTGTTTCTTGAACCTTCATATCTTCATCTTCAACCTCTAACCTTCATACATTTTCTTGAATTTTCAACCTAGAACCTGATATCTTCACATTCAAACTTCAAATGTCCATACACTCTCTTCAAATCTTCATATATTTTTTAGATTTACAATGGCCAAGACTTTTAAACCCGTTCCTCAGCAAGCTGCCTCTTCATCTTCTCACTCAGCCACAGGTACCGAGGCAGCCATCCCCGAAGTGGTTATTCTCGAGACGGATGCTCCCGAAGTGGTTGCTGCCAAAGCGGCCCCAGAGCCCCCCATGATCCTAGACGACTTCAAAGTTGAGAAGGCCTCATCCAAGCAAGATCGAGGTGAAGGGGCATCGAGATATATATGCTTTGTCACCGAAGATACCCTTCCCATTGTCCGAGAGTACTATAAATGGGGAGGTAAGGACATGGTATTCCCCGGTCCTGATGACAATATCACCACTCATGTGGAGGGGTATTTAAGTATTTACACTTATCCCTTCACACTAGGCCCGGTAGACCCAGTTGTTTTGGACTTTTACAAGAGATACGAGGTGTGCCTTGGGCAAATCCACCCATCTCTTTGGAAGATCATGATCCTCCTCTGTTACTTTGTGAATAACATCGAGTCTCCTCGGTTCACCCTCGACCACCTACTCCGTCTATATAATCCCCGAATTTTACGACGGGGACTAATCAAGCTCACTCGCCGGGCCAACAAAGCCCTCTTTTCGAGCATTCACGAGGAACGAGATCGAGGATAGCAGGGGCACTTTGTTCGGGTGAAGACCGAAGATTGAATACCTCCCGAATTTTTGCCATTCCTCGAGAAGTGAAATGTATCTCGTAAGTGTAATCTTTCCTTAAGTGTTGAGTCTCCTCTGTTTCCTTTCTCACCATCTGTATTTGTGACCGTGCAGATGTTGCTCGGGTTCCCGATGCG
Source organism: Nicotiana tabacum (assembly GCF_000715075.1). Taxonomy (NCBI): domain Eukaryota; kingdom Viridiplantae; phylum Streptophyta; class Magnoliopsida; order Solanales; family Solanaceae; genus Nicotiana; species Nicotiana tabacum. The sequence goes on along the minus strand of NC_134102.1, from coordinate 6,755,554 downwards.
ATGCCCCGGCTCAAGGAGCGGATCGAAGGCATCTACAAGCAGATGTCGTATTTTGAGCGCTCGTGGCGCAATCTTTAAAAGGGACGATGAGAGGCCCGTTCTTATGGTAAAGCTCTTCTCGGAATAGTTATTATTACGCCCCGAACTTACATAACACTGACCTTTTCTCTTTCCTTCGCAGATTTTCCTAAGGCCACCGAACTTAGGCCATTGAAAGGGGACGAAGATGCGTCCCAATACGTTGATCCCGTTGTTGCGGGGCAACCCCGGGTTGCTGTGGAGGAGAAGAATATAAAAGGGAAATCCTCGGGCACGGAGGGGGCCTAAGGTGAGGATAAAAAAAAGGGCGGCCACTTGGGTTCATAAGCCCAAGAAGAGCACAAACTCTCGCGTGCCGAATTTTGACTCACTTTGCCGGCTCATGGATGAGTCTGAAGAAGATGACATCTTTGTTGCTCACAGATCGACCCCTACCGGGGAGCAGGTGATAGCCGAAGAAGAAAGCCATGAGGTTGATCTCCTCCCGACTCGGGAGGTACGGATTGAAACGGGGCTGAGATCTCCCGAGAAGCTGTTTCCATTCCGAATGACGCGACCGGTGTAATAGACATCATTGAGATACCCTCATATGCCGAGTCTATGCTTGAGGAGGCCCAAGCAGGAAAGGAAAAGTCAAGTGAAGGAGTTCACGAAGCGGAAGACCCTCTCCACTCCTTCTTGGATGGTGTGGACACGTTTACTTTGGAAGACTTTTCGGGGTTGGGCGATATAGAGATTCCGTAGAAGGACGCTCCTTTGGAAGTTGGCGGGCCGAGTTCGATTCCAAAACTGGTTAATTAGTTTCTCGCTCTGGGTGCGGACCCCGGTCACAAGAGATCGGTTATTCTTACTGTCCTAGAGGATGCTCGGGTTCTATCCGCTCCCGTGGACATAGCTAGCTACCTTCGATGCCTGGTGACCAAGGAAGACTAGGCAAAGATGAACGAGGTGGGAGCGTCGTGTCTCTTCAATGAGGCGCAGTAGGCGCTGAACCGGGTAAGGCATCAATACTCCCTCTTGAAATCCACTTAGGTTTTGATTTCTTTGACTATTTTCGTTGTTTTGTAGACCTTAGTTATTCACCACGAGAGCTTCCGCCAGTACCGCTTTGAGGTCAACCAGCTCGAGTTCAAGATCAAGGAGAAGGCTCGAAAGAAGGATATGTACAAACTCCTCAGCGAGTAACAAGACGGGGCTATCAAGGACCTTTAGGCCGAATTGGACAGGGCTTAGAAGGAAGCTTCGACTCTGAGGCGGGAACATGCCGACCTGGTCGAAAAGGTTTTGAAGCTAAAAACGATGAGCTAGTCATGGTGACTAACAACACAACCTCGCAGGTTCAATAGAAGATTGACCCGATCGACCAACTTCGAGCCTAGATGAACGAGGTCCAAGCCATGGTTGATGTGTGGAAAAGTAAAATGGACCTCCTGGCTGTGGAGAAGAAAACCGCCAAGGCGAAGCTGGCATCGACAGAGGTCCAACTCTGGGTGGCGAAGGAGAAAGCTGACAAGTGGTCTCAACTAAATGACGATCTCCGAGCACAGCTGAGTTCGACTGTCACAGAGAGGGACGCCCTCGGTAGAGAGTACGAGGCAGTGAAGTCCAAGTTGACTACTACCTCCGCCGATGCCGACGAAATAGTGGCCTAATACAAGGCCGATGTGGAGGCAACTGAAGTCCGCCTGAAGGCAAAGGCCGAATATATGAAGCGGTTGTCCCAAAGAGAGACCCTCGAGGAGATCCACGCCCGAGGTTTTGATCTGTCGGCTGAGATTGACGAAGCCAAAAAATCAAAGCCGAGGCAAAGAAGCTTTATGAGCTCGAAGGTGCCGATGACTCTAAGGGTTCTGAGGGATCCGAAGGCTCTAACGGCTCTAGCGAAGAGTCGGGCCCTGGTGAAGATGAGGTGTAGATGCCTCAGTACTTTTTTAGTTTTTTTGTCTTATGTACATTTTATGTTTATTTTGAGGCCGTTTTTATTTGGCCTTTGTAAGTATATTCTGTAAAGTACATGATAAAAGTTTGTATCATGGCTAAAGTGGACTATGATTCACTCGATCGTTTGGCCCTTATAATTAATCCTAACCACCGAACCTTAGCTTCTAACATATAAGATTTTCTTCTTTCTTTGTTAAATTTTTCCTTGCTAAAAACCTTAATCCGAGGTTGATGGCCCCCAGTATTCGAGGTCGAGCTTGAGAGGGCTCGGATACTTGTTGATGGAAAATAAACGCCCGTTGACTTCGGTTTGAGACCGGCCTTTGAATCTAAGTTAGTACATTTCACTGTTGACTCGTTAAAAACCTTGTAGGAAAATCCATTTTTGGACAAAACCGGTTCAAAGGAAAAATAGTACAACGCGTGCTTTCAGACCTAATAGCCACGTCCATCCTTGGCCGTTGCCTGCAGGTGTTAATCCGATTCGTAATATTATCAAAGAGTAATTGAAATCGTACCCTAACAGTAGTACCACTTTAAGTGTGCCACCTTCTTGTTGTTCGGTAGCTGTACACCGTTTCATTTAATTATATATATAGAAGTCATTTTCTAACGAATTCATGTTTGTACGTACTCGAGTTTGAGTCATTTCCTTAAGAAAGAAAGAAATTAAAGGAATTGGAGAAACCTCAACTAAAGAAAGAAATTAAAGGAAAAAGTTTGGAGAAAAAGTAAATTAAAGAAATTAAAGGAACATGAAAGCATGATATAGTCCCTTTCACGGTTTCACCTCCGTGTCCTACATCATATATGGTTCAGAATAATCAATTCGATAAAAAAGAAAAAGACATAACAGATGTCAAAAGCAAATGGCTTAGATAAATTAATTAATGCTTAGTCGGTGTATATTGTAGAGTTTGTATTTTATGACATCATAATTATTTACCACCGCCTACAAATATTATTTTATATAATTTTCATACAGTAGTTTTCAACACTTCAAAATCAAATTTAGTTAACTATTCAAATCTTAAAATTAAATCATATTGCTACTTATAGTCTTATATAGTTTAATTTTCGGTATACAGAACGCGATATTTCTTAAAATAACATTTCACATGTTACGTTAATATATTTTCCCACCGCTACTAGTAAATACATGAATCAGATTAACTTTAGGTTCGTTGAAACAATGTCATATAGAATGGGACTATGGAAATATGTAATGTCTATAAAAAGTGAAGACCCTCATCTTATAAAAGGAAAAAATATAGTTTTTTTGGTTTTCGGGCGAGCGATATTCGTATATTTTATTGAAGCTCGATAAAATTTAAATTTGTATCCAAAAATCCCACGTTAAAGGTAAAGGCAATCTAAACATGTTATTTAAGCATGAAGGAATACTATCCTGTTGGTAAACAATAACAAGGATTTTTGAATTATTTTATTTTAAGTATATAGAGACGTAACCACATTTTCAACTAAGATATCCTAATTTTCTTGTGTAGCTTTCAAGATTCTCTTCTCTTTTTCTATTTGATAAAGTGTACCTCTATTTATCAATTTTCCATTATATTATATTATTATATTATAATATTATTAACACACAGTTCATCTTACTTCCTCTATATATAGCTCTCTCCTCTGATCATTTCTCATCACAAATCTCACAACCAAAGCATTAATTCTCATTAATTTTCCCTTTAATTCCCATCTTCTTATTATCAAGTTTATTTATTCCTCATTTACCAATGGCAAGTCTTGATCAGGTACGTTTATATTGATTTTTGCACACATTTTCCCTCTCTTTTTTTCCAAATTAAACCTAGCCCTCAGGTCAAGATCAGCTGGCTAGCTAGCTCCAGTAGTGTTGGTTAAATACATAATCACAAAATTTTCATATATAGTGAACTTTCACAAGAATATATTAATCTAATATCAGTATTAGTAGCTGAATAATCAGCTTTCGTCTAACTGACGATTGTCTAAACTTTGAAAAAACAGAATAAAATATAATTCTTACTTTGCTAAATGTTTATTTAATTTGGCTTTATCTATGAAATAAAAAAGCAGCCGCTCCTTAACTGACCTTTTAGGTAATTCTTTGAACTCTAAATAGGCGATCCTTTACTTGATCATCAATCTAAACTTAGGTAATTCTTTGAACTCTAAATAGGCGATCCTTTACTTGATCATCAATCTAAACTACTCCCTCCATTTCAAGAAGATTGACATAATTCTGTAGAGTCAAAGTACTTAACTTTTGATTATAGTTACCCGTAATAAGTAACCAGCTTATTGTGTAATTATTATTTACTCAGACGATACATAGAACTGAAACTCAGTTTCTTGTAGTGTCACTGATGTATATAATTGTTTTTATTGTTTTTAAAGGTTGGATCAGCAGCAGCAGTAGTAGAGCCCACTCCTGCAGCTGCAGTTGAAACCACCAAAGATGCACCCAAAGAAGAGTCAGTAGTGAGTACTGAAGCCCCAGCAGCACCAGAAGTTGCTGCTAATGAGACTGCTGCTGCACCAGTAGTAGAAGAAAAAAAAGAAACTGTTGCTGAAGCTGTTGTTGAAGAAAAGAAAGAAGAACCTGTAACTCCTGTTGCTGAAGCTGCCACAGAAGTTCCTGTGGAGAAGACTGAATGAAGTGAAGATTATTATCATTTGCAGTTTATTATTGGTGAATGATGAGGTTATTGTATTATGGCTTTTGTGTTTTTATTTGTTTATTATCACTAGCAACTTGAGAGTGATAGTTGCTTGGTTTTAGTAGAGGGGATGAGAGGGTTTTGCATGTGTCCAGTCCCAAATATGGATGATCAGTTTGTCTGCTCACTTTGATTAAAGCTGAGATGAGATGAGATTTGATCTTTCTACATTTTAATAATAAAAGTTTTTCGAGTCAGTGTCTAAACAAGAAAATTTTCTTTAATATTTAGGTAACCTAGTAAAATTCGTAACTTACCAGATATCATGAGTTAAACAACATTAATAGTATTAAGAAATCGTTAAAAAAAAATCAGTTTTATGCTCTATATTTCCTCTGATTGTTAAAAATGTTTCAGTTTTATGCTCTATATTTCCTCTGATTGTTAAAAATGTTAATTATAGGCAAATCTTTGTTATTGCCATGAGTTGATAACCTAGTACAAATTGTCATTTGACCTGTTATCACAAGTTAAATTACGTAGATTAACAATGTAAAAATTCGTTAAAGTGTTCCAAATTTACGTTCTATATAGTTCGTATAATTGTTTGCTCCAAATTGAGAAATCACCGCGGTTACAGATTGATCATGCATCGACCTTCAATAGTGACTGAGCTTTCTTTTATCAGAAATTAGGGTTGATGATAAAATTGCAACACGACCAATTGCTTGTTTAGTCTATTAAAAGTTGGATACAATAAGTTTTTACCCGATCATAAATAATTTATGAACTTTTGTTATACATATCATCAGTCTAAATTGACCTATTACATTAGGTGCTTATAATTACTGTTGATCCAAATCAAACGGTTATTAAAACTATATTAATATCAATTGATTTCTAGATTGTTCTACAATATTTTGAATAAAATAAAAATCTCTTCATTTGAAACTCCATTGGAGTCGACCGGAGTAATGTACCTCTTTCTATCAAAAAGCTATTTCAACAATTTCCATGTTTATAGTTCGAAAGGAAAATAATCTTAGAAAATTTAGTCGAACCTAATTCTTTCGGATTTTTTTATTCCAATCAACGACCTCTTACCATACTAAGGAGGGGCGAACAATTTTTTTTAATTGTCCCTCCTTTGTTTATTTTTTTCTTCTTTACTCTTCAAAGAAAAAGTGGTTTTGTTAAGTGTATCAATTACCTACATTATCTTTTATGTGACATGATGATATAAATAAAGAGGAATATTGAATATAAAAGTTTCTATGTAATCACTATGTATACGGTCGAAATAGATTTCGGCCTCTGTACGTTTGATTGAGTTCGAATGGTAAGCAATCGAAGTGAGAGCTCGAGACGAGTTCCGAGGATAGTACAAACAAGCCTCGAGCTCCAAGACCGATCGAGGAATCGGCTCGGTGTCATTATCAAGCCCATGGCCAAATTGAACCGCAAGGCAAAGAGAAGGTTGTCGGAGATGCACAGACCGATTGATACTCACCCCGAATGTCGAACTCGAACTCAAGGCCGAGGGCTCGAACCAATACCAAGCTCAAGCCAGTATCGAGCTCGCAGACAGGAGCCGTTGCAACCGCACTAGGGGAGAGAATCTTGACAGGAATCGAGGAAGAGACAATTCATCATGGGTTCTTCACTATATATTTTTTATTATAAATAAAGTAAGATCCCTCTACTATAAATGGGGGAATCCTTGTAAGCACAAGCAGGTTGATACATTGTAAGAAAAGACTACTTCTATTTATTGAAAAATAAATCTCTTAAACTTGTTTTACTCAGCATACTCACTCTTCTAGTTCAATAATTTATATCCCATTTCTATAGCCAAGAATCTAAATATTTTCACTTCTACCTACGATTTATGTCAAGCTATATCACATATCCTTAGAACTACTTATAAGTTAAACTATATCCAATTTTTCGGGTATAGTTTGGCGCCCACTGTAGGGCTAAGGATACTAGTGATTATTTGATACAAATCCGCAATACGCACCAGTTTACAACTCCGAATCAGCAATGGCAGACCCTCGATTCATGGCTTTACCTATCGACCACGAAGCCGACCTTCAGGATGAAACCAACAACTTGATACCCAGGGCCGGAAAGCCACTTAACGATGTCACTGAAGCTCGAGTCGAAGTACCTGAAATTCGAGTCGAAGTACCACTAGATGTCAATTCACAAGTGGCTCTTGAGGTGAACCAACGTTCCGAACCGAAAAAAAATATTCAGGGCGGTACTCGATCCATAGCTCGAGACGCCAATAACGTGGAGGAGATCGGAGTCAGCTTACAGATGATCTTCGAGATGTTACAAGCCCAGTAAATTGCGATAGCTCAGTTGCAGAGCCAAACTCAGGCACAAAGCAGGCCGGAGCCCGATCCGCTTCAGGAAATCACCCACAGAACGGAGCCAGTCATAGTGAAGTCAAACGAGCAAGAATCGGGGACTACTCCTGAAATTACTAAATTGCTCGAGGAACTCACAAAACGAGTCGAAGCCAACGATAAAAAAGTAGAAACATATAATTCCAGGGTCGATCAGATCCCGGGAGCTCCACCAATGATAAAAGGGCTAGATTCAAAGAAATTCATCCAAAAGCCTTTTCCCTCGAGTGCAGCCCCAAAACCAATCCCCAAAAAATTTCGTATGCTCGAAATTCCCAAATATAATGGTACAACCGATCCCAACGAACACGTCACCTCTTACATGTGTGCCATCAAGGGTAACGATTTGGAAGACGACGAGATCTAATCCGTGTTATTGAAAAAATTCGGAGAGACCCTCTCGAAGGGAGCGATGATTTGGTATCATAATTTGCCCCCAAATTCCATCGATTCTTTTACCATGTTAGCGGATTCGTTTGTAAAGGCACATGCTGGTGCCATAAAGGTTGCAACAAGGAAATCAGACCTTTTCAAAGTAAAGCAAAACGGTAATAAAATGCTGAGGGAGTTCGTGTCCCGATTTCAAATGGAACGCATGGAATTGCCACCGGTCACAGACGACTGGGCCGTCCAAGATTTCACCCAAGGGTTGAACGAGCAATGTTCAATAGCATCACGTCGGCTGAAGCAAAATTTGATCGAGTATCCAGCAATAACTTGGGCGGATATATACAACCGATATCAGTCAAAAATCAGGGTCGAAGACGACCAGTTGGGAGCTCCTTCCAGATCCATGCACAAGAACATGACAACTATTAAAAAACAGAGGGATATCGACAGAGAATGAAGGTCGAACAGAGACCGATATCAATCGTACGTCGCAGATCGAATGAACAATGGCTCAGCGTGCAATTTCACTCGGAACAATCGACGGAGTGATCGAGGACAAAGTTCTCGGGGGCTTATGAGCAAGAGTGGCTTCGATAAATATAGAGATCCTATAGAGGCACCTTGGCTATCGGAGTACAATTTTCAGCGTCGACGCATCGAGCACTGTATCGACGGTCGGAAGAATCAAAGATACTAAGTGACCTAGACCCATGTAAACCGACCCTTCCCAAAGAAACCCAAATTCGATGTGCAAGTATCACTGCACGCATGGCCACAAGACCGAGGATTGCAGACAATTAAGAGAAGAGGTAGCCCGCCTATTCGATGAGGGCCACCTTCGAGAGTTCCTCAGTGATCGAGCCAAGAATCACTTCAGAGAAAGGGATGCCAGCAAAAAGGATAAACAAGAGGAACCTCTGCATATCATTCATATGATCATCGGTGGGGTCGATACTCCACAGGGACCCGTGCTCAAGTACGGAAAGATACCGGCCACAGGGGAAAAATGAACTCGAGGTTATGTACCCGAGGGCACTTTATCATTCGAAATTTAAGAAGCCGAGGGCATCTCTCAACCTCACAACGACGCTCTCGTAATTTCTATCCTATTAAATAAAGCTCAAGTTAAGCGTGTTTTAGTGGATCCAGGTAGCTCTGCGAATATCATCCGATCTTGGGTAGTGGAGAAGCTCGGTTTGTAGAATCAAGTCGTGCCCGCAGCTCGTGTCTTGAACGGTTTCAATATGGCCAGTGAAACGACTAAAGGGGAGATTACTCTACCAGTGAATGTAGCTGGAACCATCCAAAATATCAAATTCCATGTAATCGAAGGGGATATGAGGTACAATGCCCTACTCGAAAGACCTTAGATCCGCAATATGAAGGCAGTGCCTTCGACCCTCCACCAAGTAATGAAATTTCCTACATAAGACGGCGTGAAAATAGTATACGGGGAGCAACATGCTACGACGGAAATGTTTGCGGTTGATGAGGTAACATCGATACCAACGCTATCAGTCTCGGAAAGGTCGAGTACTAAAGATTGACGAGAAACCAAATAGCAATCACAGCCACCAGTCTCGACCGAACCGGTGGAACAGGAAATAGAGGATGACGAGGAAGAGTTTCTGACACCTCGAGCTTTCATCATCCCCGACGACTCTGATGCCACCAAATCTACGATCGAAGAACTGGATTATATTATATTAATCGAATATCTGCCCGAGAGAAAGGTATACCTGGGAATGGGATTGACCCCCGAACTCAGGGAAAAACTCATTCAATTTCTTATCGATAACATAGACTATTTTTCTTGGTCCCATTTAGACATGGCAGGGATCCCACCGTCGATAACAACGCACCAGCTGAGCTTGGACCCTAGGTTCAAACCGGTAAAGCAAAAAAGAAGACCTCAGTCTGAGGTAAAACACGCATTTGTAAAGGATGAGGTAACTAAACTACTAAAAATAGGGTAAATTCGGGAAGTAAAATATCTCGAGTTGTTAGCCAACGTAGTTGTAGTCCCTAAAAAGGGGAACAAACTTAGAATATGCGTAGATTATAAAGATCTAAACAAAGCATGCCCCAAAGATTCTTTTTCACTGCCTAGCATCGATCGCATGATCGATGCCACAGCCGGCCACGAGATCCTTACTTTTCTCGACGCCTACTCCGGGTAAAATCAAATTCGAATGAACCCGGAGGACCAGGAAAAGACTTCAATTATCACCAAATACGGAACCTATTGCTATAATGTAATGCCATTCGGGCTAAAAAAATGCAGGAGCTACTTACTAACGCCTAGTGAATAAAATGTTCGAAGAACAAATAAGTAACTCGATGGAAGTTTATATTGATGATATGCTAGTTAAGTCCCTACGCGCAGAGGATCATTTGACTCATTTGCAGGAAATGTTCAAGATCTTAAGGAAATACAACATGAAGCTCAACCCCGAGAAATGTGCTTTCGAGGTTGGATCGGGCAAGTTCCTTGGTTTGATGGTATTGAATCGGGGAATCGAGATCAAACCCAACAAAATTAAGGTCATCGAAGACATCACCATCGTGGATAGCGTGAAAGCAGTGTAAAGGCTGACCGGGAGGATAGCTGCCTTAGGCCGATTCATTTCGAGGTCATCAGATCGAAGCCACGAATTCTTCTCTCTACTCAAAAGGAAGAACGATTTCGCCTGGACCCCGGAATGGGAATAGGCACTAGAACAATTGAAGCGGTACCTATCGATCCCACTACTATTTCACACTTCGAGGACAGATGAGAATCTGTACTTATACTTGGCGATATCAGTACTAAGTGGTATCCTAATTCGAGAAGAGCAAGGTACACAGTTTCTTGTTTCTTATGTAAGTCGGACCTTAGGGGAAGCAGAGGCTAGATACCCTCACTTAGAGAAATTAGCACTTGTACTAATAAGTGCCTCTAGAAAGTTAACACCAAACTTTCAATGTCACCCCATATGAGTTTTGACCACTTACCCACTTCGCAATATTTTGCACAAGCCCGAACTATCGAGTCGATTGGCCAAATGGGCCGTCGAACTCAATGGGTACGATATCGAATATCAATCTCGTACGACCATCAAGTCCCAAATTTTAGCGAATTTTGTGGCCGATTTCATGCTAACCCTCGTACCCGAATTTAAAAAGGAACTCTTGTTAAAATCGGGTATGTCGTCGGGGGTTTGGACCCTCTACACAGATGGTGCTTCAAATGTGAAGGGGTCCGGGCTTGGCATCGTACTGAAACCTCCCACACGTGGCATTATTAGACAATCCATCAAAACCACTAGATTAACTAACAATGAGGTCGAGTACGAGGCCATGATTGCAGGTCTCGAGCTAGCTAAAAGCCTGGGAGTAGAAGTCATTGAAGCCAAATGTGACTCTTTACTAGTGGTGAACCAAGTAAACAAAACTTTCGAGGTTCGAGAAGATAGGATGCAAAGGTATTTGGACAAATTACAGGTAACTCTACACCACTTTAAAGAATGGACCCTACAACATGTGCCTCGAGAACAAAACTGTGAGGCCGACGCACTCGCAAATTTGGGGTCGTCGGTCGAGGAAGATAAGATCAACTCGGGGACTGTCGTTCAACTCTCGAGATCTGTAATCGAGGATGGATATGCCAAAATAAATTCGACGAGCTTAACCTGGGATTGGAGGAATAAGTATATTAAATATTTAAAGAACGGAAAACTCCCATCGAACCCTAAAGAATCGAGGGTTCTACGAACCAAGGCTGCTCGATTCATGCTGGTTGAAGATGGAACATTATACAGAAGGACGTTCGACGGACCACTGGCGGTATGTTTGGGACTAGGAGACACTGATTATGTTTTACGAGAGGTCCATGAAGGCACTTGTGGAAACCACTCCAGCGTTGAACCATTAATTCACAAAATCATCAGAGCAGGGTACTACTGGGATAGCATGGAGAAGGACACTAAGGAGTTCGTTCGAAAATGTAATAAATGTCAAAGGTTTGCATCGATGATCCATCAACCCGGAGAGCAGATTCATTCGGTCATTTCTCCATGGCCATTCATGAAATGGAGAATAGATATCGTCAGCCCTCTACCATCGGCCCTAGGTAAAGCTAAATTCATTTTATTTATGACTGACTATTTCTCTAAATGAGTTGAAGCACAGGCGTTCGAAAAAGTAAGAGAAAAAGAGGTTATAGATTTCATCTAGGACCACATCATGTGTCGATTTGGGATACCAGCACAAATAACATGCGACAATGGCAGACAGTTTATCGGCCGTAAAGTGACGAACTTCCTCGAAGACCATAAAATAAAAAGAATACTGTCTACACCATATCATCCCAGCGGGAATGGACAAGACGAATCAACGAACAAGATTATCATCCAAAACATAAAGAAAAGATTGAACGAAGCTAAAGGAAAGTGGAGAAAATTTTTTCCCAAAGTCCTTTGGGCATATCGAATAACATCTAAATCCAGTACAGGAGCAACCCCATTTTCCCTAGTGTATGGATCTGAAGCTCTAATTCTAGTCGAAGTCGGGGAACCAAGCGCAAGGTTCTGACATACATCAGAAGAATCAAACTACGAGGCGATGAATACTAGCCTCGAATTATTAGATAAAAAATGAGAGGCAGCACTGGTTCGAATGGCTGCACAAAAACAACGAATCGAAAGGTACTACAATAGAAGAACCAACCTCCGCCATTTCAAGGTCGGGGACTTGGTCCTAAGGAAGGTCACCGTGAACACTCGAGATCCTAATGAAGGGAAGCTCGGCCCAAATTAGGAAGGAGCCTATCAAGTCCTCTATATAATCGGGAAAGGGTCTTATAAACTTGGTGCAATGGATGGAAAACCGTTACCAAACAATTGGAACATATCTCTTCTCAAACGATATTACCGTTAAGGTATGATTTTCTCCTCTATCGTCTATATACGTATATTCGACACTAACTCATTGCAGGAATTCGACGAAAAACATCAAGACCTCTGGTTTCAAAATACGCGTTGTACTCTTTTTCCCTTAAGTTCGGCTTTTATCCCAAATGGGTTTTTCCGGCAAGGTTTTTAATGAGACAACAACTATGTGCTACCCGGGGACAAATCAATAGTATCCGAGGCTCCTTCATAATCAACCTCGAATACTGGGGGACTAGCTACCATATCAAGTTCGGCATAAGAAAGTTGCTCCATATCAAATTCATGACAAACATGGTCTCGATAGAGAAAAGTGTAAGGGCCAAATGGTCAAAACGAACCATGCCCACGTAGTTTTGCTCGAACTCTGGCACAAGATACAAACACATGTGTAATGACTTACAAAGGAGAACTTCTTTTTCAGATATCTCACACTTTGAAAAGATTTTCCTGCTTCATGATTCAAACAGGCTTAAAGGCCAACCACCATCAAAGGGATTTTTGATACAAGCGATCATAAAAGGCCTATGGGCTAAGATATTCTGAGTTCGAGTTCGAAACAATCACTCACTCAATTATTAAAGCCTAAAGGCTATCTTACTTCGAGTTCGAGCAATCACTCACTCGGTCATAAAAAGCCTACGGGCTAAGATATTCTGAGTTCGAGTTCGAAACAATCACTCACTCAATTATTAAAGCCTAAAGGCTATCTTACTTCGAGTTCGAGCAATCACTCACTCGGTCATAAAAGGCTTACGGGCTAAGATATTATAAGTTCGAGTTCGAAATAATCACTCACTCAATTATTAAAGCCTAAAGGCTATCTTACTTCGAGTTCGAGCAATCACTCACTCGGTCATAAAAAGCTTACGGGCTAAGATATTATAAGTTCGAGTTCGAAACAATCACTCACTCAATTATTAAAGCCTAAAGGCTATCTTACTTTGAGTTTGAGCAATCACCACTCAATTATTAAAACCTAAAGGCTATCTTACTTTGAGTTCGAGAAATCACTCACTCAATTATTAAAGCCTAAAGGCTATCTTACTTTGAGTTTGAGCAATCACTCACTCAATTATTAAAACCTAAGGGTTATTTTACTTCGAGTCCAAGCAATCACTCACTCGATCATAAAAGTCTACGGGCTAATATACTTTGAGTTCGAGTTTGAAACAATCACTCACTCAATTATCAAAGCCTAAGGGCTATCTTACTTCAAGTTCGAACGTTCACTCGACATTTTTCGATTTCGGGCAAGCGCCTACTTGACCACTAAGCCTGTGGGCTACTTTTATTTCGAGCTCGAGCGAACACTCACTCGGCCATAAAGGCTACGAAGGCCGAATTCGATGAAATCATCTAAATCCTCATGAAAACATCCGCAAGGCATGAATGAAATCTTCACGAAGCAAGTCAGTAAACGAAAACGATATTTGTATATATACAAGGATGGTTTACATAAATAAATGCGACATAGAAGCTAAGGGCTAAGCTTCCGGGTTATCATCGAGAGCGGTCTCTTCTCCACTGGGCTCCCCCCATCTTCAGACCCGCTCTTGCTACCATCATCATCATCGTCATCATCGCCATTAGAAGCCAAGGCTTTAGCTTTAGCTTCGAGTTCTTTAGCCCTTTTTATATCTTCAGCAAGATCGAAACCTCGAGCGTGTATCTCCTAGAGGGTCTCCCTCCGAGACCGACACTTAGCAAGTTCGGTAACCCAATGTGCTTGAGTGTCGGCAGTATCCGCTGCCTCTCTTGCCTCTATTTGAGCAGCCTCGGCATCGGCCCGATACATGGCAATGGACTTGCCTGCCATGACTTTTGACGACTCAACCTCTGCCTTGGCCTCAGCAAGCCATGTTTCAAGCTCTTGTCCTAAGCCGAACCCTTTTTCTTGACGCTTCAAAGCTGAACATCGGCCGATAATAATTTGGCCAAGATGGTTTCTTTTTCTGGAGCCAGGCGATCGATAGTCTCCTTCCACCGGTCACATTCGGCCTTGATTTGATCGACTTCTTCCCGAAGCAGCTCGATCTTTTGAACCTTTTGCTGCAGCTGAGATAACGAAGGGTTAGCTTCCAAAGTTGGGTCAAACCCATACTCTAACATAACGAGGCTCACCTGCTTGTCTAGTTCGGCCTCTTCTTCACGAACCTTAGCCAAATCTGCTTGGAGGTCCTTTATAGCCTCGTCCTTTTGGCTGCAAAGAAGCCGCAGGGCATCTCTCTCCCCCGAGACCTTCTGAAGCTCGACCTCACACTAGCTGAGGTCAACTCGAAACCTGCTAATGGCCTACACAGTAGGGAAAAAACACAAGTCAAGTTTAGAAAAGAACGAAGAAACCAAGCACAGTAAAATCATTACCCGAGAAATAAAATGTTGGGCCTCTTCTAGGAGAAGAGAAGCGTCACTAATATCGGAGGCATCATCGACTCCAGTAAAGCAATCCCGAAAAGGGTCCCCTACACTAGAGCCTCCGCCCATATCGGGAGTCTTCAATTCTCGAGCTTCCTTTAACGCCTCCTCATAAAAGGTCGGAAGAGAAGGCAAATGACCACTATCATAGTCCCAAGCGAATCGCTCGGAATGCTCTAATCGAGACTCGGGGTATCGGAACCGACCCCGACCGGTATAGCCATCATCGTCTTAGAAGGTCTGGAGACCTCGATAGCTTTCGCAGATCGGATCACCAAAGCCGAGGCATCAATTTCTTCTTCTTCTTCTCTCAGTCGTTGGACCGAGTCCATCGAAAGAGCAATTGCCTTCCTCCTCACCCTTCGAGTTTTGGGCTTGGGATCCTCTAATCGAGAGACAGCTTTTCGCTTCTTATCTTTCCCCGGTTTCGGGACTGGGGACTTGGTTCCTTCCTCACCACTCGAAGGCCTCAAAACGGCATCCTTGGTTACACCTGCACGAAAGGATATCGGTAACGAATGGGGCATAAAAACATTTTGAAGAACACGAGAAGTGACCCTTACCGTGATTCTTGGCCTCCCATCTACCTTTTGCCAAATCACGCCAAGCGCGTTCGGCATAAGAGGAAGTCGAGGCTAACTTCCGAACCTAATCCTCGAGGTCGGGTACCACTTGTGGCATCCAAGGGGCAGCTGTATATCGGAGAAAGATATCAGATAGAATCAGAAAAAGATACGAAAAGCAACGCCTTATGAAAACCACTTACGGTCGAACTTCCATTCCTCGGGGAACAACATCTTCTCTTCCGGAATGAGGTCACGGGTCCTCACCCGAATATAACGGCCCATCCAACCCCAATCCTTGTCTTCGTCGATGCTCGACATTAAAGCTTTCGATGCCCGACGATGAAGCCTGATTAGTCCTCGAAAGATTTGAGGCTGATACATTCGTATGAGGTGATTTAGGGTGAAATCCAGCCCCCCGGCCTTGTTGGAGAAGAAGCGAAGTAAGGTTACTATGCGCCATAGAGAAGGATGAATTTGACTGAGGGTGACCTGATATCTTTTACAAAAATCAATGATCACTGGGTCAACGGGACCCAACGTGAAGGGGTAAGTATAAGCACTTAAAAATCCCTCCACATGAGTGATGACGCTCTCTTCGGGAGAGGAAATTTGCAACATAACCTCGGGACCCCAGTTGTAGTCTTTCCTCATAGCCTCGAGATGGCCCTATGTTATCGAGCACATGTACATCGATACATGCTCACATCCATCCGGAACCGACGAAGGAATTTCAACCTTAAAATCGATCTTCAGAGTATACGGGCCAGGAACATACTCATGGGGAGGCGGCTCCACCGGCGCCTTATCGCCGGACGGCCGTGAAGAGGAAGCTTTCTCCTTCTGAGGTACGGTTTTTGAAGCTTTTTCCATTGATGTAAGAGAAAGAAAAACAAAGGAAGATGAAAGGTTGATGGTGCCAAACGCTAATGAAGGTGGCTCTACAAGCGGCGAAATAGAGGCAGAAAGAGTAAGAAAATTTGGGAGATTGAAGATGTAAAAGTGATAAATGATAAATGGAAGGGATATTTATAGGTTTATACCATGGCGGTTCAGTGTCAGCGGTGGCCGACCATCGTCTGACGTGCATTAAATACCTTGAAAGATTAAATCGACGGGACAACTATCACATACATCACGATCGAGCCTAGTGAAAACGTCATCCGATCGAGCCATCGAAAATCATGTCGCTTCTCACCACATTTTTCCTGAGAAACGAGGGGACTATCTGTATACGGTCGAAATAGATTACGGCCTCCGTACGTTTGATCGAGTTCGAATAGTAAGCGATCGAAGTGAGAGCTCGAGACGAGTTCCGAGGATAGTACAAACAAGCCTCGAGCTCCAAGACCGATTGAGGAATCGGCTCGGTATCATTATCAAGCCCATGGCCAAATCGAACCGCAAGGCAAAGAGAAGGTTGTCGGAGATGCACAGACCGATTGACACTCATCCCGAATGTCGAACTCGAACTTATGGCGGAGGGCTCGACCTAATACCGAGCTCGAGCCAGTATCGAGCTCGTAGACAGGAGCCGTTACAATCGCTCTAGGGGAGAGAATCTTGGTAGGAATCGAGGAAGAGACAATTCATCATGAGTTCTCCACTATATATTTTTTATTATAAATAAAGTAAGATCCTTCTACTATTAATGGGGGAATCCTTGTAAGCACAAGCAGATTGATACATTGTAAGAAAAGACTACTTCTATTTGTTGTAGAATAAATCTCTTAAGCTTGTTTTACTCAACATACTCACTCCTCTAGTTCAATAATTTATATCTCATTTTTATAGCCAAGAATCTAAATATTTTCACTTCTACGTACGATTTATGTCAAACTATATCACATATCTTTAGAACTACTTATAAATTCAACTATTTCCGATTTTTCGGGTAAATACATTATTTCAAAAACAAAAGCATAGTTGATTGATTGATCGAAACACTTGAATAAGCTCCTTGAAACAACCTCCAAACATGTGTCCTTAACTCGTACGTCCCACTATCTTGTGCTTTTCCACCATTGTTATGTGTCAGCACAACTGTAAACTTGTCCATAACTGCTGCATAAAATTATTGCAAAATGTCCAAAAAACGAAGGGCCGGGAAACAAGGTTTAACCAATAGCAAAAGTTTTAAATTAATGAGGTGTGGGAGAGATTATCGTAAAAATCAGACAGATTTGAAATTTATGAATTATGAATCACGAACTAAATTTATAATAAAATATTAATATTTATTTAATATATTTTTTAATATAAATATAAAATTTAAACAAAAATTATTATGTTTGACCGAACATATACTTAATACAGTAGCTTTGCCCCACGTTAAATGAGCAGGTAATTGGGTGACATATCATGTGGAGATCGATGATAAGATTCGAACAAAGCAAAAGTGAAATGTGGAGCAAATCAAGCCCGAAATTTTGCGCAAAAGTACACTACTTAAGATGAACATATTACATATCCTGCCTCGTAAAAAAAAGGGAAAAGGTCAATGTTACACTATATGACTTCATTAGAAGCCAAAAAAGTTATGTAAGTACTCTCACATCATTCAAAGGGCCAAAACAGTGAATTAAAACTTTGACAGATGTTAAGTAACAACATGATCTAATGCGGTCACTGAGAAAGATAAGGTTAATAATTTGAACCAGATAAAAAAAAATAAAGCAAATAAGTAGATATAACCACCTTAATAAACCCCTTAACAGCTGCCATGCAATATGGGCTGACGTCGGGGGCGGATCCGGAACATTAAAACCTGGTTCACTAAACCCAATAATTTTTGTTCATGCATTATATTTATACTAAAAAATTCATTAAATATCTATAATTATTATATTGTGAACCTATAAACTATTGTATATTAATTTAAAATCATTGTAGGAACTCATTAACTATAAATCCGGGATCCACCTCTAATTGATGTCTCACACTACTAAACTTAATGTTTTTCCGCACAAATGTCATGTGTATCAGCTAGCTGTCCAAAGAAGAGGGAATAATTGTATGCTTTACTCTTTGTATCTATCACGATCCGAAATTCCCATCTTCAGAATCGTGATGACGCTTAATATTTCATTTGCTAGGCAAGCTAATGTTAAAATAATCTTAATCATTTTTAAGCAAATTAAATTAAGCGAAAGTCAATTACTGAAATAAAGTGCGGAAGACCACAATAACCGAATCATCAAAATACATCCCCGAATCTGTTTTCACAAGTGCACGAACTACTAGGATAAAACAAATAAAAGTCTGAATAAAATTTAAGTTGTTTGAAAGATAATACACAGCTAAGATAAGATAGAAGAGGACTTTAGAACTGCGGACGCTGTGTAGTTATACCTCAAGTCTCCTCTGAGTAGCTGAATCCGAGCAAGTCTATGGTACGTCGTTGGGACCAATTCCAAAATCTACACAAGAAGTGCAGAGTGTAGTATGAGTACAACCGACCACATGTACTCCGTAAGTGACTAGCCTAACCTCGACAAAGTAGTGACGAGGCTATGACAGGACACATACGTAAATAACCTGTACAAATATATACAAATATGAAACAACAATAACACAATAAATAACAATGTATAAATTTGGGAGGGAACATGCGAAGGAGAATGATATAGAAATTTCAGCAGGAGAGGTGTCACGTAACAGCCAATTAAATCATCAACAATAAAATGAGCAGCTGATAAAATAAAAATGGCACGGCACCGCCATTCGAGCAGCTGATAATATAAAAATGGCACGACACTACCATTTGTGCTTTTACTCTCATTCCTCCCATAAACTGATAAATAATAATAATAATAATAATAATAATAATAATAATAATAATAATAATAATAATAATAATAATAATAATAATAATAATAATAATAATAATAATAATAATAATAATAATAATAATAATAATTGGCACGACATCATCCTTCGTTGACACAACATCACCCTTCGTGCTTTTACACTCTCTGAAAATGACACGGCATCACCCTTCGTGCTTTTACACTCAAAACTGGCACGACAACACCCTTCGTGCTTTTACACTCTTTCTCACCATGGCAATGATAGTATAAATGATAAAAATGGCATGACATCACCCTTTGTGTTTTACACTCTTCTTTACCATAAAAATAATAATAATATAAATTCGAACGCGTATTTAAATGCGGGGATATACACTTATCAGTCAATTCAATACCAGAATACCGACTTCACCTTCCAAAATATTCAACAATAATTAAATGAATAATAATTTCATGAATAATGATGAAATAATCAATAATAAACTTAAGCAGGAATATCTTAAGTAAATAGGCAATTATTCTCGATAAACAAATTCCACTTGCATGCTTTGATTCCACCACAACGCATAAGTACTCGTCACTATATATATACGTTGTACCCGCACATTAAATCACATATCGAATAGATAAATAAGTCCTACTCCCTCAAGTCAAGGCCAACCACGACACTTACCTCGCTTTGCAACCAAATTCAAGAATCCAATAAACCATTGCCTTGCAAATTCGTATCCGAAATCCTCAAATTTAGTCATAAACAATTCAATATACTCAATACAAATCGTAGGAATTAATTCCATATAAATTTATAGATTTTTCGGATTACAATTTAAAATTCATCTAAAAAATTAATAGTGGGACCCACATCTCGAATCTCGGAAAAACTTATGAAATCCGAACATCCGTTCCGTTCCGAGTCCAACCATATAAAAATTACCAAATTCCGATGTCAAATGGGCCTTCAAATCTATTTTTTTTCGTGTTTGGAAAGTTTTACAAAAATTTTAATTTCTTCCATCTAAATCCAAAATAAATGATGAATATATACATGGATTCATGAAATATAATCATTATATGATAAAAATCACTTACCCAATTCGAAATCGTGAAAAACCCCTTTGGAATCGCCCAAATCCGAGAGTCAAAACTCAAAAATGAGTAAAAATAGCTAACTCTCGATTTTATGTATTCTGCCCAGCATTTTCGCATCTGCGGACGAATTTTCGCATTTGCGAAATGGGCTTGGCTAGCGTGTGTCCGCATCTGCGGAAATTGAGCCGCATTTGCGGCTACGCAGAAGCGGTACCTTCCGCATTTGCGAACGCCGAGCCGCAGAAGTGGTGGTCGCATCTGCGACCATTTTCTCACAAAAGTGAGTAGGCTGCCCAGGCTCCAAATCGCAGAAGCGACAAGTCTCTCCGCAGAAGCGGGGCCGCACCTGTGTTCCCAAAGTCGCAGGTGCGAAACACCAGAACCAGACCTGGAAATTTTTACAAAAATGATTTGAAACACGTATGAAACTCACCCGAGCCCCTCGGGACCTCATCCAATTATACCAACCAGTTCCATAACATAATACGGACTTACTCGGGGTCTCAAATCACATCAAATAACATCAAAATTATAATTCACACCTCGATTAGAACTTTTGAGTTTCAAACTTTTTAATTTATGAAACTCATGCCGAAACGTATTAAACGAATCCGGAATGACTTCAAATTTGGCACACAAGTCATAAATGATATAATTGAGCTATTCCAATTTTTGAAATCTCAATCCGAGTCTGATATCAATAAAGTCAAATTTGTGGTCAAATTTTGGAAACCATTAGCCCTTGGATTTCTAATTTCCGTTAAATGACCATAATTTGAGCTAGGGACCTCCAAATTAAATTTCGGGTATACGCCCAAGTCCCAAATCATGATACAGGACCTACCGGAACTGTCAAAATATTAATCCAGGTCTGTTTTCTCAAAATGTTGACCAAAGTCAACTTAATTGAGTTTTAAGGCTCTATTTCATATTTTAATCAATTTTTCATATTAAAACTTTCCGAAAAATTATACGAATTGTGCACGCAAGTCGAGGAATGATGAATAGTGCTATTTAAGGTCTCAAAATATAAAAATAATTATTAAATTTAAAGATGACTTTTTGGGTCATCACATTCTCCACTTCTAAAACAAGCGTTCGTCCTCGAACGGAATTAGAAAAGTACTTAAGCTGGTAAAAAGGTGTGGATATTTACTCCGCATGTCCGACTCGGACTCCTAGGTAGCTGTCTCAATTGATTGACCTCTCTATTGCACCCGAACTGAAGGATAACTCTTATACCTCAATTGTCGGACCTGTCGGGCTAGAATAGCTACCGACTCCTCTTCGTAAGTCAAATCCTTGTCTAGTTGGATTGAGCTGAAATCTAACACATGGGAAGGATCACCATGATATTTCTAGAGCATAGACACATGGAACACCGGATGAATCGCTGATAAACTAGGTGGTAATGCAAGCCTGTAGGCTACTTCACCCACCCTTTCAAGAATTTCGAATGGTCCTATATACCTAGGGCTAGACTTGCCCTTCTTTCCGAACCTCATTACACCTTTCATAGGTGAAACCCGGAGCAATACTCTTTCTCCAACCATGAATGCAATATCACGAACTTTACGGTCGGCATAACGCTTTTGCCTAGACTGAGCTGTGCGAAGTCGATCCTGAATAATTTTGACCTTATCCAAGGCATCCTGTACCAAATCGGTACCCAACAATCGAGCCTCTCCCGGTTCAAACCAGCCAACTGGCGAACGACATCGCCTCTCGTATAATGCCTTATATGGAGCCATCTGAATACTCGACTGGTAGCTATTATTATAGGCAAACTCCGCAAGTGGCAAGAACCTCCAAGTCTATAATACAAGCGCGAAGCATATCTTCCAAAACATGAATAGTGCGCTCTGACTGTCCATCTGTCTGAGGATGAAATGTTATACTCAACTCAACCCGTGTGCCTAACTCACGTTGTACAATCCTCCAGAAGTGTGAAGTGAACTGCGTACCTCGATCAGAAATGATAGACACGGGCATACCGTGAAGGTGGACAATATCATGAATGTAAATTTCAGCTAACTGCTATGAAGAATAGGTAACTGCCACTGGAATGAAATGTGCTGACTTGGTCAACCTGTCCACAATGACCCAAACTGCGTCAAATTTTCTCTGAGTCCATGGGATCCCAATAACAAAATCCATAGTGATACGCTCCCACTTCCACTCAGGAATTTCTAACTTCTGAAGCAAACCACCAGGTCTCGGATGCTCGTATTTGACTTGTTGACAATTTAGACACCGAGCTACATATGAAACTACATCCTTCTTCATTCTTCTCCACTAATAATGTTGACATAAATCTTGATACATTTTGGCGGCACCTAGATGAATAGAATACTTGAAACTACGTGCCTCTTCAAGAATTAATTCATGAATCCCATCCACATTAGGCACACAAATATGACCCTGCATTCGCAGAACTCTATCTTTCCCCACAACAACCTGTTTGGCATCACCGTGCTGCACCGTGTCATTTAGGACAAGTAAATAAGGATCATCATATTGCTTCTCTCTGATGCGCTCATATAAAGAAGACCGAGCGACTGTGCAAGCTAGAACCCGACTGGGTTCAGAAACATCTAACCTTATGAACTGATTAACCAAGGTCTGAACAGTTGCCACTAACGGTCTCACACCAACCGGGATATACGCAAGACTGCCCATACTTACATCCTTTCTACTCAAAGCATTCACCACCACATTGGCCTTTCCGGGGTGATACAAAATAGTGATATCATAATCTTTCAACAACTCCAACCATCTTCTCTGCCTCAAATTGAGATTTTTTTTCCTGAACAGATACTGTAGGCTACGGTGATCAGTGAATACCTCACACGAGACACCGTAAAGGTAATGCCTCCAAAACCTCAGAACATGGACAATGGCTGCTAATTCTAAGTCATGAACAAGATAATTCTTCTCGTAAACTCTCAACTGTCGCGATGCATATGCAATCACCCTACCATCTTGCACCAATACTTCACCAAGCCCAACACGAGATGCATCACAATACACAGTATAAGATCCTGAACATGTGGGTAATACCAACAATGGCACCGTAGTCAAAGCAGTCTTGAGCTTCTAAAAGCTCAACTCACACTCATTTGACCATCCGAATGGCACACCTTTCTGGGTCAGTCTGGTCAATGGGCTTGCTATAGATGAAAACCCCTCCAAGAACCGACAATAATAACCTACCAAACTCGGAAAACTCCGTATCTCTATAACTGTAGTAGGTCTACGCCAATTCTGAACAACCTCAATATTTTTAGCATCCACTTTTATGCCTTTTGCCGATACAACATGCCCCAAAAAGGCAACTGAGTCTAACCAAAATTCACATTTTGAAAATTTGGCATATAACTGATTATTCTTCAAAGTCTGAATCACACTCCGAAGATGCTGCTCATGCTCCTCTCGACTGATGGAGTAAATCATGATATCATCAATGAATACAACCATAAAAGAATCCAAATATGGCTTGAATACCAGATTCATCAAATCCATAAATGCTGCTGGGGCATTTGTCAGCCCAATGACATCACTAGGAATTCGTAATGCACATACCAAGTACGGAAAGCTGTCTTAGGGGCATCAGATGTCCTAATCTTATACTGATGGTAACCATGCCTCAAGTCGATCTTTGAAAACACCTTGACACCCTAAAGCTGATCGAATAAGTCATCAATTCTTGGCAGTGGATACTTGTTCTTGATTGTAGCCTTGTTCAACTGTCGATAATCTATACACATTCGCATTGAACCATCTTTCTTCTTTACAAATAACACTGGTGCACCCTAGGGAGAGACATTATATCTAATAAATCCCTGATCAAGCAAGTCTTGTAACTGCTCCTTCAGTTCTTTCAATTCCGGTGGGGCCATACAGTATGGTGGAATAGAAATGGGCTGAGTGTCCGGAGCCAAATCAATACAGAAGTCTATATCTCTGTCGGGTGGCATCCCCGGCAAATCCGCAAGAAATACTTCTGGAAATTCACAAACAACTAGTATTGAGTCCATAGAAGGAACATCCGAACTAGGATTGCGAATATAAGCCAAATAGGCTAGACACCACTTTTCGACCATATATCGAACCTTCATATATGAAATAACCCTGCTGGTAGAGTGACCAAGAGTTCCTTTCAACTCTAATCGAGGTAACCCCAACATGGCTAGGGTCACCGTCTTGGAATGAGAATCCACACAAGAATGATAGACATGATCTACCACGATAGAATCTCCTACCGAAGTGGACACACACACAAGAGCACTCAGAGAATCACGAGGCATCATCAGATATGAAGCAAAATAAGAGGACACATAGGAATAAGTAGATCTTGGATCAAATAGAACTGAAGCATCTCTATGGCAAACTGGAATAATACTTGTAATCATGACATCGGATGATTCGGCCTCAGGCCTAGCTGGAAAAGCATAAAATCGAGGTTAGGCCCCACCACCCTGAATTGCGTCCCTAGGACGGCCTCTAACTGCCTGGCCTCCACCCTTAATGGCCTGACCTCCACCTCTAATGGTCTGACCTCCATCTCTAGCTGCCTGATCCCTACCTCTAGTTGGCTGAGCAGGCGGTGAAGCAACCGGTTCTGGAATCATAGAACTAGAAACTTGTTGTTGCATGTTGCCCTGAGACTTGGGGCAGAATCTAGAAATGTGCCTCGGATCACCACAAGTATAAGAGGACCTCGGCTGCTGTGATTGCTGACCCTGAAATTATCCCTGTCGACCTTAGTAACTGATCTCGCCCAAATCACAACTCAGTTTAGGGTTGTAAAGTAGTCGATTGCAATAATAATACCCAACTAGAAGTCGGGATCGAATCCACAAGGAGCGTAGATGGGATTAGGTATATATTCGAACTAAGCACGTAAAGTATCTAAGATGCACTTCCACAAACTATGTTTTGATTCTACTTTTAAATTATGCTACGGTTTGCAAATGTAAAGCTAGAGAATAATATTTTTGGTGTTGTTATTCAAGTATGTAAAAGATCTAGGGTTGTGACTTCCACCCAGGTGTTTGCCTAATGGGGTGTGGGTTTTAGAGCGGGTTTTGTTGGTCGGGGTGTATTATAGCAATCAACACACAATTACCCACTCAATACCTCTTGGTAATAGAGTGGTTTTGACCAATTTGGCCTTCTCAAGTCCAAATGGGTAATGCACAAAACAGTTGATAGATGCTCAAGTCGGATTTTACTATCTCTAGATTCAACCCTTTAATTGGGATAATCAATTTCTTGAGTTTATCCCAATTTCTTGTTGGCCAAGTTTTCCTAGACTAAGTCTCTCTTTCTCAAGTAGAGACTAATTCAAATAGGCTTTAATCAATGTTTGTAATTATTAATTCTACAATTATAACAAGAACTAAGCTAAATATTACACACCTAAACATAAACAGACCCTAAATCAAACACCCATTAGGTACCCACACTAGGGTTGGGTCACAACCCTAGCTAGAAGTTTAGCTACTCATAGTGGGTGATGAAGAAAATAAAGAAGAAAAGATGTTTAAACTCATATTTAATGATAAATAGATGAAACTCCAATGTAAAATTGACAAGCTATGATAAAGTTTCCTAAAACAATAAAAAAAAATGGCTCCCAACTTTCAGATATTCAAAACTTGACCTAATTTCATGAAAGTAGTCTATATAAACAAAGCTGGAATTTTCGGACAAAATTGCCCTTTAGGAGGTTCTGCGGCCGCACAATTCTGTGTGCGGTCCGCACTTTGCTGCAGCTCTTGACAGGAATGGTTTCTGCGGCCGCACTTCTTGAGTTCTGCGTACCACACAATTCATCTTGAGTTCTGCGGACCGCACAATTATAGTGCGGTCCACAGATCTTGATTGTCTTGAATTCCTAACTCTCTGAACCTTGACTTCTACAGCCGCTCAATTATTGTGCGGTCCGTACTTTGCATTGCAGCACTATCAAATTTTCTGCTTTTTCTGCGACTGTAGATAAAATTCTGCGGTCCGCACTTTAGCCTTTTTGCTTGATTTTTGTCCTTGTTCAAAATCACTCCTTCTTGAGTTGAATTTCATCACTTTGGCTCATTTTCCAATACTCATGCAAGTAAGTATATTTTATCAGTTTTCGGGAATACCTTTAAGCATTTTTGAACTAAAACGAAAGTCAAAAGGCGCAACTAAGTAGTCAAAATCCCCACTTATCAACTCCCCCAAACTTAAGTTTTTACTTGTCCTCAAGCAAATAAGGTAATTCTCATCTCCGCAAGAAAAAAGCTATTCCATCTAAGCTAAGGTGAATCAAACACACATCAATTAGGACCAATAATCATCCACACACTTATGAATCATCAACAAGGCAATGTTTTGAAGGTTAAAGCACAAATAGCTCTAATGTGACACTTGAGCATCAAGAGTTGACTTTACTCATCAAGGAAGTTCGCACTTTCATGTAGGTCACTGTGGATCCCAAACTCCTCCTCCTATACTCTCCGTTAGCTCATCTCACTTAATAATGTAGTACTCAATTCAATGATTTGTGAAAAGTTCGCTCATCACTCCCAAAAGAATGTCACAAGTACGACTCTAAGTACCGTATGCTTGCCCCTCATGCATATCACCACTAATGTAAGCTCACTCGGCTTGAAATCATGTAGGGCTTTTTCGACATGTAATGAAGGCTTTTGGACTAAGGTAGGAAATGTTGGAATATAATGGGTTCATCTTTCCTTAAGCACTCCATTTTCTTTTTTTGGCTCATGTTTTGCCGACTCTTTGAGTCATTTTCTTTTTCTTTAGGGGAACTAGAGATACTTGACATTACTCTTTCTTGGTCATGATATTCATTTTCTCCTTCTTTATTTTCTCCATGCTTTGCACTTTTGCTTTTCTTTGAATCCCTTCAACTCTTCAATTTATTCACTTTCTTTTTATGTTTTTCTTTTGTTCTTTCTTTTTATTCATTTCTTTTCTCTTTTTGAACCTTGATACCACTTTCAAACTCCTCTTCTCTCCCCTAAACTTATGTTTTTGCCAATTTACTTCCCATGAGTGTTAAGAAAAGCTCGGGTGCCAAGAGATGGTCACTACAAAATGGGTAAAGACTAGTAACATGATTATCAAATGAGAAAGGCTTTAGGCTCAGAAGGGTTGACTAAGGATAACATCATTTGTGGGCCATGGAAAATTTCAAAATGGGCCAAGGAGAGCCTACCATCACTTCTCAAGCCAAGCAAAACTTAGAATTTTGCCTAGACCATTCGCACGGGTACTTGGACTTATAACAAAATATCTCACCTCTCACATAGTTGGATTGTTCAAAAGGATCGAACTAAACCGTATTCAAGATTGAAAATCGCTAATGGTTCAACTAAACCACTCGATGATTGCCTAAGTCAACACAAGAGTCACAAGGTCACTAACTAGAGCCATTTCTTTCCAAGAACTTGTTTTTAACCATAAGCGTGTAGTTCAGTGTGTTGGTACCAAGTGAAGTATGCTTGACCCTCTTATCCATTATTACTACTATTTTTACCTAATCATCAAAACGGACTCAATCCCTTAAGAAGGTTGTCACGCCATCTATCGCTGGGAAGAGCCACCCGGTTCACACAAAAATCATATTTGGAAAGAACCGTGGCATTAAAACAATCAAAGGCTTATTGATCACTTAAACATAAAAAGAAGCTAAATAAGAAGCTAAACTACTAAGAAACAAAATAAAGAAGCTATGAAGTAACTACTGAAAGCAAAAATGAATATATAAGCCAAGAATGGGAAAACGAATATATACATCAATAGAGAGGGAGAAATATATACATAATGAAAAAGAAAATAAAGATAAAAATGGAGTATTATAGTTATTACAGGCCAATGTTAAATGTCATATCAAATCAAAAATAGACCACCCCCCTGAATAAGATTACGTGTTGTCCTTAATGCTTAATAAAAATCAAAATAAAGAGGGGAAAGAGTAGAGATGAGTCCTTATGTGGTCTCGGTATACATAACAGCATCACCTCCCTCACTCTCCTCCAACTAGATCTCATCATCCTCTCGTCGGGGAACAACTGGGTTGGTGAACATCTGTAGCACCACTTCAACAGTGTGGGTAGCGCTGTTTGGCATGGTCTATTTTTAGGTGCAGCTGAGTGCGGCCGCACAATTTTCTATGCAGTCCGCACTCTTTACCTGGTCCTTCTGAAGATCTACGGTCCGCACAAAATTGGGTGCAGCCGCAGATATTTTTGCGGATCGCACAATTTTAAGTGCGGCTGCAGATTGCGAATTCTCTACAATTTCAAACGTCAGAGACTTGCATTTTTAGGTCCCTAGTTATGCGGCCGCACAAAGAATTGTGCGGCCGTAGACTCCTTTCGGCTGTGGTATGCAAGATTGTGCAGTCCACACAATAAATGTGCGGTCCGCACTTTTTCAACACTTAGCCATTTGTTCGAGCACAGTTCCTGCAAAGCACACTCATTCCTGCAATTCACTTCAAAACCAGTTAGCATAAAACAGAACCTATCTAAAAAGAAGAAAAAGAGAAATAAAAAGAAACATGGGTTGCCTCCCAAGAAATGGCTGATTTAACGTCGTTGCACGACGCAGATTACCATCAATCATTTGAAATGAATTAATGCCACGACGTGGCCATCATTAACTTTTCCAAGATAATGCTTCATCCGGTGGCCAATGACTCTAAACACTTCATCATTTTTATTCTTCAAGTCTAATGCACCAAAGGGTGTCACCTTCACAACCTTAAACAAACCACTCCACTTAGACTTCAACTTTTTCGGAAACATCCGTAACCGAGAATTGAATAATAACACAAGATCACCTTCTTTGAACTCCTTGTTCCGGATGTACTTATCATAGAGGTACTTCATCTTCTCTTTGTATAAGGAAGAACTTGTATATGCATGGTACCATAATTCATCAAGCTCATTCAAATGTGCCACCCTCAGGTTAGCTACGACATCCCACTCAAGATTAAGCTTCTTCAATGCCCACATAGCCTTGTGCTCAAGTTCCACCAGAAGGTGACAAGCTTTCCCGAATACCAACCGGTATGGAGACATCCCAATCGGTATTTTTTAAGCCGTCCTATAAGCCCATAGAGCATCATTAAGTTTCTTCGACCAATCCGTCTGGTTGGCATTCACGGTCTTTGAAAAAATACTCATGATCTCCCAGTTGGAGACTTCCACTTGTCCGCTTGCTTGAGGATGATAGGGGGTTGAGACTTTATGAGTGACACCACACTTGGTGAGTAAGGTATCAAAAGCTTTATTGCAAAAGTGTGATCCCCCATCACTTATAATGGCCCTTGGAGTGCCAAATCTTGTAAAGATATTCTTTTTCAAAAATTTCACCACACTTCGAGCTTCATTGTTGGGAAGAGCAACGGCCTCAACCCACTTTTACATATATTCCACAGCTACCAAAATGTAACGGTCCCATGAAATCAATCCCCCACACATCAAAAATATCAATTTCCAAGATAGTGGTGAGGGGCATCTCTTTTTTCTTAGAAATCCCACCAGCCCTTTGACATTCATCACAACGCTTGACTAGATCACTAGTGTCCTTGTAGAGGGTTGGCCAATAGAATCCACAACTCAACACTTTTGCCACCATTCTCTCTCTACCATGGTGACCACCATATGGTGAAGAGTGGCAAGCCTCAAGAATTTTCACTTAATCTTCCTCCGGCACACATCGTCGAATCACACCATCGGTACAAATTCGGAAGAGATACGGTTCATCCCGATAATATTCAAGTCAATCCCATTTAAGCTTCTTCCTTTGGTTTGAAGAGAACTCATTCGGTACAACACCACTCACAAGATAATTTGCTAAGTCGGCAAACCATGGCATTTCGGTCATTGAAATGGCTAGAAGTTGTTCCTCGGGGAAGGAGTAATTAATCTCAAGGCCATCATGTGGCCTCCATTCCTCCTCCAAGCAAGACAAGCGGTGCGCCACTTGGTTTTCACTTCCTTTGAGGTCTTGGATTTTTATATAGAACTCTTGTAATAAAATCACCCACCGCATTAACCTCGCCTTTGAATCTTTTTTGATTTTTAGGTACCGAAGCGCCGCATGATCGGTGTGGACAATCATCTTTGTACCCATCAAGTATTGGCAAAACTTCTACATAGCAAAGACAAAAGCAAGGAGCTCTTTTTCGGTCACCGTGTAATTAACTTGGGCATCATTCATGGTCTTACTAGCATAGTAGACCGGATGGAAGATTTTGTTGATACGTTAACCCAAAATTGCTTCGACCTCCACATCACTTGTGTCACACGCGAGCTCAAAAGGCAAGCTCCAATCTGGTGCGGTGATAATAAGAGTAGTAGTCAATTTGAATTTGAGCAATTCGAATGCCTTCATGCAATCCTCGTTGAAATGGAATTTGGAATCCTTCTCCAAAATCTTACACAAGAGGTTCACCACTTTGGAAAAATCCTTGATGAAACGGCGATAGAACCCCACATGACCCAAGAAGCTCCTCACTCCCTTCACGGATGTAGGGGTGGGAGTTTATAAATCACCTATATTTTAGCCTTGTCGGCCTCAATACCATTCTTTGAAATTTTGTGGCCAAGGACAATGAAGTGACACTTCTCCCAATTGAGCACCAAGTTTGTCTCCTCACATCTTGCCAAGACCTTATCCAAGTTTGTCAAGCAATCATTAAAGGAATTCCCAACCACAGAAAAATCATCCATGAAGACCTCAAAAAATCCTCCACTATGTCGGTGAAGATAGCCATCATACACCATTGAAACGTCATCAGTGCATTGCATAACCCAAATGGCATCCGCGAGAATGCTAAAGTACCATAGGTACATGTGAAAGTAGTTTTCTCTTGGTCCTTCGGAGCAATAAGAATTTGATTGTAGCCGGAATATCCATCAAGGAAATAATAGAAAGCACGACCGGCAAGCCTATCAAGTATCTGATCAAGGAAGGGAAATGGGAAACGATCTTTCCTTGTGACTTTATTGAGCTTGCGATAGTCCATATACACTCTTCACCCGGTCACCGTTCTTGTACAAATCAACTCGTTCTTGTCATTGGTGACCACAATCATGCCCTTTCTTTGGGACACATTGCACCGGAGAGGTCCACGAGCTATCGGAAATGAGGTAAACAACCCCAGCATCCAACCATGCCCTTTCTTTGATGGAGGAGTCTTCCAGTTTTCAAGATCTAAGGACAATTTGTGGGGTTCATAAGTGTACGACCCCATTCTTTGCAATGATTTAAAAAATCCACATAGCCATACTTCTCATCAACATCATTATTAAGCAATATGATCTCCAAAGTATCATCAACATTCATCATGGCACTAGCATCATCAACAATCACCCTGGTCACTAAGTCCACAAACGAACAAACTTCATTGCTATTCGGTTGCCTTATAGATTTGCACACATGGAAAACCACCTTTGCATCACCCACTCGGAAGGTGAACTCGCCGGCTTCCACATCAACAAGTGCCTTCCCCGAATCAAGGAAATGTCTACCTAAAATAATAGGCACCTCATAGTCTATTTCACAATCAAGAATCTCAAAGTCCGCTGGGAGGATGAACTTATCAACTCGAACTAGCACATCATCAATAATACCCAATAGCCTCTTCATAGTACGATCCTCCATTTATAGCCTCATAGAAGTGGGTCTTGGTTGCCCAATCCCCAACGTTTTGAAAATCGAGTAGGGCATCAAGTTGATACGTGCCCCTAGATCACAAAGAGCTTTAGCAAAGTCGGCGCTTCCAATGGTTCAAGGGATTGTGAAAGCACCAGGATCTTCCAATTTAGGAGCCATTGAGTGCACAATTTCTCTCACTTGATGTGTCATCTTTATAGTCTCACAATTCATCGACCTCTTCTTTGTCATCAAATCCTTCATGAACTTTGCATATCTAGGCATTTTCTCCAAAGCCTCAACCAATGGCACATTAATAGATAAGCTCTTCGTCATGTCAATGAACTTTTTGAATTGGTTTTCGCCATTTTGCTTGGCAAGCCTTTGAGGGTATGGAGGAGGAGGCCTTGGCATTGGTGCCTTAGCCTTTGGCACTACCGGTTCTGGTATGTCAACAATGTGTTCCCTAGATGGGTTCACTTCTTCTTGGGTCTCCTCCACATTTTTATCACTATCAATTCTTCCTTCGTCATTTGCTTGCACCACACTGTTTGGAATCTCATCTTCTTGAATCACTTGTTCATCATCCACAATTTTTCTTGGACTTGAGATGGCTGCATCCCCACCTTTTTCACTCCTTGTAGTCACGGCCATGGCATGTCCCGTGTTGTTCCCACCCTTCGGGTTCACCACCGTGTCACTTGGTAGTGCCCCCTTAGGACGAGTGTTTAAAGCTTGCGAGATTTGCCCCAATTGAACTTCCAAATTGCGAATTGAAGTGTTGTGAAAAGCTAGTTGAGCATCGTAATCAGCATTCTTCTCCATCATTTGTTTAAACATGTTCTCAATTCACCTCATCTCATTGTTGGATGAACTAGGACCATGGGAAGGATAAGGAGGCGGGTTGCTTGGTTGTTGATACATCGGGAGCCTTTGAAAACCCGATCCCTGATTCCCTTGATTATTGTTCCATCCCCCTTGGTTGTTGCCTCCCCAATATCCTTGACTATTTCCACCCCAATTGCTTTGATTGTTTTGATTGTTCCAATGCCTTGATTGTTTTTACCATTCCAATTACCTTTGTTGTTTTTATTGTTCCAATTCCCTTGATTACCTTGAGATCGCCATTGTTGTTGATTCGGGCCTTGAGAGTTGTTTCTTTGCCCTTGGAAGTTGTTCACATATTATACTTCCTCCTCTTGTTCATTGTAAGATTCATCTTGGTCAAACCCACTATCTTCTTGCACATATTGTTCCGCACGGTTTTGCACTGGTTGAGCCTTCTGCCTTTGCTTGTTCACCATCATATTTACTCCTTCCATTGTATTTACTTGATTGGGACCTTGAACTTGTTGAAGTTGAGCTTTGGCTAATTAATTCATTGTGGTAGTCAACTCGACAATTGCTTGCCCATGATCATCTAATTCTTTATGTAGGTGAATCACATGTGGATCACCTTGAGGAACATTTGCTCTACTTTTCCATGCCGATGAAGTATCCGCCATTTCATCTAAGATCTCACAAGCTTCGGCATATGGTGTTGTCATGAAATTTCCACGGGCAAGTTGGTTAACCACGCATTGGTTGATAGTATTGATCCCTCTATAGAAAGTTTGTTGAATCATAGCCCAGTCATGTCATTGTTCGGGCACTCTTTCACCATAGTTCAGTACCTCTCCCATATCTCATGCAAAGGCTCATTGGATTCTTGTTTGAATTCTAGAATCTCGTTTCTAAGAGTAGCCATATGCCCAGGAGAAAAGAACTTGGCAATGAATTTCTCTGCCAATTCATCCTATGTATGGATGGAATAGTTTCGCAACCTTTATAACCAATCCAAGGCTTTCCCCCGTATTGATAAAGAAAATAGCCTCAACCTTAAAGCATCCTCATAGACGTTTGTCTGTTTACTCCCCCAGCAAGTGTCCACAAATACTTTCAAGTATTTGTACGTATTTTGATTCGGAGCCCCGGTGAAGAATCCACGTTGCTCTAGCAATGTGAGCATAACATTTGTGATTTGAAAGTTGCCCGCCCTAATGCGGGGCAAGACTATGGCACTTGCATACCCTTCATTCGGCAACACCCGGTGTGGAGCCACTCTTAGTAGAGGTGGGGGTGGAATGTGAACGTTGTCTTGAGGCGGTCGACCTCATCTATTTGCTTGAGGTTCACGAGGAACCTCTTCAATTTGGTCATCTTCCACATTCACATCCCCCAAAGGCATGTTTTCGAGAGGATCATTGTTGTTGAGAACCATTGTTTCACCTACAATTGTTTCACCAAAAATAATTAGTAACACTGAAGGAAAAGAAGACAATTCACACACAAAACCAAATATATAGCTAAATCCGTCTTTTATGCTCCCCGACAATGGCGCCAAAAATTGATCTCGCCCAAATCACACCTCAGTTTGGGGTTGTGAAGTGATCGATTGCAATAATAATACCCAACTAGGAATCCACATGGAGCGTAGATGGGATTAGGTATATATTCGGACTAAGCACGTAAAGTGTCTAAGATGCACTTCCACAAACTGTGTTTTGATTCTACCTCTAAATTATGCTACGGTTTGCAAATGTAAAGCTAAAGAATAATATTTTTGGTGTTGTTATTCAAGTATGTAAAAGATCTAGGGTTGTGACTTCCACCCGGGTGTTTGCCTAATGGGGTGTGGGTTTTAGAGCGGGTTTTGTTGGTCGGGGTATAATAGCAATCAACACACAATTACCCACTCAATACTTCTCGGTAATAGAGTGGGTTTTCCCAATTTAGCTTTCTCAAGTCCAAATGGGTAATGCACAAAACAATTGATAGATGCTCAAGTCGGGTTTTACTATTTCTAGATTCAACCCTTTAATTGGGATAATCAATTTCTTGAGTTCATCCCAATTTCTTGTTGGCCAAGTTTTCCTAGACTAAGTCTCTCTTTCTCAAGTAGAGACTAAGTCAAATAGGCTTAAATCAATGTTTGCAACCATTAATTCTACAATTATAATAAGAACTAGGCTAAATATTACACACCCAACCATAAACAAGCCCTAAAGCAAACACCCATTAGGTACCCACACTAGGGTTGGGTCACAACCCTAGCTAGAAATTTAGCTACTCATAGTGGGTGATGAAGAAAATAAAGAAGAAAAGATGATTAAACTCATATTTAATGATAAATAGATGAAAATCCAATGTAAAATTGACAAGCTATGATAAAGTTTCCTAAAACAGTAAAGAAAAACGGCTCTCAACTTTCATATATTCAAAACTTGACCTAATTTTGTGAAAGTAGTATATTTATACAAAGTTGAATTTTCGTACAAAATTGCCCTTTAGGAGGTTCTGCGGCCGCACAATTCTGTGTACGGTCCGTACTTTGATGCAGCTCTTGACAGGAGTGGTTTCTGCGGCCGCACAATTCTGAAATGCGGACGCACTTCTTGAGTTCTACGGACCGCACAATTCTAGGTACGGCCGCATATCTTGAGTTTTGTGGACCACACAATTCTCGGTGCGACCGCACATTTGATTTCTGCGGCCGCACAATTATAGTGCGGTCCGCAGATCTTGATTGTCTTGAATTCCTAACTTTCTGAACCTTGACTTCTACGGCCGCACAATTATTGTGCGGTCCGCACTATGCATTGCAGCACTATCAAATTTTCTTCTTGTTCTACGGCCGCAGACAAAATTTTGCGGTCCGCACTTTAGCCTTTTTGTTTGATTTTTGTCCTTATTCAAAATCACTCCTTCTTGAGTTGAATTTCATCACTTTGGCTCATTTTCCAATATTCCTGCAAGTAAGCATATTTCATCAGTTTTCGGGAATACCTTTAAGCATTTTTGAACTAAAACGAAAGTCAAAAGGCGCAAATAAATAGTCAAAATCCCCACTTATCAGTAACCACCTTGAAAACTTTGGATCGGAGGTGCACTGATAGGTGCTGGTGGTGCACTGTAGGATGCCTGGAGCGCTGAATGAAACATCCTGGAGGATGACCCCTACCAAAATTACCCCTGCCTTCAGATGAGGCACCACTGAACCCACCGAACTGTCGAGGCCTCTTATCAGACCCCTGCCCTCTTTTCTGTGCAAGAACCATCTCGATCCTCCTAGTAACATTAGCAGCCGCCTGAAAGGAAATCTCACCTCCGGTCTCCTTGGCCATCTAAAACCTGATAGGGTGAGTAAGTCCATCAATAAACCTTCTCACTCTCTCTCCCTCAGTAGGAAGTAAAAGGAGAGCATGATGGGCTAGATCCACAAAACGGGTCTCGTACTGAGTAACAGTCATCCTGCCCTACTGGAGGCGCTCAAATTGCTTGCGGTAATCTTATATCAATGTGATAGGAAGGAAATTCTCTAGAAATAGCCGTGAGAACTTCTCCTAAGTTAGTGTAGGCTACCCAGCTGGTATGGTCAACATAAAATCTCTCCACCACCTCTTGGCGGAACTCATCATCTGAAATACAGCAGAATCGACCCTATTGGTCTTAACTATACCAATGTTCTGCAGCACCTTATGGCAGCGGTCAAGATAATCATGTGGGACTTCAGAAGGTGTACCACTTAAATGAACTGAAAAGAGCTTAGTAAACTTGTCCAGCCTCAATAAAGCCTCGGAAGACATGGCGGGCCTATCACTGGCTTGTACCGCAACGACTAGCTGAACTACCCCAACTGGTGGGGCTGTTGGAGCCTGATACTGTGGAACCATCTACTCCAAAGCGGGAGTAGTGGGAGTCTGTGCTCCTCCCCCAGTCTGTGAGATGGCTGGTGCCACTGGAAATGTACCATTCTGGGCCACGCCCTCCATAAGACTCACCAAATGGACTAGAGCGTCCTGAAGCACTGGAGTAGCTATGAATCCTTCCGGAACTTGAACTGGTAGTACAGTCTGAACTGGAACCTCCTCCTGAAGATCCACCTGAGGTTCTACTACGGGTGAAACTACTCGAGCTCTAGCTTAAGCTCTGCCTCTACCTCGACCTCTAGCACGACCTCGACCTCGACCTCTACCCCTGGTCATAGTTACCACCCGGGGCTCTGGTACCTGTCCATCGGTAGATGTATTACGTGTTCTCACCATCCGCGAGAGAATAAGAATAAAATGGTTCAATTATCGATAATAGAATAAAATCACACGACAGAATAAGAAAGAAGTGATATTGTTCCTAAATTTCATAGCCTCTAAATGATAAGTACAGACGTCTCCGTACCGATCCTTCAGACTCTACTAAGCTTGCTCGTGACTCGTGAGACCTAAGTAATCTAGTGCTCTGATACCAACTATCACGACCCGAAACTTCCACTTTCAGGACCATGATGGCGCCTAACATTTCACTTGCTAGGCAAGCCAACGTTAAATAATCTTAATCATTTTTAAGCAAATTTAATTAAGCGGAAGTCAATTACTGAAAACAAATGCGGAAGACCACAACAACTGAATCATCAAAATACATCTCCGAATTTGGTGTCACAAGTGCACGAACTACTAGGATAAAACAAATAAAGGTCTGAATAAAATTTAAGTTGTTTGAAAGATAATACACAACTAAGATAAGATGGAAGGGGACTTCAGAACTGCAGACACTATGTAGTTATACCTCAAGTTTCCTCTGGGTAGCTGAATCCAAGCAAGTCTATGGTACGTCATTAGGACTAACTCCAAAATCTACACAAGAAGTGCAGAGTGTAGTATGAGTACAACCGACCCCATGTACTCCGTAAGTGTCGAGCCTAACCTCGACAAAGTAGTGAGGAGGCTATGACAGGACACATACGTAAATAACTTGTACAAGTATATACAAATACGAAACAAAAATAACACAATAAATAACAATTTATAAATTTGGGAGGAAACATGCGAAGAGGAATGATATAGAAATTTCAGCAGGAGAGGTGTCACGTAGCAGCCAATTAATTCATCAACAATAAAATGAGCAACTGATAATATAAAAATGGCACGGCACCACCCTTCGTGCTTTTACTCTCATTCCTCCCATAAACTGATAAATAAATAATAATAATAATAATAATAATAATAATAATAATAATAATAATAATAATAATAATAATAATAATAATAATAATTGGCACGACATCACTCTCTTTTGGCACGGTATCACCCTTCGTGCTTTTACACTCTCTGAAAATGACACGGCATCACCCTTCATGTTTTACACTCAAAATTGGCACGGCAACACCCTTCGTGCTTTTACACTCTTTCTCACCATCGCAATGATAGTATAAATGATAAAAATGGCACGACATCACCCTTCGTGCTTTTACACTCGTCTTTACCATGAAAATAATAATAATATAAATTTGGAAGAGTATTTAAATGCGAGGATATACACATATTAGTCAATTCAATACCAGAATACCAACTTCACCTTCCAAAATATTCAACAATAATTAAATGAATAATAATTTCATGAATAATGATGAAATAATCAATAATAAACTTAAGCAGGAATATCTTACGTAAATAGGCAATTATTCTCAATAAACAAATTCCACCCGCATACTTTGACTCAACCACAATGCATAAGTACTCGTCACCTTACATATACATTGTACCCGCACATTAAATCACGTAGCAAAGAGACAAATAAGTCATACCCCCTCAAGTCAAGGTCAACTACGACACTTACCTCTCTTTGCAACCAAATTCAAGAATTCAATAAACCTTTGCCTTGCGAATTCGTGTCCGAAATTCTTAAATCTAGTCATAAACAATTCAATATACTCAATACAAATCGTAAAAATTAATTCCATATGAATTTACAGATTTTTCGAATTAAAATCCGAAATTCATCTAAAACATTAACAGTGGGGCCCACATCTCGAATCTCGACAAAACTTATGAAATTCGAACACCCGTTCCGTTCCGAGTCCAACCATATAAAAATTATCAAATTCCGAGGTCAAATGGGCCTTCAAATATTTCTTTTTTGATTTTGGAAAGTTTTACAAAAATTTTAATTTCTTCCATCTAAATCCGAAATAAATGATGAATATATACATGGATTCATGAATTATAATCATTATATGATAAAAAAATACTTACCCAGTTCAAAATCGTGAAAAGCACCTTTGGAATCGCCAAAATCCGAGACTCAAAACTCAAAAATGAGTAAAAATGGCTAACTCTCGATTTTATGTATTCTGTCCAGCATTTTCGCATCTGCGGACAAATTTTTGTATATGCGAAATGGGCTTGCCCAGCGTGTGTCCGCATCTGCAGAAATTGAGTTCGCATTTGCGGCTGCGCAGAAATGCACGAAGGAATCGCAGAAGCGGTACCTTCCGCATTTGCGAAGGCCGAGCCGCAGAAGCGCTGGTCGCATCTGCGATCATTTTCTCGCAGAAGCGAGTAGGCTGCCCAGGCTCCGAATCGCAGAAGCGACGAGGCTCTCCAAAGAAGCGGGGCCGAACCTGTGCTCCCAAAGTCACAGGTGCGATACACCAGAACCAGACCTGCAAAGTTTTACAAAGATGATCTGAAACACGTCCGAAACTCACCTGAGCCCCTCGGGACCTCGTCCAATTTTACCAACCAATTCCATAACATAATACGGACTTACTATGGGTCTCAAATCACATCAAATAACATCGAAATTACCATTCACACCACAATTTAAACTTTTAAGGTTTCAAAGTTTTCAATTTACAAAACACGTGCCGAAACGTATTAAACGAATCCAGAATGATTTCAAATTTGCCACACAAGTCATAGATGATATAAAGGAGATATGAAAATTTTCGGAATCTCAATATGACTCCGATATCAATAAAGTCAAATCCGTGGTCAAACTTTGGAAACATTTACCCTTAGATTTCTAATTTCCGTTAAATGGCCATAACTTAAGCTAGGGACCTCCAAATTAAATTCTGGGCATACGTCCAAGTCCCAAATCATGATACGGACCTACCAAAACTGTTAAAATACTGATCCAGATCCGTTTTATCAAAATATTGACCAAAGTCAATATAATTGAGTTTTAAATCTCTATTCCACATTTTAATTAATTTTTCATATAAAAGCTTTCTAAAACATTATACGGACTGCGCATGCAAGTCGAGGAATAATGAATAGTGCTATATGAAGTCTCAGAATACAGAAATAATTATTAAATTTAAAGATGACCTTTTGGGTCAGCACAGTAACAAATACTCTATTCATTTCATTTTGGGATATAACTAGTCGATCGGATTTCTATTTATTGTTTCTAATATATATAAATTGTATATTAATTATATACAGTTCCATATATATATATATATATATATATATATATGTGTGTGTGTGTGTGTGTGTGTGTGTGTGTGTGTGTGTGTGTTATACCGGGCGCTATGTTGTTATTCTCACCCTAATAACTGGACTCGTTGTCGTTATGTAGGGGTGCTAATTGAGAGTTTGGCATTTTTAGCCTAAAATCAAAGACACTTCAGAGCAAGTGTAAAGTAGTGTGTGTTATGAAGATTTGTATCAAATAACCACTATTATCCTTATTTTCATGGTGGGCGCCAAACTGTTTACCCTCAAAATCGGATAACAATTGAATTCTTTAGTGTTTATAAGGACATGTGGATTAACTTGATACAAAGCGATAAATTAGATTACAATTAAAATAAATAACGATAAAATAACTGCAAACTGCACGCCGCAGCGATATATATATATATATATATATATATATATATATAGTTATGCAAAAATTAAGTGATTGCAAGATCTTTGCAAATCCTAAATCAAAATTGTATACGGGTAAAACCGAGCTCGATATTCGATCGAGCTTCCGAACTCCCTGATTAGACTATGATCAAAATATCTGTGATCGAGTGAAGTCGAGATCGAAGATCGATCTACGTCTAACACCATCGGCCAAGATCAATACATGGTGATTATGATCGAACCCAAAGCATTGTCAAAGTTAGCCATCGAAACCATCAGATTTGTCCTCGAGTTTATCTAAGGCGGTACTGATCCTATTTCCAATGGCCTCGAAGAAAGCTTTGCCAACTCATCCAACAGGGGTCCGTAATTCTCGCCATTAACTAGTCATTATGGCAGAAATCACGGAAAAGGGAACCAACGGTCAGCAAATCAAGGACTTTTGCCTTTTATAGAACAATAAAATAATACCTTAAAAGGTAGATCTCCCCTGATATATAAAGGGGACTTAAAAATTCATCAGGGATATTGTAACATACACTCATAAGCAATACATTGCCGTTATACTTATTTCTTTGCTATCTTGGTGTGAATCAAAGTGCATTCAACTCAAGGGTGGCTTGCATTCTTAAGCTGAAATCATCTAATTCATGTGGTTTGCAATTATTTTATTATTTATTTTAATTGTAATCTAATTTATCTCTTTGTATCAAGTTAATCCACATGTCCTTATAACCACTAAAGAATTCAATTGCTATCCAATTTTGAGGGTAAACAGTTTGGCGCCCACCGTGGGGATAAGGATAATAGTGGTTATTTGATACAAATCTCCGTAACACACACTACTTTACACTTGCTATGAAGTGTCTTTGATTTCAGGCTAAAAATGCCAAACTCTCAATTAGCACCCCTATATAAGAACAACGAGTCTGGTTATCAGGGTGAGAATAACAACATAGCGCCCGGTAACGTAGGGCCACCCGCTGCTCCTGTTGGAATTTTGATCGCAAATCCGATTGATATTAATTCACGTGTGGCTACCGACGCCAACTTGCCTACCGATCCCAAAAATAACATCCGTGGTAGGGCCCGATCGTCAGCTCTTAACACACAAAATAATGAAGAAAACGGGATCAACCTACGGATGATCTTCGAAATGCTGCAAGCTCAACAGGTGGCGATAGCTCAGTTGCAGAGCCAAAGCCAGACATCGAGCAGGGTTGAACCCGATCCGCCCCGTGAAGTCACCGGCAGAAATGAACCGGTCGTAGGAAGGTCAAATAAACAAGAATTGGGTACTAACCTCGAGATTGTAAAGATGCTCGAGGAGCTGACAAAGAGGATAGAATCAAGGGAGAAGAAAATCGAAGCGAACAACAAAAAGGTGGAAATCCTAGGAGCACCTCTGATATTGAAAGGAATGGATTCCACGAATTTCGTGCTAAAACCTTTTCCTCCGAGCGCGGCTCTGAAGCTGATCCCCAAGAAATTTCATATGCCCGAAATACCTAAGTATAATAGGACGACCGATCCAAATGAGCATATAACCTTTTTCACATGTGCCATCAAAGGGAACGACTTGGAAGACGACGAGATCGAGTCTGTTCTACTAAAAGTATTTGGGGAGACCCTGTCAAAGGGAGCTATGATATGATATCACAACTTACCTCCAAATTCTATTGACTCATTTGCTATGCTTGTAGACTCTTTTGTAAAAGCACATGCTGGTGCCATCAAGGCCGAAACCAGGAAATCGAACCTTTTCAAATTCAAACAGAAGGATAATGAGATGCTCAAGGAATTCGTGTCCCGTTTTCAAATGGAACGAATGGATCTACCACCAGTCGATGATGATTGAGATGTTCAAGCTTTCACTCAGGGACTTAATATTCGAAGCTCAATGTCTTCACAGCAACTGAAGCAGAATTTGATAGAATACATGTTGTTACCTGGGCCGATGTACATAACCGGTATCAATCAAAAATCAGAGCCGAAGATGACAAACTCAGGGCCCCTTCGGAGTCTGTTTATCCTGTCAGAACCCTCGACAGAGTCAAGAGAGACATCGATCGTGAACCAAGATCAAACAGGGATAGATATCTTCCATATAATAGAGATCGGAGGAGCAGTGGGTTCGGACGAAACTCCATAAGAAATGAAAGGAGAAATGATCAAGGTCGAAGCAACCGGGGGCTCATGACGAAAAACAGCTTCGACAGGTCCATCGGTCCTAAAAAAGCGCCGAGGCTATCGGAATACAACTTTAATGTCGATGCTGCCACCATTGTATCATCTATCGGGCGCATCAAGGATACCAAATGGCCCTGACCTCTATAATCCAATCCAGCTCAAAGGGATCCTAACCAGATATGCAAATATCATGGGATCCACGGTCATAGAACGGAAGATTGTCGATAACTGAGAGAAGAAGTAGCCCGACTATTCAACAATGGGCACCTTCGATAATTCTTGAGCGACCGGTCAAGAATCATTTCAGGAACAGGGATTCTAACAAACAGACAGAACAAGAAGATACCAAACCTCAACACGTCATTAATATGATCATCGGTGGAGTCAATATCCCAAGGGGGCGATGTTGAAACGCACCAAAGTATCCATCACTAGGGAGAAACGAACTCAAGACTACATACCGAAAGGATTTATCTTTCAGCGACGAGGATGCGTAATGGATCATACATCCTCACAATGATGCACTGGTAATATTTGTACTTGTAAGTAAAACTCAAATTAAATTTGTGTTGATTGATCCAGGTAGCTTGGCCAACATCATTCAGTCAAGGGTCATGGAACAACTCGGTCTACGAGACAAAATCATGCCTGCAGTACGAATTCTAAACGGGTTTAGCATGTCATGTGAATCCACTAAATGGGAGATAACGTTACTGGTCAATATCACCAGAACCATACGAGAGGACACGTTTTATGTGATTGAAGGAGACATGAGGTACAACGCCCTTCTCGGAAGGCCATGGATCCACAACATGAGGGCAGTGCCCTCAACTCTTCACCAAGTGTTAAAATTCCCAACTCCGGAGGGGAATAAGACAATCTATGGGGAACAACCGGCCGCAAAGATATTTTTCATTCGAAGAAGTGATTCCAATATCAATACTCGCAACATTGAAGGAACCGAATTCGGGCGCAAACCAAGAGGCCAAATAGCAGTCACCAACACTGGCCACAACCCAATCGGGTAAGCAAGGGACTTATGAGAATAATGATTATGGGGTTCCCCGGTCTTTTATAATCCCCAATGACTCTTACGCAACCAAATCGACGGTCGAAGAGCTAGAACATGTTATATTGGTCGAGCATCTACCCGATCAGAAGGTATACCTGGGAACAGGTTATAGCTAACATAGATTGTTTCGCTTGGTCCAATCTCGATATGACAGGGATCCCACCGGGGTAAGGGTGGCATGTGGGCCGGTTAGGACTGGGACCGGTCCAGGACTGCAAGCCCACATGGGTGGTGGGCCTAAACGGTCCTAACCGAATAGGACCAGGACCAGGACCGTGGGGTGGTGGGCCGAGCAGTGGGCCGGTCTCATAGGGGAGACCCACGAGACCGGGACCGGCTGAGAAGTGGGCCGGTTCAAGCGGTCCTAAATGAAAAATTTGACCGTTTGGCCATTTAAAAACTAGCCGTTTGGTCTGCCAAAATAGTCATTGGCTATTTGCAAAATAGCCATTTAACCCCCCAAATTTTGTTTTAATCCCAAACTTTTTATAATTACACTTTTTCCTTATTTTCAACTATAAATACCCCCTCATTCTTTTATTTTTCTCACAAAAT
Source organism: Nicotiana tabacum (assembly GCF_000715075.1). NCBI lineage: Eukaryota > Viridiplantae > Streptophyta > Magnoliopsida > Solanales > Solanaceae > Nicotiana > Nicotiana tabacum. The sequence continues at coordinate 6,711,141 of NC_134102.1, read as the reverse complement.
CATCAATCTCTCTCTAATATTCTTCTATAATTTCTTACTTAATTGTTACAATTTGTGCAAAATTGTGAAGTCGGTGAATTGAAGTCTTTAAGTCTTCAACGATAATTATTTTTCAACAAGTTATTCGTCAATTCGGTAAACTCGTGCCAACTCTTAAGTTTTAATAATATAATTTTGTTTGTTTTATTTACTTTGCTTGATTAATTAAGATGGCTTATTCCCTAAAAAATATTTAGTAAAAATAAGGGAAAATCCAAGAGTGGTGAATCTAGTGGCCAATCTGTTCCTCCTCCACTTCCCCCGGCTCTCCGGCCGAAACCTGTTACCCGTCCTACACCTGCTATTTTTGATAGCGATAATAGTTTATTACAATTTACCGAGAGTCAATTTTGCTATAATATTGCACCCGGTGAACAATTAAACCATGAATATATGAATGCTCTTTATGGTAATCCAACTATTGATAAAAATGATGATGAAGAAATAGATTTTGATGAAACGCAACCGGATGACGATACACCCACTAGTCCTGCTCCTGAAGTTAACCCAACTAATAATAATCCAAATGATCCCAATCCTACTTTTTTTAGACAACCTTCTAAACGGGCAGAAACATCTCTTGTTCGGCCATTTTTTACTCAACTAAGAGAAAATAATAGGGCTAAGTGTAAAACTTGTGGCAAAGAGTTAGTTTTTAAATATGTTGGAAGTCGGGGGGGACGGAAAGTTTGACTAGACACATATTGCTACACCCTCAAGATAAAGCTAGATATTTTCGTATGAAAGCTTTGGCCGAGGGGACAAGTGCACCTAGTCAGGCTGACCTTAGTACCGGGTCAAATCAATTTCAACCGGGAATTAACACTATTACCGGTGGTATTTTATATTATGATCCAAAAAAAGATCGGAAAGAATTGGCAAAAATGGTTACTGTTATGTGCTTACCCTATAGTTTTTCTTCTAACCCTCACTTTGTGCATTATATTAGAAAAATTTATAATCCTACTTATAAATGTTTTCCTCGCACAACTGTAAAGAGTGATATTTATAAATATAAACATGAATATGAATAATATTTGCGCTATTTATTTACTCATATAAATTGTCGTGTTGCTATTACAACTGATATTGGTAGAAGTGGTAATGACTGTGATTACCTTACTGTTACCAGTCATTGGATTGATGAGGATTGGATAATGCAAAAGCGCATTATTGCTTATAGAATAATTAATTCACGTCGCACAGGGCAGTTTATTTCTAGTACGATTACGGATATTTGTAGATATTTTTGCATTAGTGATAAAATAATGTCAGCTTCAATGGATAATGCTACTAGTAACACAAATGTTGTAGCCTTGCTTACCACTATACTAAGTCCTGCATTTAGTAACATTTTTCATGTTAGATGTATTTTTCATATTTACTATTTAATTGTGGGTGATGGTATGCGAATTTTAAATGTTGAAATTGAAAAGGTTAAAATGGCTCTTAATTGGCTTTTTTATTCAAACCGTAGAAATAGACTTAGAGAATATTTTAAAAGATGCGATGAATTTGGCCTAAGAGAAAGAAAGGTTCCTAAACCTTGTCCAACTAGATGGAATTACATGTATGAAAGTTTAGTTGTTGCATATGAATATAGAAACCCCATAAACTCAACGTTTAATGCTCATGTAAGTGATGATGATGAGCACCTTACAAATGCGGATTGGGCTAATGTTAAAATGCTTGTAGATTTTTTAGAAAAATTTCATATTGCTACAAATAAATTTTCTGGGCAATATTATCCTACTATTTCTAACTGTTTAGTTTATATTGCAGAACTTGCAAATTTGTTTGATCATTTTTCAGAGGGTGGGGAAATTTATCAACTTGCTATTGATTCCATGAGAAAAAAATTTAAAAAATATTTTTTCCCTATTCCCCCTATTTATGGTGTTGCTGCATTGTTAAATCCTACTATGAAATTAGGAGGTCCTCAATTTTGGTATGAAACTGTTTATAATGGTTTAACACTTGAAGATGAGGAGTTGTCTAAACTTGCGGACGCAATAGCCTCAATTAAAATAAATGTTCAAACTATTTATAATGCTTATCAAGTTGCATTAGATCATGCTAGACCAAATGTTCCAACCCCTTCTTCTTCTAGTTCTCAATCATCTAAAAGAACTGCGGGAGTAAGAGCACTTAGTGCTTGGGCAGGGTTCAGGGGTTCTCAAGGTTCTAGTACTAGTGATTTTTCACAACTAAATAAGCTTGAAGTTTATTTGTCATAGGGAATTGAGGAAGTGAATTCCGACGGCTCCTTTAATATTGTGGAATGGTGAAAGGACAAAGAAAAACACTTTCCGATTCTTTCAAGGATGGCCTGAGACATTTTAACTATTCAAGCTTCAACAGTGGCATCAGAGAGCGCTTTCAGTCAAGCAAGACTTCAACTCGGTGATTATAGAGCGTCTATGAGGGAGAGCTTGGAAAAATCAGTACTTTTCAGAGATTAGATCCATTCGGAAAGAAGAAATTTTTGACTTGCTGAATCACAACCAGAGGTAGACGAAGCTTATGAAGAAATGCTAGCTGAACTTGCGGAGGATGATGCTTCGCCTGGAAGCGGTGATGACCAAGCTTCATTTCCACCACCACCAACGGAAATTCCTCCGGACCTTGAAGGATTTATGAAATTTGTAAGAGATACCATGTAAATTAATATGTAACTTGTATTTTAGCGCATCTTGATTAGTTTCTTTTTCTTCTCAATGGTGGTATTAGCACCTTGTTGTGCTCATTCCATAGGGGGGAGGAAGACTAAGAAAATATTGCCATAATTTTTTAATACTATAATAAAAATATAACACATTGCTTTGAATATCTCTTTACAATATTTTTGTCTTTTTATATACCTTAAGCTATACATATAGTATAATATAGTATATACTATACTAAACTATATATATATATATATATAGAGAGAGATAAGATGTATATATAGTATAGTGTGTGTATATATATATATATATCTTAAGATGTATATATAGTATATAAATCGAATATTAATGTATAAATCTTAAGATGTATATATAGTAAATCGAATATAGCTTATATATCTTAAGATGTATATATAGTATAGTATAATATATATATTATAACGCATTGCTTTGAATATCTCTTTACAATATTTTTGTCTTTAAATTTGAATTAAAAAATTTAGGTGACAATTCTATAATATAATTTACTAGGAATTGCCTTAGATATTTTTATTACCATTTTTTTCTCTAACTTGTATAAAAATAATTTAAAAAATAGAAAGTATTCGCTGGGCCCACTTGGGCCCGCTTAGGCCCGGGACCGGCCCACTTAACACAGGACCGTTAGTTCATGGTCCCGATCCCGGACCGGTTCCAACAAGAAGCCTGCGAGGCCCGAGACCGCTTAGGACCGTCCCGCCTAGGACCGGATCACTTAGGACCGGGCCTGTGAAGCCCACTTAGGACCGGGCCCGGCCCACATGCCACCCCTACACCGGGGATAACCACTCACAAGCCAAGCCGGGACCCAAAAATCAATCCGGTCAAGCAGAAGTGGAAGCCCAAGTCCGAGGTCAAACATGATTTCATCAAAGATGAGGTATCTAAACTCCTTAAAATAAGGTCCATTAAATATCCGGATTGGTTAGCAAACGTAGTGGTAGTCCCTAAAAAAGGAAATAAACTAAGAATGTGTGATGATTACAAAGATTTGAATAAGGCACGCCCCAAAGACTCTTTTCCTTTGCCCAACATCGACCGCATGATCGATGCCATGGCCGGCCACGAGATCCTCAATTTTCTCGACGCTTATTCCCGGTACAACCAAATACGGATGGACCCGAGTGATCAGGAAAAACTCTCCTTCATCACTAAATATGGCACATACTGTTATAACGTGATGCCATTCGGATTAAAAAATGTTGGCGCCACCTATCAAAACCTATTAAACCGGATGTTTGAGGAAAAAATGGGAAAATCGATGGAGGTTTACATTGACGATATGTTGGTTAAGTGCCTGCGAGCAAAGAACCATTCAAAATATTTACAAGAAACCTTCAACATATTGAAGAAGTACAATATGAAGATGAACCAAAAAAATGCGCGTTTAGAGTTGGATCAAGTAAATTTCCCGGGTTCATAGTATCCAACTGAGGAATCGAGATCAACCCCGATAAGATCAAATCCGTTGAAGATATCATGGTCGTGGATAACGTAAAGGTCATGCAAAGGCTAACCGGGCGCATAGCCGTCCTCGGGCGATTTATTTCAAGGTCGTCTGATAAAAGCCACTGATTCTTCGCACTATTGAAGAAGAAGAATAACATTTCATGGACTCCGGAATGCCAACGAGCTTTGGAGGAGCTAAAAAGGTACTTATCGAGATCGTCGCTGCTTCACACACCAAAGACAAACGAACAATTGTACTTGTACTTGGCGGTCTCGGAGATAGCGGCAAGTGGAGTCCTAGTTCGAGAGGAACAAGGTACGCAATTTTCGATTTATTATGTTAGTAGGACCTTAGGTGAGGCTGAAACTAGGTACACTCACCTAGAAAGATCGGCTTGCTAAGTGCCTCCAGGAAACTAAAACCATACTTCCAATGTCACCCCATATGTGTCGTAACAACTTATCCGTTAAGGAACGTTATGCATAAACCCGAACTCTCGGGCCGATTGGCCAAATGGGCCGTGGAAGTAAGTGGTTACGATATTGAGTACCGACCCCGGACCACCATTAAGTCCCAAATTTTGGCAGACTTCGTGGCTGACTTTATGCCGACCTTAATACCCGAGGTCGAAAGAGAGTTATTGATTAACTCAGGGACTTCCTCGGGAATCTGGATCCTTTTTACGGACGACGCCTCAAACGCAAAAGGGTCCGGACTTGGCATCATACTAAACCCACCAACAGGTAAAATAATTAGGCAATCTATTAAGACTGTGAAATTAACTAACAACGAGGCCGAATATGAGGCCATGATTGCATGCCTTGAATTAGCCAAAAGCCTGAGGGCAGATGTGATCGAAGGCAAGTGCGACTCACTCCTTGTGGTAAACCAAGTTAATGGGATATTCGAGGTTAGGGAAAAACGGATGCAGATATACTTTGACAAATTACATGTTACATTACACCGGTTCAAAGAATGGACTTTGCAACATGTACCTCAGGATTAAAACAGCGAAGCTGATGCCCTCGCTAACTTGGGATCGTCGGTTGGAAACAACGAGATCAACTCGGGAGAAGTTGTACAGCTTATGATATGAGATCAGTGGTGGAAGGACACGCCGAGATCAACTCAACGAGCCTAACTTAGGACTGGAGGAATAAGTACGTGGAATATCTCAGGACCGTAAAACTACCCTCGGACCCAAAATAATCGAGAGCCCTACGTACGAAGGCAGCCCGGTTTAGTTTGTCTGAGGATGGAACTGTTACACCCCCATATTTTTGTACGTGAAAGTACGTCGTAAGTCAATTGATGTACGCTTGAAAATGAGATCCTCTTTGAAAGTATATAAAGTGATTTAATGATGGTACATCCCATTTTTGCAAGCCTTTAAGAGTTATCATTCGGGGGAAAATGTTTCTAAGGGGATATGTTGTTACACCCCGTACTTCAGACGTCACTGTCATTATAGGATTATCTAATGTAAGCTCAAAAATGATGAAACTCTTCTACAAGGATAAGAAAGGTTTACCGAAATTTTAAGTAAGTTAAGATAAATATGAGACTTGTTAATCATTATTTAAATGAGTTTAAAGTCATTATATGACTATATATGATTTTTGGATATGAAATATAAAGTTTGGGAAAATCGGATTTAAGTTGCGGAAACACCGACTAAGGACTTGCCTTGTAATGAAGCTTTTTGAGCAATACATTTTATAAGCTTTATGATGTCTTTTTGGATTATATTATATACCAAATTGATGGTCTTTGAGTCTATTTTCTAACGCATTTAACCTTTCCTCGATATGATATCAGAGTAGAGAGATATTCACGTTTTCGCGAGATTGCGCAAGCAGCACCCATGGGACCCACAAAGTCGGGGAAAACTTCTAGCTTGTATTAAAGTCAATTCTCCGTCGTTTTAACTCATTTTTCTGGTCCAAAACAGTTCCTAAATCCTCGTAAATGCTCTCCAATGATTCCTCCATGATTCTAGGGTGAGAACCTAAGATAAAAATATGAATCCAATGCTAGAAATCACGTGATGCTTGCTAGATCGTAGTTCTTCGTCTTATGGCTATTTTGGAGGGTTATTCAAAGGTAAGTAACCTCACATTTCATGTTGTTTCGTAACCTCACTATTTTGGAGGGTTTTCAAGTCGAACTACAAGTGTTTACACACCAACTTGAACACCAAAAGTTGGTTCAAGAAGAGAATACAACACCTATAGTGTTGTGGTGTTATTGAGGATAGTTGAGGGCTGTGTTTGACTAAAAATATGTGTTGTTTCTACTGTTTAAGGTGAGTATAAAATCCTACTACATGTATTTGAAGTTGTTTGTGTGTTGGTTGCATTATTTGAGCAAAATACTACAAGAGAAGACTTGGAATAATTTGAGATGTTATGGGTTTTAATGGACTATTTTGGAAAGGTTATTTCCATGAATTATAAATGGCTGGAAAATGGGGAAAATAACTTGATTATGATATGGTTTATGTTGTTATGCATGTCTATATATTTATCAAGTGAATTGGTGAAAGAAGCATACGAAACTTGAGATTGGAAGTGAAGATTAGCTTAAGTCACTTCTATTGTGTTGTATTGCCATTGAGGGCTATTATGAACTGAGTTGAGATAGGGTTTCGAGTTATAACTATTTTCCAAGTTATGTATAATATCTTCTTGATTGTGCCTAAGGTTAATCTTATGTTGGTTGTGTTGTTTGAGTGAAAAACCATAAGATAGCACTTGAAAGAACGTGGGATATGGTTGTCGTTTTGGTTGGACTATTTTGTGGCTAGATATATGGTTTGTGTTGGCTGGAAATTGTGAGGAATAATTTGATAATGTTGTGGATGTTGTTGCTAAGCTTTTATAGGTGTTAATTAAGTTTATTGAAGAAGAAAAGATTAAAAAAAAGTGATTGGCGATAAAACTTAAGGTGCTAGACGTATGGGGCTATTTTGGAAGGCATTTTGTGGATGTTTTGAACTAGAAATAATATAGTATATATAAGTATGATGTTACGAAAGTTGTAACCTAATTCATGGAATAACAGTTTGATTCAATTTGTATCTTGTTATGAGTAAAATGAGCTTGCCGCTCAATATAATTGTTAAGATAATCGGAGAAACTCATATTAGATTATATTGTTGTTGTTGCTATTGTTGGTTATAGTTGTTGTTGTTGCGCTGTTGATGACCCTTAGTGGTATTTGAGATGTATTAAAAATAGGCGAGTTGTAGCCCGATTTTCCTTAAGCCATACGACTAGCCAAATACAATGGTACGATATTATATGTTAACGGCAATATCATTTCACTTATTATAGATGCAAGAAATTATGTTGAGCTTGCTTGAGTAATAAGGAAGAGATCATACAGGTATGTTAAGGCTATCCCTTCTTTCCTTTTGGCATGATCCATATGATGCAACGAAATGAGCAAGCACACAACTTTCACAAATGATTCTATTCTTAGAAGTACTAGGGGTGTCTATGTTCTTGATTCCCCATATGTCCTATTATTATAGCTTCAGTTCATGGGTATCAGAAAAATACGTAAGTTGCTAAAGTTTATCCGAAGGCATATTGATCTTATGACATTCCGAGAAATCTTACTGACTTACTTCATTATGCACTGCATTCATTTATACATGTGCATTGACCCATGACCAGATGGCGTTATATACATGTATATTATATGTACATGAGATATGGGAAAAGGTTATGGCGTTATATACGCACCACCACCTGATCAGCTGGTATACGTTGATGATTTCGCCCACAGTGGCTGAGATGATATGATGAGATGCCCTCAGAGACTTGATGATGTTATGTACGCATATACCTATACAAGGAATGGCATTTATACGCACATGCATGATATTATAAATTTTTCATGATTCACAGAGCTATTCAGAATTATATATTGAGTTCTCTACTCCATGTTTTTTCATGTATTTTATATACTATTGTCATGCCTTACATACTCGGTACTTTATTTGTACTGACATCCCTTTTGCTTGGGGACGCTGCGTTTCATTCCCGCAGGTCCCGATAGACAGGTTGAGAGTCCTTCTAGTAGGTTATTAGCTCAACGAAAGGTGTTGGTGCACTCCACTTGCTCCGGAGTTGCCTATCTGGTCAGTATGATTTGAACATGTATTGATTGGTATGGCGGGGCCATATCTTGAACTTTATGGAATTTATGTACTCGTAGAGTCTTGTAGACAGATGTCATGTATATGGATACTTGTATGTCCTTATTGGCCTATGTTTTGATTATACAAATGATCATGTCAGCCTTATAGGCCCGTATGTCGCATGCATAAGCTTCTATATCATGTTGGGTCATCCCATGTCGAGTATTCTCTTATGTTTAGTTCTAATTATCTCATGACGGCCTTTCCGGTTCATTTACCCATGATAGTTATGACATGAAGGATACGTTACGTTGGTACTCGGTTGAGTTAGACACTGGGTACCCGTCGCGTCCCTACGGTTTGAGTCGTGATAAAAGTTGTATCATTGTAGTTCTATCCTAGGGAGTCTACAAGCTGTGTCAAGTAGAGTATTGTTTATGGGTGTGTTGTGCACCACACTTATAAGCAGTAGGCTACAGGGCATTTAGGACTGTCACTCTTTCTTCTTACTCTAGATCATGTGGTAGAGCTCAGCTGTAAGAATTCAAACTCCTAAATTTTATTTTATTTGTAATAAAACGATACGTACATCCAGAAAGACAGTTGGTAAGAGATTGAATGTGGTTGTGGAAGAGTTGAGTCAGAGGAACTCCATTTTGCATAATGCTTATGATGAGTAAATGTGAGGTCTTCAGCAGATCATGTGTGTACTAAGATGTGTAAGCTTATTGAAAAGGAGCCCTAAGGCAAGAATATCTATCCACCCATATGGTAAAAAGAAATAAGAGAATCAGAAGGTAGATACAAGTTTCAGCAAGTAAAAGAAGCAAGATGAAGAAAGGTACGAGGTACCTAGTTAATGAAGATTATCAGTATTTGCAATTCAGACAGAGAAATACAAGCATTATGAGTTACTTTCAACAGTAATAGAGTTATATACAATTGGCCACACTCATCTTAATTATGCCCTATGGGAGCCAACAAATATAGTTTAAGAGAAGGATAGGATATCAGGATCCAACTGGGGTTAGAGTAATCCAAAAATGGTGGATGGATTGTTATCATTAGCTAACAATTCCAAAGATAGTGCAAATGTGGTAATAGATCTCCTTGTTAGATACCCAGATGGTGAACTCTAGAATAGTACAGTCGGATATGAATACTAGAATGTTCAGAAATTTCAGAAGATAGGCAATGGAATCCTAGAAGGGATAAATATTTACCTTAGTATGACTCCAGCCCCGGGTAAAAAAAAGAGGAGAATGTTAGGCATTCCAAAGAGCCAGTGAGATGAAGCAAGGGGAGATAAAAGTGAAAAAACGTTTTGTTGAAGTTTTCATAATAAAGTGATAGACAAAATTATTATCCGGTGAATAAGAAGAGAGTAAATGAAGCATCATGAGTAAGATGTGATATATGGGTGATAATGGTAAGTCAAAATATGACACGATGAAAGAGTCTATATTCAAGTGAAGGAAAAGACAAGAGGAGACATGCCTTGAAACAATAGAAGAGTATAAGCCATAAAGTCATATCCTTCTTTCGAAAAATAAGTTGGTGACTACAATGTGATTACCAGAAGGAAACGTTAGACCCCAGAGTAATAAAAATTAGTATGAGCTGGTGAACAAGATAAAATGAATATGAATTAGGGACCGAATCATTTGACAATAGCCGGCATCATGAGAATTTTAGAGATCCCGTTCCGGCGATAATAGAATGGACAATAGAAGAATAACCTTTAAAGGTCATTCAAGAAGACGCTTCCCTAAAGTGAGCACTATGAGTAAAGTTAAGATTAAGGGACTAAGTGTGCCAGTTACACTAGGTGTCACCCCCGTGCGTAAGAATTTTAGTTATCCTTGGTACAAAAAGGTTACCGCAAGACAGGTAAGATGTCAGTAAAGATGTGAAAAGATGCCAAATATGAAGAGGTAACTATGGAATAGTAAAGAAAGTAAAAATGTGAAAGGAATAAGATTGCATTTATTCAGATCCTACAGATATGATACGATTCCAGAACATTATGCAAGCATGACGCCGGGGAAAGACAGTAAGGGTTCTGCACCAGATGATACTGATAAATAAATGGGAATGAACACTCGATACATAAGGAGCTAGTACAATAGGTAAGTTAAGACAAAATACATAACCCAAGAGGGGTTACGTAGAATATAGATATGAGAATGGACCAACAAGTAGTCTGTAGTGGATTCAGGAAGAGTCTAGTTATGGCTAGACCAGAGGATACAAATAAATCAATAGATCATGCAAGATAAACATAGTGAACCCCAACATAAGGAATTCAGTCTCGCAGATACGATATCGCAATTGTTGAAAACATTTCAGATAGGAGTTGGGGTAGTTAAAGGTATTGTATAAGTGTTCCAAAAATAAAAGAGAGTGCCACTGGGGAGACATTCAAAATTTCAGTTCAGAAGCAATCCTATGAGCACAGGGGCACGGAGGTATGTAACTAAGGATAATTATAGGAGAGTAATAACATCAAAGATTCCTTCGGGTATGCGATGTAATAAGCTCGTAGCTTTATAGGAGTCAAATGGTCTCCACTATGTACTACCCCGAAAGACTAGCTGAGGAAATAAGGAAAAAGGCTTCAACCTAAGCATAGTGACATAAAGAAGAAATGATCTTGTAACAATAGTCTCACAACAACATTGTATGCACTCCATAAAAAAGTGGCACCTATCGTGGCTAATGAACGGGAAGAAAAAAAATCAAAAGGTGATATTCAAGATCATATGGGTTGCATGAAATTCCAATATGTGTGGGCACTAAGATAAGTCAAGTATTCATGCAACAAGTGGTAGAACGATCAGGAAAAGTCATTGCTTACATTTAAAGACAACTAAGAAGGCACAAAAGGAAATCTATGGTGCTAGCAATTTAAAGGAAGATTGCGAGTAGTATAAATAGATATGTGTAGGTCGCAAGCTAAAGTATGATATAGCGACAAGGTTTTAGGTAGATAAGAGTAAGGATATGAAAAGGTAAGTGGGAAGGTGACGAGAACAGGTAAGGCCTAGAGATTAAGCCCATCAAAACAAGAGAGTTGATGATTTTTGTAAGTTATAGAAAGCTCAATATAGCCTTAATGAATGCAAAGGAGTCTAAGACTAGTAGTAGTTAGAAGATATGGAATGTTGCCCTGGTAGTAGAATAAGGGTGTAATGGTGATAAATAAGAGGATGACGTTTAGGCCTTTGATTGAGTAACAATTTTGAGAAAAGGGATTTCATGAGTTGCACGAGATTAGAACCCATATGATGAATCATGTTGGGATGCTATGAAATATGGTTATTGAATTATAGTATCATCCCTAGGTGGATCAGGAAAATCACTTTAGATGTTGCCGATGAGACGTGAGCCCTAGTGACATTGTATTACGTAAGAGGTCTCAAGTTATCAATGGTAGATATAGATCAATATTAAGGTGAATCAACAATAGATGGATAAAAATTCCAAAGTATAAGAGGATGTTATGATGTTTTTCTTTAGATGAACAGTAATAAAGAAGCATTAAAGGACTTAAATTTATACATATAGGATAAGCAGTGAGAGAGTAACCTGGAGTTGGGTAGCAGACCTAGGTAGTAATAAATAAAAGTAAATGCTATGGTATAGTATAACCTACCTAGATGTAGTAAAGTCATAATAATAGATAAAGGCTAGGAAACAAAATATAGCAACAATGGTACATTCAACAAAGCACCAAGCGAAGAACTTCAGTATACCTATAGATGCCCAAAGGGACAACTTATCATAGTCCTGTATATGTTCACAAAGTGAGGCCTACAGATTAGCTAAAAGCTGGAGGAAAATGAGAGAAGAGTCCCATAGGCACATATACAAGGACAAAGTCGTACAGACTGCATGATAGAAGGTAGAAATAGTTACGAGATTAGAAGAATTCTGACCACGAGTCGTGGCGTGAGAAAGAGGCCTAAAGGGGGGAATTCCCTGGCCTTTGGATTTATTCATAGAACAGTTGCCTAGATGGCAAAGGACAATATTAAAGTATTGATAAGAGCCATAGGTTATGAGAATGATAATCGCATCAGTCAACATTCGAGGACGAATGTTCCAAAGGGGGGAATGATGTTACACCCCATGTTTTTGTACGTGAAAGTACGTCATAAGTCAATTGATGTAAGCTGAAAAATGAGATCCTCTTTGAAAATATATAAAGTGATTTAATGATGTTACGTCGCATTTTTGCAAGCCTATAAGAGTTATCATTCTGGGAAAAATATTTCTAAAGGGACATGTTATTACACCCCGTACTTCAGATGTCACTGTCATTATAGGATTATCTAATGTAAGCTCAAAAAGGACGAAATCCTTCTATAAGGATAAGAAAGGTTTACCGAAGTATTAAGTAAGTTAATATGAATATGAGACTTGTTAATCATAATTTAAATGAGTTTAAAGTCATTATATGACTATATATTATGTTTGGATATGAAATATAAAGTTTGAAAAAAATCGGATTTAAGTTGCGGAAAAACCGACTAAGTATTTGCCTTGTAATGAAGCTTTTTGAGCAATATATTTTGTAAGCTTTATGATGTCTTTTTGGGACATATTATATACAAAATTGAAGTTATTTGAGGCTAATTTCTAACACATTTAACCGTTCATCGATATGATATCGTAGTAGAGAGATATTCACGTTTTTGCGAGACTACGCAAGCAGCACCCATGGGACCCACAAAGTCGGGGGAAAATTCCAGCTTGTATTAAAGTCAATTATCCGTCATTTTAACTCATTTTTCTGGTCCAAAACAGTTCCTAAATCCCCCTAAATGCTCTCCAATGATTTCTCCATGATTCTAGGGTGAGAACCTAAGATGAAAATATGAATCCAACGCTAGAAATCTCGTGGTGCTTGCTCGATCGTAGTTCTTTGTCTTGTGGCTGTTTTGGAGGGTTCTTCAAAGCAAAGAAACCTTAGATTTCGTGTTGTTCTTGTTGATTAAGGTAATAATCAGTCCCTCCTTCATATATATTAGATTTTTAAGTCGAACTACAAGTGTTTACATACCAACTTGAACACCAAAAGTTGGTTCAAGAAGAGAATGCAACACCTATAGTGTTGTGGTGTTATTGAGGATAGTTGTGGGCTGTGTTTGGCTGAAATTTCATTTTTTTTCTACTGTTTAAGGTGAGTGTAAAATCCTACTACATGTACTTGAAGTTGTTTGTGTGTTGGTTGTATTATTTGAGCAAAATACTACAAGAGGAGACTTGGAATAATTTGAGATGTTATGGGTTTTAATGGACTGTTTTGGAAAGGTTATTTCCATGAACTATAAATGGATGGAAAATGGGAAAATAACTTGATTATGATATGGCTTCTGTTGTTATGCATGTCTATATGTTTATCAAGTGAATTGGTGAAAGAAGCATACGAAACTTGAGATTGGAAGTGAAGATTAGCTTAAGTCACTTCTATGGTGTTGTATTGCCATTGAGGGCTATTGTGAGTTAAGTTGAGATAGGGTTTTGAGTTATAACTATTTTAAAAGGTATGTATAATATATACTTGATTGTGCCTAAGGTTAATCTTATGTTGGTTGAGTTGTTTGAGTGAAAAACCATAAGATAACACTTGAAAAAACATGGGATATGGTTGTCTTTTTGGTTGGACTATTTTGTGGCTAAATATATAGATTTGTGGTGGCTGAAAATTGTAAAAAATAATTTAATGATGTTGTGGTTGATGTTGTTAAGCTTTTCTAGGTGTTAATTAAGTTGATTGGAGAAGAAAAGATGAAAAACAAGTGATTGACGATAAAAATTAAGGTGCTAGATGTATGGGGCTATTTTGGAAGGTATTTTGTGGATGTTTTAAACTAGAAATAATATGGTACATATAAGTATGATGTTCTGAAGGTTGTAAACTAATTTATGGAATAAGATTTGAATTCAATTTATATCTTGTTATGAGTAAAAACGAGATTGCTGCTCAATATGATTGTTAAGATAATCAGAGAAACTCATATTGGATTGTATTATTGTTGTTGCTATTGTTGGTTATAGTTGTTGTTGTTGGGTTGTTGATGACCCTTAGTGGTCTTTGGGATGTATTAAAAATAGGGGAGTTGCTGCACGATTTTTCTTAAGCCATACGACTAGCCAAATACGATGGTACGACATTATATGTTAACAGCAATATCATTTCACTTGTTGTAGATGCAAGAAGTTGTGTTGAGCTTGGTTGAGTAATAAGAAAGAGATCATACAAGTATATTAAGGCTATCCCTTCTTTCCTTTTGGCATGATCCATATGATGCAACGAAACGAGCAAGCACACAACTTTCACAAATGATTTTATTTCTTGATTCCCCATGTGTCCTATTATTATATCTTCTGTTCATGGGTATCAGAAAAATACGTAAGTTGCTAAAGTTTATCCGAAGGCATATTGATCTTATGACATTCCCAGAAATCTTACTGACTTACTTCATTATGCATTGCATTCATTTATACATGTACATTGACCCATGAACATATGGCGTTATATACAAGTACATTATATGTATATGGGATATGGGAAAATGTTATGGCGTTATATATGCACCACCACCTGATCAACCGGTATACGTTGATGATTTCGCCCATAGAGGCCGAGATGATATGATAGGATACCCTCGGAGGCTTGATGATGTTATGTACGCATATACCTATGCATGGTATGGCATTTAAACGCACATGCATGACATTATAAATTTTTCATGATCCACAGAGCTATTCAGAATTACAAGTTGAGTTCTTTACTCCATGTTTCTTTCATATTTTTTATATACTATTGCCATGCCTTACATACTCGGTACTTTATTTGTACTGACGTCTCTTTTTCCTGGGGACACTGCGTTTCATGCCCGCAGGTCTCGATAGACAGGTTGAGAGTCCTCCTTGTAGGCTATCAGCTCAGCAAAAGGTGTTGGTGCACTCCACTTACTCCGAAGTTGCCTATCTGATCAGTATGATTTGGACATGTATTGATTGGTATGGCGGGGCCATATCTCAAACTTTATGACATTTATGTACTCGTAGAGGCTTGTAGATAGATGTCATGTATATGGATACTTGTATTTCCTTTTGTGCCTATGTTTTGAGTATACAAATGATCATGTCGGCCTTTGAAAATGTGATGGATTCCAAAGCAATACTTAGATGATTCATCGAGCAGGAGATCCGCTACATTCGGTCTTATTACCATGGTCGTTCATGAAAAAGTGGATGAACATCGTTGTCCCCCTTCCACGGGCACCCGGTAAGGCTCAATTTATTTTATTTATGACTGACTATTTTTCTAAATGGGTGGAAGCACAAGCATATGAGAAGGTTGGTGAAAAAGAAGTTATCGATTTTATCTGGGACCACATCATATGTCGGTTCGGAATACCGGTCGAGATCGTATGCGACAACGGTAAACAATTTATCGGCAGCAAAGTAAGCAAGTTTCTCGAAGACCATAAGATCAAAAGGATCTTATACACTCCCTACCACCCTAGTGGGAACGGACAAGCAGAATCCACCAATACAACCATAATCCAAAACCTCAAAAAGAGGTTGACCGACGCCAAAGGAAGATGGAAGGAGATACTGCCCGATGTCCTATGGGCATACCGTACAACCTCAAAATCCAGTACCGGGGCCACCCCGTTTTCATTGGTCTATGGCACCAAAGCTTTAATACCGATCGAGGTTGGAGAACCGAGCATCAGATTCTAATATGCAATAAAGGAATCGAACGACGGGGCTATGAGTACGAGCCTAAGTTGAAAGGCGCGAAGCCGCCCTTGTCAGGTTGGCCGCCCAAAAATAGCGGATCGAGAGATATTATAATCGAAGGGCCAACCTTCGATACTTCAATATCGGGGACTTGGTACTAAGAAACGTTACACTGAACATCCGAAACCGGAACGAAGGGAAATTGGGGCCAAACTGGGAAGGACCATATCAAATAATTGAGATCACCAGAAAAGAATCCTACAACCTCGGAACAATAAACGGCGAGCAATTGTCGCGCAACTGGAATATAACTCACTTAAAGCGATATTACTGCTAAGGTACGACACCGTTCTTTCTTTTATTTTACATTTCAAACTAACATTTGCAGGTGACCAACAAGGGATGATACGAGATCCTAGGTCTGAAAGCACGCGTTGCACTCTTTTTCTCTTGAACCGGCTTTATACCCAATGGATTTTCCGGCAAGGTTTTTAACGAGGCAACAAGTAAATTGTGCTAACTTAGAATTGAAGGTTGGATACGAACCAGTGACAATAATCACAATAGCATTCGAGGCCACTCTGAGTAAGCCCCGAACACTGGGGGAAATACCCTCGGATATCAACTTTAACAAGGAAAGCAACTTCGTGATTGAAGGGTCTCGATCAATAGGATGTATTGTAAGGGCCAAACGGTCAAATGAACCGTGCCCACACAGACCGCTCGAGCCCTGGCACAAAATATGTATACAAGTATAACTATTGTGCACAAGAATAAAAAAGAAGATTCTTCCTTGCACATAAACATCTTGTCCTTTAAAATATTTCTTACATCTTTCAAGGAATTTCCTAAAGCTATCGAGCCCAAGGGCCACCTTAATCTGAGTTCGAACATTCACACTCACTCACGGACTGTCACTTAGCCATCGTTCGAATTATAAGGCTAAGGTCATTCCGAGTTAATAACACTCGAGGGCAAGAAGCTTATTTGACATTGCCCAAATTAAAAGGCTAAGGTCGTCCCGAATTAATAAAACTCGAGGGCAAGAAGCTTATTTGGCATCACCCGAATTAAAAGGCTAAGGTCGTTCCGAGTTAATAACACTCGAGGGCAAGAATATTATTTGGCATTGTCCGAATTAAAAGGCTAAGTCCGTTCTGAGTTAATAACACTCGAGGGCAAAAAGCTTATTTGGCGTTGACCTAATTAAAAGGCTAAGGTCGTTCCGAGTTCATAACACTCGAGGGCATGGAGATTATTTGGTGTTGCCCGAATTAAAAGGTTAAGGTCGTTCCGAGTTAATAACACTCGAGGGCATGAAGCTTATTTAGCATTGCCCGAATTAAAAGGCTAAGGTCGTTCCGAGTTAATAACACTCGAGGGCAAAAAGCTTATTTGGCATTGCCCGAATTAAAAGGCTAAGGCCATTCCGAGTTAATAACACTCGAGGGCAAGAAGCTTATTTGGCATCGCCCGAATTAAAAGGCTAAGGTCATTCCGAGTTAATAACACTCGAGGGCATGAAGATTATATGGCGTTTCCCCAATTAAAAGGCTAAGGTCATTCCAAGTTAATAACACTCGAGGGCATGAAGCTTATTTGGCATTGCCCAAATTAAAAGGCTAAGGTTGTTCCGGGTCAACGAAACTCGAGGGCACAAAACTTATTTGGCATGGCCCGAATTAAAAGGTTAAGTCTATTTCTCGGTAAACAAAACTTGAGGACATGAAGCTTATTTGGGATTTCCGGAACTAAAAAGGCTACGGCCATACTAACACGACTCGAAGACATCCGAGACTCGTAACAAAAACAAGGCCTTTGAAAAATTCTTATAACCGGTTCTAAAGGCTACCCTCGGCAAGCTATAAACCTAAATTATTTTGGGGAAAAGTTTTCGGTAACACCGAATCTCAACAATACCTTAACACAAAGTAACGTAAAGGTAAGGTTTGTTCGAACCTTCAAACATAACCTAATTATTTTATGCTACGGCATTTTGATCTTTGCGAAGACAAATAAAAAAGCAAAGGAAAATTTCAAAAGTGATGAAAAAGCAAAGGAAAAATTCAAAAGTGATATATATATATATCAAATTTTCTTTACAAGAGCTGAATAACTCCGATACATATTTTTTACAAAGGCCGAACGGCCTCAACAAAAAAGATGGTACAAAAAGATGGCCTAATCTTCATCGGGGGCCACGTCATTGCCTACGGGGTCTTCTCCACCATCGGACTCACCGGAATCATCAGATCCCTCGGAATCTTCCTCGGGATAAGCCAGCTTCCTGGCCTTGGCTTCGTATATCTTGGCACTCTCGATTTCAGCCAGTATGTCAAAATTCTGAAAATGGACTCCCTCGACGACCTTCCTTCGAGATTGCCACCTCGCATGCTTCACCATGTTCCTTGCTTGTTCCTAAATCACCTCGGTATCGGCCTTGTACTGGGACACTTTATCATCGGCCTCACTCCTGACCACGGCAACCTCTGACTTGGCCGCCTCAAGCTCCCTAGCCAGATTCTCTTGACCAGAAACAGCCGAGTTCAGCTGAGACTGGAGCCTCTCAATCTTTTGGGCCTGCTCTAAATTTTTCTCCTTTGCAGCCCGAACCTGCACCTCAGCCGAAACCAGCTGTGCCTAGGTAGTCTCCTTCTCCGAGGCCAGGCGATCCATGTTCTTCTTCCATTCTTCGACCTTGATTTTGACCATATACACCTCCCCTCGAAGTTGCTCGATCTGCTCAAGCTTCTTTTGAACTTGCGGGTTCGGATCGTTATACACTGAGTTTGACTCATTATCACTAACTTCAAGAACTCTTCTTACCCTGCTCGACCAGGTCGGTATGCTCCTACCGAGACGCTTCTAGCTCAGTCTAGGATTTCTTACTAAGAATTTTGTAAGCATACTTCTTCTCAGCAAGCTCCCGAGTCTTGGACTTGAGATGTTTGAACTCTTCCCGGTATCGGAGAAATGCCTCGTGATGAAGCACCGAGGCCTGCAAACACAAAGGAAAATGTTACGATTATTCACGATTAAATCTAAGTACATAATGAAAGGACATTCAAAGTTACCCGATTCAACGCCTGTTCAGCTTCGTTGAACATGCAGGGCACTTCCACCTCGTTCATTTTAGCTTGATCCTCTTCGGTCACAAAGCACCGAAGATAACTGGAAATTCCCACTGGGGAAAAAAGAACCCAGGCATCCTCAGGAAGGGAAAAGACAACGGTGCATTTTCGATCAGGATATGTACTCGGGGCAGGGAATCGATCAACTAATTTCGGGCTCGAGAAAGGCCCGCTTGCTTCAGAGGGAGAGCTCTTCCTCAGTATCTCTAAATCGCCAAATCCAATGGTATCCTCCGTGGCCGTCGAATCCACACCATGGAATAAACCACCAAAAAGGTCTTTCGATCTATGGGCTTTATCGATGGGGCATTCTTTTGCTACGTGGGCCTCGTTAAACATCGACTCTGTAAACGAGGGTGACTCGACAATATCTATCGAACCAAGTGCTTCCTGCGACGATTTTCACGCATTGCGTGAAGCATCAGCTCCTGCCTCCCCCTCGACCTCCCCGACATGATGAAAACCGATCTCGCCTACCCTTGGTTCGGAGGCCCCTTGCTCTTCAAGCTGTGACGGCATACTGGCCACCAGTTCAAAGGCTTTTCCTTCCTCCTCAGACTCATCTCTCAGTTGATAGAGTGAGTACGGGGACAATGCTCTACCACTGGCATTTCCCTTGGGCTTACGCGCCAATCTTTTTCTTGCCCTCTTCTTCTCAGGGCCCGGAGAACTCAGAGCCTTTTTACTTTTCTTCTCTTTGTCCTGCTTCAGAGCAGGAGCCTCGGTGTAAATATCATCATCAGCGGATGGAGGCCTCATTTTAACATCTTTTGCTAAACCTGCAAAGGGAAAGTAAAGCAATTCGAAAATCAATGGCATGAAAAGTAAGGCTGAATATAAGGCTAAATATAGTAACATCTCACCATGAGAACGGGCCTCCCATCTCTGTGTTACGATACCCTCGACCCACTCCTTGAGTCGAGGTACCGCATCCGGCATCTGGGCAACAACTGCATCATCACAAAATATCAATGAGAAGAGAGGAAAAAGAAAAGCAATAAAAGAAATCTTAAAGGCAAAGTTATACTTACGTTTCATGTTCCATTTCTCAGAAAATGGCATATCCGCGGCAGGGATTAAGTCCTAGGTCCTCACTCGAACGAATCGGCCCAACCAGCCTCGGTCCCGATCCTCGTCGATACTGGAGAAGGGGGCCTTAGTGGCTCGGCATGCGAGCTTGATTAATTACCCTCGGTAGAGTTGAGGGATATACATGCGCATAAGGTGGTCGATGGTAAAAGGACACCCCTCGAGCTTGCTCACGAAGAAACGAAGCAGAATCACAATCCTCCAAAATGAAGGATGAATCTGCCCGAGAGTCACCTCATACCTTTTGCAAAAGGCTATGATAACTGGATCTAAAGGACCTAGCATGAAAGGGTAAGTGTAAACACTTAAAAAAAACCTCAACGTGGCCGGGTGGCGATCGATTCCTCGGGGGTAGGGACCACCATAAGCTTATCAACCCAGTTACAGTCCTTCTTGACCTTCTTAAGGACACTGGCAGTAATCGTACATATGTACCTCGAGACCGACTCGCACCGGCCCGGTACCGAGGAGGTTTTCTCGATCTTGAAGTCGTCCCCAGTTGGGTACCCCGTAGGGACATACGACTTTAGAGGGGGTTCCGGTGTTGGTTCCTCGGTAGCAGGCGAAACATTTTTAGATGGTTTCGAGGAAGAAGGGGTTTCTTTTTTAGGAACAGATTTTGAAGTCTTTGCTATTTCTTATAAACAGTTAAGAAAAGAAAGTGTTGGAAAAGAGGAGGCGAGCTTAGCAGATAACTTATGTAAATTTTCAAAGAACGAGAAGAGAAGAAGTTTTAAGCTAGAAAACCAGAAGATGAAGGTGATGAAGCTTTCTTAAAACACAAGAGAAGAGTTTGAATGTAAAAATTCTAATAAATGGATGAGAGGATATTTATAGTTTTCTCAAACGGCAGTTCACATCCCGAAGCAGCCGATCGTTAACTGACACACATTTAATGTCTTGAAGACTGGGTCGAAGGGACATTTCAATTATTCGTGTCGCTTACGTCATGAATTCGTCGTCATGATTTATCGGAGTGAGAATCGGAAGCTCGTATCATTTCTCATCATTTACTCTCTAAAAAATAAAGGGATTTTGACGTCATGTTTTTGTCACTTGCGTCATGATATATTGAAGTGAGAATCAGAGGCTCATGTCGTTCCTCGTCATCTACTCTCCGAAGAATGAGGGGACTATCTGTATACGGGTAAAACCGAGCTCGATATTCAATCGAACTTCCGAACTCCCTGATTAGGCCAGGGTCGAAATATCTGTGATCGGGTGAAGTCGAGCTAGAAGATCGATCTGACGTCTAACACCATCAGCCAAGATCGGCACATGGTGATTATGATCGAACCCAAACCATTATCAAAGTTAGCCATCGAAACCATTAGATTTGCCCTCGAGTTTACCGAAGGCGTAACCTGTCTTGTTTCCAACGGCCTCGAAGAAAGCTTTGCCAACTCATCCAACGAGGGTCTGTAATTCTCGCCATTAACCAGTCATTATGGCAGAAATCACGAAAAAGGGAATCAACGCTCAGCAAATCAAGGACTTTTGCATTTTATAGAACAATAAAATAATAACTTAAAAGGTAGATCTCCCGTGATATATACAAGGGACTTGACAATTCATTAGGGATATTGTAACATACACTCATAAGCAATACATTACAATTATACTTATTTCTTTGCTATCTTGGTGTGAATCAAAGTGCATTTAACTCAAGGGTGGCTTGTATTCTTAAGCTGAAATCATCCAATTCATGTGGTTTGCAGTTATTTTATTGCTATTTATTTTAATTGTAATTTAATTTATCGCTTTGTATCAAGTTAATCCACATGTTCTTATAACCACTAACAAATTCAATTGTTATCCGATTTTCAGGATAAACATAAATAAAGGGGAGAAAAAATTATGATACTTTAATTCTAATAATAATCATCAAATTACAATGAATCCACAATCCAACCGATGTCTACAGGGTAAATTTGGAAATTCAGATCCCTTAACAAGTGTGAGTTATTCGCTGCAAATAAGCTATTAAGCTTATATTTTCTATTCATTCTCTTCTCATGACAAAGAAAAACAAAGATGGCTATCAAATTCAATTTTATCCTTGAAACTCTCTCAGCACTGGTGGTGGCCGCCGTTCTCTTCCATGTCTCCACCGCACATGGCGACCGGAGAAAGGTTTTGGTATTTAAATGGAATCCTATAAAAAATGTAACGGATCCTAAGGTGGTGGATATAGGAAAATTTGCAATAAATGAGCACAACAAAGAGGCGAAGATCAAGTTGAAATTTCAAAAAAACGTGAAGGGCGAGATCCAAGTAGTTGAAGACGTATATTATGCCGAAAATTATCGAATGGTTATCGCCGCCACGGATGGCGGTGGTTCACCACATAACTATTTGGCAGAGGTGATTGACATGCCATGGGAGGAACGTAGGATCCTCACTTCCTTTAAAGAAATAAATTAAAAAATTGTAAAGTAGAAAGAGAAGAACAGAAAATATTATACATGCAACTATATAGAATGTAAAAGTTAACTGTGAACTATCATTATTAAAGATTGATACCAATTGAAAATCAGTTTTAAAATGGATCAGCAGCTCCAGTTTCTCACGTTATCATGAATTTCATCGTTGCTCTGTCTCTAAAGTTTACATCACTACCTCTAATTTATTAGATCAAAATCGAGTCGTGAAAATAGTTTTTTTTGCAGAAACATAGGGTAAGGCTGCATTATAAATAGACCCTTATGATTCGGTTCTTCTCCGGACTCCGCGCATAGCGAGAACTTAGTGCAACGAACTGCCCTTTAAAGTTTGAAGTTTGCTTGCTTCCCGATTGTCTGAAGTTTTAACAAGCCTAATTTCATACGCGTGTGTCCGAACTTTAGATAAAGCAAATGCGAAATTTCAGGCCAAATTTGTAACTTTGGACACGGATTTTGCAACTTCGATTGTTTATGTCTCGAAAGTTAATTCTGAAGTGGCTAAATTTATAAAAACTCATAAATGCGGCTATTCCTTAAACGGGGGCTCTAAAATTAGCTATCGGTACACTTCCCGGGTAATTATTTGATACATATACTATATTTTTATTTGATGCAGTGCGAATACTTTTATATTACCAGTCATTTGTTAAGTAGTTTAATAGTTTTTGGCTTTTTGCTTTTTTCTTTTTTGCTTTTTCTTCCTTTTTCACTTTTTTGGGTGTGTTCCTTCCTCGTACTCAGTTTGAACATGCCGCTTTGTTTTTTTCCCCACATAATATAGTTGTGTTAGGTGCGTATAGGTATCGATTTATCCGTTATAGGGATCCTCTATTATATCTAATTCACAATGTTTATGTTCATTTCAATCCACTAGTAAAGTATCTTATTCAAGTTTATTTCAATTTGATTATAAAGAATGAATTAAATGTAAAAAAAGAAAAAAAAATTGATCAAATCAATAGCAAATCTAGCAAATTGTAATAATTGAGTATGATAGTATTAAATGTTAATCATATATAAACAATTTTAGGGATAATTCACAAATCAATGTGTCCTTATCCCACGTCCCACATTAACTATAGTCACTTGAATTCAATTTTTTTTCTACCATAGTGTGACTTCTTCACTATAAATAAAGCTTATATTTTCCATTCATTCTCATCTCATGACAAAAAGAAAAACGATGGCTATCAAATTCAATTTTTTCCTTAGAACTCTCTCAACTCTGGTGGTTGCCACCTTTCTCATCCATATCTCCGTCGCACAGGGCGGCCGGAGAGAGGCTTTAATGGTTGGTTGGTGGACGCCCATAAAGGACTTAACGAACCCTAAGGTGGTGGAGATAGGAAAATTTGCAGTCGATGAGCACAACAAAGAAGCGAAGACCAAATTGGAGTATCAAAAAGTCGTAGAAGGGGAGAAACAAACCGTTACTGACGTACATTATTATCGCAAAAATTATCGGCTGGTCATCGCCGCCACGGACGGTGGTTCGCCGCATAACTACTTGGCAGAGGTGGCGGACATGCCATGGGAGAAAAGTAGGAACCTCACTTCGTTTAAAGAGAAAAATTAAAATATTGTAAAGAAGAAAAAGGCGAACAAAAATGTATTACTGTGTAAATTTAGTTGGTAATTAAGACTGAAGGAAGCATCTAATATGCTATATAAATACTCCTTAGTTTCAGTTTATTTGGCCGCATCTTTTTAGTCCGTTTAAAAAAGACGATAATTTTAAATTTAAAAATATTTTAACTTAAATGTTAAGTAGAAAAGCACAAGATCAATAAAGTAATTATAATTATTTATTTGCATTACATTCAATATTCACATCAAACAAATAAATACTAGGTACGTGCTTTGCATATGCACAAGTTTCACTCGTTCTACTTTATTGAAGGAAATGCAAACTGCAAATTTTATGTATGCAGATGTCTGGAGAGAGGTTTTAGGCCTTCTTGGCCTTTTATAATGTTGAATTTAAGAAAATATATTTTTTAGATCTCTTATGTGTAAATGAAAGATCTCTTATGTGTAAAAGTAAATCTCTCATGTGTAAAAAAAGAGGTATGATCATAAAACTAAAAACAAATTTATAAAAGGCCAAAAAACCAATTGACCAGTCCGGCGATTCTGGAAAAAATAAAGGAAAAATAAGTATCTGATTATAAGCATGTATTAAATGTAGAAAAATTTGGTCAAATCAATACCAAGTGGTCCAAATCTAGCAAATTGTAATACTCATTTTAAATGTCGTTTTAGTTTAAACAATTGTCAAATAATTATCACTTTAGAAATTCAAGACTAAATGTGTTAATTGTTCCAATTATACCCGTAACACTAAAGAAGTATAGGGAGTAATAAGAATGCACAGTATTTAAGAGGACAAATTCATAATCTGTTTTTATTAAATAAGGTTAACACAGTAAATTAAACCTTGTATTTGTTATTTTCTTAATGGGCTTGGAAAGAGTTAAGCGATTAATTATGACAATATAAATGCTCATCATATATAAATGAAAAAATTTCACATAAGAACAACTGGGTCCCTACTTTTTAATTTTATAGTCTATATTTCAATTTACAACCAACTAACCCAAAAATAATAGGCTAAGATTCAGCATTCAACTCCAATATGTTTTAAAAATTACTATTTAATTTTTAAAAAGATTGCTCAAACTTTTAAGTTAATTTTCGAATCAGTAATTGTGACTCAAATATTAGCTCAACAAACCAAATCTATTTGGGTGGTGAAAATTAGATTTTTAACAAGCTTAAATATGTGGGTTTAAATTCTGAATTTGATTTTGTGAGAAATTTGGAGTGGGTGTTATTTAGACTTGTTAGAAATAGTATAAGGAGGTTGTATATAAAATCTGAAGTCATTTAATGGAGATTTGGACTGGTTTTGAACAAGAATTGCAACTGAAAATCGTGGAAGAAGTTCGTCTACAAATGCTTGTATAAAGGTGTATAATAGTGTATAAGATGTGTTTATACACTATTATACAAGATTATACATAATTATACAAAAAACTAACTTCGTCTTCTTCCTTGTCTTTTCTGAAATTTAACTCAAATCTTGCTCAAATCTACTCCAAATCACTTCAAATTTAAATTTTGAACTCCTTTTGATATTTTCAATCAATTGGAGCAACACACAATCCAAACAACTAACAAACTCAAAAAATCCTATTTTCGAAAGCAAAGCTTTGAATGGCCTATGGTGGACTTCTACTCTTCAATATTTTTACATTGCAATCAGGTGATAGAGGGAGAAAAGCAGTAATGACGGACGACGCCTTGAAGCAAATATAGAAGATTTGAGAAGAAGAGAGAGTGAAAGAAATGATTGTGAGAACATAAATTTAAGTCCATACTTTTTAGAAGCAATGGTTGTAAGAACACAAATTTTAAATTTGCTACTACTTTCAAAATATGTACAATATGGGCTAGGTCGGGTAAAACTTAAAAATATGTTCTACTTTTTGTTATGGTGTGAAGTCACGTGTATTTTCTTATAATTTTTTCTATAAACAAATCAACGGATTAATTCACAAATCTATTTGTCCTTGCCCCCACGATTCACATTGACTGTCAGTCACTTGAACTCAAATTATCAAAAGAGAAGAAAATTTTACATATTGAGATCACTTATATTCCTGTTTTTCAAAAAAAAAAATGATAAAAGAAATAAAGAGGGAGTAACTTGTTTTCCATTTAATTCAATCCACGAAAATTATGTTTTGCCTCCTTAGGTTCATTCATGAAAATTAGGAGGAGATAGAAATGTTATACTACTAACTTTCCCATATCAATTATAAATTATTTTCTTCATTTATTTTTAAATATACACCAACAATTACTACACGGATACTACATCTTATTAGTAAAATTAAATTAATGACTTACCCCAAGTGTTTACCAAATTTGACATGTTAAATCCAACTCAAATTATAATAGATTTTGTCAAAATAAACTTGGGTTTTATTTGACAAACACATATTTGGCCATAGATTTTGCCTACATTTTGGTCAAATCCCAAGTACCAAATCCCAAATCCCAAAACCAGCTCAATAGCTGATTTTGGGCCAAAATATCACTATTATATTTTTTAAAAATTGTCCCAAACTTTTGTATTTTATAAAAGAGCCCACCATTTATTATTTTGTAACGATGTTGCTTCATTTTCTCGGTCATCTGATAGTGTATCATGTAGTTCATAATAAAAATGATATTTTTGTATCAAATTTATTTATGTTCAGGACTTTGGTTTGCGATAATATAATAAATGTTATTGATAATTGTATTGTTGGGTATTTGTGATAGTTTTTAGAACTTGTGGGTATAAGTCATGTTTCATGTTTTTCCAAACCAAACTTCACCCAAAACAGATGTCTAAACATATTTTCATCTTCAAACTAAACTTCAACCAAATCAAATTTTTTTTAGAATAAATTTGGAAATATGTTAGTCAAACTCTAGCTAAGAGATTTCACAGATTTTGAATTGACCGAAGAAAGAAAAACACTTTGAAACTTTGGGATAGTTGGGTGAAGGGCAAATTTGGAATTTCACATTCCTTGACAAGTTTGGGTTCTGTGCTATAAATAAGCCCACACACTGAAGTATTTTTACTTGTCAAACACAACTTAAATTTTCAATTCACTCTCCTCTAAAGGAAAAACAAATGGCTATCAAATTCAATTCCATCCTTGGGACTCTCTTAGCTCTGGTGATTGCCGCCGTTCTCTTCCATGTCTCCGCCGCACAGGGCGGCCGTAGAGAGGTTTTGGCGGGCGGTTGGAGGCCCATAAAAAACATAACGGATCCTGAGGTGGTGGAGATAGGAAAATTTGCGGTGAATGAGCACAACAAAGAGGCAAAGACCAAGTTGGAGTTTGAGAAAATAATGAATGGAGAGAGCCAAGTCGTCGCCGGAATAAATTATCGACTGGTCATCGCCGCCAAGGACGGTGGTGAACCGCACCAATACATGGCAGAGGTGTGGGACAAGCCATGGGAGAAATATAGGAACCTTACTTCCTTTAAAGATTTACGTTGTAATGAAGAAAAAGGAGAACAAAATTGTATTTCTGCTTAAATTTAGTTGATAACGATGTTAGATTTGAAGGAAGCATCTAATCTGCAAAAGAAATATAATAATGTAGTTTATTGAAGTTAATAAAAGCAATCATATACATTGCATGTCATCTTTTTATTTAATGTTGTGTGATCATTTTCTTTATGTTATATCTTGTTAGTCATTTGATAAGGTTAAAATTCTTTTCTTTTAATTTTTTGGGATTTTGCTTTTTTCTTTTTCTTTTGAAGTTCTTGTATGTAGATGGATGTATACGTATCAATTCATCAATCAACTATATCTCAATCTCCGATGAATTATATTTTGTTATAGATTGTGTATATCTAATTTACATTATCCAAGTTTACTTCAATCTAGTGATAAATAATCTTATTCAAGTTTATCCCAATCGAATAATAAACTGTTTGCTTTCTAAGGTTTTAGGAATCTTGTAATCTCATACAAATACTATACCCGGTTAAACGTTTTTTTGAGGCGCAAGCAGATTAATCTAAAATTTATAGCTGATTAAAATAACAAAACTGTTGGAAAATATTATTGGGTCGGGTCGGGTCCAATTAAAGAGGCGCTAGATAACATATCCATTAATAAGTGCTCCTTTAAACCCTACTTATAACCTATAAAATATACCATTATGAGTGTATATAGGAAAAAAGTTAATCTAACGTTTCTTATGGGAACCAATGACGGTTAGAGTTCGATTCTCTGCATCTTAGTGAAAACAGGGAGTCCATCCGCCACGTGAGAATTCTCAACGACTAGTAATTCGAGTCGTGGTTACTACGGATGATACGAATCCGCTAAGGAGAAAGTCATAAGTCTACTAACTCGTTTTATAACAAAAATAAAGTAAATTAATTTTGTCATGGAGTGCAAAGTAGCCCTGTTCGTGTGTTGAATATGAGGGAAAAAGACAATGTAGCTTCACGTGAATTGTTGTGTGCATTCTCTCTTGGGATCCCTTAATGACACAACTTTAACGTTGAGAGACAAATAACTGTCAATTTATCCCGATAAAGTTATAAAACTAATTTTTATTACAAAAAATAACTCAACTATATCTATATATTGCAGAAAATAAAAAATATCCGAAAATGCAAATTTGATATCGGAAACACAAATAGACTTTCACCTTAGCAACTCAACTTATATAATTTCACGTGATACCCGTTAAAAAGAACATAAAGAAAACTCATTTTCTCACCCCGCTTAAAAAAAATGTGTCACATGATGAAATGCATTGGATATTAAATAAGTTGAGTTAACAAGTAAATGCCACCACTTAAAAAAGAAAGTAAAGAAACCATTTTAATTATGACCCAAAATGTTTTTCATAATGTGTCATATGATGAAATATATCATATATTGTATTGAGTCGAAAATTAATTTTTCTATTTTAGTGATGTGAATATGACGTCTCATTAGATGTGGGAACTATGGTAGCTCATAATATAAGACATTAGTACCTGACCATGCAAAAAGTACATTAGTAATAAAAATAAAATATTGCGTAAAATAAAAGGTTTTAGAAAAATCTTGGGAGGATACTATTGGAATTTTGTCTAAGTAAAAAATTATAAATCAAATATTTTGAAGGTGCATCCATTCATCTTAAATTGATTTTTCACTTCTGTATAAATAGGTGCTTATTTTTATAACAGATACTAACGTTGGCATCCGATTCCTATTTTACAGTTATCATCAGTGACAAAGATGCTTTCCCCTTTTAATATTCCTCTCATACTTTTCCAATTTGCCTTTAGTTAAATCAAGTTGAATTTTCATTTATGTCTAAATTCTATTTACAAAATTCCACCAGCAATCCTTCTCAGATTACTAAAACCAAAGATAAAGCTTTAAATCGACCTCCTTAATTAATGCTAAAACAAATCAACGTACATAAGTTTAGCTCTTAATCATTTGCAACATTAATATAGTAGTCAATGTAATTATAATGGTTGAGGGCCGATAATATGGCGGAAATAAATGGTGATTAATAAAATTAAAGATGAATATATGAGATAGATTATGTGAATGGAGGTAATCTTTCTTTGGAAATTTATATATTCTTTTTTGTAAGTGTCATGGAAGTGAAGTGGTTGTGAAGTAATGGTGATCTTCAATTGGCATTTTTAGATTGAAATTTGGATTATTTCGCAAATTACAGGGTACATTTAGATTATTTCACATAATTCAAGGGTAAATTTACTAAAAATAATTTTTTTACCTCCACAAAAGTAATGGTAATGTCTGCGTATATATTACCTTCCTCAAATTTACTATGTGGAATTATATAGGTACGTTGTTGTTTGTTGTTAATTCAAGGGTAAATTTTAAAAAAAAAATCTTGCAAAAATTAAAAAGACTCGCGTGTTAAAAAGTTTTTACCGTTAGTCAATAAGGGCAATTTAGTCCATTTCTTTAACGACAAAAGTATATCCGACTTCAACAATTAACAAAGGGTAAGTGTTCTATTTAACAAAGGGTAAGTTTTGACCATTTCACAAAGTTCAAAGGCAAATTCAAACCTTTAAATACATGTATTTTCTTATCATACATTATACATTATACATTATAGTAGTTAGTTATAATTAATATATCTGGCACTCCAAGTAAGTTCATTGCATTTGTGATAAATTAAAGTACATTTGGGGTAGTACTAACGAAACCAATTGAGGAAGACATTATTATTTATTATTTTCTATATTAAATATTTACTCTTATGTATCTCCGGAACAAATAATTCTCATTTTGTTCTTTCATCTCAGAAATCCCAAATAGAGAAAATTAGCGTTAAATATCAAAACCAATTCAATTCATCAACTTTTCTCTTTCCCAATCCATTTTCCAAACAGAAAATACTGAAGATGGCTCAACACGGTCCGCCCCCATTGCTATATTCTTCACACACACACACACATCAGCATATATATAATGCATGTTTGCTTTGATTGGCGTTTGTATATGTACCCAATTTGTTTCTATTAGATGTTTTTTTTATTTTACTTTTGAATTTCAGGTTCACTAGAAGAATTCTTGGCTGTTGCAGTTGATGCAGCTAAGAGAGCTGGAGAGGTTAATCAAATTAAATGATGCTCATTTGATCTTTTCTTGTTAAATTTTTTCAAAGTTTCCAAATTTTTATCTTCCCCTTTATCAAATTTTCAGCCATGTTCTTAAATTTTTTTTTCTTTTCTTTTTCTTGATTTCTTTGTGTTAAATTTCTGGGATTTGCAGATAATACGCGAAGGATTTTACGAGACTAAGCATGTGGTGCACAAAGGCCAGGTAGCTCTTTCACTATCTGAGCATTTGTATGTATATATGTTTTTTTTGCCTCAGCATTTGTTTTATCTTTTCTTTTTGTAAGTTATTTTGACCAATTTTAGTTTTTACACAAAAGATACACTGACGCTCAAGTCTTTGAAAAATTAATCTTTGGGAAATTGAGTTAAACTTAGCAGGGAATCAAGTTTGTGACCTGATTTTTGGAATCTACAGTTAATTTTTCACTTATAGGTCACTTATATATGCTTCATT
Source organism: Nicotiana tabacum (assembly GCF_000715075.1). Classification (NCBI taxonomy): domain Eukaryota; kingdom Viridiplantae; phylum Streptophyta; class Magnoliopsida; order Solanales; family Solanaceae; genus Nicotiana; species Nicotiana tabacum. The sequence goes on along the minus strand of NC_134102.1, from coordinate 6,679,731 downwards.
GGGCGTTTGATAGGGTGAAAATTGTTTCCCATAGAAAATGTATTCGGGAAAATGCTTAACTTGGATTTTTTTTTTGGTTTAAAATTCCAAGTCATTATAATGGAGACTGTTTCTGTGATATCTTTAAGTATTAAAAGCGATAACAATGCCTAAGAATTTAACGCAGCAAGTGATCGAGTTGGAATATTTGTGAAGGAAAATGACTTCCGCCAATAAGTGAGAGAAGTAGAGAAATCATTTTCTTCTTTTGGCTGACATATTTTTCTTGACGAGAACACTTCTGAAAATTCAAGACATTGGAAAATGATTTCATCAAGGAAGTCAATTTTCAAGAAAATATTATCCTATCATACGTAGCACACGTAAGTCAAATTTCTAAGGCATATTAGGAGGAACTCGATGTACCTTTTTAAAGGATGTCACTCGAGTTATTATTCAGGTAAAGTAAAAGGATGGAAGAATGTTTGCTGTTCTATTTAGTTTTGGTTTATGATGCATAGAGAAACAGAAGTGAAGTTGCATGAAACTCGTATTAGGTAAAAGAATGTTTTACTCGGATAGGAAGAATGGGTTTTAATGACTGCATAATAGTAAATAATCTCTGTTTATGTTCTCTTCTTTTTCCTTTGGTCTATGTCTTCCATTTACCTTTTCAGTAATGTAGGTGGATTTGGTCACAGAGACTGACAAGGCGTGTGAAGATCTCATATTCAATCATCTCAAGCAACAATTTCCAAGTCACAAAGTTAACTTCCACCACTTGTGTTTTGAATTGTATCACTTGGTTGGCTGAACTATTTGGAAAATTAAATTGTTCTGTTTCTCATTCTTTGCTGTGAATTCTTTCACTTTAGTTCATAGGTGAAGAAACAACTGCTGCCTGTGGAGATTTTGAGCTAACTGATGAACCAACTTGGATAGTTGATCCTGTTGATGGAACAACTAATTTTGTGCATGGGTAGGCATAACTTTCTCGGTCCATATATTCTGTGACAACCTATTTTATATTGTTCCTGTACCACTCAAGCCATTTGTTGGCACAATGTGATTATTGTAGGTTCCCCTCTGTCTGTGTCTCAATTGGTCTCACAATTGGAAAGATTCCGACTGTTGGCGTTGTATACGATCCAATTATCGATGAGGTGAGAGATCTAGTGATCCCAAACAGTAAGGAATTATGACTTCCAAACAGGGTTGAGTTTTTTTTTTTTTTTTTTTTGGGGGGGGTGGGGGGTTAGATGGCTGATTGAATGTAATAAAGAGGTTGGCTTTTGACATGTAGCTTTTCACTGGAATCCACGGGAAAGGTGCGTTTCTCAATGGGAAGCCTATCAAAGGTATGTTGCATAACAAATGAGGTGTACCTTTACAGCGTTGTATATACGCTCTATTGATCTCTAACTAGTATTCTGGAACATTTTAATATGTGCAGTATCTTCAAAATCCGAACTTGTAAAGTCCCTCCTTGGCACAGAGGTAATCAGTCATATCTATTTTTGCTTTATAATTGGATCTCCGCAGGAATCCTTCAGTACATGAATGACAATGAAACAGAACCTACTTCTGCAATTTGAATGTTCCGTTGTAATTATGGTTGATATGAACATAAAATTTGAAACAGCCTCTCTATACTCACAAGGTAGGGGTAAGGTCTGCGTACACACTACTACCCTCCCCAGACCCCACGGTGTGGGACAATACTAGGTATGTTGTTGTATGAACATAAAATTTGGATAATTGCTTTCAAGACTACCGTCCATCTTCAACTACGTGTATTTCCTGCTAGGTATCCATATGCTCAGTGATTTTGTCATCCTGATTCTCATTGAGACAAAAGTGAAGGCACTATATCAATATTTTCAGTAACCTGAGTTCTGGTCATTATTTAAGAGTAATTCAAATAATTTTAACTTCATGCAATTGGTTCTGGCTTCTCCAAAGATGTGAGCAGGACAAACCTGGCCAATCAACAGAATATATACGACCTGTCTCTTGTACTTAGAGTTATGAAACACGTCTGTTTAGTGGCAAAGGCATATAAATATTTGGTCCGCAAAATCTCTTGTGAAGTCGACTTAAAAAGTCTCTTCTCGTAGCAAGTTTTCATGTGGTTGTAATTTTTAAAGAGAACTAGGGCCATATCTTGGTGATGTACATAAATTTGATCATGAATATTAGGAGACAGTATCTGAATTTACATGTATAAATATGCTGATTCACTTTTGGCGTTTACCTCTTTGATATGCTTAAAAATCTACTCTAATTTTGTTTTACTGGAGCAGGTTGGAACACAACGGGATAACTTAACTCTAGAAGCTACAACAAGGAGAATCAATAACCTGCTTTTCAAGGTAGACGTCCAAAGTTCAGTTAAGAATGTCCTCAGACGCAATTAAATTAGCTTGAATGTTATATTACAGGTTAGATCCCTCCGAATGTGTGGCTCATGTGCACTTGATCTCTGTTGGGTGGCATGTGGAAGGCTTGATCTCTTCTATTTAATTGGATTTGGAGGCCCTTGGTAAGGCAATTTCTTCAATCTTTTTGCATAGGATATGTTGCTGATGTAATGCTTCTACTTACAGGGACGTGGCAGGTGGTGCCGTAATAGTGAAGGAAGCTGGAGGTGTCCTGTTTGATCCGTGAGTAATGCACTTTATTCCTCATGAAGTCTTTTCCTATAATGAAAAAGAACAAGATGAAGTTTCCGTGATCAGTTTGAGTCTCTTGATTGAAATTGTGTTTGATCGCAACTAGTCTTAACATAAATATGCAATTGCTTAATTAATTTGGGAATGTAGGTTGGAACTTTTATTGGAATTGTGTTGATTGTGATTAATCTACTTAGATTAGGCAATTGCTTAATTCTAATCAGTCTGATTTGAGATAGTGTCACAATCAGCTGATTACGAATTAACTTCAGTCCTCAGACAGCATTATAATGTAAAATATATAAGGCTTTGAGACGTTATACTCACACTTTTAAACTTTTTGTTTCTCTCTCTTGTTTATTCAAAAAGGTTCAGAACATAAGAAGACATGGATTCTGCAGCCCGGTGCACTAAGCTCCCGCTATGAGCGGGGTCTGGGGAAGGACCGGACCATAAGGGTCTATCGTACACAGCCTTACCCTGCATTTCTGCAAAAGGTTGTTTCCACGGCTCGAACCCGTGACCTTCTGGTCTCAAGGCAGCAACTTTACCAGTTATGCTAAGGCTCCCCTTGAAAAATGAAGGTTTCTTGAATCAAATTAATTACACTCTTGAAAAGTTACTGTAAGACCAATCATTTAAGAAAGTATTGAAGTGAAGGAACACAATCAACGAAATCCGGCATCTGTTTTCCATATTGAAAAATACACAGGAAGTTCGGATGTCTAATGGAAATATATAGTTTCAAATATTTACTACACTACAAAATAGCCTCTGATGTTTAGTATTTTTTCTGCATCAGATCTGGTTCAGACTTCAACATTACAGCTCAACGGGTAGCTGCAACGAATCCTCATCTCAAGGATGCATTTATTGAGGCGTTGCAGCAGTCAGGATGAATATCGTTGGAAATGAACGAAGCTCCTGTATAACCAGTTAAGTTCTTTCATTATTAAACCTGGTAAAGCTATTCTTTTGGTCTTGCTCCATCTTCAGGATGTGAGCATATTAGGCCAAGAAAATTCACTTATTATCCTGCATTAGTAGTTTCTCTTAACCATGCAACTTAGCTTTATGATTAAGTTTCAGTAGACACTAGACAGAGACCAGATATTGCTACTGCAATTGATGTTCGTTTAGTCAGCTACTGTTATCTTGTTATATGGTGCAAGAAACTTTCTGAAGCTCATGTATGACCTTCAAATTAAAAATGTCATTTTGTTTGTTTCTTTCTTTGTTGATAGGAGAAGAAGCTGATAACGGGTTAATGCTCTGCGATACGTTTGGTAGAGAGATTCGGACTAACTGAAAGCCAGCTATTATTTCTCAATTCTATCAGAAAATACTGCAACGAATAGAGCTCAACTGAAAAAAGAAGAAAACATATAGTGGAGGATAAACTTATATACACTGAATTGCGAATGCACTAAATTCTTGACAGTATTTGGACCTTATCATTCACTTACACTCGCTGTTTGCAGAAATTATGGTTTTTGTTGGAATAATTATGCACCTGAGTACTTACTTTGTCAATTTCCATTCTGCTAATAGTCTGGTTATCCTCTTTCTTCTTCTTTTTTTTAAATTGCAGCTAATAATAATGTTGGAACTTTTTTTTTTCCTGGTCGAGACCTTCATTTTACACCAGGAAGATGCTGTATATAGGACTACTTTATACTGAATAAATATAATCCTTCCATGGTTGTAGCAGTGATCCTACGACGAGTTACACTGTTTAATCCTATGTTGCTCGAATTCTTCAAAAATATAACTGCACCCATGTCGGATCCTCCAAAATACCTACTAATATTCTTTTTCTTTTGTGAGAGTAGTTCATCTCGGGGGGAAGAAGGAAGTAGTGGCTTCTACTCCCATACGAGCACACATTAATTTAATTGAAATCCGGAAAGGCCGAAATAACGAGGAAGGACTTGACTTTTTGGTTTTTAACCGACATCTCAAGGTTGTTCAAACTTGAAATAAGTAAAATAAAAATTCGACAAAGGGTGTTCAATATATATTATGTATCTCTAAAACGTAATATTTTACATATATACGCAGTATAATTTTCTGATAAAGGGTGGTCAATTGACCACCCTAACCATAGTGTGGCTTCGCCACCGCTTCCGATGATCCAATATTAACAAAGAAAATTTTGGCTATTGGAACACATTGACAAGCCTTAAAATAAGGGTGGCAAGTGGGCTGGTCCAGGCCCGGGACCGGCCCGGAACCGCGGGCCAAATGGGCTAAATGGGCCAGGACCGTTTGGCCCGGTTTTAGTAGGCCTGGGCCGGTCTCGTGGGCCGGTCCTATGATTTGGGCCCGTCATGCCCGAGACCGTTTAGCCCGTCAGAGCCCGGGACCGGCCCGGTCCCTTAACGGATCAAACGGTCCCAACGGCTATTTTTTTTTTTTTTAAAAAAATAATATAGCCGTTGAGCTGTCAAAAATATAAAATAGCCATTTAATCCCCCCAACTTTGTTTTAATCCCAAACTTTTTATAATTACACTTTTTTCCTATTTTCAACTATAAATACCCCATTATTCTTTCATTTTTTCTTACAAAATCATCAATCTATCACAATCTCTCTCTAATTTTCTTCTATAATTGCTACTATTGCTTACTTTATTATTACAATTTGTGAAACAATTGTGAAGTTGGTGAATTGAAGTCTTCAACGATAATCAATTTCCAACAAGTTGTTCGTCAATTCGGTAAACTCGTTCCAACTCTTAAGTTTTAATATTATAATTTTGTTTGTTTTATTTACTTTGGCTTATATACTATATATACATCTTATATCGATATACTATATATACATCTTATATACTATATATATTCGATATTAAATATTGAATATTAAAATTTAGGTCACAATTCTATAATAAAATTTACAAAGCATTGTCTTAGATATTTTTTTAACATCCTTTTGTCTCTAACATCCCATTTAGCCCGCGGGCCGGGACCTTTTAGCCCGGGACCAAACGGTCCCGGTCCCGAGCCGGTCCCTACAAAAAGTCGTTTAGGACCGGGCCCGTTTGGCCCGTTTAATTTGGGACCGGCCCACTTGGCCCGTTTAGGCCCGGGACCGGCCCACTTGCCAGCCCTACCTTAAAAGAGTAAATTTCACTTTGAGGGTAAATCGCTCCCTATCAAAAACAACTCCATACCCAGTCGTCGAGCATGAGATTTCCGGTTAAGGATAGAAGAGCACTCATTGCTCTATCTCAACCTTTGATGATCTGTTTAAAAAGTTTATCTATTATTTTTTTCACGTTTTTATCTTTTTACTAAGACCACTTCAAAAATGATCATATGGTTATCATATACACTTCAACCCAGGGGACAAAGTAAATGTAATTATTATAGTTCTTGCACTAATCACCAAATACTTCCATCCTCAGTGCTTATATTATTGCCAATTAGCAAAATATTTAAATTTTCTAGTACACAATTAACGCGTGTTACATGTCACTATCATGTGATTACAAGTACTATTAACAAAATATTATTGGCCGTACCCTAATTAACACACTTTGATAATTTTCATGTAGCAGTGTACTAAACAGGACAAACAAAATCTTTTTAATTAACAATAGAAAATCGTGATTGGTTCGTAAACAACTCAGCCATGTTGCATTTAATAGAACAAATCACCAGAAACAGAAAGCTTAAGGCCGTTGTTTCTAAATATTGGCATTATGCAGTGGTTCTAATTTCATATGATTAAAAAATTTGAGTTTTTTTTTCTTTCATTATACGCCAAAAGAATTTAGCAGGTATATTGTTTAATTTAACTCTTAGGTCCAATAAGCCAAAAGTAATAACGTGCAAGGAAGAATTATTTTTTGCTAAAAATGGTCTTTTATTTCTATTTGAAACTCATCTTATGATCAAGGATTTTGGTGGGGGATGAGATTCCTCCACTCTTAATCAAATATTTTGATTTTAAGTATTATTGAAAATAAATAATTTCTAACATGAAGTATTTTCTCTTTGATATACTAAATCTGAATTAATGGACCAGTAAGTTCTCAACCAAAATGTATAGAGATGAAACGCACCTAAATTACAAGAAAGTAAGCAATGGATATCTGGTAGAAGCAGGGGCGGATGTAGTGTGTAAATAACGGGTTCGATTGAATCTATAACTTTGGACGCAAAGTAAAATTTATATGTAAAAATTCATTAAAATTAAAAAAATAGTAAATATGAATCATAATTCTAAAAATATAACGGGTTCAATGCTAAAATCTTAAAAACTAAACCCGTAAAATTTAAATCATAAATCCGTCTCCAAAGAGAAGCACCGAAATTTGGAATATTTAATTTGGTGCATCCCATCATTAGACTCTACCAGCTGGATATGCCATTTCTAAAGTGTTAGGAGATATTCTTTGCCTTCACGCATGCAACTCACCTTAATAAGTAACACCATCAATATTTAATGAAAGAAGGAATGGCCATGTATAGTGGTTTTCAAAACCGAACCGAAACCGAAAACCGAATCGAAATCGAAGCTTAATGACTTATTGGTATCGGTTTAACGGTTTAACGGACGGGGAACGGATTGAATTTTTTTTATTAACGGCTTATCGATTTGGGGGCGGATTATTCAATTTTCTTAACGGATAATCCGTTAACCCGTTAAGAATATATATATATATATATATAAAATTTATTTTTATCCATATATATATTAAAATTTATTTTTATCCATATATATATTAAATAATCAAAAACCCTTCTTCCACTTTCAGTACTCTATCTATTACTAATTTACTATTAGATATTTAGTTATAATTTACTATTCCAGTTAGTTACTATTAGATAATTTTAATGTCATGTGTTATACCCAGTGTTCTCTTCTATTTCTTCTGATAGTTATAAGTTGTTAATAGGCTCATCCCCAGAGATGATTCTACTGGAAAATACGCTGGAATGTAACTCTATATTTTTTCTATTTAGCTCTCTTCTTAGGTGCCATATTCTATAGACTGGAATGTAGTATGCTGAGCATATGAATTTTATTTTGAGTCATAGCGGTCAGCAAATAATCCGATAAACCGCCCGATAATCGCCCGATAAGAGCTAAACCGATACCAATCCGCCCGATATCTTATCGGGTGGCTAGCGGATTAATACATTTAAAAGCCGATAACCGATAAGCCAAACCGTTAAGAGTAAATAACCGCCCAATCCGCCCGATAAGCAGCCCTAGCCATGTAGCCTTTTAGCAACATGTTCATTCGAACTCTAAACTTTCGATATGCAATATATATGTAAAAACTTTTAGTCAATACGTATTACTGTAAATAACGAAACAGTAAACTTTCTGAAACAGGAAAAACAGAAACAGAAAGTTAACAACAATAGAATGTCAAAATAATTTCTAGAAAAATAATTTCGGAATAAATCGAGCCCACTGAATGCACAGTGTGTCCTCAAGAAAATTATTCCCCTCAAGTACCCGAGGTGCTAGAATATTATACTACCGGGATAGAACGATTTAAACTCACCGGAGTGTTGGTACCAAAAACGTCGATGAAATATCGAACCACTCGAAGGCTGTAAAACACACTGAAGATTTTGTGCAGAAGAAGAAGAAGAAGAAAAAGAGCAGAAAATGTCGTAAGGAATTCACTACTAAAAAATCTGATTTTAGCGACGGACAAATTCTATAGCTAAACAGAAAAATCCGTCGCTAATCTCATTTAGCAACGGATTAGCGACAGGTTATCACGAAATTCTGCTAATTACGGGCGATTTAGTGACCAATTAGCGACAACGTTCATAGGTAATTATAGTTTTTTTTGTAGTGGAAAGATTCTGGGATTCAAAGCATATTTATAGACTTTCTGGCACTGTTTCTCAAAAGGTTTGCAACCTTTCAGAAACAGCCATGGCTATTAGAAGAGGCTATTTGAAATAATACGGTAAAACGGATTTAAAATAATCCGGGAAAGAAAGCGGACGCGTCGCGGGTCCTGGGTTATTTCGGGTTAAAATTTTCGTTAATTAACTAAATAATTGAAAGAAATTTTTTTCAAAAAGATTAATCAAGCAATCGATCTTTGACCAAAAGATCCGAAGTCAAAGTCGAAGCCGAGCGACGACGACGACAACAGCGCGAGGCTTACTTTCTTTCCAACCCATTTAACACCAAGAGAAGTGCTTTCTTAATATAAGTACATTCACTTTTATTTTCACATCCAATGAGGGACACTTTGCTCTTTCCAAAGCAAAAGGGAGCTCACTTTCCCTCCACTTTCTTCCCTTCATTTTCCATTTACCAATTTTTAATCCCAATAATCACCCACATGAATGGGGAATGGCTATAAGACAGAGGAATGCACAGACGAGTGTGTGTTTTACATGCAAGAATTAATTGCATCTAGATAAGTAGGTTTCCCTTTGCCATAGTGAACTTATATTGGATATACTCGGTCAATCGGTAGATTTGATATCTTTGAACCGTCGAGCTTTATTATATACCTAGATAACATAAGTTACACAATCAACCCTTAACCATCTATGGTTCTCACGGTTGTGTTCGTTTCAGCCATGAACACCGTCTGGTTTCATGAGTGCTTAGAGAATGGGCATTTACTTTTATTCCCCTTGAAGTGGCTTACACTTCACACTCACATAGATAATTTCTAAACGTGTAATCCTATAGACACGATCTGGTCATATCCTGCCAGACTTAGCAAATCATTAAAAAGCTTTAAGTTTTATTGACTCATCAAAAAGCCTTAATGCTTTACCTTGATTTCTAAACATTGTCTTCATTACGAGAATGGGTTGAGTTATTTGACAATGTTGAACCGCCATTCATAACTTTGTTTGATCTCTTTGAACCTAGCTCTTGGGATCTCCAGTCTGCTAGGTAGAGTTACCGCCATGATGACTTGTCTTAGGCCTTAACCCTATTCCCTTTGATGATCTTTCAACTGCCTCTCTAGATAGGCCTTTTGTAAGTGGATCCGACACGTTATCTCTTGACTTTACGTAGTCAATTGTGATAACACCACTAGAGAGTAGTTGTCTAACGGTATTGTGTCTCCATCGTATATGACCGAGATTTTTCATTATACATAACGCTCCCTGCCCTGCCTATTGCCGCTTGACTATCACAATGTATACATATTAGTGCCAAAGGTTTGGACCAAAATGGAATATCTTTCAAGAAATTCTGGAGCCATTCAGCTTCTTCACCGGCCTTATCTAAAGCTATGAATCCAGATTCCATTGTAGAACGGGCGATGCACGTTTGTTTGGATGATTTCCAAGACACTGCTACACCCCCAATTGTGAAAACATATCCACTCATGGATTTAACTTCAGATGATCCAGTGATCCAATTTGCGTCACTATATCCCTCGATCATAGAGGGATATTTGTTATAATACAAAGCATAATTTTGGGTATGTTTCAGATACCTCAAAACTCGTTTCATTGCCATCCAATATATTTGATTAGGATTACTTGTAAACTGACTCAGTTTACTAATAGCACATGCTATATCTGGTCGCGTACAATTCATGATATACATCAAACTTCCCAATACTCTTGCATAGTCCAATTGTGAGGCACTTTCACCTTCATTATTTTGAAGTGCATAACTCACGTCAGTTGGAGTCTTGGCAATTTTGAAATCCAAATATTTGAACTTGTCAAGTACCTTTTCAATGTAGTGAGACTGTGATAATGCTAGACCTTATGGAGTCTTGTGAATTCTAATTCCTAAGATCACATCAGCAACTCCTAAGCTTTTCATGTCGAATTTGCTAGCCAACATGCGCTTAGTAGCATTTATATCTACCATATATTTGCTTATTATCAACATGTCATCAACATATAAACAAACAATGACTTCATATTCTGGAGTGTTTTTAATGTAAACACATTTGTCACACTCGTTGATTTTAAACCCACTTGCCAACATTGTTTGGTCAAATTTGGCATGCCATTGTTTTGGTGTTTGTTTAAGTCCATAAAGTGATTTAACAAGTTTGCACACTTTCTTTTCTCTACACGAAACCCCAAAACCCTCAGGTTGTTCTATGTAAATCTCTTCCTCCAATTCTCCATTTAAGAAAACTATTTTAACATCCATTTGATGGATTTCAAGACCATACACGGCCACCAGTGCCACTAACACCCTAATAGATGTTATCTTCATTACTGGCGAGTAAGTGTCAAAGTAATCAAGGCCTTCTTTTTGTCTATAACCTTTGACAACAAGTCTTGCCTTATATTTGTCAATAGTGCCATCAACTTTTATTTTCCATTTAAAGATCCATTTCGAACCTAAAGGCTTATTTCTTGGAGGAAGGTTAACCAATTCCCATGTATGGTTATCTAAAATTGATTGAATCTCACGATTGACTGCATCTTTCCAAAATGCTGAATCAGAAGATGACATAGTTGCTTTAAAAGTTTGAGGCTCATTTTCAAGCAAGAATGTCACAAAATGTGGTCTAGAGGAAGTAGATGTTCTTTGACGTTTGCTACGCCTTGGATCTTCTTCACTTGGAAGATTTTCCTTTGGTTCTTCTCGTGGTCGTTTAGATCTTTCACTTAATGACTTGCATTCAGTTTTATACGGATAGATACTTTTAAAAAATTCGGCATTATCTGATTCAATTACCGTATTAACATGAATTTCAGGATTATCATATTTATGAACCAAAAATCGACATGCTTTACTGTTTGTAGCATATCCAATGAAAACACAATCCATGATTTTTGGTCCGATTTTTACCCTTTTGGGTAAAGGTACTTGTATCTTTGCTAAATACTCCCACACTTTGAAATATTTCAAGTTGGGTTTTCTTCCTTTCCATTTTTCATATGGAATTGATTGCGTTTTGCTATGGGGTACTCTGTTGAGTATTCAGTTAGCTATAAGGGTAGCTTCCCCCCACAAACTTTGCGGTAATCCGGAACTTATTAATAAAGAATTCATCATTTTCTTTAATGTTCGGTTTTTCCTTTCCGCAACTCCATTGGATTGAGGTGCGTAGGGGATATTAGTTTGATGGATAATTCCATATTTCGAACATATTTCTGCAAACAGAGATTCATATTTTTTACCCCTATCACTTCTAATCATTTTGATCTTTTTATTCAATTGATTCTCCACTTCATTCTTGTATTGCTTAAATGCTTCAGTTGTTTCATCCTTACTATTAAGCAAATAAACATAACAATATCGAGTGCAATCGTCAATAAAAGTAATAAAATACTTTTTTCTACCTCGAGATGGTGTCGACTTCATATCACAAATGTCAGTATAAATTAAGTCTAAAGGATTTGAATTCCTTTCAACTGACTTATAAGGATATTTTACAAACTTAGATTCAACATATATTTGACATTTTGATTTATTACACTCAAATTTAGGCAATACTTCTAAATTAATTAACTTCCGCAAGTTTTTATAATTGACATGTCCTAATTGAATATGCCATAAATCACTTGAATCCAATAAATAAGAAGAAGCTGAAATTTTATTCATACTGTCAACAACCATTATATCAAGTTTGAAAAGGCTCTATGTGAAGTAGCCCTTTCTAACATATATTTTATTCTTGTTTACAATAACTTTATTAGAAATAAATACACATTTGAATCCATTTTTAACAAGTAAAGAAGTAGAAACTAAATTCTTCCTAATAGTAGGAACATGAAGAACGTTGTTGAGCGTTAACACCTTGCCGGAAGTTATTGTGATGACCCAAAATGGTATCTTTAAATTTAATAAGAAATTATGTATTCTAAGATCTCGAAAAGTACCATTTATCATTCCTCAATTTACGTGCACAGTCCGTAAAATTTTTTGAAAAGTTTTTGTATGAAAAATGGATTAAAATGGGAAATAGAGCTTTAAAACTCAACTAAGTTGACTTTGGTCAACATTTTGAGCAAACGGACCCGGATCAGTATTTTAAAAATTTCGGTAGGTCTGTATCGTGATTTGGGACTTGGGCGTATGTCCAGAATCGAATTTCGAGGTCCCTAGCCCGAGATATGGAATTTTGATGAAAAATTAAAAGCTTGAAAGCTTAATGACTTCTAAGAAATTACTGATGTTGGATTTATTGACCTCGGGTCCGTATTTTAGTTTTGGGGCACGGTATAGGTCCACTATAATAGTTATGACTTGTCTGCCAAATTTGGTGAGAATCAGAGTTGATTTGACGTGATTCGGACGTCCAGTTGTAAAAATATAAGTTTTAAAGTTTTCTTGAAAACTTATTCGTAGTTCTAGGTGTTATTTTGGCGATTTGATCACGCGAGCAAGTTCGTATGATATTTTAGGACTTGGGTGCATGTTTGGTTTGGAGTCCCAAGGGCTCGGGTTGATTTCGGGTGGTTAACGAATCATTGTTGGACTTAAGAAAAACTGCAGAAATCTGCTTCTAGTTTCCTTCTTCGCGTTCGTGAGGGGAGTCTCGCATTCGCGAAGAGGAAATTTGGACTGGCACTTTTTGTGCTTCGCGTTCGCGACTGAGGGAACGCGTTCGCGAAGAGTTGAGGTGCAAAGCTTCGCGATCGAATCCTTGCGTTCGCGAAGGGAAAGGGGCTGGCTAGGAAAATGGCCTTCGCGAACGGCAAGCTTTGCGTTCGCGAAGTAGCCCTCGCATTCGCGAAGAGTAAAATTGGTCAGCAGAAATTTGTGCTTCGCGAATGCGAGGCACTGACCGCGTTCGCGAAGGGTAAAAGTTCCAGAAACAAAACTTAAGTTTTAGAAAATGGGATTCGTCCCATTTTCAACCCTTTTCCATTTTTGAGCTCGGGTAAGGCGATTTTTGGGCGATTTTCACGGAAAAATATTGGGGTAAGTGTTCCTTATCCTATATTGATTATATTTCACGACTTCATACTCATTTATATCATGAATCTGTGATTTTATGGAAGAAAAATCAGATTTTTATAAAATCTTCCAACAACGAAAATTTAAGATTTAAAGGTCCATTTGACATCGGAATGAGATAATTTTTATATGATTGGACTCGTCTCGGAATGAGTGTTCGGATTTCATGAGTTTTTTCGAGATTTGATACGTGGGTCCCACTGTTGAATTTTTAATGAATTTTGGATTTTTATCCGGAAAATGTGTAAATTCATATGGAATTAATTTCTATGATTAGTATTGAATATAGTGAATTGTTTGTAAATAGATTTGAAGCTTTCAGAGGCAAATGTAAAAGGAAAAGCTGTGGTTGAATAATTGATTGGAATTTACAAAGCGAGGTAAGTGTCAGGGTTAACCTTAACTTGAGGGAATAGAACCCTTAAATTATTTGTTATGTGAATTGTATGTGAACAACGTATAGGTGAGGTGACGAGTGTCTATACGTCGTCAAATTAATTTTTTGCCTACTTACTTGAAAAATCATAAATTATTTTTAATCATAAATTAATTATTATAATAATTATTTCTCTCTTATTCTTTGTCACATATTAATTCTTGAATTCCTGCATTAATTGTTACATGCTATTTGAATTATGTGTTTTAATTGTTATTTGACATTTAGCATATTAAATATTAAACTGCCTATTTTCTCCCTGATTTCTATAATAATTTGCTATTTGTCATTGTTTGTTTCATAATTAAATCATAATTATTGTATGTTTGTTGTCTTATAGTTTTGTATTAATTGTTGTATTTATCGAGAAAAATTCTTCTATAAGAATTGGTAAATGAATATGTTGGAGGAGCGAGTTGCACGCCGCAACAGAATTGATTGAAATGGATATATATTGGAGGATCGGGTTGCACGCCGCAACAGACTTATTAAAAAGTCAATATTGGAGGATCGGGTATTGGAGGCAACAGACTTATTAAAAAGTCAAAATTGGGGGATCGGATTGCACGCCGCAACAGACTTAGTTAAAAGTCTATATATATACTTGATTGAAATAAATACATGACAGACTTGATTAAAAGGAATATATTAGGAGAGCGGGTTGCACGCTACAACAGAATTGAATGTGAATATATTGTGAGAGCGGGTTGCATGCTGCAACATAATTAGTTGAAATAATAATGGATTATGACTGCTGAATTGGCTTCAATTATTATAAATGAGTTACCTGATTTATTTTTATTATTTGTTGTTGTTATCAATATTGCGTACATGTTAATGTAAGTGAACCGCCTTAGCCTCGTCACTACTTCGTCGAGGTTAGGCTCAGTATTTACCAGTACATGGGGTCGGTTGTACTGATACTACACTCTGCACTTCTTGTGCAGATTTTGGAGTTGGTCCCAGCGGCGTACTATAGACTTGCTCGGATTTCAGCTACCAGAGGAGACTTGAGGTATAACTGCATGGCGTCCGCAGTTCTGAAGTCCCCGTCTATTTTACTTTAGCTGTGTGTTTATTTTTAGACTGCTTTATTTATTTAGACCTTTATTTGTATTTATTCTAGAAGATCGTGCCCTTGTGACATCAATTCTGGGATGGTATTTAGATACCGTTATTTTTATGGATTATTTTACTATATTTTAAACTTTGCTTCCGCTTTTGTTTCCTTGATTATTAATAATTTAAAGATTATTTAAAAATTTGTTAATATTATTCTAACGTTGGCTTGTCTAGCAAGTGAAATGTTAGGCGTCATCACGGTCCGAAGATGGAAATTTCGGGTCGTGACAGTCATCTTCAGGAATATCTTCCCATAACCTTCAATCTTGGTTGTTGCAGTATTTCCCATGGAAAGCTCTTCTTCGAGACCAACAGTAGAGTAAGTCGCAAATGTTTCTTTGACAGTACAAACATGTCGAGTGGCTACAGAGTCAATCCACCACTCCTTCAGATTTCCAACTAGGTTACATTCCGAAAGCATTGCACACAGATCATCAATGTCATTATTCTTCTCCGCTATGTTGGCATATCCCTTCTTCTTATCCTTTTTCGGGAGACGACAATCAGGGGCTTTGTGACCAGCTTTTCCATAATTGTAGCAGTTGCTCTTGAATTTCTTTTTGTTCTGCTCCTTAGTCTGTCCAGAAGACCTCTTTCTCTTCTTACTTTTTAAAGAAGTCTCCTCAACGATATTAACTTCCATGATCGTTGAATTTCCACGAGACTTCTTCTCGACTGTTTTGTTGTCTTCCTTAATCTTGAGACGAATCACAAGATCTTCCAACTTCATTTCTTTGCGCTTGTGCTTAATATAATTTTTGAAATCTTTCCACGAATGAGGTAAATTTTCAATCATTGCAGCCACTTGAAATGCTTCATTCACGACCATACCTTCAGCAATAAGGCCGTGAAAAATAAGTTGAAGTTCTTGAACTTGGGTTCCAACGGTTTTGCTGTCTATCATTTTATAGTCTAGAAACTTGGCAACCACAAACTTCTTCAAGCATGTATCTTCAGTCTTGTACTTCTTCTCAAGTGCGTCTTATAATTCTTTCAAAGTTTGCACGGCACTGTAGACATTGTA
This sequence comes from Nicotiana tabacum, assembly GCF_000715075.1. Taxonomy (NCBI): domain Eukaryota; kingdom Viridiplantae; phylum Streptophyta; class Magnoliopsida; order Solanales; family Solanaceae; genus Nicotiana; species Nicotiana tabacum. The sequence continues at coordinate 6,663,611 of NC_134102.1, read as the reverse complement.
CAAGTCATCCTTCAAAGCACTTAGAATGTAGCCTTTACAAAGAAAGTCTACGTGTTTCCACGCCTCAACAATCATAAACTTCTCATTGTCCGACATGTCAGCGGCAGGCACTGGAGAGTTTTCACTGGTGAACTTCTGCATACAAAGTGTGGTAAGCCATAAAAATACCCTTTGCTGCCATCCTTTGAAGTTGGCTCCAGAAAATTTTTCCGGTTTCTCGACCGGTAGAACAACAGTTCGGCTTGACGAGGCTATCGTCGTTGCCGCAACAGTCACCGAAGAATTTTCATTATCAATTGCTATTTCTCACTGTCAACAACAGAAGAGTTCAATTAATGACAAAAAATAAAATAGTAAACAGTACTGTAATGAACGATAAATAGTACGTTTAATAAATAAAAACCGAAGTTTTTTATATACTGTTTCACAGTAATCGATGAAGTTTTTATGTTCTTCAAATCGTTTCTGAATTTTAATACTCCGATGAAGTTTTTATATCTTCAAATTAGAATAGAAAAAATCAGATGGAGTAGAAAACCACACAAGTTTTAATCTCCAAAAAACAGAATACAAAATACAATAAAATAATTTTCTTAAGATTGTTAGTCAGTACGTATTACTTTAAATAATGAAACAATAAACTTTCTGAAACAGGAAAAACAGAAATAGAAAGTTAACAACAACAGAATGTCGAAATAATTTCTGAAAAAATAATTTCGGAATAAATCGAGCCCACTGAATGCACAGTGTGTCCTTAAAGAAATTATTCCCCTTAAGTACCCGAGGTGCTGGAATATTATCCTCCCAGGATAGAACAATTTAAACTCACCGGAGTGTTGGTACCAAAAATGCCGATAAAATAGCAAACCACTCGAAGGCTGTAAAATACACTGAAGATTTTGTGGAGAAGAAGAAGAAGAAGAAGAGCAAAAAATTTCTTAAGGAAAGATTCTAGGATTCAAAGCATATTTATAGACTTTCTGGCTATTGGAACATGCTATTTGAAATATTGCGGGAAAACGAATTTAAAATAATTCGGGAAAGAAAACGGACCGGACCGGGTCGCGTCGCGGGTCCTGGGTTATTTCGGGTTGAATTTTTATTAATTAATTAAATAATTGAAAGAAATTTTGTCCAAAAAATTAATCAATCAATCTTTGACCAAAGCCGAAGCCGAGCGGGCGACAAGGACGCGAGGCTTACTTTCTTTCCAACCCATTTAATACCAAGAGAAGTGCTTTCTCAATATAAGCACATTCATTTTTCTTTCCACTAACAATGAGGGACACTTTGATCTTTCCAAAGCAAAAGGGAGCTCACTTTCCCTCCACTTTCTTCCCTCCATTTTCCATTCACCAATCTTTAATCCCAACAAAAACCTACTAAAATCTCAACAAATGTTAGATCTGAACCAATAATTTTAACAGTATAATAAGTTTAGTAGAAGGTTGAACCCATTAAATTTAAATCTTAAATCTTGTTCTTGTTGCCGGCAAGGTGAGGAAGTTCTAGATTCACAAAATGACGGATGATAGGTTCATGGTGGTCTTATTTTATATATATACTCGTAAATTAAACCTAAAGCAATAAGTTGAATTGAACCTAACCTATAAGAACTCACTCTATTCGCCTCTACTTTTACATACAATGAAAGTAAGAGAAAGATTTTAAGTTAATGCCCGATAAATATCATCGTACCTAATAATTTTTTTATAATTAATTAATTCAAATATATATCTTTTTAAAAATATCTGTTTATAATATGTCCAGTTTCTTGCACATACATCTACCCCTAGCTATAAGCATGAACTGGCACTTTCATTCCTTGTTTTTGCTCCTCAGACAATGTTGTCTCCTTATCCGACTCTGATGATAATAATATTATTATTTGTTCATGAATATGAATCTAATATTTTAAATGACATTATTTGTTTCGACAAAAGCTGTGAAAGATTTATTGTGTCTCTCTTTATTGTCCCAGCTTTAAGATCGTAAATTATGAAATTTCCAAGAAATATCATCCAAGAAAAAGGATACTATCACTAATACGAAACATGAATGAGAATGAAATACGCTATTTTAATTTGCAATCGCTTGAGAAGCTAATCGTAAGGAAAGAAGCGAGGAAGAAGCAAAGTTGTCTCCGAATCTTTGTTTCGGATCCCTCTATACAGTTGCGGAATCAGAATTTTCGTTAAGGGGTGTCAAAATATATAAAAGTAAATATACCAAAAAATTAAGGAAAGTCAATACATAATATATATACATATAATTTATTTATTTTACCTAGCTACACAGTGTATTTTTCCCGCAAAGGGGTATCATTTGACACCCCTTCCTATAAGGTGGCTCAATCACTGCCTCTATAGTCGTAATACTTATAACTTATCTGATAGGCGAATTCAAGCTTTAAGTTCTATGAGTTTGAACCCATTGTATTTTTTAAGTTCAAGGTTCATATCTAACGTAAAAATACGACTTAAATTATGAAACTTTTTATGATATGATAGATATGTGAGCTTTATGTATGTGGTCGAACAATCTCATCTATGCATATTTTAACATATTGAGTCATGTGTACATGGTCTTGATTGATAGAAAACGTATCGCATTTCTTATTCTTTCCGCTATATATCAAAAAACCATATCAAATTCCTCGAACATATACGACGAACCTATCGCAAAGTCCATACTCTATAGTACTCTTCTTTCTAACTTCCACTGTAATATTTTTTTTCGCTAGTATAATCTTTTTGGCCTGTTTAATCTTCACTTGATACAAATCAAATATCTAAACAATGTTAATTTGTTAATATCCAACTTCATTTTTTCCCGTCAATAGAATTACCTTGATACATTTGTAGATGTATGGCATTAATTGTGAATCTAAAACGGTGTGTTTAATTTCCTCTAAAATAGTCTATACCTCAAATTTGTCAACGACACAATTAACGCGTGTGACATGTCACTATCATGTGATTACATATTGTGTGATATATTGTTGGCCGTTCGTGCTCTAACGTTTGATATTTGTCATGTACGATTCTACTAAAACAAGATTAAACATGATCCTTTTAATTAGCAATATAACATTGCGATTTAACTTGTAATCAACTCAGTCGTGTTGCATTTAGTTAGTACAAAGAACAGAAATATTGGGGTCATTTCCTAAACAAATTTATTATTATATATGTGGTGGTTCTAACATTGTATTTTGAAATATAATCGTTTTTTATATGCAAAAATAATAGCAAAAGTGTCTATAATGTTTATTATCTATCTAATTATTTTAGGGCTATGCCCAAATATTAGGCGTTATAGATGATTTATTCTTAAATTTTACTGTTACATTGGATAAAGTTCAGTGGTCATGAATGACATTAAACTAACAAACTTAGCAAAAATAATAAAGCAAGAAAAACATTATCTACATGTTAGTGCGACATTTCTTTTGCATTTCCCTTACAAACTCAAATTCAGACATTTTGAGATTAGAAAATCTAATATTTTGCCAATAGAACTATTATGGAAGGTTAAGCTATTATTTCCTGTAGAAAAATCGATGACATATAGGTATACAAATATATTGTACGTATCTCCATAAGTTTAAAAGCCTCAATTTGAGAGGCACATTTTTATTATTATTAAAAGGTTAATAAACTTATCGCATAGCTCACATCAATCCTTTTTTTTTTTTTTTTTTTGCTTTCCTTTTATTTTCCATTTCTTTAAAAATTGATGAACTTGGTCCTCCAACGAATATAAGGATGAGACTGAAGTAGAATTTTCCAAACCTCACATGAATATGGGATGCTTTATGCATCGGGGTACCCTTTAGACTAAAGCAGAACCGTTAATTTTTGTGGTAAATATATTTGATAATTGAATTAACCTTAAGCTTATTGAAAAAGAAACCCTTAAGCTTTACGTCTTTACTATTTAAGACAAGAAAATTGAATATTTGATAAATAAATGTGTTTGTGTTATAAAATAAAGACAGTAAAGTAAAGACATGTATAGAGAGAAACTGATATATTATTCAAACTTCAAACTTATGTACATAATGAACTGAATTCTCCTCTATTTATAGAAGAAAAGAAGTTGATATGTAAGCTGCTACTGCAAGCTGTTTGTAAGCTGCTGTGTAAGCTGCTACTCTAAGCTGCTGTGCCAGATATAGATAATCTTCTACCATGGGTAATATTTATCCATAACGGAGTACCGAAAGGATAAGCTTCTTCGGGAGGCTTATTTTCAATGGAGTACTAAATAGATAAATATATTTACGGCGAAGTCTCATATGGATAAGCTTCTTCAGGAAGCTTATTTACAACGGAGTACTAAATGAATATCCATAATATAATATATTTATAACACTCTCCCTTGGATATTCATTAAAAGATAATGTGCCTCATTAAAACCTTACTAGGAAAAAACCCCGTGGGAAAAATCTTAGTGAAGGAAAAAGAGTACACATATTTAGTAATACGCATTGCTAGCTGCCTCATTAAAAACCTTATAAGGAAAACCCTGTGGGAAAAAATCTTAGTAAGGAAAAAAGAGTACATCGCGTATTTTACTCCCCCTGATGAAAATCTTGTTTCAAATATTTAAGTCTCCGTATTCCAATCTTGTATACCATCTTCTCAAAAGTTGAAGTTGGTAAAGATTTAGTGAATAAATCTGCCGGATTGTCACTTGAACGAATTTGTTGCAAATCAATGTCACTATTTTTCTGAAGATCGTGTGTGTAGAATAATTTTGGTGAAATGTATTTCGTTCTATCTCTTTTTATAAATCCTCCCTTCAATTGGGCTATGCATGAAGCATTGTCTTCGTATAAAATTGTGGGTCTTTTCTCACATTCCAAATCATATTTTTCTCGAATAAAATGAATTATTGATCTCAACCATACGCATTCCCTACTTGCTTCATGAATAGCTATTATTTCAACAATAATAGCATGATTTGAAGAAGTAGCAATAATAGATTGCTTTGTGGAGCGCCATGATATGATTGTACCTCCACATGTAAAAACATACCCGGTTTGAGATCTAGCTTTATGGGGATCAGATAAATAACCTGCATCTGCATAACCAACAAGATTTGCACTATCTTTGTTAGCATAAAACAAACCCATATCAAGAGTTCCCTTTAAATATCGCAATATATGTTTAATTCCGTTCCAATGTCTCCGTGTAGGAGAAGAACTATATCTTGCTAGTAAATTAACAGAAAATGCTATGTCAGGCCTTGTAGCATTAGCAAGATACATTAGTATACCAATTGCACTGAGATAGGGTACTTCGGGACCAAGGAGTTCCTCATCCTCTTCTGGAGGTCGGAACAAATCTTTATTCACTTCAAGTGATCGAACAACCATTGGTGTACTCAATGGGTACGCTTTGTCCATGTAAAAGCGTTTTAAGACCCTTTCTGTATAGGCAGATTGATGGATAAAGATCTCGTCTGCTAAATGTTCAATTTGCAGACCAAGACAAAGTTGTCTTTCCAAGATCTTTCATCTCAAATTCTTTCTTAAGATATTCAATTGCCTTTTGGAGCTCTTCTGAAATTCCAACAAGATTTATGTCATCAACATAAACAGCAAGTATAACAAATTCTGAAGCCATTTTCTTTATAAAAAATACATGGACAAATAACATCATTTATTTAACCGTCTTTCAGCAAATATTCACTGAGGCGATTATACCACATGCGCCCAGATTGCTTTAAACCGTACAAAGATCTTTGTAATCTGATTGAGTACATTTCTTGAGATTTTGAATATACTTCAGGCATTTTAAATCCTTCAGGGATTTTCATGTAAATTTCATTATCAAGTGACCCGTATAGATAAGCTGTAACCACATCCATTAAATGTATTTCAGGCCTTTCACGTAAGGCTAAACTGATGAGATATCGAAATGTTATGGCATCCATAACTGGTGAATATGTTTCTTCATAATCGACTCCAGGTCGTTGTGAGAATCCTTGTGCAACAAGGCAAAGATAGTCATTTATTTTTCGCATAAAAATCCATTTATGACCAACTGGCTTTATACCGGCAGGTGTTTGGACTACTGGTCCAAAGACTTCTCTTTTAGCAAGTGACTTTAATTCCGATTGAATTGACTCTTGCCATTTTGGCCAATCAGATCTTTGTCGACATTCTTCGACAGATCGGGGTTCAAGGTTCTCACTATCTTGCATAATGTTAAGTGCAACATTATATGCAAAGATATTATCCATCACTATTTCAGATCGATTTAAATTAATCCCATCACCAGTAGAACTTATTAAAAGTTCCTCACTCACTTGAGTCTCGGGTTCATTGATTTCTTCAGGAATCTCAAAACTAATTAGATCTTGGGTCTCTTCAGGAGATCCCTTCATAATATCATTTTGATCATTTGTCGATTTTCTTTTTCTAGGATTTCGATCCTTAGAACCCAAAGGTCTACCACGCTTCAGGCGTGCTTTAGGTTCACTAACTCTCATGCTAGTAGCTGGTCCTGCTGGGACATCAATTCGGATAGGCACATTCTCTGCAAGGATATGCGACTTAGTTATCCTTTTCAAATCAGTAAATGCGTCTGGCATTTGATTTGCTATATTCTGTAAATGGATTATTTTCTGGACCTCCTGATTACATATGGGGGTACGTGGATCAAAGTGAGATAATGATGAAACTTTCCACATAATTTCTCTTTTGATTTCCTTTTTCTCTCACCCTAATTGTGAAAAATTTATTTCATCAAATCGACAATCTGCAAATCGAGCAGTAAATAAATCTCCTGTCAATGGTTCAAGATAGCGAATAATAGAGGGTGATTCAAATCCAATATATATTCCTAACCTTCTTTGGGGGACCATCTTACTGCGTTGTGGTGGTGCTACTGGTACATATACAGCACATCCAAAAATTCGTAAATGGATAATATTTGGTTCATGACCAAAAACTAATTATGAAGGAGAATATTTATTATAATGTGTTGGTCTGAGACGGATAAGTGATACTGCGTGCAAGATAGCATGACCCCAAACAGTAGTGGGCAATTTTATTTTCATAAGTAGTGGCCTTGCTATCAATTGCAGCCGTTTAATAAATGACTTTGCAAGGCCATTTTGAGTATGAATATAAGCTACAGGATGTTCAATTTTTATTCCAACTGATAGACAATAATTATCAAAAGCTTGAGATGAGAATTCTCAAGTATTATCAAGGCGAATAGCCTTTATAGGATAATATGAGAATTGTGCCCTTAATCGAATTATTTGGGCTAATAACTTTGGAAACGCCAGGTTGCGAGATGATAGTAGGCACACATGAGACCATCTTGAAGATGCGTCTATTAGGACCATAAAATATCTAAACAGCCCACTTGGTGGGTGAATAGGTCCACATATATCCCCATGTATACGTTCTAAAAAAGCAGGGGACTCAATGCCAACCTTCATTGGTGATGGTCTAGTGATCATTTTTCCTTGATAACAAGCATCACAAGAAAATTCATCATTTGTAAGAATCTTCAAGTTCTTTAATGAATGCCCACTCGAATTTTCAGTAATTCGTCTCATCATTATTGATCCAGGATGGCCCAAACGGCCATGCCAAAGCACAAAAGTATTTGAATCAGTAAACTTCTGATTTACGATAGAGTGTGCTTCAACTGTACTAATCTTTGAATAGTATAAGCCAGAAGATAAAGTTGGTAACTTTTCTACAATGCATTTTTGGCTAGAAATATTCTTTGTAATACAAAGATATTCCACGTTCATTTCATCTAATGTCTCAACATGATACCCATTTCGGCGAATATCTATTAAACTCAATAAGTTTTTCGGGACTTTGAGGAGAACAATGCATTGTCGATAATAAGTTTTGTTCTCTTAGACAGAAATACAGTAGCTCTTCCGGAGCCTTCAATCAAACTTATATTACCAGAAATTGTTGAAACATTTACTTTTTCCTTATGCAAATAAGAAAAGTATTTCTGATCTTTGAATATGGCATGAGTTGTTCCACTATCAATTATACAAATATCTTCATGATTGGTCTTTGATCCAAACATAATTTGAGGATTATCCATATTCTTCAAAATGACATAAACAAAATAAATATGATAGTAAACATCATTTTCAAAGCATAACTTTTATTTATGTAAAACAATTACATAACCATACTATCAACTGCAAACAACAAAAATTAAAATATTTATATTTCTACAGATTCACTACCGATCACATGACTTGTTTCTCCTTTTGGGAGTGCAAAGTAATCAGCTACATCCAAATGCATGAAGTCTAAATTATCTTCAGAAATAAAATTTGCTTCAGCATTTTTCTCTGTCTTCTTCAGGGAGGCTTGATACAGCTCAACCAGGTGCTTTGGCGTACGATATGTACGTGACCGGTGCCCTTTTCCTCCACATCTATAGCATGTATTTTTTGGCTTTGCTCCTTGCTCCGCTTCATGCTTTTGTTCCTTCCTTTTCTACTGCTGGTGGTGAGGAGGGTTCTTTGGTGCATTATTATTACCACGATTAGAGTTTCCTCCCCGATCACGACTGGGGCCACGTCCTCTTCCACGCTTAGCTTGGTGGAAGTTCGTCTCATTCACTTCAGGGAATGGACAAGAACCAGTAGGTCGGCTTTCATGATTTTTCATTAATAGCCCATTATGTTGCTCGGCTACAAGAAGATGTGAGATAAGTTCAGAATACTTTTTGAATCTCATCTCTCGATATTGCTGCTGCAGGAGCATATTCGAGGCATGAAAAATGGTGAAAGTTTTCTCCAACATATCATGATCAGTAATATTATCACCACATAGTTTCAATTGGAAAATAATTCTGAACATAGCATAATTATACTCACTGATAGATTTAAAATCTTGTAGCCTTAGATGAGTCCAATCATAACATGCCTGTGGAAGAACGACCATCTTCAGGTGGTCATATCTGTCTTTCAAATTATCCCACAATATGACTAAATCTTTAACAGTAAGATATTCCATTTCCAGGCCCTCATCAAGGCGATGGCATAAGAATATCATTGTTTTAGCACGGTCTTGGTTTGATGCCTGATTTTTGTTCTTGATGGTGTCTGCCAGACCCATCGCATCAAGATGAATTTCGGCATCAAGCACCCAAGACATGTAACTTTTGCCCGATATATCCAGGGTTACAAATTCAAGTTTAGAAAGATTTGACATTATTTAGAAAAAGAAAGTTCGTACCTCTGATACTTTCAAAGTATTTGCTCGAGATGGCAGAGTCTCGTGCTGATAACGTGTTATAAAATAAAGACAGTAAAGTAAAGACAAGTATAGAGAGAAACTGATATATTATTCAAACTTCAAACTTATGTACATAATGAACTGAATTCTCCTCTATTTCTAGAAGAAAGGAAGTTGTTGTGTAAGCTGCTACTGCAAGCTGCTGTGTAAACTGCTTGTAAGCTGCTGTGTAAGCTGCTTGTAAGCTGCTACTCTAAGTTGTTGTGCCAGATATAGATAATTTTCTACCATGGGTAATATTTATCCATAACGGAGTACCGAAAGGATAAGCTTCTTCAGGAGACTTATTTCCAATGAAGTACTAAATAGATAAACATATTTACGACGGAGTCTCATATGGATAAATTTCTTCAGGAAACTTATTTACAACGGAGTACTAAATGAACATTCATAATATAATATATTTATAACAGTTTCGGAATAATTATCAAAGCATTTTTAAATTTTGTTAAAGATAACGCCTCTAGATTATTGAGGATGTTATTATTATTATAATAATGAAAGATATTCCTAAACATAAAGATATTACTAGGCTTAACACGTCATTGTTTCCTCCACGTGTCATGGGTCTCAGCCCCCCATTGGTTTGACCAGATTTGTCATGAAACTTCAAAAAGAATCTTTCCGGTGTCATTCCATTACGTAAAACGTGTAAAAAGCACATCTTAAAGTTATAAATAATCCTCTATAAAGAGTGACATCACTTGCTATTACAAATTAAGATGACCTGATAATATAATATTTTAATATGAATGAATTAAAATTAACTCTTTATTTATTAAGTACAAGAGTTGTGGTATTACGAGAAAAATGGCAAAAAATGGTGACTACTGCTTATAATTTTTACGGAAAAGGGCCAAATATACCAGTGAACTATGCGAATTAGAATAAATATGCCCCTCATTATTAGTTTGGCCCAGATATGTCCAAACCGTTCAATACTTGTGCATCCATGCCCTTAGTTAGACGGAACCCAATATTTTCTCTCTTTTAAATAACTAATACCCGAACCCGACCTAAATCTAATGACCCGACCCACCCCTATTTCTAAAAGACCCCACATGTTAATCCCCCGTATCGGTATCTAGCCCTTCCTTTACCCATTCTCTCTTCCTTCTGTCCTTTCTTTCTAAAAATTTGGCCTTTCTTATTTCTGTCTCTCATATGGTAAGGATGTTTTAGACTGTTACCGTTATGGATGTTATTTACACACTTAAGAGGCAGTGCAGGACTCTCTATGGATTTGGTGGTTAGGTTGTTTAGTTTGTGATTTTAGGGTGTTCGTTTCTCAGCACTACTATGGGTGTTGTTACTGCTATGGGTGTTGGTTTCTCAACAGCGTTGTGTTGAACTTTCTGGTGTTGGTTTCTAGAATCTGTTGTGTTGAACTTTCTGGCTCGCTGTTATTTCTTCTTTTAGACCCATTCTTCTTCAAATACTATGTCAGCACTTCTGTTAGACCTATTTATTAAATGCCTTTAACTGTAGCCTCGCAAACATTGTTACTGACAGTGAATCTGCTATGTCTCGCAAACATTGTTGCTGTGATCACATTTGCAAACATTCTGCAAATACTATGAGCTTGCCATTTCCGCCAACTGTATTAACTCCCTTCTCTCAACTCTCTAATCCCCAAGAAACAAAAGAAAAACAAACAAAAATAAGAATTGATTCAACCACATATGTACAGAGATGAAAAGTAAATTTTGGCATTTAATTAGAATTGGTATTTAACTAGATACAGATACGGGGGATTAACATGTGGGGTCTTTTAGAAATAGGGGTGGGTCGGGTCATTAGATTTAGGTCGAGTTTGGGTATTAGTTATTTAAAAAGAGAAAATATTGGGTTCCGTCTAACTAAGGGCATGAATGAACAAGTATTGTACGGTTTGGACATATCTGGGCCAAACTAATAACGACAAACATATTTGTCCTAATTCGCATAGTTCACTGGCATATTTGGCCTTTTTTTGTAATTTTTATAGTTAATTATTTATCCGTAAAGCTATACAGTTGAATTTGTTACGTGGTTTATAAACAAGCAAACTGATGATTTGATCCAAAAATGACAAATAAACAAGATTAAAAATAAGACTTAGCGGTTAAAATCGAAGAAAATGACAAGCTTGGCTCCGAGAGAAATACCCCCGAGGACAGAAATAAGAACAATGTAAGAGAAAAAGTAAAGTTATCTGATTAAGCTTGAGAATGAAATATAACATAAGTTTTTTCAAGAATTTCGTGTCTTACAATTACTGTTCAGCCTACTATTTATAGTTATACCTAGGGAAACAAGATCCTAGGATCAAGCCTCTCTTAAATGACAATAAAGGGCTCATTGATGAATATGTAATGACATGTCATAAATAAAAATATTATCTGCAACGGCTGCTCATTTAATGTCAGGGAATATTCTTCAATGAATGTTATCCGATGGTAAATATTCGATCTGCTCACGTTGATCATGCTCCCTTCGGTGTCTATCCGATGTCAACTGCAATTGTTGTTCCCAGTACGGATTGTTACTTGATTTTACTTTCTACATGTCTTCGGTTCTACGTGTCACGCTACTATTCGATCATTTAATACATAAACCAAGTGGCCTATTGTGACCACTTGACAATTTAGGACAAAATTAGTTAGGTTAGATAATAATTAATTTTTTTAATTTAAATTTTAAAAAAATAAATTATGCATTATGTGTTGTTAATAATTAGTTACTCTCTTTGAGTTAATAAATTTGGAGTTTTAAAATTATTCTAAAATAAAAAAAATAATAATAATAAGAAAAAAAATGTCAATTCGAATTGGGGAGCGGTTTCTTCCTAATGGGGTAGTCTATATATATAAAGTTCTACAAATATTTTTTGATATTGAAAATAATTTGATTTTGAATTTAAAGATAAAAATACTATTTCAAATTTATAGATAGAAATATTTGAGTTGAGATAAAATAAAAGTTCATTTGCTTATGGCAAATAATGCAAAATTACTTATATGTTTATATTTTAACAAAAATTCAAAATTATAATTTAAATATGATAGTATTTCGATTATATATAAAATTCAAAATGAAAAAACTAATTATAATATTACATTAGAAAAGTTTTACAAAGATGCATGAAAATAGAGATAATATTAGGATATTTTAACTTTGAATTAAATTATAAAAATAAAATAAATTAAATAACTAATACCCAAATATATTATTGATAAATTTAAAAAATTGAAGCATTGTGAACAATAAAATAAAATTTAGCTCCAACAAAGTTGGAGCTTTAAATAGTTTGAAAATAAAAAAACAAAAATAAAAAACTAAAAAAATGGCAATTCTAATTGAGAAGTAGTTTCTTTCAAAAAACAAATTAACATTGCATATTTAAAGTTTCATACTTAATAAAATCTTACTACAATTTTAAGTTAGAAACAATTATAATTTTTATTAGTTTTGAATGAAAGGTAAAAATTTTGAATCTGTGTGTTAAGATTAGACTAGCTTTCAACTCTATTCAAATTAAAGTTTGGATGTTTATCACTTTTTTTATTTTCATTTATTTTTCTCTTATTTTATGTGTGTTGAAAATAATAATAATAATAATAATAATAATAATAATAATAATAATAATAATAATAATAATAATAATAATAATAATAATACTAATAATTTTTGAATTTGATCTAAAATTTATCCCACTGCATATCGTGAAAATAATAAATTTTATATAAGTTTATTATTAAATTTAAAATTTTAAAAAATTTAAATTATACATTATGTGATATATATATATATATAGAGAGAGAGAGAGAGATTATTATTTATTTTGTAACCCTTTTTATTTTAAATTTGAAAGTTACCCACACATAACATAACTTCATATATTATATTAAAAAGGTGGTAATGAAGCATGAGATCAAGTCAAGTGTCATATAGAGAAAATGCTAATTCGCACTTTAAAGGTAAAATTTAACTATATTTTATGACAAAATTTAATCTCGATCTATATTATAGATTTGTATAGATAATTTTGAATGCTAAATAATTAAAATCAGAAATACCACAATCTTTAATATTCTCATTATATTATATAATTTCAAGATTGTTTATATATTTGAATTGATATAAAAAATATTAGTCTCGCATGTCATTATCGATTCACACAAAATAATATATAATTATAAAATAATTACAAATATCATAGTAAAAAAATATAAAAATTAAAACTTTATATATAAAATAAAATAAAAGAAAATTTTAATTTCTTATTCCATATAATGTAGAAAAAAATATTAAAGATATTGATACATTTTACACAAAATAATAAAATAATATCTTTTTTAATGTAGTAAAAAATCAAAATTAGTATTAACTATGAAATTATTTCAGGCATAAATTATGGTTAAAATACTAATTTAAGGAATAAAAGAAAGTAAGTAAATGAAAATAAATATATTTTTGATAAATTTAGACAATTGAAGAATTAAAAATGATTGAAAGTGAAGCCAAGTGGTAGTCAAGCTTTATATGAATATATTATATTAAAAGGATAGTAGGGAAGCTTGATATGAAGCCAAATGGCGTATTGAGAAAAAGTAAAAAATAAATATAGAATGAAGAGACTTATTTAAATTTGAGATGAGAAAGTGATTTTTCAATTATGAAGAAAAAATACAATAGATAATATCACGTACAAAATTAAATAATATTGAACAATGAAAGAATTTGAAGTAACGAATAAATAAACTTACTCATAAGAAAAATAAATTTTTTTATTATAAAATTATAGAGATAAAACTTATTTGAATTTGAGATGAGAAAGTAACTTTTAAAGTATAATGAAAAAATTCATACAAATAACAAAATATAACTAAAACTATAATAGATAAAGTTAAAAATAAAAAAGATATAGAAAAATGAATAAATTTCAAGTAATGGAGTAATAAATTAATAATCAACTTTGTTAGAAGTAGAAAATCTATATTATTTATGCGATATTAAAGGATGTAATAAGTAAGGACATTAAATCGAAAGACAAACTAATAAAAATTTCATATGATAGTGCAATCATACCGAGCAACAAATAAATCAATAACTATAATCTAGGAACAAAAGAAGAAAAAGTAGAATAAAATATAAAATGATAATATGTATTATAACTTCAAATTATAAGGTATTTTTGAGTATTAACAAATAAAACGTTATAATAAATAAATAAAATATTAATAAATACAATAGATTATGTAATAAAGAAAAACGAAGAATTTAAAAGTTATTGGACTGTTTTAATTTTATCCAATTTAATTATTGGTCATATTTTATTGGGTAAGGAAAAAAAATTAAAATTTAATTCAAGTAATATGGTATAATATGGTGAAACAAATTAGATAACGGAAAAAAGTGAGTAATAAAAAAATCAAAGCCACCCTCCGCATATTTTCGTCCTTTCTTCTTCCACTGTCTTCTTATAAATCCGCCATTTTCATCACTTCTTCAAGCTCTCCCTCAAATTCCGCCATGAAAATTTCTTAAGAAAAACCCATCATAAAAAAGCACCCTTTTCACCGAATCTTAAAAAGTTAGCCACGCACATTTGAAACTCCTTTATTTTTTTCTTGTGAATTTTCCAGATATGGTTCTCCTGGAAAATTCTCATTCTCATGTTTCTTCTACTACCCAAACACGGCCTAATTATTACTATACTCCGCCACCATCCTCTACTAAAGCCCACCGTTCACTTGGCCGGTCAATGCGCACTATCCGGTCCACTCTCTACCAAGCCGAAAATAATTCCGGTCCGGTTTACGAGAACCTCACCGATTCCATTGTCGATTTTCGGCTCAGCGAGCTCGCAAAAAAACCGCCGCCGCCGGTTCATAAATGTGATGTGGATTTTCTGGAACTTTCTAGATCTTTCAGTGATTTCTCGGCGTGTAGCAGTGATATTTCCGGCGAGTTGGAACGTCTGGCGAAGGTTCCAATTTCGGATCCGAATTGGAGCTCCGAACCAGAACCTTGTGTGGGATTTCTAGAGAGAGATTCGTTTTCAACGGAGATAATAGAGAGTATTGAACCGGAAGATCTTCTACCGACGGTGAAACTCTGCGTCGACAGTTTAAAGTCACCGTCGGCGGCCGTGAAGAGATCGGCGGCGGCGAAATTGAGGCTCTTAGCAAAGAACCGAGCTGAAAATCGCGCATTAATTGGCGAGTCCGGCGCGGTTCCGGCATTGTTGCCGCTCCTCCGGTGCTCCGATCCGTGGACTCAGGAACACGCTGTAACGGCGCTCCTCAATCTCTCGCTTCACGAGCCGAACAAAATCCTAATTACAAATTCTGGAGCTATAAAATCCCTCATTTACGTTTTAAAAACGGGGACGGAAACGTCGAAGCAAAATGCAGCTTGTGCGCTGTTAAGTTTAGCTTTGATCGATGAGAATAAGCTCTCAATCGGTGCTTGTGGTGCTATTGCGCCATTAGTGGCACTGTTAATTAGCGGAACAAATCGGGGTAAAAAGGATGCATTAACGACATTGTATAAGTTGTGTACTGTGAGGTTGAATAAAGAGCGGGCCGTGAATGCGGGTGCTGTGAAGCCGTTAGTGGGGTTAGTGTGTGAGGAGGGTGGAGGGTTAGCTGAGAAGGCTATGGTGGTGTTGAGTAGCTTAGCGGGGATTGAGACGGGGAGCGAAGAGATTGTTGAGGAAGGTGGGATTGGTGCACTGGTGGAAGTGATTGAAGATGGAAGTAATAAAGGGAAGGAATTTGCAGTGGTGACACTTTTGCAGCTGTGTGTTGACAGTGTGTGGAATAGAGGGATTCTTGTTAGGGAAGGAGGGATTCCTCCTCTTGTTGCCTTGTCGCAGAACGGAACTGCTAAAGCTAAGCATAAGGTTAGTTTCCTACTGTTTGATGCAATTAAAAGGAAGTTTTGATCACAATTAGTTGTGCTTATTGTTTGCTTGCCATAAAGATTGAATCTTGATCAATACTTGTGCTTATTGTTTGCCATTAAGTTTGTACTTTTATCAATTACACTTGTTTTATTGTTTATTCTAAAGAGGAAATCTTGATCAATTGCTTGTGCTTATTGTTTACCGTAAAGAGGAAGTCTTGTTAATTTGCTTTTGCTTGTGCTTGTTGTTTACCATAAAGATTGAATTTTTATTGTTTGCTTGTCTCATTGTTTACCATAAAGATAGAATTTTTGTAGATTGCTTGTGTTAGTTGTTTATCATAAAGTGAGAAACTTATTGATGGTCTGTCATAAAATAGCCATTGATCATTTCAAATTATAGATAACTATTATTTGGATTTACTTGTTAGACATGAATGGAGACTAATGGATTTAAAGGAATAATATAGCAGATTGATTGATTCGGATGTATATTTTATTTAATTAATGCTACCAGCTTATTGATTTAACTAGATACCAAAATATTTGGGTCGAACTTCAAATTAAGTTTTCAACATTCATAGTGCAATATATCAAGATTTTGACTTCTTCTAACCATGGTCATGTCATATGGGGTGTTCCCATTTTTTGGATGTAAATCTGGAAGATGAACATGAAAACATGAAAAAAAACGAAAAAGGAAATCTGGAAATGGAGCTTTATAGTTGCCATGTGTGATGTGCCTTTATGAGAAATGCATTTACTTGTATTTGATACTGTCATATTTGAAAATTGGTGCTAGCAATAATATATAGATCGAAAGTGGTTTGCAGTTTTGCTTTCCGCGATTGTGATGCATAATGTGTGTATTCATTTTTGGTCCATGAAATGGAAGCTGTTTTCAGACAGTTGCCATTGTTATGGAAAACTCAATCTTAATGGGGCTTGGTTGTTTTTGGCAGGCAGAAACGTTACTCGGATACTTGAGGGAACCAAGACAAGAAGTTTCTACTTCAACTCCTTAGAAAGGTTGGCATCGTCTGTTTATAGGAAGTGGTACGAAGAAGTTTGTACAGAGTGGTTACAAATTTAGGAGTTCACGACATATGTCGGGTAATCTAAAAAATAAATATGAAGCTAGCTTAAGGAAGCTGACTTATTTAGGTGAATTCTTTACTAGGTATTACAGAGGAGCTGGGCAGGGATTGTGGGAAGGTTCTCATGTTTCTCTTGAATTATTATCTGTTGTATGTTTTTGGGAGAGAACGTTTTTTTGCCTAGTTGTTTGGTAAGAATTTGATAATCATCCCTTAGTTTTGTTTAGGAATTCAGCCGAGGGTCTATCCGAAACAGTCTCTCTGTCTTTTCAGGATAGGGGTAAGGCTGTGTACATCTTACCCTCCCCAGACCCACTCGTGGGAATTCACTGGGTTTGTTGTTCCAAATTCTTCTGAAATGTTTACTAATCTTCTGATTCTTAGTGTGTAAAAAAGCAACTATTCAGTATGCTTGAGTTTCTTTTTTCTTGAACAAGAATATACGGTAGTGTATGCTGTAACATATATGGCCAGTAATGAGATAATTTCTTGATTTTATGACTGAATTTTGTCAAACTTTAATGCTTGCTCCAAGGCTGGGTTGTTAATTTTTACAGCTATTAAATTTGTGTCTACATCTATACAACTAGAGAGCATCAGATGTCTGTCTTTTCCACTTGGTGTGAATACAAGGTGCAGCAACCCCATCTCTTCTTATTAACATCATTTGTAGCATTTTATTCTTAATATGCATTTATTCCTACATAGAAGGGGAGCCTTGGTAAAGTTGTTGTCATGTGACAAGGAGGTCACGAGTTCGAGTTGTGAAAATAACCTCTTGCAGAAATGCAGGATAATGCTGCGTACTATAGACCCTTGTGGTCCGGCCCTTTCTTGGACGCCATGCTCTTTTTTATATATTGCCTATATAGCTTCTCATGTTTGTCTATATTCAATTACATTTCGACTTTTTAGCTGGCAGAGTTGCTTAAGATTTAGTCAATTGAGATGTGTTTAAATGAGTTGGTTAGCCAACAATGTGGTCCTCCAAATTTTGATCCCTCTTATACATTTGTAAGATAATCCAACACTTAATCCAAACTCTATTTGGGATCCCATTATTAAATTCAGGTGACAGTGAAGTAGTTTCTCTTAATGTACACATGGGACCCTGTGGAATAATAGTCACAACTCTCAAAATGTGGCATGATATGTTTGATAAAGTTGTGAGCCATTAATCATATATTGTGACAGTTGATATTTAATTGTTCTCCACTTTCATATTGTACCAAATGAGCACTGCATTGCTCAAAGGGGATTAATGGTAGGGTCCTTTGAATTATTACTCTTTGGTTGTAAAGGGTAGAGGAACTGCTGTGGCTTGGTCCTACCAGGACCGATTTTGTAACCAATGGCGTATGCAAAATTGTGTAAACAGTATGGGCTCATTTTTCTTTTTCTTTTGGGGCATTTGTGTTTATATACAATTTTCGGGTCACAATTGAAGTTATACTCACTTTGCACAAGTCTAGACACATTAGGATCACCTTCAGACTTATCGGGTCTGAAGTTGAAAAATAAGTAGCCTGAAGTGCAATGCAGTGAAGGCCAAATAGGTCTAAACTCTTAAGTACAACAAATATTTTCGTGAACTTAAGGCTAAATAGGTCTGAAGTGAAAAAATTGTACTTCAAATGCACTTAAGGCCAAGTAGGTCTAAAGTGCAATCAATATTTTCATGCACAGGTCAAATAGGTCTGAAGTGTAAATTGCCCGAAAGAGAAACTTGTTCTTCGAATTTCAACAATTCAATAAATGATTAACACCTAGATCTACTCCAAATGAGTTCAAATTTCTAATATAACTTTCAAATGTCATCAAGAACAAACCCCCATCATCAATTTGTCAAAACAACAATAAATCTAACAAACTCATGTTGCAACTAATAATAATAAGAAGAAACCCTAAGTAATAGTAAAAATTTAAGCGTTACAACAGGTCACTACTGTAAAACACCATAAATCACCTTAAAGCATGCTCACAAATACTATATAAATTCATCGTCACCTTTATTTTCACAACGGAGGAGGAGGGAGGTGTACTTTGGGTACTAGTTAAAAAAAATTTAAAAAGTGGATACAAGTTAAATAGGAGTGACCAAATAGGACGTCCCCTGAAATTTTACTTTTCTTTTTATCTAATGTGGCTGCACCCGATTCAATTGGAAAAAATTCAAAAATAGTCAGATTTACAAGTGGTAATTGAAAAATAGCCACATTTCAAAAGTAATTAAAATTTAGCCACTTTTCATGTAAAGATAAATCTGAAAAAAATACTGTTCAAAACCCGAAAAATATTCCAGCATAATATACTGGAGTTCCAGTATAATATACCAATCCAACATAATATGCTGGAAGTTCATACACGGGTACTCCAATCTCCAGTATATTATTCTGGACCGGTCTGTGTTGCATCAAAATAGTGACTATTTTTCAATGACTTTGCAAACGTTAATTATTTTTCAATTACCAATCCGAAAACTGGCTAACCCGTGCTATTTTTATTATTCAATCTGGGGATAAGTTCACAAATGACATTTAAAGAAGTTGATCTTGAACTTTTGACCTTTAGGGCATGCAGAACTTTTAAGTTTAAAAAGTTTTACTTCATGGGATTTTTTTTTTTAACTTTTAACGTTGAAAGTTTGCCTATTAGTACTACTCTATCCTATTGGCTATTGGGCACTTGCCATTTTTTTAACCAACACAAGTATCCACCAAGACTTGTGCAACTAAGGCTGAGATTTGGATATGAGACCTCCTTGTTCTCCTCTCATCTCATTGATACTAGGGGTGCATATAAATGGTGCAGGCTTATTGTCACAAGTTGGTTTTTCTGTTAGTTTGGGTATGGAACAGTAGTTTTAGTATTTTTTATATTATTTTCAAATGGTGACTGGCATACTGTATGCATACATATTTTTATTAGCAATATATATTTTACAAGGTTTCTTCGCCACTGCTTGTAATACATTCAAGCAGAGACGAACCTAAGATTTGAGCATCACGAGGTCACCACTTCAAAAAATTATGAATTGCAGGAGCTCGGATTCAAACCTGGGTCATCAAGAGAGTGAAGGTACTTTAAGCACTTCTACAAACTAGCTCCTCTATCCAGATTTTGTGATTTTAGGGGGGCCACATAAAATCTCTCTCTCTCTCTCACTATATATATATATATATATATATATATATATATATATATATATATATATATATATATATATATATATAGTATTTTTTTGTTTACGTATTGAAAAAAAGTGGCCAAAACCACTGTTTGGTTTTTGAAAAATTCATTTTCAAAAAATATTCAAAAACTTTCAAAATTTCATGGACAAACACATCTCAAAAAATAAAATAGAAAAAAGGAAATTTTTTTATGGACAAACGGATATTTAATCTAAATTATTCTCTTTGATTCGTGAATAACTATATAAAAATAGATTCATAATTGCAAATAGTAAAAGAATATGCATCCAAAAGGTTTTAATTGGGACAGATTTGATTAAACACAAATATCCATAAACGCCAAGATTTTGCCTTAGCTTCTTCTTTCTATAAATAAACACATAGACAGCACCAACTGTTAGAGGTGGACGCATTTATTATCAATTTATCATGTTGTTGGCAAAAGATTTGTATATTTTGGAATGATAGAAAATACTATATGCAATTTTTATATTACGGGATCACTCCTTCAACCGACTAATTTGAGATCGAACTGTAGTATTAGTTGTAATAAATCATTGGTTATCAAAAAAAAAAAAAAAACGATAAGTCATGATAAATAATTAACTATGCATTTTGAAACAAATTCCACTAATATTAGAAATTTAATCTCTTATGAGATACCAAATACATGAAATATTCTATTTGCAAGACAGTGAGAATAAAGTAGTCCCTCCGATTACTTTTAGTTGTCAATTATTCTAAAAATAAATTTTTATTTTTACTTGTCACTTTTTTCATACCAAGAGAAAAATAATTTATTTTTTCTATTGTGCCCTTAACATTAATTACTCATTCCAAATCATTTTTCAAATCATGTAAGACTATACACCAATTAATATGAGTATCATGGTAAATTATATACTTTATTTATTATTTTTTAAGGGATATACAAAATTAATAATGGACAAGCAAAAGTGAACGGAGAGAAATTACTTCTTTAATATCTAAATCCTGGTCTGATTAATATTTTGATATGTTGAAACTGGAAACATGTCCATTTTTAAAGTCCAAAAATCCTTGATTCTTTCATTTAGGACAGGAAACTTTAACTTAGATTCTTTACTGAAGTTCTAAGTTTCTGTTGCTTTTCTCATTTTCCAGGAATTTAAAAGCTATCATTTGCTTTTGGGAGGACTTAATAAGAATTTGAGAAAGTAACTTAGAGTCCGTTTGGACATAAGAATTTTATCATTTTTTTTTGAAAAATTTTCACTTTTTTCTGAAATCAGTATTTGCCCATAAAATTTGTAATTTTCACTTGAAGTTTGATTTTTATTTTGAAAATTTGAAAAACTCCAAAAAGCTATTTTTCAAAATTTTCACTCATAAAACTTCAAAAACAACACAAAATTATATTCATGTCCAAACACAACTCTAATTTTCAAATACCATTTTTACTTGAAATATTTTTTTCATTTTTTTTAGAATTTTATAATTCTTATGTCCAAACGCCCACTTAGTTGTGCATTATATGGAGAAGGGAATTTGCATGTCACGAAATCACGATCATAACTCATGGAACATATTATCAGGGCATTTGCACAAATGTCTTTTTCAGAGGCCATTATCTAAATTCTATCCCTTCTCAGCTCAGCGAGATATTTGACGGCAAAAAGAAAAAGAAATTTTAACCCATTTGACCGGCTGGCCGAAAATAATTACAACCGTTAGTCAAATACATAAAAAAAAAAAAAATAAGGCAAAGGGCCAAATATACTCTTTTACTTTCGAATATTGTCTACATTTAACCTCTGTTATACTATCCAGCTAAATTTACCCTGCCGTTATACTAACCGTTCAAATTTACCCCTACCATCAGTAAACTTTTAAAATTACCCCTCAATCCGTCAAGTGACCCAGAATCTCCCAAATCATTTTAATTAAGTCACTTATTCTTCTTCTTGATCAACTATTTTTAAAATTATTGGCATTTACCTACTTTCTTAAATGGAAAAAAAATAAGAGAAAGAAATATTAAAATAATACAACGGTCAGTAAACAAACTATAGTAAATTGAAGAATCTAAATTAGGTAGCTTGTCTAAATTTTAAAAGTATTTACCCCAACTTTAATGAATTTGTTGCATCAAACGTATGGAGACTTTGCGAGTATTAGTGATATAAATTGAAGTTCCTTGGAGACTTTACATTGTCGAATTCAACTTTGCTTTAATCAAATGCCTACGCATTATTGATATTTGGCTATAATTTCATATTTTTAGTGTATTACTTACCTTATATTTAAGTATTTTAGTGCTAAATTATACTATATTTATACTTAATTGAGTTTATTTTATGTGTAGGTACTTTAGAGATAAAAGCTGAAGCAAATATGCTAAACATTGAACTACTGAAGTCAAGAAGACAAATACATGTAAAGAAAAATAAAGGAAGAAGCAATTTATGAAGATGAACCTTCCAAATTATGAGAAAGCAATAAGATTATTACTAATGTAAGGATGAAAGATGACAAAGTAGCATGAAATGCTTGGAAAGAAAGATATAGGCAATTGGCACTATCAAGAATGAATATTGATTAAATCAAAGAACAAGGCAAGGAATATACAAGTGACGTGTGGAAACAAAGTGAGGCGTCAGATTTCAGCGGCCATATGTCAGGCGACGCAACATTTGCATCCTCACGTTTGAGCTTGCGAGGTGAGGTACTTAGCTCGCGACAGAGCTGACATCGCACAGTGTATAGCGAGGCGAAGCTCGCGTTTTGCCTCGCGTCGCAAGGCCTGTACCGAGGGTGTTCCGAATTTTTAAAATCTATTTTGTCTCCTATTTAGTTTTGGACTTGGTTATTTCGTTTGGGTCTTTTCCCTATACATATAAATAGTCATTAAATACCATTTTTAGAGGGTTGTGGTTGACATAATTATTAACGTTTATTAATTACATCTTCGTTAATTCGGATTATCATCTTGTGGTTGTTTCTTTAATTCTAGTTTTAATTTGTGAATTGTTGTAGCTACCAATTCACCCTACTATCTATGCTATGCTTGGAAAAGCCGTGTTTAGATTAGAGTAGAATTAGAGAAAGCTTGATTCTGAACTCGTGGCTCGGGAAAAGATTTCGCGGTTAAGATAGGAATATACCTAACGGTCTTGCTTAATTAAATACCATATTATATTCGTTCATGATAGACTCAATATCATAGGAATATATGATTGATATATTGTGAGCAGACGAGTAGTATTGTGGGAACATGCGATTCATATAAATGATCCGGTTAATTAGCAACCATAGATGATCTGGATTAACGAGTGTAATTATTGAACTTAATAGGATTGATAAACCCACCACAACCC
The DNA here is from genome assembly GCF_000715075.1 of Nicotiana tabacum. NCBI lineage: Eukaryota > Viridiplantae > Streptophyta > Magnoliopsida > Solanales > Solanaceae > Nicotiana > Nicotiana tabacum. The sequence goes on along the minus strand of NC_134102.1, from coordinate 6,639,775 downwards.
TGGAATTTTCATCTCCTCTAAAGTAAAATCACATCATACGCATTTGCATTCTTGATAAATTAGTTGTTACTTGTTTAATTTCCGCAATAGTAGATTAATAGAAAAATATCACTCTTAAATAACTTGGACAATTAATTAATTTTAGTTTGCTTAGTTAACGATCAATCTAAGTCTCCGTGGGTTCGGCATCCGACTTTCGAGTCACTTTATTACTTGACGGCCACGTATACTTGCGTGTACTTGGGATACCAACAAGTTTTTGGCGCCGTTGACGGGGACTTAGTTATTGATTGTTTAGTTATGTTAAGCTTTAATTCGTTATTTGTTCAAGTTTTAATTTTTAGTTTGCTTTATTTGTGTTAACCCAGGCTCTTATCTTGAGTGCGGAGGAGTAGAAGCGCAAACAATCTCCTTCATCTTGACCCTGAAATCGAACGAACACTTCATAGAGTGAGGAGGGAAGTTGAAGCTAGAACTAGAATTAAAAGAGAGTTGGACATCGTAATTCAACCACAACCAATAGAGATGGCAGGTAATGAAGAGCATCCGGTGATAAAAGTTGCAAGGCCCAATCTGGCTCTTATGACTCAGGCGATTGTGAAGCCTGATATCATAGGTCACTTTGAACTTAAACAATACATGGTACAGCTGATTCAATCCACAGGGCAATATGTTGGCTTATCTCATGAAGACCCGCAGAGGCACATTTAGAACTTCCTGAAAATTACAGACACTTACAATTATCCGAACGTTTTCAAGGACTATGTCAGGCTGACACTGTTTCCCTTTTCACTGATGGGGGAAGCTAAGGAATGGTTAAAAAAGGAGCCCGCGAACTCAATCCACAATTGGGATGATCTAGCAAGGAAATTCTTAATCAAGTTTTTTCCCACAAAGAAGACAAAGTCATTGAGGAGCCAGATTCTTGGGTTTCAACAACGAGATGGCGAGACTCTTCGACAAGCTTGGGAAAGATACAAGAAGCTACTCAGAGACTGCTCACACCATTGTCAGACTAATGAGGTATTGGGTCACACTTTTATTGACGGGTTGGGCGAGGCATCAAAGATGAATCTTGACTCAGCATGTGGGGGTAGTTGCATGGCAAGACCGTATAGTGAGATCCAGATCCTGCTAAATAATTTCACTGCTAATGATAATAATTGGCAAGGAGATGGGGAACCATGAAGAGCACTTAAACAAAAGGCAGCAGGTGTGATCGAGCTTGATGATTTCTCAGCAATGACGGCATATATAGCGAGATTAGCGAATCAGATGAATAAAATGACAATGCACCACGCACAACAAATGTCTACTTGCTGCGAGTTATGTGGTGAAGTCACACAAGTGACATATGTCTCGTGAATCCTGAATAAATCTACTACGTGGGGCAACAAGCTAGAGGGACGATGAATCAAAATGCTCAATATGATAATACATACAACCCGAACTGGAGGAATCATCCTAACTTCTCTTGGGGTGGAAATCAGAATATCAAACCTCAAGTGAATTACAATCATCCACCTCAACCTCCACAACAAGTAGAAGAGAGTCTGACTGACATGATGAAAAAGCTCTTGATAGAGAATCAGAAAGTTATGGCCAAGAATCAACAAGTCAGGGCAGAGAATCAACAAGTTAGGGCAGAGAGTCAACAAGTCAGGGCTGAGAATCAACAATTGCGCACAGAGTTCAGAAATCTAGAGAGGCAGTTTGGGCAGATGGCTAACAATCAGAATACTAGACCTGTTGGAGCTCTCCCAAGTGATACAGAGAAAAATCCTCAAGTCAATGCAGTGACATTGAGAAATGGGAGAGAGTTGGTAGAAGTGCCTAAGAAGAAAAAGGAACAATCTGGGCTCGAAGAAGAAAGAGTGCCAAAACCTGTTGAGGTAGATGAGAGAAACAAAACAGAGCCTGAGCAAAAATCAGAGAGGGTGCCACCCCCTTTTCCTCAAAGATTGAGAAAGAAGAATGATGACCACATGTTTCACAAATTCCTAGATATGCTGAAGCAGATACATTTGAACATCCCTTTGGTGGACATGCTCCGTGAGGTCCCAAAGTATGCAAAATATATTAAGGACATAGTGGCAAATAAAAAGAGGTTAACTGAGTTTGAGACTGTAGCATTTAACTGAGGAGTGTACTTTCAGGATTCAACATATGCTTCCACAAAAGCTTAAGGATCCGAGTAGTTTTACCATCCCCCTGAGGATTGGTGAATTTGATATGGGTAGAACCTTGTGTGATTTGGGTGCAAGTATCAATCTGATGTCATTGTTAGTGTTCAAACAATTGGGCTTAGGAGCTCCGAGACCCACCACGGTGATGATACAATTAGCTGATAGATCTTATGTTTATCCTGAAGGGGTAATTGAGGACGTCCTGCTGCAGATTGGCAAGTTTATTTTTCCTGCATATTTTATCATCCTGGATTACGTGGCTGATGAGTTAGTTCCTATCATCTTAGGACAACCTCTTTTGTCCACTAGAGATGCAATTATCAAAGTCTGAAAAGGTAAGATGATCCTGAGGGTGGACAATGAAGAAGCAGTCTTCAATGTATATCGAACCATTTAGTTGCCTCGTCATTACGAGGACCTGGCCATAATTTCGGTGGTGGAGATAAATGAACTAGCCATAGAGCCAAGGGCGTTTAAAGAAGATGCACTAGAAAAGGCATTGACATTGTTCAATCACTTGGAACTTGAATAAGTGGTTGAGGAGATGTTGCACATTCTGGATGCATCATGCGAATACATAAGAGAAAGAACCCAATTTGAGCCTCTGGATAGGTCAATCGACCCGCCTCCTAAACCCTCAGTTGAGGAGGCTCCAAAATTGAAACTTAAACCCTTACCATCTTATCTTCATTATGCATATTTAGGAAATTTTAACACTTTACCTGTGATTGTTTCTTCTCATTTGTCTGAATTGCAGGAAGAAAAGCTCTTAAGAGTGCTGAGGGAGCACAAGCATGCCATTGGTTGGACGATGTTTGACATAAAAGGTATTAGCCCTGCATTCTACATGCACAAAATACTTATGGAGGAGGGACACAAGCCTAGCGTAGAGCATCAACACTGCCTTAATCCAATCATGAAAGAGGTGGTAAGAAAAGAAGTAATTAAGTGGCTCGACACAGGTATAGTATTTCCTATCTCCGATAGCAAGTGAGTAAACCTTGTTTAATATGTACCTAAAAAGGGGGTATGACTGTTGTAGTAAATGAACAAAATGAATTAATCCCAACTAGAAATGTGACTGGTTGGCAAATTTGCATAGACTATAGGAAGTTGAGTAATACTACATGAAAAGATCACTTCCCCCTCCCCTTCATTGATCAAATGCTTGACATGTTAGCCAGACAGGAATACTATTGTTTCCTTGACGGCTATTCGGGGTATAATCAGATTGTTATTGCCCCGGAAGATCAAGAAAAGACCACTTTTACATGCCCTTATGGCACTTATGCATTTAAGAGAATGCCATTCGGGTTGTGTAATGCACCTGTGACTTTTCAAAGGTATATGATGGCTATTTTCACCGATATGGTGGAACGGTTTGTGGAGGTTTTTATGGATGATTTTTCTGTGTTTGATCCATCTTTTGATGAATGCTTAACAAATCTTGCTAAAGTGCTTGCCAGGTGCGAGGAGACTAATCTGGTACTGAATTGGGAAAAGTTCCATTTTATGGTACGTGAAGGTATAGTGCTGGGACACAAGGTGTCCAAAGATGGACTGGAAGTTGACAAGGTTAAGGTAGAAGCAATTGAAAAGTTGCCACCACCAATTTCAGTGAAAGGATTTAGGAGTTTTCTAGGACATGCAGGTTTTTATCACCGATTTATAAAGGATTTCTCAAAAATTTCCTCTCCTTTATGCAGGTTGTTAGAGAATGATGTGTCGTTCAAGTTTGACGATGCTTGTCTGAAAGCATTCAAGGAGCTGAAAAAGAAGTTAGTGAGTGCACCAATCATAGTAGCTCCTGACTGGAACAAGCCATTTGAGATGATGTGTGACGTTAGTGATGGTGCAATTGGGGCCGTATTAGGCCAGAGGAAGAGCAAAATATTTCACTCCATTTACTATGCAAGCAAGACTCTCACTCCTGCTCAAATAAATTATACTGTGACAGAAAAAGAGTTTCTTGCTGTAGTGTGGGCGTTCGATAATTTTTGAGTCTATTTGGTTGGCACCAAAGTCATCGTCTACACAGACCATGCAACCATCAGGTATTTGTTTGAAAAGAAAGATGCTAAACCAAGGCTAATCTGTTGGGTTTTACTCTTGCAGGAATTTGACTTAAAGATTCGAGACCGTAAAGGAACAGAGAATCAAGTGCCTGATCACTTATCCAGGTTAGAAACTCAAAATCATGTAGCTGAGGGAGATGTCATCAAGGAAACATTCCAGGATGAGCAATTGTTGGTCATTACTGCTGGGGAGGTACCATGGTATGTAGATTTTGTGAACTATTTGGCAAGTGGAGAGATGCCGCCTGATCTTGAACCTTATGCTAAAAAGAAGTTCTTGCGAGATGTGAGGTCATATGTGTGGGATGAGCCATTCCTGTTCAAATCGTGTATTGATCAGCTAATAAGATGTGTGCCTGAATCTGAAATAAATGATATCTTACATGAATGCCATGCATCGCCTTATGATGGTCATCATGCGGGTGACAAAACAGCAGCTAAGGTATTACAATCAGGTTTCTATTGGCCTAGGGTGTTTAAAGACGCCCATGAGTTCGTGAGGAGATGTGATAGGTGCCAGAGAACAGGAATAATTACGACAAGGCATGAGATACCATTGTACGGTATTATGTAGGTTGAAATTTTTGATGTTTGAGGAATTAATTTTATGGGTCCGTTTCCCTCGTCCAATGGGTGTAAGTACATTTTGGTGGCCGTTGACTATGTGTCGAAGTGGGTGAAGGCCATAGATCTTCCTACCAATGATGCCAAGGTTGTTGTTAAGTTTGTGAAAAAGCATATCTTTACAAGATTCGGCACTCCGAGAATGATGATAAGTGATGAGGGCACCCATTTATGTAACAAGCTCTTGGACAATGTCTTAGCGTAATATGGGGTCAAACATAAAGTTGCAACCGCTTACCACCCTCACACTAGTGGGCAAGTGGAAGTTTCAAATAGAGAGATAAAGCAGATCCTGGAGAAGACGGCTGGTGCAAGTAGGAAAGATTGGGCTACAAAGCTTGATGATGCTCTATAGGCATACCGGACCGCCTATAAAACTCCAATCGGAACCTCCCCTTACAAGCTGGTTTATGGGAAAGCATGCCATTTACCGGTGGAACTTGAGCACAAGGCTTATTGGGCAATAATGAAGCTGCACTTTGATGCAGACTTAGCGGGTAGAAAGCGGTTGATGCACTTGAACGAGCTTGATGAGTTTCGCTTGCATGCGTATGAGAATGCCAAGTTATATAAAGAAAAGACTAAGCGTTGGCATGATAAGCATATTCAGCATCGCGAGTTCGAACCGGGTCAGTTGGTTCTTTTGTTCAATTCGAGGTTGAGACTCTTTCCGGGGAAGCTCAAATCGAGATGGTCGGGCCCGTTTGAGGTAGTAAGAGTCACTCCACATGGTGCAATTGAGTTTCGCGTCTTAGGTGGCGAGAGAACATTCTTAGTGAACGGACAAAGAGTAAAGCACTATTATGGAGGTGACTTTGATTGTCAGAAGTCGAAGGTGTTACTTGCCAATGATTAGAAGAGATTCTGTGTCGTGCCGCGACGTTAAATCAGGCGCTAGTTAGGAGGCACTCCATCTTTATTGCTTTCTTTTATTTTTATTTTTATCTTATTATTGTTTTAGTTTTTGTTTTTGTGAGCTAATTGGAAGAGTGCAAAAGCGAGTTAGATGGTGAGAATGAAGTGTGGGGTGCCCACACCAAGGACCATGCCTGGGGGAAGTTTGAGTACCTCGTGAGCCATGATTGCTTCAGCCTTTGGCCTTTCAGGGAGTTTCTTGTCCACCCTTGTTATTGTTTTGCTTCATTTATGTATTGGGGACACTGCACTCTTTTAAGTGTGGGGTGGGAGAATTATCTAAAAATAAAAATTAGTAGTAGGATGTAGAAATATGTTAGCTTCTTATTTTTGATTTCGTAGTTGTGGAAAATCGAAAAAAAAAAACAAAAGTGGATAAATTGGACTTTTCCCGACGATTGATCTCCTAGACAGTTTTCTTGAGGGATTTAAGTCTAAAGAAAAAGGACAAAAAGATTTTTTTTATAGGTAGTGTAGCAATTCCCCCTTGGTTTTTCTTTGATCCGCGGTTCTTTTTCAAGGGTTTTATTCGAACCGGGTGTAGTTGATTTTATTTTTTAGGAGTAGGATCCATTGTGAGATGAATTGAATTGAAGCAATATCTTTTGACTTTGTTATGCCTTTAGAATAGTGAGTACTTTGGTTGTGACGCTTAGACTTAGTTTTTGACTCTTGTATAAGTACCTTAAATTATATGATCTTAACTTTGCTTAACTGCTTTGACTAGAGTGTCTTGATGAGTCCAATCGTGAGTGAGTTATGTGCCATGTGTGTGTGAGATTTGTGTGTAATTCTGTGCATTGCATTGGATGTCTAGAATTTGCCCTGTGTGTTTGCAAAGCGAAATAGTAGTTTTGTTTAGTATTAGAAGTGATATAGGCGTTTTTTTGTTGAGCCAGTTATATACTTTTCTTTTACCCACCTAATTGTTATGTATCGTAGTTAATCCCGTTGAGCCTGTAATCCTGTTTTCTTGGCAACCACATTACAAGACTTACCAATTTATTTGAACTAACCATCTATTTGATCCTTTTCACCTCTTATGAGCACTTGAATTGTAATGAATTTTGTAAAAGTTAAAGTAAAGGTTGGTTTAGCTTTTGAGTGGAACTAATGAAATAAGGAGAAATATGCACTGTTTTGAAAAAAAAGTAAAAGCCACTTGAATTGAAAAAGAAAGAGAGGAAAAAAATAGTTGAATTGCTGTGAAAAATATTTATTGATAGTGGTGACTCTTGATAATTATGCTTAAAGAAATATGGAGTTAATATACATTGATGTGAAGGTGGTGTTATGGTTTGACATAAGTATGGGGTTTGAATGTTAAAGTATATGTATTAAAGTGCTTAGAGAGGTGTAGTTACTCTTATATCCAAATGTATCCTACTCGACTCGCAGCCTACATTACAACCAATTAAAGTCCTACTTGATCCTAGACTGAATGAGCTCGATTAGTAGAGTAGTAAACTACGGGTAAGCCTATGGCGCATCTTTTGTGGCATATGAATGTTATTTCTGAGAGTGAGTGAATTTTTTCTATCTTGAGTTCCTAATTGTTCTTAAATTTTATTGTGTGTGGAACTACTCTCTTTTGTTGTGTGAGGGCACTTGATTCATGAAGGAAAGGTAATGTCATTGACTTCTATGTTAGAGTAAGTGAGTGAGTTGTGAATAATGCATGGTACCGGTGAGTCAAATCTTGAGGTGAAGATGTTACACCCTTGTGCTTAGTCTATTTTAAAGATTCTTGGTGTGATGATTTAGGAGAATTGTTTAAAAAGGTCGTGTCTATATAAAGTGTAGTTTGATTGCTTGAGGACAAGCAACGTTTAAGTGTGAGGTAGTGATGTTTGGCTATAATTCCATATTTTTAGTGTATTACTTACCTTACATTTAGGTGCTTTAGTGCTAAATTATACTATATTTATGCTTAATTGAGTTTATTTTATGTGTAGGTACTTTGGAGATAAAAGCTGAAGCAAATATGCTAAACATTGAAGTACAGAACGCATATAGACAAATACCTGTAAAGAAAAATAAAGGAAGAGGCAATTTATGAAGATGAAACCTTCCAAGTTATGAGAAAGCAATAAGATTATTACTAATGTAAGGATAAAAAATGACAAAGTAGCATGAAATGCTTGGAAAGAAAGATTTAGGCAATCTATCAAGAATGAATATTGATTAAATCAAAGAACAAGGCAAGGACTATACAAGTGACGTGAACATCATTGGAAACAAAGTGAGGCGTCAGATTTCAGCGGCCATATGTCAGGCGACGTTACATTTGCATCCTCGCGTTTGAGCTTGCGAGGCGAGGTACTAAGCTCGCGACAGAGCTGGCGTCGCACAGTGTATAGCTCGCATTTTGCCTCGCGTCGTAAGGCCTGTAGCGAGGGTGTTCCGGGTTTTTAAAGTCTATTTTGTCTCCTATTTAGTTTTGGACTTAGTTATTTCGTTTGAGTCTTTTCCCTACACATATAAATAGTTATTAAACACCATTTTAGAGGGTTTTTTTTGCGACCGAAGGCAAGAACATCACGTGGAGCCACTCTTGGAGGGGAAAATCATAGAGTTCTTCATCACTTTATCTTTTCTTTGTAATTTGTTTATGCAAAACATTTGGAAAATTGTTACTACGAACATGAGTGGCTAAGCACTCTAAGTTCTAGGGTTGTGGTTGATATAATTATTAACGTTTATTAATTACATCTTCGTTAATTCGGATTATCCTCTTGTGATTGTTTTTTTAATTCTAGTTTTAATTTGTGAATTGTTGTAGCTACCAATTCACCCTACTATCTATGTTATGCTTGGGAAAGCCGTGTTTAGATTAGAGTAGAATTAGAGAAAGCTTGTTTCTGAACCCGTGGCTCGGGGAAAGATTTCGCGGTTAAGATAGGAATATACCTAACAGTCTTGCTTAATTAAATACCGTATTATATTCGTTCATGATAGACTCAATACCATAGGAATATATGATTGATATATTGTGGACAAGCGAGTAGTATTATGGGAACATGCTATTCATATAAACGATCCGGTTAATTAGCAACCATAGATAATCTGGATTAACGAGTGTAATTATTGAACTTAATAGGATTGATAAACCAACCACAACCCTGAAATTTTCATCTCCTCTGAAGTAAAATCTCATCATACGCATTTGCATTCTTGATAAATTAGTTGTTACTTGTTTAATTTTCGCAATAGTAGATTAATAGAAAAACGTCACTCTTAAATAATTTGGACAATTAATTGATTTTAGTTTGCTTAGTTAACGATCAATCTAAGTCTCTGTGGGTTTGATATCCGACTTTCGAGTCACTTTATTACTTGATGGCCACGTATACTTGCGTGTACTTAGGGAACCAACAATTGTGTATTCTTAAGTTAATCGATCAAACTCTACACAGACCAGACAATAATAAAATATATTCGAATATTCATGTACGTATATGATGAGCAACTGCATATAATATACAATAAATAGACACATTGAATTCTACGGTGTATACGATTAAAAAATAAATAAAATTTTAAATCAATTTAAAACCCATTATCACAAGAAGAGAAGTGGGTGTATTGGTAATTAAAAATATTCATGAATAATTTATATAGTCTAGTATCTTTAGCATTCACATCAATAGTAATTTCTGAAAATAGTGGAGCAAGAAGAACAAGTTCTTTAAATAAAAAAAATTTGGGAGATTCTGGATTACCTACCAGACCATGGGATAATTTTTAAAAGTTTACTGATGATATGGGTAAATTTGGCCGGATAGTATAACAGTAGAGGTAAATTTGGCCGGATAGTATAACAGAAATTAAATGTAGACAATATCTTAAAGTAGAGGGATATATTTGGCCATTTTCCCTAAATAATATATATTGATTATATATAAAATATAACATATAATTTTTATTTATTATTTTAGAAGGCGGCTATACATCGTAGATTATTTAAAGAAAAACCTCACTCAACTACTTTTCATGGCAAAATTTACCACATTATGGCAACGAGGACAAAATTTAAAAAGTAGTCTCAAAGAAATGGTGCAAATAATTCCATATTATCTGTTTTGGTCCAACAGATCTAGCGGGTTTATCCCTTAAATTACAAGTAAAATTATATTGTATGTAGGTCAACTATTATTTTGTACACATATATATTCAATCTTGAACACTCTTGAACGCTCGTCAACACCCTTAGCAAAATTTTCGATTTCTCCCCAACCCATTTGCGATATTATCTGCTTGATATGTAGGTGGAAACCTTTTTTTTTTTTCCTTGCAGGGCGTATCACCTATTTATTCTATGATTTTTATTCTTTTTTGAACTATTTATTTAATTTCTGGATAAGGCATATTAGCTATATAAATAATTGGTTATTGTGTTCTACTAGATGCCATTTTATGTGGTCAAGAAGATGACATTTTAACCAACAAGGAGTGTGGTAAAGTGGTAAATATTCCTTCATCCTTAACCACAGATCTCGGGTTCGTTGTGAGTAGAATTGCAGAACCAAAAGATGGACATAAATGGAAAGGAAGTTAAAGCACAAATATGGGATACAGCAGGTCAAGAAAGGTTTAGAGCAATTACTTGTGCATGTTATAGACGCCAGAGTTTTAATAACATTGATCAATGGCTTAATCAGGGGCGGAACTAGCATGCTGGATACGGGTTCGATCGAATCGAGTAGCTTTGGTCTAAACTACATATTTGTCTTTAAAATCCCTTAAATAAGTACAAATTATTAATTTAAAACCCAATAGCTTAAACGAACTATAATTCCAAACCCATAAACTTCAAATTCTAGCACCTTCTCTAGGCTTAATGAACTTCAGAGTAAGCAATATGATACTTAATTATCTTCTCATTTAGTTTATAAATTGTTTAACTTAGCATGTTTAATGACTAAATTAATTACTTGATGAAGTGTTGTTAAATGATTTTTGTTGCATTATAGTTTAATGGAAGGAGACATATTTAAACATATTTAGAGAATATACAATGTTGTTAATTCTTTAAGCTACTTTCACGAATTTGTCTATTCATCAACCATGCTATAGGCTTGGCGCAAAGATAAGAGTCGTCGTCGTGTGATCATGAGGTCACGAGTTCATTCCGTGAAAATAATTTTTTTTAACAAAATGTTAGGAAAGAGTATAAACGATTAAGCCTAATGTAGTCCGACCTAGCCATCCCCAGAACTTATGCATAGCAGGACAAACGTGTATTCAGGATTTAAACTTGTTAAACTTGATAAGCATATCCCATAAAGATCTTCGAACTGATCATATTCTACATATGAGTTTAAAGTTTAATACTTGTTCAAAATTTATTGATAGTTTTACATATGTATTTATGCTTCATGTTGAAAATACCAGGTTAAGTTGAACCTATTGATTAGGGGTGTACAAATCGAACAGAAAAACCGCACCAAAACAAAAAGTGATCAAACCAAACCGATTAAAAAACTCGACTTGGTTTGGTTTGATTTGGTTTGGTATTGAGTAAAAAAAACCGAACCAACCCGACATATAAATATATAATTTTTATATATACTTTTAAGATTTTATATAGAATCTTCTTTAAAAAAATGTCTAGAAATATTTGGGATTCTCTTGCGTGATATAAATTTTAATAGAATATGAAGTGGTCCATATTTATTGACCTTAAATAATGGGTTGTATGATCACTTTCTTATCAAGTGTTACTGAAATGCGTTCATCTCTTTGTTCTTCCATATTCATATCATATGTTAAGATCTTATTAAATTCTTGTATCTTTTCCGAATGTGAAGTGATTATTAATATATTTATGTATCATATTGATTTTTATGTTTAATTACTACATTCGGTTAACCTGAAAGTGTACATCAACGAAAAATTATTATCAGACGACTAAAAAAATAACTATTATGTGTTACTAATAGAATTTTCCCATAAGAATATTTTAATCGATAATATGTTTGTCAATTTTTATATTTTTACTAAATATATATTTACTTATCAAATATTTAACAAAGTAAGATTGAAATAATATTTAACTAACAAAAAAACTGAAAACCCGACAAAACCCGACAAAATCGAACCAATCCAAATCAATATAGTTGGTTTGGTTTGGTTTTGATAAAAATCAAACCAACCCGGTTCATGTACACCCCTACTATTGATAATAGATTACATCCGCGTCTAAGAAGAGCTTAGTGCACCGAGCTACAATTTGTTTTTAATCAACAATGCTATTGAAGTTTTATGTTTAATTCTTTCTTGCTATTATGCTTGTGAATTTAGTGGCCAAGGATTTAATTATTTTGTCAATTTATTGGTGCAGCTCATTGTGACATGAATGTGGTTACAATTGTTGGCAATAAATCTGATCTCAAAAATTGCCAGAGAGGTTACAACAGAAGAAGGCAAAGCCTTGGCCAAGGCACATGGTTTATTTTTCATAGAAACATCAGCTTTGGACTCATCAAATGTAGCTGCTTCTTTTCAAACAGTTGTTAGGGAAATTTACAATATTTTGAGTAGAAAGGTTATTATTCAATCTCAGGATCTTAAACAAAATGATTCTAATTGGTTGCTGGCAAACGAGAAAACTGTGGTTTTGCATGCTGATAAAAATCAAGAAACAGATGGATTATTAGCAAAGAAAGGTGGCTGCTGTTTATTATAAGTCGATAGTTGTGTACTAAGCTCCCGCTATGCGCGGGGTCCGGGGAAGGGTCGGATCACAAGGGTCTATAGTACACACTCTTACCCTTCATTTATGTAAGATGCTATTTCCATGATTCGAACACGTCACATGGCAGTAACTTTACCAGTTATGCCAAGGCTCCCCTTCTATAAGTCAATAGCTGTATTTTGTGTGTTTTGAGGAGCATATTTCTCCTCTCATTTAGTATATTGCTCGAATCCTTTAAAAATGCCTCTGGGTGTGTATCGGATACTCAGATTCCTTCAATTTTGGTGGATCTGACATAGGTTTGATAGTAATTTTTGGAGGATCCGAGCTTACATAGTTGTAATTTATTTTCTGAAAAGACAGTAAATTTCCTTTTGTGCCATATGCTAACTTTCTTTTGGAATGTAAATTATCTCGAGGGGAAAAAAAAATCTATTTTCATAGTTTTTTACTTCAGTTTTTACAATGCCATTCTATTTAGCTTCTTGCATCCAAGAGTGTGGCATAGCGATAAATAAAATTGGAGTTGACTATGAGAGATCAGAATTCAATTTCAGTTTATCAAGAAACTGAAAATGTTCATTGAATTTGCAAATGACAGAGCCAGAAAAGGACAGATGACAACTGAACAACAGCCAGCAAATTTGCTGGACACTTTAGTATATAACGTAAAAAGAAGAAAAGAATCCCAACAAGAAAATGAACATTTTGCATCAAGTCTCATTGTTTCACCCGATATTCAACATACAATTATCTTAAGCTATGTTACGCGGACTCTCCAAAATACTGCCGCACCCGTATCGAATTCTTCAAAAATACACTGCTTTTGAAGAATCTGACAGGCGTCCGGCGACATTATCGGAGAGTCCTAGCAACATAGATCTTAAGTATATTCCGCTATCCAACTTTACGTCTCAATCAAATGCCAACGTAGAAAAGAAGCAAGAAAATGAAGGCCTATATTAAAGTAACTCTATGTTCAAACCATATAAGAAAGTCCCTTCCATTGTAAGCAGTCGTTGAGATAAGTTCTAGAGTAGGTATTGAATTAGCTCTAAGTGAATGTACCTTTAGCCTGAAGTAAGGAATATGAGTAATTAACAATCTATACTTTGGCCATGCTGTATTTTCCACCTATATTAAACAATCGATATCCAAACTTCCATACATTAATCTTCCTAGGCAGCAATACCTGATGAAAAAACAAGAGTATGTAAGTAACATAAGAAGAATGTAAACGAAGCAAATTTATAATAAGTGCAGGACATGGAACATCATGGTCTGTGCTCTTGGCTCACGTTTAGTTTCTAGTATCTCGTACAACAAGCCGAATATGCAACAATAACATTTGGTTTCCAGCTAATGCTTAAATTCTACCCCTCCTTATTCATTTTGTGTTTCCCTTTGAAATTGTAAAACAATCATGGCATACCGGTTTAATGAGTTCTAGTGCAATAAAATATCAAAAACTATTTAATAGAAAGACCAAAAAATAGAATAGGAAAATTACTTTTACCTCTAGTTGATGCATTTTCAAAACTATAACCACCAACATAGTCGAGGGAGTCTGCACTCCTGAGTCCATAAGTAAGAGCTTCGGAGCTGTCTAGCTCTGGAGATGATGCGCGCCAAGTAGAGTCCTCATAAATCGAACCACTTACTGGCCCATAAATATCACCAAAAGCCTTGGCATGAACACCTTGTATTGGAGCATATGATGATTTAGCATCAGCATTGCTTCTTGCATTTTGTCCATACCCTGCCCCACCGTCAAATCTGGTTTCTCCATTGCTAAAAGTGATGTTATCACCGCCAAAAGAACCTCTATGTCCACCTTGGCCTGAAATTGGAGAGGAACCCCATATTGTACCACGACCTCCAAAAGCACCAGATAATCCTGTATTCCCGCTTCCAAAACCAACAAATTCAGTAGTATTTGCATAGTCCGTACCATAATAAAGACTCTCATTCTCCCACATGTTCTGACCTGTTGAATTCAACACAGAACCATTTCCAGCTCTTCCAGGTGCATACCCCGCAGGAACATTGTGTCTGTTTGAATTCTCGTCATGAAAGGAACTTAAGTTACGTCCATAACCAAGAATAGAATTGAAATTTCCACTTCCTCCAAAGCTTGAGCTCAATCTGGAGTGATCTATTCTTTCTCCCATATTATAGTCAGCTGGAGTCAACGAAGAGTATCCATTGCGACCAACAGGAGTTGGACTATATCGACCTTCCATTCCGACTCCATAGCTTCCCATCGAGCTCGGACTGTAACCTTGAGGATATGCATTTAGGAAATTGTTTACCCTGTTCACACCATTGTTATATCTACCTAATTGGCTTTGGATTGGCCCGGGCGATAACTCTTTTGGAACAGCATGCTTGACCTCAACCATTTTACCATTAAGTTCATGAAATTTTTTGTATAGTACTTTATCAACTGCCTCCTCTGATTCATAGGTGATGAATCCAAAACCTCTAGGCCTTTGTGTGTTCTGATCATACATCACCACAACATCTGTGATCGTCCCGAATTGGTCAAAGTACTTCTTGAAGTCAGTCTCGGTGACTGAGGATGCTAACCCTCCGACAAAAATCTTTTTGGTGCGAACAGGACCAGGAGAACCCTGTATGCTTCCGTTGGTTCTATTAACATGTTGATCGTCCCTAGGAACGGCTTTTTTTGCCTCTACCTGTTTATAAAAGGAAATAATCAACAAAGTATACATTTATTTCTGCTAAGACTTCATGCAATATCTGAATTGACTTAAAAGGACACACATTGTTCTGCCAGGCATACAATAACTATATTATATGGTTTTCCTTACCTCGCTATAGACATATAGTTTTCTCGTTATGGAGTTAGAAAGTCTTGACTGTTCAAAGAGAATAAGATGATAAATAACCTAAATCCTCAGAGATACATCTACCTAATTAACGCATGGTTTTAATCCATATTTCCACGTAATAACTACTACACCCTTTCATTTCACGCAACATATTAGCGATATACCCCTCAATATTTTATAGATCATTTCAAATTAGTTGACCAATGGTGCTATAACTCGGCTCTTGCATTACATCCGTATCATGCAGCCCCTAACAGATTCACTTATGTAAAACTAACACTCATCAGGCTGAATCAATTTCTTCGTTGAAATGATGCAATGTCAATATTTTACATATGTCCAACTCATGAAAACTGTGTAAATCTCATTAAAGTGCATTTCCAATGAATATAATTGTAATCATAAGCAACAACTCTTCTAAAAAACAACAATTAGCACTCTTACTGATAAGTATATCACAGGAAGAATTCGAAATACTACATAAATGCTTGGATTTGCTTAAAAAATTGACATAAAATTTCAATAAAAATACCAAAAGGAACACTGTATAGGATGTAGTTCAGAAATTTTTAAGGTTACTTACAGTTCTACCATCAATCATGTGTTTTTCCTTAACAACTTTTTCAGCAATCGAAGGGTCTGCAAAGACAACAAAGCCAAAACCACGGGCACGGCCTGTGGTTCGATCTTTCATGATCACAGCTTCAACTACATCACCAAAAGCTTGAAAATATTCTCTGAGCCTATCCTCATTTGTGTCCCAAGAAATCCCTCCAACAAATAATTTGCCACTCTGCATTTCTTCTCTGCAGATAACAATAACATTACCAATCATCCGTCCAAAAATGAAACTCTAACTATACTTCAAAGTTTTTTAAGTCATATGCATTGACAGTGTAAAGATTTTTTAATACTATTAGTAAGTTTTGACCTGTGATAGCAGATTAGTTACTATTTTTACCCGATTACCAATTAATGCTCATGAAGGATTTACCCTTAATTTCTAACAAGTGACCTAATTTTGTAAATATCAAATCGTCAGTATGTAAAATTAAATTCTAAATTCAAATCATTCACTTGACCAAGTAAAAGGCTTAACAAAGGATTTAAAATTAGAAAGTTAGATTCTTGAAATAGCTTGCATAAACTTCAACTTGAGCTTTTCTAATAAACTTCTCGACCAAGAATTCATTGCATCATCAATGAAACTATTCAATATGAAATATCAAAATGCAGATTAAGTAAAAAGAATAGCATCTCAAACAAAAGAAACTACCAAAAAATTGGAAATTCAAATAAACAATCAAGGAATGTATAATCTGCAGTTCAAGTGTTCAACTAGAGATCATCTAATTTTCAACAGATCAAAATTCAACAAACCCACAAACCAGAATTCTTGAAAAAGTCATACAGATTGAAACTGACTTGAAACATCCAAAAAAAACATACCCACAAACCAGAATTCTTGAAAAAACTCATAAAGATTGAAACTTTGACTTGAAACATCCAAAAGAATATACCCCACAAAGTAAAAAAAAGCCATAAAGATTGAAACTTTGACATGAAACACACAAAAATATTTGAATATGTAAAATTTAAGAGGTTGAATACTTGAATTTACCAAAATTTCAAGGCCAAATTGTTAGAGTTCCTGTGAATGGAGAGAGATGAAGGTAAGAGAAAAAGGAGAGTGGTTATGAAGAAAACTGATTCAAATCTCAAAAAGGCTAAAATTTATATATATGTACAATTTGTATATAACTAATTAACTACATTACATATACATATTTGTATAGGAGTATTATATTGTGAATGACAGAGCTTCTTTAGCTATCCTCTTGTGTGAGAAATGTAGAAGCTAGTAAGAGGGTGGAAGATGGTGACCTCTTATTTATTTTATAGTTTTTCAACAAACAATTAGTATAGTTTTGGAGGAAATGATTTCCTAAGGTGAATGTGCATTACAATTTAAATGGAAGAAAATAACTTTTACAATGATTTTTGTATTTTATAATATAGACCAATTCAATAAATACGTGATATATGTAGTTAATATACTTTTATAACTAAATTACAATTAGTTAATATATATTTTTACCTTAATTTATTACTTAATAATAGTAAACTAGTATGATTTCATGTAAATATCGGATGTAAATAAGTTTTTGATAATATTTTATATTATTAGTATTTTCTATGAATCTTCTGTGATAAAAATCATATAATTAAAATAATCTTTAACATGTTATAAAATAAAGACAGTAAAGTAAAGACAAGTATAGAGAGAAACTGATATATTATTCAAACTTCAAACTTATGTAAATAATGAACTGAAAACTCCTCTATTTATAGAAGAAAGGAAGTTGTTGTGTAAGCTGCTACTGCAAGCTGCTTGTAAGCTGCTACTCTAAGCTGTTGTGTCAGATATAGATAATCTTCTACTAGGAGTAATATTTATCCATAACGGAGTACCGAAAGGATAAGCTTCTTCAGGAGGCTTATTTCTAATAGAGTACTAAATAGATAAACATATTTACGGCGGGGTCTCATATGGATAAGCTTCTTCAGGAAGCTTATTTACAACGGAGTACTAAATGAACATCCATAATATAATATATTTATAACATCCCCTTGGATATTCATTAAAAGATAATGTGCCTCATTAAAACCTTACTAGAAAAAAACCCTGTGGAAAAAAATTCTAGTGAAGGAAAAAGAGTACACATATTTAGTAATACGCATTGCTAGCTGCCTCATTAAAAACCTTATAAGAAAAACCCTGTGGGAAAAAACCTTAGTAAGGAAAAAAGAGTACATCGCGTAGTTTACTCCCCCTGATGAAAATCTTATTTCAAATATTTAAGTCTCTGCATTCCAATCTTGTATGACATCTTCTCAAAAGTTGAAGTTGGTAAAGATTTAGTGAATAAATTTGCCGGATTGTCACTTGAACGGATTTGTTGCACATAAATATCACCATTTTTCTAAAGATCGTGTGTGTAGAATAATTTTGGTAAAATGTGCTTCGTTCTATCTCCTTTTATAAATCCCCCCTTCAATTGGGCTATGCATGCAGCATTGTCTTCGTATAAAATTATGGGTCTTTTCTCACATTCCAAAACATATTTTTTTCGAATAAAATGAATTATTGATCTCAACCATACGCATTCCCTACTTTCCTCATGAATAGCTATTATTTCAGCATGATTTGAAGAAGTAGCAACAATAGATTGTTTTGTGGAGTGCCATGATATGATAGTACCTCCACATGTAAAAACGTACCCAATTTGAGATCTAACTTTATGGGGATCAGATAAATAACCTGCATCTGCATAACCAACAAGATCTGCACTATCTTTGTTAGCATAAAACAAATCCATATCAAGAGTTCCCTTTAAATATCGTAATATATGCTTAATCCCGTTCCAATGTCTCCGTGTAGGAGAAGAACTATATCTTGCCAGTAAATTAACAGAAAATGCTATGTCAGGCCTTGTAGCAT
This sequence comes from Nicotiana tabacum, assembly GCF_000715075.1. Taxonomy (NCBI): domain Eukaryota; kingdom Viridiplantae; phylum Streptophyta; class Magnoliopsida; order Solanales; family Solanaceae; genus Nicotiana; species Nicotiana tabacum. The sequence continues at coordinate 6,620,921 of NC_134102.1, read as the reverse complement.
TAGCAAGATACATTAGTGCACCAATTGCACTGAGATAGGTATTTCGGGACCAAGGAGTTTCTCATCCTCTTCTGGAGGTCGGAACAAATCTTTATTCACTTCAAGTGATCGAACAACCATTGGTGTACTTAATGGGTGTGCTTTGTCCATGTAAAAGCGTTTTAATACCCTTTCTGTTAGGCAGATTGATGGATAAAGATCCCGTCTGCTAAATGTTTAATTTGCAGACCAAAATAAAGTTTTATCTTTCCAAGATCTTTCATCTCAAATTCTTTCTTAAGATATTTAATTGCCTTTTGGAGCTCTTCTGGAGTTCCAACAAGATTTATGTCATTAACATAAACAGCAAGTATAACAAATTCTGAAGCCATTTTCTTTATAAAAATACATGGACAAATAACATCATTTATGTAACCCTCTTTCAGCAAATATTCACTGAGGCGATTATACCACATGCACCCAGATTGTTTTAAACCGTACAAAAATCTTGGTATTCTGATTGAGTACATTTTCCGAGATTTTGAATATGCGTCAGGCATTTTAAATCCTTCAGGGATTTTTATGTAAATTTTATTATCAAGTGACACGTACAGATAAGTTGTAACTACATCCATTAGATGTATTTCAAGCCTTTCACGTAAGGCTAAACTGATGAGATATCGAAATGTTATGGCATCCATAACTGGTGAATATGTTTCTTCATAATCGACCCCAGGTCATTGTGAGAATCCTTGTGCAACGAGGCGAGCCTTGTATCTTTCAACTTCATTTTTATCATTCCTTTTTCGCACAAAACCCCATTTATGACCAATTGGCTTTATACCAGCAGGTGTTTGGACTATTGGTCCAAAGACCTCTCTTTTAGCAAGTGACTTCAATTCCGATTGAATTGACTCTTGCTATTTTGGCCAATCAGATCTTTGTCGACATTCTTTGACAGATTGGGGTTCAAAATCCTCACTATCTTGCATAATGTTAAGTGCAACATTATAAGCAAAAATATTATCCACCACTATTTCAGATCGATTTAAATTAATCCCATCACCAATAGAACTTATTAAAAGTTCCTCGCTCACTTGAGTCTCGGGTTCATTGATTTCTTCAAGAATCTCAGAACTAATCAGATCTTGGGTCTCTTCAGGAGATCTCTTCATAATATCATTTTGATCATTTGTCGATTTTTTTTTCCGAGGATTTCGATCCTTAGAACCCAAAGGCCTACTACGCTTCAGGCGTGCTTTAGGTTCACTAGCTCTCATGCTAGTATATGGTCCTGCTGGGACATCAATTCGGATAGGAACATTCTCTGCAGGGATATGTCACTTAGTTATCCTTTTCAAATCAGCAAATGCGTTTGGCATTTAATTTGCTATATTTTATAAATGGATGATCTTCTGGACCTCCTGATTACATATAAGGGTATGTGGATCAAAGTGAGATAATGATGAAACTTTTCACACAATTTCTCTTTTGATTTCCTTTTTCTCTCCCCCTAATTGTGGGAAATTTATTTCATCAAATCGATAATCTGCAAATCGAGCAGTAAATAAATCTCCCGTCAATAGTTCAAGATAGCGAATAATAGAGAGTGAGTCAAACCCAATATATATTCCTAACCTTCATTGGGGGCCCATCTTACTGCGCTGCGGTGGTGCTACTGGCACATATACATCACATCCAAAAATTTATAGATGGGTAATATTTGGTTCATGACTAAAAACTAATTATGACGGAGAATATTTATTATAATGTGTTGGTCTGAGACGGATAAGTGATGATGCGTGCAAGATAGCATGACCCCAAACAGTAGTGGGCAATTTTGTTTTCATAAGTAGTGGTATTGCTATCAATTGCAGTCGTTTAATAAATGACTCTGCAAGGCCATTTTGAGTATGAACATAAGCTACAGGATGTTCAACTTTTATCCCAATTGATAGATAGTAATCATCAAAAGCTTGAGATGAGAATTCTCCAACATTATCAAGGCGAATAGCCTTTATAGGATAATCTGGGAATTGTGCCCTTAATCGAATTATTTGGGCTAATAACTTTGCAAACGCCAGGTTGCGAGATGATAGTAGGCACACATGAGACCATCTTGAAGATGCATCTATTAGGACCATAAAATATCTAAACAACCCACTTGGTGGGTGAATAAGTCCATATATATCCCCATGTATACGTTCTAAAAAGGCAGGGGACTCAATGCCAACCTTCATTGGTGATGGTCTAGTGATCATTTTGCCTTGATAACAAGCATCACAAGAAAATTCATCATTTGTAAGAATCTTCAGGTTCTTTAATGGATGCCCACTCGAATTTTCAGTAATTCGTCTCATCATTATTGATCCAGGATGGCCCAAACGGCCATGCCAAAGCACAAAAGTATTTGAATCAGTAAACTTCTGGTTTACGATAGAGTGTGCTTCAACTGTACTAATCTTTGAATAGTATAAGCCAGAAGATAAAGTTGGTAACTTTTCTACAATGCATTTCTGGCCAGAAATATTCTTTGTAATACAAAGATATTCCACGTTCATTTCATCTATTGTCTCAACATGATACTCATTTCGGCGGATATCTATAAAACTCAACAAGTTTCTTCGGGACTTGGAGGAGAACAATGCATTATCGATAATAAGTTTTGTTCCCTTAGACAGAAATACAGTAGCTCTTCCGGAGCCTTCAATCAAACTTATATTACCAGAAATTGTTGAAACATTTGCTTTTTTCTTATGCAAATAAGAAAAGTATTTCTAATCTTTGAATATAGCATGAGTTGTTCCACTATCAATTATACAAATATCTTCGTGATTGGTCTTTGATCCAAACATAATTTGAGGATTATCCATATTCTTCAAAATAACATAAACAAAATAAATATGATAGTAAACATCATTTTCAAAGCATAACTTTTATTTATGTACAGCAATTACATAACCATACTATCTACTACAAATAACAAAAATTAAAATATTTACATTTCTACAAATTTACTACCGATTACATGACTTGTTTCTCCTTCCGGGAGTGCAAAATAATCAGCTACATCCAAATGCATGAAGTCTAAATTATCTTCAGAAATAAAATTTGCTTCAGCATTTTTCTCTGTCTTCTTCAGGGAGGCTTGATACAGCTCAACCAGGTGCTTTGGCGTACGACATGTACGTGACCAGTACCATTTTCCTCCACATCTATAACATGCATTTTCTGGCTTTGCTGCTTGCACCGCTTCATGCTTTTGTTCTTTTCTTTTCCACTACTGGTGGTGAGGAGGGTTCTTTGGTGTATTGTTATTACCACGATTAGAGTTTCCTCCCCGACCATGGCCATGACCACGACTGGGGCCACGTCCTCTTCCACGCTTAGCTTGGTGGAAGTTCATCTCATCCACTTCAGGGAATGGACAAGAACCAGTAGGTCGTCTTTCATGGTTTTTCATTAATAACCCATTATGTTGCTCGGCTACAAGAAGATGTGAGATAAGTTCAGAATACTTTTTGAATCCCATCTCTCGATATTGTTGCTGCAGGAGTATATTCGAGGCATGAAAAGTGGTGAAAGTTTTCTCCAACATATGATGATCAGTAATATTGTCACCACATAGTTTCAATTGGGAAATAATTCTGAACATAGCAGAATTATACTCACTGATAGATTTAAAATCTTGTAGCCTTAGATGAGTCCAATCATAACGTGCCTGTGGAAGAACGACCATCTTCAGGTGGTCATATCTATCTTTCAAATTATTCCACAGTATGACTGGATCTTTAACAGTAAGATATTCCATTTTCAGGCCCTCATCAAGGTGATGGCGTAGGAATATCATTGCTTTGCACGGTCTTGGTTTGATGCCTGATTTTTATCTTTGATGGTGTCTGCCAGACCCATCGCATCAAGATGAATTTCGGCATCAAGCACCCAAGACATATAGCTTTTGCCCGATATATCCAGGGCTACAAACTCAAGTTTAGAAAGACTTGACATTATTTAGAAAAAGAAAGTCCGTACCTCTGATACTTTCAAAGTATTTTCTCGAGATGGCAGAGTCTCGTGCTGATAACGTGTTATAAAATAAAAACAGTAAAGTAAAGAACAAGTATAGAGAGAAACTGATATATTATTCAAACTTCAAACTTATGTACATAATGAACTGAAAACTCCTCTATTTATAGAAGAAAGGAAGCTGCAGTGTAAGTTGCTACTGCAAGCTGCTGCTGCAAACTGCTTGTAAGTTGATGTTGCAAGCTGCTTGTAAGCTGCTACTCTAAGCTGTTGTGCTAGATATAGATAATCTTCTACCATGGGTAATATTTATCCATAACGGAGTACCGAAAGGATAAGCTTCTTCAGGAGGTTTATTTCCAATAGAGTACTAAATAGATAAACATATTTACGGCGGAGTCTATGGATAAACTTCTTCAGGAAACTTATTTACAACGGGGTACTAAATGAACATCCATAATATAATATATTTATAACATAACATAAATTACAAAATCAAATCACCCATAGCTTTATGTGAACTTCCATTTGCTATAATTTACCCATGTGGAAGTATTGCCTTCACCTTTTCTTTTCCCTTTTTTAGCAACTGATTTTGAATTTATTCGATAAGCCTACTTTCTTATTTTTCTTTAAGAACTATTAAATTTTGAATTCATAATTTAAAAATATATTAAATTCAAGGTAAAAATAAAAAATTAAAGCCTATCAAATTAAATTCTAGACCGGTCTCTGTCTTTCCACCCCACTATCTCACATATACTATGTGAGAAATATTTATAGATTTTACAAGAAATTTTTGAAAGAAAAATTAGGGTAATTGCAATAGTTAAAATAAAATGATAACATTAGTCAATGATTAATCATTTCAAAAATATTTGTGGCCAGCTTCCTTAATGTGGAGGAAAGGGATGAACCCCAACTCAAAACATGGACGGTGGCAGCCTGTCCCATGCTATGTCAAAGCTACAAATATCCTCTAATAATATATAATTAAAGAATAATCTGCTTTTTGGCCAAAAGCAAGAATACAACAGTTAAGACTTTATTTAATTAATGTACCAAAAGAATATACATAAATACACATGGATGAGGCAAACAAGAAGAAAGGGATTAATGAGGAGGGCTATGATTAAAATAAATTGTGGTCAATTATATAAATATTTACTGACCAACTTAAAACTAGTTAATTCATAATGAATCATCACATTAATGAGCAAAGCTATTCTGTTAAATATTTGAACATATATTTTAAGAAATTCAAAATGACACCTAATTAACAGTCACTTACCAACAGTCCCAATATCAAAATATGAGTACTGCTTATGAATGAGGGTGTCAATGGTTCTGTTCGACCGGTTATTTTATAAAATTTGTACCATACCAATTTTTCGGTTATTCTATTATGTATAACTAAAATTAGACTTTTCGAAACCATCCCAATCATGTCGGTTTCTCTTCGGTATCGGTACGGTTCGGTTAATTTTCGGTATTTTTTAACTATCATATAAAATTCACCAGTAGAAGTAGAATGCAATAACATACGTTCTTTTATAGGACTTAGCAAAACTTTGTAGACATTTTTACTGTTTAAGGGGTGATGAATTAAAAAAATAAATAAAAGATAACTAGAGTATAGATCCATCAACTATTCTACAACAATGTAAAAGAAACGAAGCAAAGGCAAAAAAAATATAAATCACACGAGTGAAAAGATATTAACCAAACTGAGATTCAAGAATAAAGTCTATAGAAAATTAAATATTCGAAAAGATAAATCTAAATTATATGAAAGGAAACATATTCAATACATTGTAGTTTGCTACTCATTATCGCTAGAATACTTTGTGTCTTGCTAATAAAGATACTTGAAATAACTTAGTTTAAGTAGATGTAGTATAATAGGTTTTAGGAATTAATATTTTGAGTTTAATTACTTGTTGGCTTGTAATAGTTTTCATAATTCCAATGCCCAAAGAAAAATTTAATGCATTATTATTTTTAAACTTACGAGATAAATATATTTTTCACATGTAAAATTTATTCGGTACGGTTTGGTATTTTTTCGGTTTATATTAATAGAATAAAAAAAAACTACCCTAATTATCGGTGCGATTATAGATTTATATAATAAGAAACCTAAAAATCGATTCGATGCGGTCGATTTAGTTGGTTTTCGAATATCCATTGACACTCCTACTTATGACGCTTCTAACATGACAATTTTCATCCAGGTACGTTTGGTAAAAATGACAAAAAAAGGAAAGCCCGATGCATTAAGCTTTCGTTATGCGCCGGACCACAAGGGTCTATTGTACGCAACCTTACCTGGCAAGAGGTCGGTAAAAATGACCCCAAAAAAAAAAAACATTCTCGGCTAATTTCTTCATTATAAGTTGAAGTTGAGTAGACTTTCTCTACTATAGAGCTTAAAGCTATTTTCTTTCCTAAAGAAACACTCTTCTAGTCTATGAAAATACTAACGTCAAGATCACAAAGGCAAAATTTACAGATCTCAGACAGCAATCGCAACAATGTCATCGCCAAGCAGAAGAAGTTGCCAAAGCTCGGTTCTTCCATCCAAGATAAAGCGCCTCCTGGCATTCGGCAAGCTTATAATTTGGGCTATACTCCTTCAACATGTCTTTGATCGTCTCACCAACCGATGGACTCAAAGGGAAAGGAGTAAAACCAGCCATCACAAGTCTTGACCTCCACTTGCCAAATGGTTCGTGCCTTTCCACTCTTTCGGCCCCTTCACATGCGATTATATTGACAATGTCCCGTGCAACACAATGCTCCTCTGCACTGATCCGCTGCTTGTCATCCCTCGGACGAGCTGCATCAATTGATTCAAACATAGCTGTATAGTAATCTAGAGTTTCACGGAACCTTGGAAGGAAAGGGGCGGTGTTGGTGTTCGATTCTTGTTCAACTAGGGTGACAATTTTGGGAGACAAGCTCTTAACTAGTCTTAATAGGCGATCTCTATGGTTCATAGTGCTTACGCTCTCATCTGGCATGTGGTGCAACATGTAAGGGAAATTAACTGCCAGGGCTTCTCCATGTCTAACTTGCAGGTTCTCTAGTTCGACCCTACAGCCTGACATGGCAGCACCATGGAATTCGAAAGGCACTCCACAAGACTCGGCAACTTTTGTTAACCTTTCACCGACTAGTGTAAGTCCTCCACCTCGTGCATGAGCTGATTGGGAATCATCGACGCCTGTGACGCGGACAAATGGCGGTCCACCAGGCCGACGAGCAAGATCGTGAAGGAGGAACATCCATTGACTTCCCTGTGCAATTTGAAAATCAATGATGTGGATTCTATTCTCATTCCTCATGGCTTCCCCGATGACGACATTGGCGGACATATAAGCGAACTTGAAGTAAGGGCAGATGTGATAGAGGACTTGCATGTAAGACAACAAATCTGAGCTAGTTGGTTCGTTGCACTTCAGTTTTTTGTATATGATACTTCCTGAGGACAATAACCGTGCTCTTAGCCCTTCCAACATGTACGCACTCAGTCGTTGCATTGGTTCGCCAGAAACCGATACCCTTTCCTCTAAGACATTCATTAGCCCTTCTGCAGATGAGATATCAGCCTCTGCTACTGCTTCAGCACAGGCAAAGAGCAGATCTTTCAAGTCCAATCTGGAGGCTATGTCCAATACTTGATTCCACTTTATCAAGGAAGAAGGTTTTGAGATTACACCATTGAACGAGCAACTGCTGCTGTCATCAATATCAGAGTCAGGACCTAGCAACTTATTCTTCAGTTCCCTCAGCACATGCTTCGTTCCGTTGCCATCATCAACTCCTGAACACCAGCTTACAGGTGAACCACAAGTGTTATCATAGGAATGATGTGGATCAGACATGTATGACTGAGAACATTGAGGAGAGAACGGACTCCTGTTGGAAGAGATGCTCACGGAAGGATCTGCATCATAGACGGTGTAGTCAGTAGCTGGCAATGAGTCCAGAGTGAAGAACTGTTCATTCTGTGTCTGAAAAGAAAACTGTGTCCCAGAGCTGCTACTATCGTTATAAATGCTGTTGTCAAAAGCACGGTAAGGAGTGTAGTATTGCTGAACTTGCTGCATTGGTTGCTGGTTCAAGCTATGTACACTGCCCGACCTTTGTGGTCTCTGAGATGCATACATCTGGGGTTAAGTTACTAACTCACTTCGAATAGGCTAAGATGCTCTAGGCTAATTCAAGCAACTGTTGCAAAGAAAGGCTATCTTCAATTTGCTAAACCTTCACACTTAGTGAAGGATGCATGCAGTGATCAGGAAATGTCTTCACTAAAACTCGTCCCAACATCTCAAAGAGCGGATATTCTTTCAGAAGCGAGTGACTGAGCTGAACTGAAGCACTAGAGCGGAGTGGATAATTCCGGTGCACCGTTGATCAAATTGTCAGAACCAACAAAATCTGCCAAGAAGTAAAACATGATCAGTATGCTTCATGAGTTCAAACTTTTTAAAATGAATACTAAAAATCACAAAAGATTTGTCACAATAGAACAAAGAAGCCTTCCTTTTAGAGCCAAAATGCTAACTTGATCAGTGTCAAAGATGTTATGACAGGATAAGTAGAAATGAATATCCACATCTTTTTGCTGGCAAAGTACAAACAAGTGCAATGAAAGGAAGAATATACCAAAAAACAAGGCAAGAGACATAGTATAATCATTCATCAAGGACTAAACGGGCAGCCCGGTGCACTAAGCTCCCGCTATGTGCGGGGTGCGGGTAAGGGCCGGACCACAAGGGTCTATTGTACGCAATCTTACCCTGCGATTGCAAGAGGCTATTTCCACGGCTCGAACACGTGACCTCCTAGTCACATGGCAACAACTTTACCAGTTACGCCAAGGCTCTCCTTCTCATCAAGGACTAAACCAATAGAAAAATTGAAAAAGCATATTAGATCAGCAGATCCAATAGTTTCAACAGTTCAACAATCCTTTAATTCCATAGCATGTCACCTTCGCAAAAAGGATGCTCGCCCTTGGCCAAGACACAATGTCTTACATACCCATGAAGTGAGTTAAAAAGGAACATTACATAAACAGATAAACGGAAAAAAGAACAAGTTAGGATCGTTTCATCTTAAACTGAGCAAGCGAATCCAGATGGTGTAATTACTCTGTCATACATGAGATCTCGATATATCAAGGAAGGAATTAGGGAAAGCATTAAACAACACTAATTAATGAAGTTTGTGTTGCAGCTCCTAATGAGGGAAGACCATTTAGTGGAAGATTTAAGTATAACTAACTCACATTAGTAAAAGAACATAGATAGACAGCAAATTTACCAGAAACTGTATCCGGTCTATAACTCCCAATATGACTAATAAAAAATACAAAGGCAGCAGTAGGTTTACCGAAGAGTTTAGAAACTTATTGACAAATACTATCAACTTAAAATCAACTCATTAATCATTGCCATCACAAGCCTCTTAATAGGAAAGGCACTAGAAAAAAAGCCCCGTTTCTAAGTAAGGTAAGCTTTGAAACCGTAGCTTTCCCGGTTTTTCCCCGTACAGTCCATTTGTCCACAACAAATTAAATGAAACCTGACGAAAAAGAAATGAACACTTCACATAGAATGAACTTTGTGTTAGTTTATCTCCAATCGACTCCTCGCTTGCCACTACTAACAAGGTCTAGGTTTATATAGGTTGATTGCCACTCCATATATGTTTCAGTAGCTAGCCCCAACCAGCAGGGACGATGTAGTGTGCTAATTATGGGTTCAATTAATTTTTTGAAAAATGGTCAAAAATGTCTATAATGTATTGAAAATGGCTCAAAAATACACTCAGTTAATCTTTCGGTCCGTAAATGTCCCTAACGTTTGTTTTTTGGCTCAAACTTACCCCTATATCTAACAGAAGGGCCAACAATACCCATAACGTATTGAAAATGGCTCAAAAATACTCTTCGTTAATCTTTTGGTCCACAAATGCCCCTAACGTTTGTTTTTGGGCTCAAACTTACCCTTATATCTAACAGAACTAACCTGGTCAATTTTTTTACTTTAACTTCGCCATGTAGCATTTTTTTAATCCGCCACGTGTATTATTTGTATTAAATAAACTCACATGTATCTTTTAAAATACCCAACGACCCTGACCCGCTCCTATATATTTGGACGGTCGGCTAAAAATAATTACATTCGCTAGTTAAATATATAAAAAATATACATTGATTATATATAAAAATATGTATATTATACATTAATATTTTTATATATATTTTTTACATGATATTATTTTTAGGAGAAATTATACGGTGTAGTTTTCCCTTCAAATTTTGAAGATCTTAACAAGTTTAACAAATATAAATTTTAATTTGCAAACATAAAAATGATAATGTTCTATTTATATGATTCTAAAGGAGAAGCAAAGAAACAGATGGAAAGGAAATTATTTAAAACCTTTAATTATATACATATCCAACTGCTTAGCACATTAATGGACTTCACATGATCTTTTCAATAGGAACTAATAGTGTTTTAATATATAACGATAGAGCTAAAATATTAGCAAAAACTGTCGTTCCATTGTCAGATTTGCTTAATAAATTCGAGTTATAGATCATAATTAATAGGGAAAACTACATCGTATAATTTCTCCTAAAAATAATAGCATGTAAAATATATATTAAAATATTAATATTTTTATATATAATCAATGTATATTTTTAACTAGCGAATGTAATTATTTTTAGCCGACCGTCCAAATATATAAGAGCGGGTCAGGGTCGTTGGATATTTTAAAAGATACATGTGGGTTTTATTTAACGCAAAAGGGCCAAAAATGCCCTTGAACTATTTGAAATAGCTCAAAAATGCCTCAGTTTGTTTTTGGCACCAAAAATTTCCTTCTCATCTATATTTTGGATCACAAATGTCCTTAAACCGTTAGCCTTGCCATTAAAGGTGACATGTTAGTCCAACTGAGTTAGATTTGCTTACATGGCCATCCACCTAAGCATCCAGCAAAATTATTTTTTCGAAAATGTTTTTAAAATACAAAATCAACACTTATTCTGAAAAAAGTAAAACAAAACCGAAAAAAATATTTTTCCGGAATAAGTGTTGATTTTGTATTTTAATAAAAATTTCCGAAATAAATAATTTTTCCGAATTTTTTTTACTTTTTTCGAAATAAGTGTTGATTTTGTATTTTTTTTAAAAATTCGGAAAAATAATTTTTCTGAAAAAATAATTTTACCATGTTGGATTGCTTTGGTGGATGCCCATGTAAGCAAATATAACCCAGTTGGACTGCCATGTCACCTTCAATAGCAAGACTAACGGTTTAAGGGCATTTGTGGTCCAAAATACAGACGGAAGGGATATTTTTGGTACCAAAAACAAACGGTAGACATTTTTGAGCTATTTCAAATAGTTCAAGGGCATTTTTGTCCCTTTTCCGTTTATTTAATACAAATAATACACGTGGCGGATTAAAAAAATGGCACATGGTGAAGTTAAAGTAAAAAAAATGACTAGGTTAGTTCTGTTAGATATAGGGGTAAATTTGAGCCCAAAAACAAACGTTAGGGGCATTTACGGACCAAAATATTAACGGAGGATATTTTTGAACCATATTCAATACGTTAGGGGTATTGTTGACCCTTTTGTTAAATATAGGGGTAAGTTTGAACCAAAAAACAAACGTTAGGAGCATTTACGGACCGAAAGGTTAAAGAAAGGTATTTTTTAGCCATTTTCAACACGTTAGGGGCATTTTTTGCCCTTTTCCGTTAATTTATGTACAAAAATTTGTTAAAATTACAAAAATTCTAGATATGAACCCATAATGAGTTTAATTCTAAAAATCTTAAAACTTGAACCCATATAATTTAAATCGAGCATCCGCCTGCAAACCAGCCGAGCGAAAAAAATAAAATAAGAAGAATGACAAAAAGAAAAAATAATAAGAATAATGAGCTGCAAAAGCAAACCAATTTCTCCACAAAGAGGAACTTAGTTCATTAACTGATAAATAATCAACTCATCCTACTGATTACTCAGCATGTGACAACGAAGCTACGTTAACAAATGACAGAAACAATTTAAAAAGATAAAAACCTTTTCACTTTAGAAATGAAAAAACAGAACCTAACAGAAACATGAAATTCAAACGACCAAAGCTCTAATTAACTTCTGAACAATAAAATTTCTTCAAAACAAGAACAAAAGAAGCAAACACCTAAAAGACTTCAGTTTAATTCTTTCCTTATACCACGAACTATACATTAACAAACCAAAGGTTGCAGTTAATGAAAACAACGTAGACTAAGTCAAAAATAAAAAATACACAGAAAATCAAACACTTTCCAGTAGGAGTAATTTACCAAGAAAACCAGAGATGAGATATATATACCCAACCAAAAAAAAAAAAAGAGTAACATAATTATATTCAGATGAAAATTAGAACCTTTTTGTCTTCTGCTAAAACAGAGCGAGAGAGAAGAGGAATTTGCCTTTTGCCTTCTGTCTTGTGCTGATTGATGATACGAAGAAACCAGGAGTTTAGTATTTTATTATATAGTGAGAGACTCAAAACCAGAGGACGAAAATGCCCTTGTAATTGTATTGTAATTTCTTGGAATACCCCTCCCCTGTGTAGATCTCAAAGTTACTGACTGATAGCACGTGCGCAGTGCCTGTTTCTAGTCTTGCCTTTTGGAGAATATTCCGAGTCGAAAATATTGAGAATGACATGATATATCTCAAAGTGCGTGTACTCCTATTTTTATTTATTTATTATGGACGAATATTAAAGTTTTATTCCCGTAACTCGTAGGTCACGGGTTTAGAATCGCGTAAGCAGCAATTAGGTTAGGCTATTTACGTCATATTTTTTGGGTGCTATCCTTCCCTTGACCCTGTGTGAATACGAAATATTTTATATACCGAACTGGAAAAAAAAAGTGATGGTCAGATCAATTTGCGCGAACCTTAATTATTTTATCATATATTAGTTCGTTACCTTTCACGGGTAATTGTATGTAAAATATATTGCCTTGCATTTATTAATTTGACGTGTTATCCCGAATTGAACCATGTACTATCAAATTAGTGCAATCAAAGTTGAAAGTTGGACTAAGCTACAAGTCTAACCTTTTCCCTAAAATACTATTCTACGACTTTCGCTTCAAAGAAGGTATGGTAGAGTAATTTTTGCCAAATTAACCATGGTTAGTATTTTGTTAGAGATATTTTCCTATGCTTGGCTCAAAAAAGCATGTAGTAACTTATTAAAGCGTTAAACAACTACTTTATCTATTTCATCATACAGACATGCTATAGGAGAAAAATAGTACCCTTAGTAAAGTTGCTGATTTAAAATTTAGATTTTGACATAAGCACGAGATTAGGGATGTTCGTCGTCGGTAAGGTACTGAATTTAGATATTTCGATCGGTATTTTCGGTATTCGATTTCTGAAGATGCTATACCAATATCATATCTAATTAAATTCGGTATGATTCGACTTTTCTTTTTTTGGTTTCGATTTATTCGGTATGGTAACTTCGGTTTATTCTGCTTCAATATTAACTAGTGTATAGAGCCATATACTGTAATATTCTTAATTAAAGTGCACACAAATATAAAAATAAAAATGATCTAAGCATTGTTGATAAAAGTTTTGTCAAAACCAGCAAGTATCAACCCATCGAGAGGAGAAACGTACATAAATTAATAAATTTAATAATTGAAAATGTCATATTACTTGCTTAGACCTAATTCCTGAACTTAAAGAATATAACAAGGATTAATCCAACATATGCAGTTCAATACACGAGAAGAAACACCCAAAAATCGTAAAAGTATTACATTAAGTTGCTTGGCATCCTAGAGTATAAGAGTCAAAATCTGAAGCCTACGTTGTTCCTCAATTTTCCTAAAGAAGTACATAGACATCACTACCGGCCTCAAAGAAAAAGTATTATGTAACTTATTAAGTTATAATTAATAATATGTGTATTGTATAACTTATTATATATTTCAGTATTATTTTTTTAAATACCAAATACCATACATAATATTAATTTTTTTTATAAAGAAAAACTTAAACCAAATACCATATCAAATACAAAAATATCGAATATCAAATATCAAAATTTTCGATTTCGCTACGGTAATTCGATATTTACCAAAGTATTCACGGCCCTACACGAGATACTACATTGAAGTTTGACCTAAAGTGGATCAGATTTTAGCTTATAGCGAGCTGAATAGGATAACAACAATGGGACAGAAGATTTACTAATTAGTTTAAGATTATTAATAGCAAACACTAAAGTAATCTTAAATTCTTAATGTAGCAAAAGTACCAGTAATTCAGGGAGACCTAGTAATACTAAAAATGTTACGAATTTAGAGTCACTTGTCTCAATGGATGAAATGATCTTTCATGATTCGTTATTATTTGAATAAAAGATAATGACCTTATAAAAATTTCTTCTATTTAATTATTTATTTCATGTAAAAAATGCACTGATAAAACATGGTGAATTTTGAATCCCAAAATATCATCATTATTAGGTATTTTCTTTATTTTATTTTACGTAATATTATTTTTATATTAATTTATTTAAAATATATATATATATATATAAATAAGTTAATAGTTTTTTCTTTTTCTCATAATAAAATTTTTTATTATCATCTCTGTTTCAATTTAGATAATGTACTTTTCTTTTTAGCTCGTTCTAAAAAAAATACACACTTTAATATTTAAAAATAATTTAATTTAATTTTTTTTATTTTAACTCATTTTACCCATACAAATATCGGGGCTCCCATAACGCTGAGGCGGCAATAAATTGCAGATGGCACTGAGTAAATAAGTAACAAAACCAAAGGTAAATTAATATTGTGGGTCCAAAAGATCGCATCAGAGCGTGACGTTAGGCCTGAGGTGTTTGGATGACGCTGATTTAATAAGTTCCCAGAAAGCAGAAACAAACGGTAGTCACACTCAACAGTATATTGTTTCACTCAATTTATTGCAACCTATATCCGATTAATTCGAATTCATTATCTTTGGTTCTTTCACTTTTTTTCTTTGTTGGGGAGGGGTGGGGAGGTTGGGGGGGGGGGGGGGTTCGAGGATGACGATTCAAAGTCAATTTATTTGGTCAAGAAGTCATTTAAAAAAATAAGTATTTGATGTACAATTTATTGATCCGATTAATTCGAACTCGCGTCGGATATGTCGCGATAAAGGAGGAAGGAGATCTTTAATAGAAAATTCTCTATTTTCAGGACTCTTGAACTCAAAACCTCTAATTAAAGTTGGAGAGATCTCATCCATCCCAAACATATTTGTATCGGTGTTCAATAATAATACTTTAGTAAATTATACAACTCAAGATCTTTAGAAAATGATTAATTTGTCAAGAAGTTTATTAATTGAGATTAACGAGGCAAGTTGGAGATACTGAGACCAAGAATTTTATGTTCAATGTCTCTTTGGTACTAATCTTTATATGTGGTAATTTAACTTTCCCACATAAGTGAAACAGAAGGAGTATTAAATACCGAGTGGGACACTTAATTAGCTACCACTCATTTTCAACTAAGACTTGGAAGAAGTGATCTATGGTTCTTTGTGTTTCCTTTCATTTTTCCAGTGTATATTGAAGAACAACCATTTCATTTAGTTCCAAAAAAACTTACGTAAGGTTGAAAATAAGCAAGAAAAAATAGCTAAAAACTACTTATCAAAAGTTTCTTAACTTAAACTCGAGATATCTAATTAACAGAAAATGGATAGATCCACCACAGCCCTCGATGGTATAGTATTCGGATTCCAAGACCAAGTTTCTTTCTTTCTTTCTCGGTCAATGCTGAAACTTTTGTTTACCCTCAAAATCGGATTACAATTGAATTTGTTAGTGGATATAAGGACATGTGGATCAACTTGATACAAAACGATAAATTAGATTGCAATTGAAATAAATAACGATAGATTAACCGTAAACCACGTGAGTTGGATGATTTCGGCTTTAAGAAAGCAAGCCAACCTTGAATTGAATGCACTTTATTTGACAGAAAAATATCAAAGAGTAAGAGCTTGGAGAATGTATTGCTTATCAGTATATGTTACAATGTCTTATGATTTTTCAAGTCCCCTTTATATATTAAGGGAGATCTACCTTTTAAGGTATTATTTTATTGTTCTATAAAAGTCAAAAGTCCCTAATTTACTGACCGTTGGTTTTCTTTTTGAGCCGTTCCGTGATTTCTGCCATAATGATTGGTTAATGGCGAGAATTATGGACCCTTGTCAGGAGTTGGCAAAGCTTTTTTCGAGACCGCTAGAAACGGGACCGGTTATGCCTTTGGTTAACTTGAGGGCAAATCTGATGGTCTCGATGGCTAATTTCGATAATGCTTTGGGTTTGATCTCAATCGCCAAATTTCGATCTTGGCTGTATTGAACGTTAGATCGATTTTCAAGCTCGACCTTATCCGATCACAGACATTTTGACCCCGGCCTAATCAAGGAGTCTTGGAAGCGAGATCGAATATCGAGCTCGGTTTTACCCGTATACAGATAGTCCCCTCATTTTTCGGAAAATAGATGACGAGAAATGATATGAGCCTCCGATTCTTACTTCGATATATCATGACGTAACATCCTCTTATTTTCCGGAAAGTAAATGATGAGAAACGATATGAGCTTCCGATTCTTACTTCGATAAATCATGACGACGACTTCATGACGTAAGTGATAAGAATAATTGAAACATCCCATCGGTCCAGTTTTCGAGACATTAAATGAGTGTCAGTTAGCGGTCGGCCGTTACAGGATGTGAACTGCCGTTTTGAAAAAACTATAAATATCCCTTTTATCCATTTATTAGAACTTTTTACATTCAAACTCTTCTCTTGTGTTCTAAGAAAGTTTCATCACCTTCATCTTCTGGTTTTCTAGCTTAGCCTCAAAACTTCTTCTCTTCTAGTTCTTTGAAAATTCACATAATTTATTTGCTAAGTTATTTGCAAAGACTTCAAAATCTATTCCTAAAAAAGAAAACCTCTTTTTTCACGACCATCTGTTGAAAAAAATGTTCCGTCTGTCGCCAATGAGGAACCGGTACCGGAACTCTCTCTGAAATTGTTCGTACCTACGGGGGTGCCCAACCGGTGATGATTTTATGATCGAGAAAACCTTCTCTGTGCCGGGTCGGTGTGAGCCGATCTCGAGATATATCTGCTCGGTCACCGATGACGTCCTCTCTGAGGTCAAAAACGATTGTAACTAGGCTAGCAAGCACGTGGTGGTACCCAAGCCCGAGGAGGCCATTACCACCCATGTGGAGGGTTTTTTGAGTGTTTACACTTATCCCTTTACGTTGGGCCCCTTGGACCCGGTAATCGCCGCCTTCTGTAAGAGGTACGAGGTGACCCTTGGTCAAATTCACCCCTCATTTTGGATGATAGTAATTCTTCTTCGTTTCTTTGTGAGCAAGATCGAGGGGTGTCCCTTCACCATCGATTATTTAATGCGTTTGTATAGTCCTCGACTTTACCGAGGGGCAATCAAGCTTGCACATCGGGCCAGTAAGGCCCCATTCTCGAGCATCGATGAGGATCAGGACCGAGGCTGGTTAGGCCGATTCGTTAGAGTGAAGACCTCAGATTTAATCTCGGCCGAGGATATGCCATTTCCTGAAAAATGGGACATGAAACGTAAGTAAAACCTTGCCTTCAAGATTTATTTTATAGCTTTTCCTTTTCATCGATATTTTGTGATGGTGCGACTACTGCTCGGATTCCTGATTCAGTACCTCGACTCAAGGAGTGGATCAAGGGTATCGCAACACAGAGATCTTACTTCGAGCGCTCATGGCGTGAGCTTTCAAAGGGCCGATGGGAGGCCCATTCTCATGGTGAGATTTTTTCTTTAAGTTACATTCGACCTTACTTTCACGTCGTCGATATTTAACTTGTTTTACTTTCCTTTTGCAGGTTTATCGAAAGGCGTTGAAATGAGGCCTCCATCTGGTGATAACGATATCTTCACCGAGCCCCTTGCCTCGAGACAGGATAAAGAGAAGAAAAGTAGAAAGGCTCCGAGTTCCCCGGGCCCTAAGAAAAAAAGGCCAAAGAAAAGATTGGGTTGTAAACCCAAGGGAAGCACCAGTGGTCGAGCACTGTCCTCGGACTCACTCTATCGACTAAGGGACGAGTCCGAGGGGGAAGGAGAATCCTTTGATCACGTGGCCAATATGCCGCAGCAGCTCGAAGGGCAAGGGGCCTTTAAACCAGGGGGAGGCGAGGCCGAATTGCATGAGGCCGAGGTGGAGGTAGGAGCTGAGGCTTCTCGTGATGCGGGAAAAGCGCCGCATGAATCACTTGGTTTGATATTGATTGTCGAGTCGTCCTCATTTACAGATTCGATGTTTAACAAGGCCCAAGTAGCAAAAGAATGCCCCATCGAGGGAGCCCGCATATCGAACGATCCTTTCCATGATTGTTTCGATGGCGTGGATTTGACGGCCACAGAGGATGCCATTGGTTTTGGCAATTTAGAGATACCGAGGAAGAGATCACCCTCTGAAGCAAGCGGGCCTTCCTCGAGCCCGAAATTGGTCGATCGATTTCTTGCCCCGAGTGCATATCCTGATCGAAAACGCACAGTTGTTTTTTCCCTTCCTGAGGATGCTCAGTTTCTTTTTGCCCCTGTAGGGGTGGCCAGCTATCTTCAGTGCCTGGTCATCGAGGACGATCAAACTAAGATGAACGAAGTGGATGCACCCTGACTTTTTAGCGAAGCGCAACATGCGCTGAATCGGGTAATTCCATGCTTCCCTAAGTGAAGTTTTTGATTTACACTTAACTTACTTTGCTGATGACTTAACATTTCCTTTTTTGTTCGCAGGCTTCAGTGCTTCATCATGAGGCTTTTTTGAGGTACCGGGATGACCTAAAACAACTCGAAGTTGGAGTTCGAGAGCTTACTGAGAAGAGAGATGCCTTTAAACTTCTTAATAAGCAGCTCGAAGGGGAGACTAAGGATGATGAGTTTGATTCGGTCGATCAGGTAAAAGTTTTCGAAATAAGTGATGATGAGTTTGATTCGGTGGCTGATGGTCAAAATCCGCAGGTCCAGCAAAAATTCGATCGGATCGCTCAGCTCCGAGCTGAAATGGATATAGTCAAGGCTGAGACCGATAAATGGAGAGGCAAAATGGATTGTTTGACCTTAGAAAAATAGGTTGTTCGGGCACAACTTCGGCCAAAATCCAGCTAAGAGCGGCAAAGGAAAAGTCCGAGGTTCAGACAAAAAAGGTCGAGGAGCTCCAATCTCGGCTTGGTTCGGGCGTCTTAGATCGAGACAATCTGGTCCAAGAGCTTAAAACGGCCAAGTCAGAGGTTGTCGTGGACAAGTCCGAAGCTGCTGAAATGGTGGCCCAGTATAAGGCCGATACCGAAGCTGCTCAAGACCAATCAAAGAATATAGCCGAGCACATGAAGTGGCAATCTCGAAGACAGGCCCTCGATGAGGTTCACGCTCGAGGTTTTGACTTATCAGACGAGATCATGGATGCCAAGGTGCTAGAAACCGAGGCCAGAAAGCTGGCCTATCCCGAGGAGGAGGATTCCGAGGACTCAAGCGGGTCCGAGGATTGAGAAGACCTCGAAAATCCCAGTTGTTTGATTTTGTTTCTTTTTGTAGTTAGTACTCTGTGCCGAGGCTACTCGGCCTTTGTAAAGACAATACTTCGTGAATACAAATTCTCTATTTTTTGATATTTCTCGAGTTCTTCCTTTGCTTTTTTCATTATCTCTAGGGCATTGTAGGACCTGGTTTGTCCGGGAACTCTTCCCGAATAATCATATTTTTTTGAATATGACTTGCCGAGAGTGAGTTTCGCTAAGGTTCTCGAAAGCTTTTGTAACCTCGAGTTTCATTAACCCGAAAATGTCCTTGGTCTTTAAATTTGGGTAATGCCAAATAAGCTTTGTGTCATCGGGTTTTTGTTAACCCGGAATGGCCTTAGCCTTTTAATTCGGGCAATGTCAAATAAGCTTTGTGCTCTCGTGTTTTTGTTAACCCGGAATGACCTTAGCCTTTTAAATCGGATAATGCCAAATAAGATTTATGCCCTCGGGTTTCGTTAACCCGAAATGGCCTTAGACTTTAATTTCGGGCAATTCCAAATAAGCTTTATGCCCTCGGGTTTCGTTAACCCGGAACGGCCTTAGCCTTTTAATTCAAGCAATGCCAAATAAGCTTCATACCCTCGAATGTTATTAACTTGGAACGACCTTAGCCTTTTAATTTGGGCAATGCCAAATAATCTTCATGACTTCGAGTTTTATTAACTCGGAACGGTCTTAGCCTTTTAATTCGGGCAATGTCAAATAAGCTCCATGCCCTCGAATGTTATTAAATCGGAATGGCCTTAGCCTTTTAATTCGGGGAATGCTAAATAAGCTTCATGCCTTCGAGTGTTATTAACTCGGAACAACCTTAGCATTTTAATTCAGGCAATGCCAAATAAGCTTCATGCCTTCGAGTGTTATTAACTCGGAATGGCCTTAGCCTTTTAATTCGGGCAATGCCAAATAATCTTTGTTCCCTCGGGTTTTTGTTCACCCGGAACAGACTTAACCTTTTAATTCGGGCATTGCCGACTAAGCGTTGTGCCCTCGGGTTTTGTTAACCCGGAATGACTGTATCCTTTTAATTTGGGCATTGCCAAATAAGCTTGTGCCCTCGGGTTTTGTTAACCCGGAAATGACCTTAGCCTTTTAATTTGGGCAATGCCTACAGTCCTCGAGTGAAGTGAATGTTCGAACTCAGATTAAGGTGGCCATTGGGCTTGATACCTTTAGGGGGTCGGGTACAGGAAATTCCTTGAGAAATGCAAGAAGCATTTTTGAGGACAAGATGTTTATGTGCAAATAAGAGCCTTCCTTTTTAATTCTTATGCATAATAGTCATACATGCATACATGTTTTGTGCCAGGGCTCGAGCGGTTTGAGCGGGTACGGTTCATTTGACCGTTTGGCCCTTATAATAAATCCTATTGATCGAGATCCTTCAATCACGAAGTTTATTCCCTTGTTAAATTCGATATCCGAGGATATTTGCCCTAGTGATCGGGATTGTTCGAAGAAAGGCCTCGAATGCTGTTGTGATCATTGTCGCCGGTTCGTACCTGGCCTTCTATTCTAAGTTAGCATGATTTACTTGTTGCCTCGTTAAAAACCTTGCCGGAAAAACCATTTGGGATAAAGCATGTTCAAGGGAAAAAGAGTGCAACGCGTGCTTTCAAACCTAGGGCCTCGTATCATCCTTTTTTTGGTCACCTACAAGTGTTAGTTTAAAATGTAAAATAAAAGAAAGAACAATGTTTTACCTTAGCAGTATTATTGCTTTAAGTGAGTTATATTCCAGTTACTCGGCAATTGTTCGCCATTCATTGTTTCAATCTTGCAGGATCTTTTTCCAGTGATCTCGTTAATTTGGTACGGTCCTTCCCAGTTTGGCCCCAATTTCCCTTCGTTCGGGTTTTGGGTGTTCAGTGTAACTTTTCTTAGTACTAAGTCCCCGGTATTGAAATATCGAAGGTTGGCCCTTCGATTGTAATGTCTCTCGATCCGCTATTTTTGGGCGGCCAACCGGACAAGGGAGGCTTCGCACCTTTCATCTAATAGTTCCAAGCTCGTACTCATAACCTCGTTGTTCGATTCTTTTGTTGCATGTCGGAATCTGATGCTCGGTTCTCCGACCTCGACCAATATTAAAGCTTCGATGCCATAAACCAAAGAAAACGGTGTGGACCCGGTACTGGACTTTGAGCTTGTACGGTACGCCTATAGGACCTCAAGTAGCATTTCCTTCCATTTTCCTTTGGCGATGATCAACCTCTTTTTGAGGTTTTGGATTATGGTTTTATTGGTGGATTCTGCTTGTCCGTTCCCACTAGGGCGGTAAGGAGTGGATAATATCCTTTTGATCTTATGGCCTTTGAGAAACTTGCTTACTTTCATGCCAATAAACTGTTTTCCGTTGTCGCACACAATCTCGGCCGGTATTTCGAATCGACATATATTGTGGTCCCAGATAAAATCGATGACTTCTTTTTCTCTGACCTTTTCATATGCCTGCGCTTCCACCCATTTAGAAAAGTAGTCAGTCATAAATAAAATAAATTAAGCCTTACCGGGTGCCAGTAGAAGGGGGTCAACGATGTCCATCCCCCATTTCATGAACGACCATGGTGACAAGACTGAATGTAGCGGCTCTCATGATCGATGAATCATCGGAGCATGCCTTTGGCATCCATCGCATTTGCGAACGAACTCATTTGCATCTTTTTCCATATCAATCCAGTAGAAACTGACTCTGATTATTTTTTGAACCAGTGATTCGGTGCCCGAATGATTTCCATAGGAACCTTCGTGGGTTTCCTTCAAAACGTATTCGGTGTCTCCTGGTCCCAAACATATCGCGATCGGGCCACTGAACGTTCTTCTGACTAAGGTTCCTTCCTCAGACAAACTAAATCGGGCTGCCTTCGTTCGTAGGGCCCTTGATTCTTTTTGGGTCCGAGGGCTGTTTTCCAGTCTTGAGATATTCCACGTACTTATTGCTCCAGTCCCAAGTTAGTATCGTTGACTTGATCTCGGTATGGCCTTGTTCCGCCACCGATCTCATAAGCTGTACAATTTCTCCCGAGTTGATCTCGTTGTCTTCGACCGACGATCCCAAGTTAGCGAGGGCATCAACTTCGCTGTTTTAATCCCAAGGTACATGTTGCAAAGTCCATTCTTTGAACCGATGTAATGTCACCTATAACTTGTCCAAGTATATCTGCATTCGTTCTTCCCTTACCTTGAATGTCTCATTAACTTGGTTTACCACAAGGAGTGAGTCGCATATGGCTTCGATCACCTCTGCCCCAAGTTTTTGGCTAATTCAAGGCCTGTGATCGTGGCCTTATATTTGGCCTCGTTGTTAGTCAATTTCACAGTCTTAATAGATTGCCTAATTATTTTACCTGTTGGTGGCTTTAGTATGATTCCAAGAACGAACCTTTTTGCGTTTGAAGCGCGGTCCGTAAAGATGGTCCAGATTCCTGAGTAAGTCCCCGAGTTAATTAATAACTCTCTTTCGACCTCGGGTATTAAGGTCGGCATAAAGTCGGCCATGAAGTCTGCCAAAATTTGGGACTTAATAGAGGTCCGAGGTCGGTACTCAATATTGTAACCACTTACTTCCACGACCCATTTGGCCAATCGGACTGAGAGTTCGGGCTTATGCATCACATTGGAAGTATGGTTTTAGTTTCCTGGAGGCGCTTAGCAAGGCGAGCGCCAATTTCTCTATTGAGAGTACCTAGTTTCGGCCTCACCTAAGGTCCTACCAACATAATAATCGGAAATTATGTACCTCGTTCCTCCCGAACTAGGACTCCACTTACTTCTATCTCCGAGACCGCCAAGTACAAGCATAGTTGTTCGTCTGTCTTTGGTGTGTGAAGAAGTGGCGGGCTCGATAAGTACCTTTTTAGCTCCTCCAAAGCTCGTTGGCATTCCGGAGTCCATGAAAAGTTATTCTTCATTTTCAATAGTGTGAATAATCGGTGGCTTTTATCAGACGACCTCGAAATAAATCGCACGAGGGCGGCTATGCGCCCAGTTAGCCTTAGGTTGTCCATGACCGTGAAATCTTCGATGGCTTTGATCTTATCGGGGTTGATATTAATTCCTCTGTTGGATACCATGAACCTGAGAAATTTACCTGATCTAACTCCAAACACGCATTTTTCCGGGTTCAGCTTCATATTGTACTTCTTCAATATGCTGAAGGTTTCCTGAAAATGTTTTAAATGGTCCTCTGCTCGCAGGGACTTAACCAACATATCGTCAATGTAAACCTCCATCGATTTTCCTATTTTTTCCTCAAACATACAGTTTACTTGGCGTTGATATGTGGGACCAACATTTTTTTAATCCAAATGGCATCACGTTATAACAATATGTGCCGTATTTAGTGATGAAGGAGGTTTTTTCCTGATCACTTAGGTCCATCCGTATTTTGTTGTACCCGGAATAGGCATCAAGAAAACTGAGGATCTCGTGGCCGGCCGTGGCATCGATCATACGGTCGATGTTGGGCAAGGGAAAAGAGTCTTTGGGGCATTCCTTATTGAAATCTTTGTAACCCACACACATTCTTAGTTTATTCCTTTTTTTAGGGACTACCACTACGTTTGCTAACTAATTCGGGTATTTAACCTCCCGAATGGACCCTATTTTAAGGAGTTTAGATACCACGTCATTGATGAAAACATGTTTGACCTCAGACTGGGGCCTCCTCTTCTGCTTGACTGGATTGATTTTCAGGTCCATGCTTAGCTTGTGAGTGGTTATCCCCGGTGGGATCCCTATCATATCGAGATGGTACCAAGCGAAACAATCTATGTTAGCTACAAGAAATCGAATAAGTTTTTTCCTGGGCTCGGGAGTTAACCCCGTGCCCAGGTATACCTTCCGATCGGGCAGATGTCGACCAATATAACCTATTCCAGCTCTTCGACCGTTGATTTGGTTGCGTTGGATTCATCGGGGATTATAAAAGATCGGGGAACCCCGATATCATCGTCTTCATAAGTCCCCTGATTATCTGATTGGGTCGTGGCGCTATTTGGCCTCTTGGTTTGCACCCGAATTCGGTTCCTTCGATGTTGCGAGTATTAATATTAGAATCACTTCTTCGACTGCAAACATCTCTTTTACGGCCGGTTGTTCCCCATAGATTGTCTTAATCCCCTCAGGAGTTGGGAATTTTTACACTTGGTGAAGATTTGAGGCACTACCCTCATGTTGTGGATCAATGGCCTTCCGAGAAGGGAGTTGTACCTCATGTCTCCTTCAATCACATAAAACTTAGCCTCTCGTACGGTTCCAATGATATTGACCGGTAATGTTATCTCCCCCTTAGTGGTTTCACATGCCATGTTGAACCCGCTTAGAATTTGGACTACATGCATGATTTTGTCTCATAGACCAAGTTGTTCCACGACCTTAGACCGAATAATGTTGTTCGAGCTACCTGGATCAATCAACACACATTTAATTTGAGTTTATTTATGAGTACAGATATTACTAGTGCATCATTGTGAGGCTGTATGATCCCTTCCACATCCTTATCAATGAAAGATAAAATTCCTTCTGGTACGTAGTCTCAAGTTCGTTTCTCCTTAGTGATGGATACTTTGGTGCATTTCAACATCGGCCCTTGTGGGATATTAACTCCACCGATGATCATATTTATGACGTGTGAAAGGTTCGGTATCTTCTTATTTTGTCTATTTGTTAGAATCCCTATTCCTAAATTGGTTCTTGGCTCGATCGCTCAAGAATTCTCGAATGTGCCCATTGTTGAATAAACATGCTACTTCTTCTCTCAGTTGTCGACAATATTCCATTCTATGACCGTGAGTGCCATGATATTTGCACATCTGGTTAGGGTCCCATTGAGATGGATCAGATTGTAGAGGTCGAGGACATTTGGTATCATTGATGCGCCCGATAGCTGATACGAGGGCGACATCATCGACATTAAAGTTGTATTCCGATAGCTTCGGTGCTTTTTTAGGCCCGATGGACCTGTCGAAGCTGTTTTTGATCATGAGCCCCCGACTGCTTTGACCTTGATCATTTCTCCTTTCGTTTCTTACGGGGTTCCGATCAGATCCACTGTTTCGCCGATCTCCATTTTATGGTAGATATAGGTCCCTGTTTGATCTTGGTTCATGATCGATGTCTCTCTTGACTCTATCGAGGGTTCTCACGGGATAAACAGACTCCAAAGGGGCCCCGAGTTGGTCATCTTTGACTCTGATTTCAATTGATACCGGTTATGTACATCGGCCCAGGTAACGGCGGGGTATTCTATCATATTCTGCTTCAGTTGCTGTGAAGCCACCGAGCTTCGAATATTGAGTTCCTAAGTGTAAGCTTGAGTAGCCCAATCATCAGCGACTGGCGGCAGATACATTCGTTCCATTTGGAAACGGGACACAAATTCTCTGAGCATCTCGTTATCCTTCTGTTTAACTTTGAGAAGGTCCGATTTCTTGGTTTCGACTTTGATGGCACCAACATGTGCTTTCACGAAGGAGTCTGCAAGCATAGAAAATGAATCAATAGAATTAGGAGGTAAGTTGTGATACCATGTCATAGCTCTCTTTGACAGGGTCTCCCCAAGTCTTTTCAGTAGAACAAACTCGATCTCATTGTCTTCCAAGTTGTTCCCTTTGATGGCACACGTGTAAGAGGTTACATGCCCATTTGGATCGGTCGTTCCGTTATACTTAGGTATTTCAGGCATACGGAATTTCTTGGGGATTGGCTTTGGAGCCACACTCGGAGGAAAAGGTTTTTGCACGAACTTCCTGGAATCCAGTCCTTTTAATATCGGAGGTGCTCATGGGATTTGATCTACCCTGGAATTGTAGGTTTCCACCTTTTTATTGTTCGCTTCGATTTTCTTTCCCCCCGATTCTATCTGCTTTGTCAGCTCCTCGAGCATCTTTATAATCTCGGGGTTAGTACTCGATCCTTGTTAATTTGACCTTACTACGACCGGTTCATTTCTGCGGGTGACTTCACGGGGCGGATCGGGTTCAAACCTGCTCGACGTCTGGCTTTGGCTTGCAACATTTCGAAGATCATCTGTAGGTTGATCCTGTCTTCTTCATTATTTTGTGTATTTAGAGCTGTCGATCGGACCCCACCACGGATGCTATTTTCGGGGTCGGTAGGCAAGTTGATGTCGATAGCCACATGTGAATTAACATCAATCGGATCTGCGATCGAAATTCCTACAGGATCAGCGGGTGGCCCTACGTTACTGGGCGCGATGTTGTTATTTTCACCCTGATGACCGGACTCGCTGTCGATATGTAGGGGAGCTAATTGAGAATTCGACATTTTTAGCCTGAAATCAAAGATACTTCAAAGAGCAAGTGTAAAGTAGTGTGTGTTATGAAGATTTGTATCATTATCCTTAGTCCCACGGTGGGCACCAAACTGTTTACCCTCAAAATCGTATAACAATTGAATTTGTTATTGGATATAAGGACATGTGGATCAACTTGATACAAAGTGATAAATTAGATTCCAATTGAAATAAATAACGATAGATTAACCGTAAACCACGTGAGTTGGATGATTCCGGCTTTAAGAAAGAACGCCAACCTTGAATTGAATGCACTTTATTTGACAAAAAAATATCAAAGAGTAAGAGCTAGGAGAATGTATTGCTTATCAGTATATGTTACAATGCCTTATGATTTATCAAGTCTCATTTATATATTAGAGGAGATCTACCTTTTAAGGTATTATTTTATTGTTCTATAAAAGGCAAAACTCCTTGATTTGCTGACCGTTGGTTCCCTTTTTGAGTCGTTCCCTGATTTCTACCATAATGATTGGTTAATGGCGAGAATTACGGACCCTTGTCGGATGAGTTGGCAAAGCTTTTTTTAAGACCGCTAGAAATGGGACCGGTTATGCCTTTGGTTAACTTGAGGGCAAATCCGATTGTCTCGATGGCTAATTTCGATAATATTTTGGGTTCGATCTCAATCACCCTATTTCGATCTTGGTTGATTGTATCGAACGTTAGATCGATTTTCAAGCTCGACCTTATCCGGTCACAAATATTTTAACCCCGGCCTAATCATGGAGTCTTGGAAGCGAGATCACATATTGAGCTTGGTTTTACCCGTATACAATTTTATTTAACTAATAAAAGTTTGAATTCAACGCCTTAAAGTAATTTGAAAAAACCTTAAAGCAAGAAGTTTCATCTTTTGGTGGGTGAGAAAAATCTGATTGTATATGTGCACATACATTAAAGATAAAATATTTTTAAACGGTCGTTTGGTAGGATGTAGGGGTGTACATGGGTCGAGTTGGTTCAAATCTTTCAATTACCAAACCAAATCAATAGTGTCAATTTTTTAAATTTATAAACCAAACCAGACTAATAAAGTCGGGTTTTTCAATCTCTGTTTTTTGGGTTTTTTCGGATTTTTGAATTTTTTTTCGGTAAAGTCTTCATAGCACAAAATATACAACTTATGATCCAAATATTGTTAGGTTTAGTGAATAGATGTGAATGAAAAATGGAACATCACCTTTTGAATTGCACATCTTCATCTCACCCTTTCATTGTCTAAAATTTAGAGGCATAACCTCATTTTTTAATATATGAAAATCTGAAAATTTCTACCTCTTTTCTACATTGTTGCATTATTTCAAAAATAAATATAAGTGTCAAGTGTGATTTACTCCGTTTGTTGAGTTCGCTATATTTCTGTGATTTGTAGTGCCGCTATCACAGAATAATTATTCCGTTCTATAATGGAAGGAATTAATCCATAACTTTGAGAAACAGTGAGGGGATTGAATTTCTTAAGGACACACAAGCAATTTGTGGGCACAAAATTATTTTATGTTTTGTTTATTGAACTAACGTTTTTCCTTTTCTGATTATCTAATTTTGAACACAGATTACCAATAATCTTAAGGAATTTAATGAATTCTATTTCGTTCAAAAGTTGATTGAGCAGTGATAGAAACTTAGGGTCCACCAAACTGTATAGAGAACTGGGTTCTCTATCAGTTCCCACAGAACACACACAAAGAGATAAGTTAATGACACAACAAAGTTTTATGTGAAAAACTCCTAGCTCACGGGATTAAAAACCACGACCTATACTTGGAGGATTTCAACTTCACTAACCGATCAAGTTCAGATTACAACCTATTGTAACCTAAGAATTAAAACCTTAATCCCTCACTTACTTGTAATAACTCTATTAAAAGCCTCTTTGTAATAATTCTATTACAAAGATCACAACTCAACTAACTCTAGTCAAGACACAAACACAAGGTTTATGATTTTACAAGATGTTTCCTACATAATTCTTATAGCTAAGCTAAGTAGGAATTACAAGTAAATCACTATAACAAAGGCACAACTTAACTAAGGACATGTAATAACTCAATGCATGAAACTGGTCCTTCGTTATGATATTCTATGTTCTTGAAGCCCTGAGTGTCACTTGCAAGTTGGCAACACACTTGAGAGAAAGCTTGATCAATTCTGAAATATGCAAGTGCATTGATTTTCCTTTGCTTCATGTTAATATTACACAAGTGACATCACTTGAGTGATGCAAGCATATTTGGTACAAGGGCATTCCCCATAAAGTGACTGATGCACTGTTTGCACTGTAGCGTGTATGCTGAGAAGCCGTTATAGCCACTTTACAGTTGTGGGGAGTTGACTTGTACAGTCAGCAAGGGAACTGATGTCTATTTGTTCCCTTTGTTGTTCCTTTGACTTTGATTGTTAAAATATGTCCCAGACTTAAGACTTGTTGTTGTTGAGCACTTTGAGGATTTTCTCTGGTTTCTCAGATTTACTCTTCCTTGATCCTTGGCCATATTCACCTTGGCCTTCTTGGAGGAACCTGGTTCCTCAAATGGCACCAGCCTTCCGTTTCACAGATTTTCGCACACTCTTTCCTTTGTCTACAAATTTCTCAGACACTTTCTCACCAGACTCCTCAACCACTTTCTCACTAGACTCTCCCACTTCCGCATTGCTAACCTCCATCACTCTCACAATGACGCTTTCCTTGATTTTGGAACCATAGGTTTCTTAGAGGACTTACGAATAAAGGAACTGGGTTACTCATCCACCTCGTCATCAACGTGAACCACAAGTGCTAGATGCACTACCTCTTCATTTACTAACTTTTCACCCTTCACCAACCTCCTCTTCTTCTTTTCTTCCTTATTGTTTTTCATAACTGATTCAAAAGCTTTTATCTTTTGCAGCCTAGTAGTAGGTCTTTTACGACTGGGCATTTTGGGAGTTGCCCTACTACTCCTAGCAGCAATAAAACTAGCAACAGAGATGTTGTCATAATCTTCCTCACTATCCTCATTCTCTTCCTTAGAAAGAGATCTCATCTTAGGAACAACAATGGTTAATGGCTCAACATCGAAATAAGGAGAGAGAACGGGATCAGTACTGACCTGGGATTCTTTTGAAGAACAGGGAGTTCCATCCCAAGTGGGAGAAAAGAGCTCCTCTTGGGCTGAGGGATCAGGTCCTTCATGTGGTTCCCCGGTAGTACGTGCAGGTGCCAGATTTTCAACATGCACCAGTTCCCTACCCTCTACTTATAGACTATCACCTTTCCCCTAAGACCCAATGGTTTCAGAAACACCTTCATACCCACCAACTAAACACCCCTCAACAACTATTAACAACATATTCTATATGGCCTCTTGTTCATTCTACCCCAAGGTAGATTCAAAAGGCACAAGAAGAGTATTACCTGTAGGATTGGCAATATTCAAGTCAAGATTTAGGGTAATCGGCGTTGATTCTTCACCACTACAAACCGCACTTTGTTGTTCCTCAGTGCATTCTTCAACTTGCAGACTAGAAACTTCCTGATTTTCATCTTCCTCTACTGTTTCTCCCTCAACTATTTTTTCCGGCGAGAAAGAGGGAAAGGTCACAACCACAAACCTCTTTGGGTTCAAAGTTTTGCGACTCCAATGAGAACCAGAACTTGATTGGGTTAGAGAAAAAACAGAGGGTGGTTGGGAATTTTGTTGGGGGTTTGGATTAGATGACATGGGTGACTTAGACTCTGTTGCATGTGCTTCTTGAAATGGAGACACAGTGGGGACAACATCTAGAAGAGTTGAGGCTTCTAGATTTTAAAACATGGTGGGGTTTTGTAGTAAGAAAAAGGATTATTTGGTTCTGAGAGAAAAATTGGGGTTTTGGCTTTTGATGTTAACAGGGGTGATAAAGACACTTTTGGGGTTTATTTAAGGAGGATGAGGGATCAGTTGGAATGGGTATTAATGTTTCTGGGTAGATAGGTCGCTTATTAATGGGTATGACTCTTGGGTTCCAAAAAGGGCAAAAGGAGAAACTGACATTTTAATGACATGTCACTTTCTCAGCCGTTAAAAAGTTGTGCATGAGAGTATAAAGGAACTACTAACTTGTGTCACGGGAACCAGGTTCCTTGACTACTTTTGTAAATGTGAGACGCATCCTTTTACCAACATGCAATACCATTGGCTTCTTGTGTGATCTGTAATTGACATGCGTGTCTACCTGTAACGGTATAGAAATACGTTAGAGCTTGCGAGAAAATACTTTTTAGTTGTTTTACCTGTTCATTTCTGTCATAGCCAATCATTGAGGGACCAAGTGCTCAGTTTGATTTCATTAATACTAGTGCCAATCGATTTCTTTAAAAATGCTCTATGCTCAGTTCTTTGGTAAAGATATATGCAATTTGATCTTATGTGCCACAAAAATTCTTGCAGACAAGCCCTTTTTCAACATTATCTCTGAGAAAGTGATGGCGCACATCAATGTGCTTTGTTCTCATGTGCAAAACTGGATTCTTTGCCATGTTGAGAGCACTGGTGTTGTCACACAGTAATGGTACACAATCAAACAATACACCAAAGTCCTCTAACTGATGCTTGATCCACAACTGTTGAGCACAACAAGTGGCAGCTGCCACATATTCAGCTTCTACAGTTGAAAGAGCCACTGAGTTTTGTTTTCTCGTACCCCATGAAATTAGACACGATCCCAGAAAGTGTGCCATGCCAGAAGTGCTTTTTATATCCACCAGATAACCAGCATAATCAACGTCAGCATACCCGATCAAATCGAAATTGTCTCCTGATGGATAGTAGAGAACCAGGTCCTGCGTTCCTTTGAGATACCTCAGGATTCTCTTGGCAGCCTTTAGATGAGATTCCTTTGGATTGGATTGAAACCTAGCACATAATCCTACGTTGAATACGATATTTGGTCTACTTGTTGTGAGATACAAGAGTGACCCAATGATGCCTCTATACATGGTCTCGTTCACAGGAGAAACAGGTTCATCCAGGTCCAGACGAGTGGCAGTGGCAATATGAGTATCATGATTTTTGAGCTTTCCATCTCAAACCTTTTTAGAAGCTCTTTGATATACTTCTACTGACTTATCATTATGACCTTAGGGGTTTGCTTAACTTGTAGACCCAAGAAGAAATTTAATTCCCCCATCATGCTCCTTTCAAACTCACTTCCCATGAGTTTTGCAAACTCCTCACACAGAGAATCATTTGTTGCACCAAAGATGATGTCATCAACATAAACCTGCACAATGAGTAGGTTCTTCCCCCGTTTCTTCAGAAATAGGGTGTTGTCGATTTTTTCTCTTGTAAAGCCATTTTCCAGGAGAAATTTGGACAACCTTTCATACCATTCATGAGGAGCCTGCTTCAGCCCATATAAAGATTTATCAAGTTTAAAGACATGCTCAGGATACTCATGACATTCAAATCTAGATGGTTGCTTGATGAAGACTTCTTCCTTTAGAAAACCATTCAGAAATGCACTTTTGACATCCATTTGGAACAGTTTGAATTCCATATGAGATGCAAAGGCAATGGGAATTCTGATGGCTTCCATTCGAGCAACTGGAGCAAAAGTTTCATCATAGTCGATCCCTTCTTCTTGATTGTAGCCTTGAACTACTAGCCTTGCCTTGTTCCTTGTTGTGTTTCCAAACTTATCAAGTTTGTTTCTGAATACCCACCTGGTTCCTATAACAATTATGTTAGTAGGTTGAGGAACCAGGTGCCACACGATGTTCCTTTCAAATTGATGGAGTTCATCATGCATGGCAGTAATCCAGTCAGCATCTTTCAATGCTCTATCAATATTTTTGGGTTCAATTTGAGAGAGAAATGATGATAAGGCAAGTGAGTTTCTTAACTTTGATCTAGTTTAAATCCCTGAGTTAAGAGGAGTGATAACATTTTGAAGATGGTGTGAACTTTTGTGCTTCCAGATAGACACCTGAAACTCATTGTGGGAGGGTCCAGGTTCTCCTAAAAGTGACCCATTGTTGACATGAGTCCCGCTTCTCATCTCAACATCTGGGATTCCTTGCACAACATCAACGACTCTACTCTCAGCTTCAGTTGTTGTGATGGAGGAACCAGGTTCCTCTGCATCAGCGGGAGATTTATCTGTATCATCATCATTTGATTCCTTGACGTGACTCATCATGTCAGCGCCTCCATTTGCCATATCAATGACTTCACCAGGAACTGTTGATTGCTCTCCGTCTTGATCAATCTTATCATGTGAATCTTTCCCACATAGGTGGTATGATTCATCAAAGATCACATGTATGTTTTCCTTAAGACATTGAGTTCTTTTATTTTAGACTTTGTAGGCTTTGCTTTGTGATGAATAGCCCAGGAAGATTCCTTCATCACTTTTGGCATCAAATTTTCCAAGTGCTTCCTTACCATTGTTGAGGACAAAACATTTGCAGCCAAATGTCCTTAAATGCGTTAGCTTGGTTTCCTCCCGTTCAAAATTTCATACGGGGTCTTGTTCAGGAGGGACCTAATCATGCACCTGTTCACCAAGTAGCATGCAGTGTTAACTGCTTCTGCCCGGAAGCTTTTTGCAACGCCACTATCAATCAACATTGTTCTTTCCATGTCTTCAAGAGTCCTATTTTTCCTCTCCATAACACAATTTTATTGAGGTGTTCTTGGAGCTGAAAAACTATGACTTATGCCATTTTCATCACAGAATTTATCGAATTTTGCATTGTCAAACTTTTGTGCCGTGATCAGATCTTATACACACAATATTACGGCTCATTTTCACCTGAATCTTCTTCACAAAAGCAGCAAATACTGGAAAAGTTTCATCCTTGGTTCTGAGAAACAAGGTCCAGATGAATCTAGAATAGTCGTCCACTATAACAAAAATGTACTTCTTTTCTCCTCTTCTTGGCACCCTCATAGGCCCACACAGATCCATATGGAGAAGATCAAGTGGCCTTGAGGTGCTGACTTCCTTTTTGGGCTTGAAGGAGGACCTGACTTGCTTTCCTTTTACACATGCATCACACACCTTGTGATTTTTGAAGCTTGACTTAGACAGGCCACGAACTAGGTCCTTCTTGTCCAATTTGTTCAGCAAAGTAAAACTTGCATGACCCAATCTTCTGTGCCATAGTTCAACATCATCATCGACATCACTCAGACATGCGAGATCCCCATTTTGCAAGGACTTAAAATCAGCAACATAAATATTTTTGTATATTTTTGCCATCAAGACCACTTCACCAGTCACAAGATTTGTGACTATGCAAACTTTTGACACAAATTCCACTTTGTTTCCTTTATTGCAGATTTGGAAAACACTCAGTAGGATATATTTCAAGTCGTTTACATAATACACATTTTCAATTGAGTGAGTGTGTGACTTCCCAGTTCTTCCTACTTCCAGAATGTATCCCTTTTTGTCATTGCCAAAGGACACACTCCCTCCTTGCAGGGCATTGAGTGAAAGAAAATCATCGATGCAGTCATGTACTTAGAACAACCACTATCTATGTATCATTTTTGGCTGCTTCTTTTCACTGCTCCTTGCACAAGAGAATCAAGGATTAGACTTAAGAACCCAAACAAGTTTGGGTCCCTTGTTGTGAGGAAAATGGCAAATTAAACTTCTTTTTGTCCAGGCAGGCAATACACATTTTTTAACGAAGGGACCATGTTTCTTAGCAGCAGTTACCTTTTCAATAAAAACCTTGTTTTTCTGTTGGGACTTAATTCTAGACTTACAGTTTTCTTTAAAGTGATCAGTGTTGCCACAGTGAGTGCAAAGCCAGTTATCAGGGTAGTAACATACTTGCTATGTGGATTGTAGGGAGTCTTTTCTTTTTGGAACCCGACTCCTTGCCTGTTCCCACCATTGATTATATACATGGCAGCAATTGTATCAGAGGACCAGGTCCACTTTAGAGATTTTTCGAGGTCATTTTTAACTCTGCCTAGATCTTCTTGAAGCTGTCTGTTTCTTTCAAGTTCAGCACACAGACTAGATTTCACAGATTTGAGTTCATTTTCAAGCTTAATGTGTGCCTCGCTTGCAACTTCCTTTCCCTTTTGGACAGTCCTAGACTTGTTTCCCATTTTAATTCCTCTATTGTTTCTTTTAGGTCCATGACGACTACTAACAAGTCATCTCTCTCATTTTTTACATTTTTAACCTTTTTAATCAGAACACTCTTTTATTTCATTAGATCCTCGATGGTTTCTTTTAGGTCAGCCACTACGGCTACCAAATCATCTCTCATTTTCTACTTCTCCTAGCTCTATAGTTAAAGCATTTTTATCATTTATAAGATTGTGATAAGCATCAATTAAAATATTTGCCAAAGATATAAGCTTTTTCTGAGAGTAAGACTTCAGATTTCTTTGAACGTCTATAAAGTTTACCTCATCATTATCATTATCTTCATCATCATCATCATCATCATCATCATCATCATCATCATTATCTTCATCATCGTTAGATTTTGCCATCAGGGCAAAGATAGAATCATAATCAGTTGCTTCACTTTCAACTGCCATCATGGAGCTGTCACCCTGTTCATCATCTCCTCCAGATTCGCTGGAAGAGTCTCCCCCATGCAGTAAGAGCTTGTTTTCAACATTGTCAGCTACATCTTTTCTCTTGAATTTTTTGTCAGGAACCGGGTTCCTTTTAGTTGTTTTGTCTGAGTTGTATTTGTACTTGTCTTGCTTGAGGAGAGGACAATCCTTGATGAAATATCCTGGCTTCCCGCACTTATGACATAAGTCATACCCTCTTGGCTTGCTGGAGATGTCCCTTTTTGGAATGCCTCTATTTCTGCGAGCCATCTTCTGAAATCTCTTTGTTAGGTAAGCCATATCAGCATCCTCACCACTTGAGTCATTGTTGTTTGTCTTGAGAACTAGGTTCTTCTCCCTTTTGGGCTCTCTTCTCTCATGATCCTTCTTTTTCTTCTTCATTTCATACGTTTTCAGATTACCAATGAGTTCATCAATGGTCAGCTTTTGTAGATCCTTTGCCTCTGTGATAGCATTTACTTTGCTTCCTAGGAACCAGGTAATACACTAAGTATTTTCCTGACAAGTTTGTTTCTTGGAATGATTTCTCCCAGAGAATGGAGCTCATTGATGATAGAGCTGAAGCGAGTGTGCATCCTGAATGGACTCATCATCCTTCATCCTGAAGAGTTCATACTCAGTGGTTAGCATATCAATCTTCGACAGCTTGACTTGAATTGTCCCTTTGTGTGTTGTTTGGATAGCTTCCCAGATCTCCTTGGCAGATTGACAGGCAGAAATCCTTTTGTATTTGTCTGGTCCAATACCACAGACAAGAATCGTTTTTGCTCGAAAGTTCTTTTCTATAGCCTTGCGATCAATATTGTTGTACTCCTTCCTTGTCTTGGGAACTGTCACTGTTGGTTCACCAGTGGTCTTTATGGGAATGAAAGGACCATCACAGATAACATCCTAGAGCTCTGAATCTTCAGCCATGATAAAATCATGCATCCTTATCTTCCACCATCCGTAGTATTGGCCATTGAATCTTGGTGGTCTGTAGGTAGATTGACCTTCTTCAAAGTTTGGTAGAGCAACCATTAGGATCCTTTCTAGGTGTTAGCTTGATAGAAAGAACCCGCTCTGATACCAATTGATAGAAACTTAGGGTCCACCAAACTGTATAGAGAACATGGTTCTCTATCAATTCACACAGAACACACACAATGAGATAAGTTAATGACACAACAGAGTTTTACATGGAAAACTCCCACCTCACAGGATTATAAATCACGACCTATACTTGTAGGATTTCAACTTCACTAACCGATAAAGTTCAATATACAACATATTGTAACCTAGGAATTAAAACCTTAATCCCACACTTACTTGTAATAACTCTATTACAAGCCTCTTTGTAATAACTCTATTACAGAGTTCACAACTCGACTAACTCTAGTCAAGACATAAACACAAGGTTTATGATTTTACAAGAGGTTTCCTACACAATGCTTCTAGCTAAGCTAAGTAGGAATTACAAGTAAATAACTTTAAAAAAGGTACAACTTAAGTAAGGACATGTAATAACTCAATGTAGGAAACTGGTCCTTCGTTATGATGTTCTCTGTTCTTGAAGCCCTGAGTGTCACTTGCAAGTTGGCAACACACTTGAGAGAAAACTTGATCAATTCTGGAATGTGCAAGTGCATTGATTTTCCTTTGCTTCATGTTAATATTACACAAGTGACATCACTTGAGTGATGCAAGCATATTTGGTACAAGGGCATTCCCCATAAAGTGACTGCTGCACTGTTTGCACTGTAGCGTGTGTGCTGAGAAATAATTGCAGCCACTTTACAATTGTGGGGAATTGACTGGTAGAGTCAGCTCTGAATGTTGGAACATGTCCCAAATTTGAGACTTGTTGATGTTGAGCATTTTGAGGATGTGAAACAGGTTCCCTATCTGGTTCTTAACATTAAGTTTGTTAGATCATCAAAACATAACAAAACACATAACCTATCAAGCAGTTTGTTGTTTCCTACATGTATGTTCTTGGTTCTTGGTTTGTTCGTACTAGGAGACTGCCGCTTTGCGGTTTCATGCGGAGTTGGAATTCTTGAATTTCAATTGGTAAAACTTGAGAATTTAGTGCACATGGATGCTTTACTATAAACGTTGACAATAATGTGCAATTTCAAAGCCACATTCCCGAAAGATACCTTCAATTCAAATATCCGCACTCCAAATCAAAAGTGTACTCATTGATTCAGAACTTCAAGTTTTGGTTTGGGCGTCAATTGTGTGAAAGGATTTGGAGTTGGTCTTTGTGACCATTATCAAAATTCTGGTTGATATATTGCTCTCGCAATTATTTTTAAAATTTATTTATACAATATAGTTTGAAGTTGTTAGCTGCAGAAACATGACTTTGAAAGGAGAAATCAGAAACTGAAGATGGAATTAGCCTAACATGGCCGTGATGACGTTATATATTCAATGGAATGGTTTACCATGAGATTTTTTCAAGATTGAATTCAGAATTACATTCATGAGGGATTAAATGGCTATTAGAGACGCCCTCTTACGTTGTTAGAACTGGTAGGCACTACTTTAGTCGAAGAATGCTTCGTTCCGTGGCTTTGCACCAAAATTAGCCCAATACAAACAAGGTAGACTTTGGATACAACAAGGTCATATGAATTCTTTCTGAAGCCAGAAAGCAAATTGGAGGAACTCCTTGGTTCATGGTAATTAAAGATTGCAATCCGTGCTGAATTATAAGTTATCAAAATCGGGTTACCCTTTCTTACTCTACTTATTTTTAATTGATTTTCTATCCTGTGTGAATTATGAAATTCGGTTTCTATAATATTAAGATAGATATTTATTATATGATGATCTCATATTTTAAATCTAGAATTATATGCATGATTATATTAGGAATGACACGTATTTTTGTTATTCCTTTAACCAAATGAAAAATTATTAGTATTTGGTATACAATTGGTAGCATGCATGGTTTCTACAAGGAAGTAAGACATGAATTAGCCTTACACTAATACTTGAAGTATTCTCGAGATCATGAATATAATATACGTAAATATAAACATATATGTGTTTGATTAGAGAAAGAGATCAAACTGTTTAAAGTGTTATAATGGTTTAGTTGGAAAATCATTTGGAAAGGGAGTTAAAATTCTCGTGATTTTCTACACCCGTTATGGAGACTAAAATCTTCGTGATTTTTCACTCCTGCTTTGAGATTAAAATCTGCGTGATTTTTTAGTCGTTCGTTGATATTAAAGTCTTCGTGACTTTCTACTCATTTGTCGGAAATTAAAGTCTAAGTGACTTTATACTCGTTTTGGAGATTATAATCTTAGTAATTTTCTACTTCAATTTATTATTCGGTTTGAAGATTAAAATTTTTTACCATTTATTAGATTTAGTTGTATCATATATTACTCGGTTTGAAGATTAAAAACTTCACCGTATATTAATTCTGAATGTGTCGTGATACAAACAACAGTCCATGTGGTTGGCTCTACAAAGTAATACTAGGTTATATTCACGTATAACTCACTCCTTACATGCATGTCCATGCAAATACTATTGATGGAGACGGAGCTAGTAGCTAACGAGTTTGCTAGAGTTGATCCAGTTATTGAGGTGGGCCACCACATTGTTCGTGGAGGCTGCCAAAAGAGTCTTTACCATATATTCATATGACGTCTTTTGTAATTCTCTTAGATTCTCCATGGTTTAGTGCGTGATTTGTGCTAAAGTATTGTTCCTTCTCTTTGGTTATTATGATTTATAAATATTTATGGAACAATTTAGATCAGTAATCATTTGCATCAAATAATCGAAATATTAGAACTCATATTTATTTAGGTTGAGTTTGGATTAAATGCTAAGTTTATGGTACAAGTTGGTTCGCCTGGCGGGTAGTGTTAGTTGGGTGTCAGCCACGTCTAGGGAGTATTTTGGGACGTGACATAAAGTGCAAATTCCTAAACCCAAAAGGGTAAAGATCAGACCGAAAATTATTGATTGCGTTTTCATTGGATATGCAAAGAATAGTAAGGCATATCATTTTCTGGTTCATAAATCAGAAAATACTGATATTTATATTAATACGGTAATGGAATCAAATAATGCTGAATTCTTTCAGAATATTTATCAGTATAAAAAGGAATGTAAGTCGTCTACTGAAATATCTAAGAGACCTCGGGAAAAAGCAAAGGAAAGTACACCTAATGAGGTGAATCCAAGACGTAGTAAACGTCAAAGGATAACTACTTCTATTGGATCAGATTTTCTGATATTTTTGTTAGAAAATGAGCTTCAAACTTTGGAAGAAGTTATGTCTTCCTCAGAAAGAAGTAGCCAATAGTGAGATAAAATCCATATTAAATAATCATATGTGGGAGTTAGTTGATCTTACTCTAAGGAATGAACCATTGGGTTCCAAATGGATTTTCAAGAGGAAAATAAAAAATGATGACATTATTGACATGTATAAGGCAAGACTTATTGTCAAAGGATATAGACAACGAGAATGCCTTGACTATTTTAACACATACTCGTCGGTTATGAGTATTACATACATATGGATGTTAGTAGCATTGACTACAGTGTATGGTCTTGAAATCCATCAAATAGATGTGACGACGTCCTTCTTTAATTGAGATTTAAAGGAAAAATTTTATATGGAACAACCCGAAGGGTTCATGGTTCCTGAAGGGAAAAAAAAGGTGTGCCGGCTTGTTAAGTCACTTTACATACTAAAACAAGCTCCAAAATAATGACATGCAAGATTTGACCAAATAATAGTGTCAAATAGTTTCAAAATTAATGAGTGTAAACAAATGTGTTTACGTTAAGAATACTCCAAATCATACAGTCATTATTTGATTATATGTAGATGATATGTTGATGAAATATAAAATTTGGGAGTTTTTAGCTTATGCATGACTAAAGCCAATGGTAGACTTAATGTCTACTCCCTCCGTTTCAATTTAGATGAGGTAGTTTGACTTGGCACGGAATTTAATAAAAAAAGAACACTTTTGAAACTTGTGGTTTTAAAAGCTTAAAGAATAAAAGCTTTGTGGGGCCATGACATTTGTGTGATTATAAAAGCTTCTCATTAAGGGTAAAATAGGTAAAATGAAGAGTTTAAAGTTGTCACGACTCCAAATCCGCTAGTCGTGATGGCACCTAACCCAACCCGCTAGGTAAGCCAACTAATAACTGCCCAATTCCAATAATAGTAATAAGACAATCAAACAAAGGAATTATCCAAATTTTAAACCTTTCCCAAGGACTGGTAGTACAAATCATGAGCATCTAAGAATAGAATTTACAAAACTGAAATGAAATAATACATCGTCTGTTTGAAAATACATAAACAGAGTTTTAGCATCTAAGGCTACCCCGAACAAAAGAGGTAGCTACCATAGGGACGCATGTACCTCTTCAAATCCAACAACCATCGAACGCAGCAACAACACCAGCCAATATTTGCACGCAATGTGCAGAATTATAGTATCAGTACAACCGACCCCATGTACTGAGTAAGTAACAAACCTAACCTTAGGTTGAAAGTAGTGACGAGCTGGAACATAGGTCGGGTCCAACACTAATAACCAACAATAGTTTGTAACAATGTAAAGCAATTAAATAAAGAAGTAACTCAGGGATAAAATGCTCAGCCTTTTAATAGTTTTCCAAAATAGTTCCGCTTTTCAAATATAACAGTGAAAAAAACCCCAAGTCTTTTATCGAAAATTTTGCCAAAAACATGAGTAAGTTGAAAACTGTATTCTTCCTCGAAAACTGTAATGTTTCCCAAAAACTTTTCATCAGGTAAATATTTCATTTTCAGATAGCATGTGTAACATATATCACTATGCCCAGATGTCAATGTGTGTGAGAA
Organism: Nicotiana tabacum; assembly: GCF_000715075.1. Classification (NCBI taxonomy): domain Eukaryota; kingdom Viridiplantae; phylum Streptophyta; class Magnoliopsida; order Solanales; family Solanaceae; genus Nicotiana; species Nicotiana tabacum. The sequence goes on along the minus strand of NC_134102.1, from coordinate 6,579,444 downwards.
GTCATGAATGATGTGATACCATACAACATGAGGAAAATACATCTCCATGCATGTATGTCAAGTATGCATATCAAATGCGATGCAACTCAGTGATAAAACCATATGCATACTCTCAGATTATCAATTCACTCAGTCCTCCCAGTCACCCAGTCCTCACAATCACTCAGTCCTCCCAATCACTCGTCACTTGGCACTCGGCACTCGCACTCAGTAGGTACCTGCGCTCACTGGGAGTGTGTAGAGACTCGGGAGGGGCTCCTTCAGCCCAAGCGCTATAACAAGCCAATCGTGGCATAAATTAGCAAAACATGCTTCGGCGTGCAGCCTGATCCCATAAACATCCTCACCATCAGGCCCTCGGCCTCACTCAGTCATTAATCTCTCTAGTCTCTCGTGCTCTCAATGTCATAAAACTAGCCCGACAATAATGATATGATGTATCAATAAATAACAACTGAGACTGAGATATGATATGAATGCATGTATATGACTAAGTACGAACATATCAATAAAACCAGTGAGATGATAGTAAGAAATGACCACTATGGGTCCCAACAGTATCAGCATAAAGCCTAACATAATATCTAGTATGATTGACAGCTCAATTACTTTATCATATGGTGACAACACAAATAACAACAAGATAGGGCCACTATACAGTGCCATGGAAACAATAGAGTCATAATTCACAAGGTGTACGCCCACACGCCCATCACCTAGCATGTGCGTCACCTCAATACCAATAACATAACACATAATTCGGGATTTCATACCCTCATCACTAAGTTTAGAAGAGTTACTTACCTCGAACAAGTCAAATCCAATACCCAGCAAGCCAACGATTCTCTAAAAAGGCAATCTTGCGCGTAACGACCATCCGAACGGCTCGAAACTAGCCAAAAGCAACTCAATTACATCAAATAATGCCAAAGAAAATAAACCTAATCGATAAAGGTCGAATCTTTAATCAAAATCCCAAAATCGACCAAAAGGTCAAACCCGGGCCCGCGCCTCGGAACCCGACAAAACTTACAAAATCCAACAACCAATTCAATTATGAATCCAACTATACTACTTTCACTCAAATCTGACTCCGAATCGATATTCAAAACTCAAAAATTCACTTTATGAAAATTTAGATAAAACTCCCAAATTTCATTTTGAAATCATCAATCAAATGCCAAAAACGAAGCTGGACTCATGAAATCTAACCAAAATCAAGTATAGAACACTTACCCTAATCCATATGGTGAAAATCAACTCCAAATATTGTCTAAATCCGAGCTCTCCAACTCAAAATATGAACCAATGAATAAACCGTTGATATTAAGTATTTTTGCCCAGCTGTTCTGCCTCGTTTTACATGCCAAATGATCCCAAAACTTACTTTTGATGCCTCCAATGAATTTCTTGTGAAATTTCAGTCAAGATAGGCTTTTGAATCACTCCATTTGACCTTATAATGAATGAGATATGTTGGTTTCAATATTTGGAAATGTGCAGATTTTTAAATACGCAATTAGTGACAATTTCGTAATTAATCAGAAAAATCTGATAACCCAATTCTTAGTAAAATGATGATAAAATCCTCATACGATGTCCAAATTTGATGATTCCTCGGGTCTGTAATTACGATACGGATCTAATTCTTCAATCAAAATAGAAATCGAAGCTCATGCGTTCAATATGATATCATTTATGCTTGAAGAAACAGCGTCGAAACATAAGAAAAACGAGCGCAACACAACCCAAACCTATCTGAAACTCACCCGAGCCACTCAGGACCCCGTACGAACATACCAAAAAGTCCGATAACATAACACGAACTTACTCGAGGCCTCAAATCATGCATAACAACATCGGAATGACGAAACGCATCTCAAATCAAACTTAATGAACATTCGACTTCCAAAAACCCACGCCGAAACATATCAAATCAACTCGGAATGAACTCAAATTTTATACACAAGTCGTAATACATTATACGGAGCTGCCCATGCCCCCAAATTACCGAGAAAAGTGCAAATGCTCAAAACGACCGGTGGGGTCGTTACATTCTCCCCCACTTAAACATATGTTCGTCCTCGAACATGCCAAGAGTTGTTCTCAAAATCATCAAACCGCCGTATAACCTTACCATGCACATACCCGGGGGTGATTCCACGTCACCATATCCCATATAGGTCCGATAACACAACATAACTGAAATTTCTCAATACAACCTTAGCCTATAAGCCTTAGAATCTAATTTTTCCAACATTCAGAATTCCTTATAAGATCTGAATCTCGCGACCTACACTCTGTATAAGTCTGAACAAGTTGTACCAACCCGCAGCCATAACCCAAGCTATAATCACCGGGTATACCACATGACTCAAATACCTATAGCAAAAATCTCATATCATAGTAACTGCTCAGAACAACCCAATCCCGGTAATAAACCCCGTACCTAACAAAACCTCATCCTAAAACCTTTGTACACTGCCGATAATGAAAGAACACACAAAAACTCATAACCATTCATCAAATCAACAAGCCACGGAGCTCCCTCTCCTTCAACAAGAACTATAGCTAATTCTTAAGACGACTTCCGATATTATCCTTCCAAATATACCACAATCAAATCTGATAGCACCCATCCTAGATAATCAAGAGAATCGTCCCGCAATCTCAATGGGTACCACAATAACGAAATGATAAGAACCTACCACCCGACTCTAACACAAAGGTTCATACCTCAACATAACTCCGCTGCAATGCGTGACTCCATCCAAACGTTGGTCCATATCATATACCTCGAGCCACCTTACTCAAAATCAATAACCTCGCAAAATTCGACATCAAGTATCCAAAGTGCATTTCCATAACCACGGAGAATCAGATGACACAATGCCACACAAATCCCAAAAGGACATAACCAATACGCCCTCAATCATGCAATACCCAATTAGTCAATACTCAAATTTCGCTACAAGACCACAATAGAACCGCACCATGTGTGCCAAAAACCAACGAATCACAACCCCTCGTAGCATAGCAGAGTATCTCATAGGAAATTTCAGAACACAAATAAGCTTAGCAACAACCGAATAGCACATCCCTCAACAATAGCATTATAGAGGAAACCAAATAGTTATCATTTACCTAGTCATCTCGAACCGTCCATGTTGCCTACGAATTTCATGACCTTCCCTTCAAAACTAAACTGTGATATCGCTCACATAAATCTCAATCCCACATGACACACCACATATACCATGCCATCATATGAAAAAAAAATACGAGAACTTGATAGTCCACTCCGAGTCACAAGAAACTACATACTCAATTAGCCAATGATCTTCTATTTGATTTCATCTAGGAGAAATTCACTATACACTACATGCTCCTCACGCTAGTAGGAAATATATCCCTCGAACCGTGGTAAAAACCATTGAGAACTCTTAGAAAGCCATTTGCACATAACCATCCCATCAGAACTGAATCTCTCTAACTCATCCCAGCCACGCAGTTCGCTAAAACACAAGAGCATTGCCACGAAACACCTGTAAAGACTAGCCACGTCGTAAGTGCCCAAAGAACCGATCATATCCACTACTGTGTTGATCCAACTAACTACCAAGTTGTCCTATTTCTCCAAGTCCTTTCAAAATTGCCTTCAAATTGATACTTCTCCTTGCTAGAACACCATGATCCTCAACCAAAATTCACCACACAAGAGACCCTAGTATTACATCTCAACGCCCTAAGGCCCATAAGCCGCTGACTTCCCTCTTAAGCACCCCGAAGAACCACAACCGAGACACCCACTACACCCACTCTAAAGAGACCTTATGTGAACCTAAAACTAATTCCTTCACCTTCTTGATACTAAAATGCATAATCCCCAACGATATAAAAATGCCACAAGTCTCGACACCGCCCAATGTAACTCTTAGTTTCTAGCCATATACAAATCTTGACAATTCCAAATCGCTACATTTAAATCTTGAGTCCATTAAAACCATTTTTGAGAGTCATCCACTCTTCTCAAATCTCAATTAAACTGACCAACAGAAACGAACGACCCGTGCCCCAGTAGCACCCACGAATGTAACGCACACTCTTAAGTAACCGAGCAATTCCTACTCCATGCACACTACATCCATCACGACTAACCACTCAATCATTCCATGATTCCCATATACCCATAGAGTGTAATACAACCCATATCCAGAAATTCCCTTACCCGAGTCATCCTCGATCTGAACCTCTGCAAGTCATAACTGATTCACAATTATACCTCAAACCGAAATCATTACAACAAATAACCGTGCAATCTACTCGTCGATAGCAGACTCCCCCACTTGTCTCAAAGCCATAGATCAAAACACACAATAACTCACAATGATCATACTCTATTACTGCCACCATACCGCAGTGAGATTTAACTAAATCCTTCATAAGCTCAGATAACATCCACATCTAATACCTCAAATCATCTGCAAATCTCGCTTTCATCCTTGTAGCAGTCAAGCCAACTCTCATAAGCGACCCAAACTCAAATTGCAACACATATAATCCATTGGTAAAAGAAAACTCGCTGCCAAACAACATAGGGTTAACACAACCTTAGGACACCCTGCAGGAGATAACCCACCTGCTTAGCCTCAAACTGACATCTTTCTATACCCTTCCACAGTCGCAACTACTTCGCAATCACCCAAACTTCCTGAGTATGAACTCTTAACACGACATAAAGATCTACTTCACCCCACAAATAAACAACATGAGAGATCTTTCAACACACCTGTAACTCGAGGCCATATGCCAAATCAAGATAGAAATCAAACACACAATAGTCCTTGCTACATCTCAAGTAAACCATTCTCGTCACATTCAATCAATCCGAACATGATCTCGTAGTCAAATCATACTCACCACATAGTCATTAAATCACCAATACCACTAATAGGGACACCAACGGATATATAAGTCCCAAAAGCACGTGCTCATACATTCAAAATCTCTATGCTCAGGCCACCGACAAAAATCTGGCCTCAAGTACTCTAGACTGGCCCATCATCAACACACTGAAATTACATCTCGCACCTCATCCATGGAATCATAAGTCATTGATACACAACTGATACCGAGCGCTCATGTGCGCACACGAATGCGTGGAAAGAATTCAAAGAGTTACGCTTCAAGCTAAATCAATGTCGCACGACAAGGAAAGAAAGATGGAAAGTATATCTTAAATGCCCTGTATCCTCTCGAAGATAGGCATAGACGTCATCATACCGATCCGCAAGACTCTACTAGACAATTGCTCATGACTTGTAGAACCTATAAACCTAGAGCTCTGATACCAAACTATCACGACCCCAAATCCGCTAGTCGTGATGGCACCTAACCCAACCCGCTAGGTAAGCCAACTAATAACTACCCAATTCCAATAATAGTAATAAGACAATCAAACAAAGTAATTATCTAAATTTTAAACCTTTCCCAAGGACTGGTAGTACAAATCATGACCATCTAAGAATAGAATTTACAAAACCGAAATGAAATAATACATCGTCTGTTTGAAAATACATAAATAGAATTTTAGAATCTAAGGCTACCTCGAACAAAAGAGATAGCTACCACAGGGACGCAGATACCTCTACAAATCCAGCAACCATCGAACGCAATGTGCAGAAGTATAGTGTTAGTACAACCGACCCCATGTACTGAGTAAGTAACAAACCTAATCTTAGGTTGAAAGTAGTGACAAGATGGAACATAGGTCGGGTCCAACACCAATAACCAACAATAGTTTGTAACAATGTAAAGCAATTAAATAAAGAAGTAGCTCAGAGATAAAATACTCATCCTTTTCATAGTTTCCCAAAATAGTTCCGCTTTTCAAATATAACAGTGAAACCAAACCCAAGTCTTTTATCAAAAATTTTGCCAAAAATATGAGTAAGTTGAAAATTGTATTCTTTCTTGAAAACTATAATGTTTCCCAAAAACTTTTCATCAGGTAAATGTTTCATTTTCAGATAGCATGAGGAAAGCACATCTCCATGCCTATATTCAATATGTATGAGAAGTCATGAATGACGTGATACCGTACAATATGAGAAAAAATGCTTCTCTAAGCCTATATGTCAAGTGTGCATATCAAATGCTATGCAACTCGGTGATAAAACCATATGCATACTCTCAGAGTATCAATTCACTCAGTCCTCTCAGTCACTCAGTCCTCACAATCACTCAGTCCTCCCAATCACTCGTCACTTGACACTCGGCGCTCGGCACTCGCACTCAGTAGGTACCTGCGCTCGCTGGGAGTGTGTAGAGACTCTGAAAGGGCTCCTTCAGCCCAAGCGCTATAACAAGCCAATCGTGGCATAAATCAGCAAAACATGTTGCGGCGTGCAGCCCGATCCCATAAACATCAACACTATGAGGCCCTCGGCCTCACTCAATCATCAATCTCTCCAGTCTCTCGGGATCTCAATGTCATGAAACTAGCCCGACAACAATGACATGATGTATCAATAAATAACAACTGAGACTGAGATATGATATGAATGCATGTATATGACTGAGTACGAACATATCAGTAAAATCAGTGAGATGAAAGTAAGAAATGACCACTATGGGTCCCAACAGTATCGACATAAATCCTAACATGATATCTAGTATGATTGACAACTCAATTACTTTATCACATGGTGACCACATAAATAACAACAAGATAGGACCACTATACAGTTCCATGGAAACAATAGAGTCATAATTCACAGGGTGTACGCCCACATGCCCGTCACCTAGCATAACACATAATTCACATAACACGTAATTCGGGATTTCATACCTTCAGCACTAAGTTTAGAAGAGTTACTTACCTCGAACAAGCTAAATCCAATACCTGGCAAGCCAACGATGCTCAAAAAAGGAAATCCCGCGCGTAACGACCATCTGAACGGCTCGAAACTAGCCAAAAGCAACTCAATTACTTCAAATAATGCCAAATAAAACAAACCCAATCGATAAAGGTCGAAGCTTTAATCAAAATCTCAAAATCGACCAAAATGTCAATCTTGGGACTATGCCTCGGAACCCGACAAAACTTACAAAATATGACAACTCATTCAATTACGAATCCAACCATACTACTTTCACTCAAATCTGACTCTGAATCGATGTTCAAAACTCAAAAAATCATTTTATAAAATTTTAGACAAAACCTCCAAATTTCACTTTGAAATCATCAATCAAATTCCAAAAACGAAGATGGATTCATGAAATATAATTGAAATCGTGTATATAACACTTACCCTAATCTATATGGTGAAAATTACCTCCAACAATTGTCCAAATCCGAGTTCCCCAACTCAAAATATGACCAAATAAACAAACCGTCGATATTAAGTATTTTTGCCCAGCCGTTCTGCCTTGTTTTGCTTGCCAAATGATCCCAAAACTTGCTTTTGATGCCTCCAATGGATTCCTTGTGAAAGTTCAGTCAAGATAGGCTTTTGAATCATTCCATTTGACCTTATAATGATGGAGATATGTTGGTTTCAATATTTGAAAATGTGCAGAATAACCCAATCCCGGTAATAAACCCCGTACCTAACAAAACCTCATCCTAAAACCTTTGTACGCTGCCGATAATGAAAGAACACATAGAAACTCATAACAATTCATCAAATAAACAAGCCACAAAGCTCCCTCTCCTTCAATAAGAACTATAGCCAATTCTTAAGCAAACTTCTGATATTATCCTTCCAAATATACCGCAATCAAATCCGATAGTACCTATCCTAGATCCGACGACTCCATCTTATCGAATACCCACTACTCTACTGACACGCAACACCAATACTACTCAGAGCCACAAACTGTGCAATCCATGCACCAATAAGCAACAATACGAATGTATTCAGTCATGAAAATGACTAAATCAAGAGAATCGTCTCACAAGCTCAACGGGTACCACAAAAACGAAATGATAAGAACCTACCACCCGACTCTAACACAAAGGTTCATACCTCAACACAACTCCGTTGCAATGCGCAACTCCATCCAAACGCTGGTCCATATCATATACCTCGAGTCACCTGCTCAAAATCAATAACCTCGCGAAATGCGACATCAAGTACCCAAAGTGCATTGTCATAACCACAGAGAATCAGATGACACAATGCCACACAAATCCCGAAAGGACATAACCAATACCCCCTCAATCATGAAATACCCAATTACTCAATTACTCAAATTCCGCTACAAGACCACCATAGAACCGCACCATGTGTGCCAAAAACCAACGAATCACAACCCCTCGTAGCATAGCAGAGTATCTCACAGAAAATTTTAGAACAAAAATAAGCTTAGCAACAACCTAATAACACATCACTCAACCATAGCATTATGGAGCTAACCAAATAGTTATCATTTACCTAGTCATTTGGAACCGTCCATGCTGGCTACGAATTTCATGACCTTCCCTTCAAAACTGAACTGTGATCTCGCTCACATAAATCTCAATCCCACATAACACACCGCATATACCATGTCATCATATGAAAACAAAATTCGAGAACTTCATAGTCCACTCCGAGTCACAAGCAACTACATACTCAATTAGCCAATGATTTCCATTTGATTTCATCTAGGAGAAATTCACTATACACTACATGCTCCTCACGCCAGTAGGAAATATACCCCTCGAACCGTGGTAAAAAACATTGAGAAATCTTCGAAAGCCATTTTCACATAACCAACCCATCATAACTGAATCTCTTTAACTCATCCCAGCCACGCAGGTCGCCGAAACCCAAGAGCATTGTCACAAAACACCTGTAAAGACTAGCCACGTCGTAAGTACCCAAAGAACCGATCATATCTGTTACTGTGCTGATCTAACCTACTACCAAGTTGTCCTATTTCTCCAAGTCCTTTCCAAATTGCCTTCAAATTGATACTTCTCCTTGCTAGAACACCATGATCCTTAACCAATATTCACCACACAAGAGACCCTAGTATAACACCACAACACCCTAAAGCCCATAAGCCGCTGACTTCCCTCTTAAGCACCCTGAAGCACCACAACTGAGACACCCACTCTAAAGAGACCTTATGTGAACCTAAAATTGTTTCCTTCACCTTCTTAATACTAAAATGCATAATCCCCAATGATATAAAAATGCCACAAGTCTCGACACCGCCCAATGTAACTCTTAGTTTCTAGCCATATACAAATATTGACAATTCCAAATCGCTACATTTAAATCTTAGGTCCATTAGAACCATTATCGAGAGTCATACACTCTTCTCAAATCTTAATTAAACTGACTAATAGACCGAACGACCTGTGCCCCAGTAGCACCCACGGGAGTAACCCACACTCTTAAGCAACCGAGCAATTCCTACTCCATGCACACTACATCCATCACGACTAACCACTCAATCATTCCATGATTCCCATATACCCATAGAGTGTAATACAACCCGTATCAAGAAATTCCCTTACCCGAGTCATCCTCGATCTGAACCTCTGCAAGTCATAACTGATTCAAAATTATACCTCAAACCGAAACCATTACAACACATAACCGTGCAATCTACTCGTCGATAGAAAACTCCCCCACTTGGATCAAAGCCATAGATCAAAACACACAATAACTCACAATGATCGTACTCTATTACTGCCACCATACCGCAGTGAGATTCAACTAAATCCTTCATAAGCTCAGATAACATCCCCATCTAATACCTCAAATCATCTACAAATCTCGCTTTCATCCTTGTAGCAGTCAAGCCAACTCTCATAAGCGACCCAAACTCAAATTGCAACACATATAATCCACTGGTAAAAGAGAACTCGCTGCCAAACAACATAGGGTTAACACAACCTTAGGATACCCCGCAGGAGATAACCCACCTGCTTAGCCTCAAACTGACATCTTTCTATACCCTTCCACAGTCGCAACTACTTCGCAATCACCCAAACTTCCTGAGTATGAACTCTTAACACGACATAAAGATCTACTTCACCCCACAAATAAACAACATGAGAGATCTTTCAACACACCTGTAACTCGAGGCCATATGCCAAATCAAGATAGAAATCAAACACACAATAGTCCTTGCTACATCTCAAGTAAACCATTCTCGTCACATTCAATCAATACGAACACGATCTCGTAGTCAAATCATACTCACCACATAGTCATTAAATCACCAATACCACTAATAGGGACACCAACGGATATATAAGTCCCAAAAGCACGTGCTCATACATTCAAAATCTCTATGCTCAGGCCACCGACAAAAATCTGGCCTCAAGTACTCTAGACTGGCCCATCATCAACACACTGAAATTACATCTCGCACCTCATCCATGGAATCATAAGTCATTGATAAACAACTGATACCGAGCGCTCATGTGCGCACACGAATGCGTGGAAAGAATTCAAAGAGTTACGCTTCAAGCTAAATCAATGCCGCACGACAAGGAAAGAAAGATGGAAAGTATATCTTAAATGCCCTGTATCCTCTCGAAGATAGGCATAGACGTCATCATACCGATCCGCAAGACTCTACTAGACAATTGCTTATGACTTGTAGAACCTATAAACCTAGAGCTCTGATACCAAACTATCACGACCCCAAATCCGCTAGTCGTGATGGCACCTAACCCAACCCGCTAGGTAAGCCAACTAATAACTACCCAATTCCAATAATAGAAATAAGACAATCAAATAAAGGAATTATCTAAATTTTAAACCTTTTCCAAGGACTGATAGTACAAATCATGAGCATCTAAGAATAGAATTTACAAAACTGAAATAAAATAATACATCGTCTATTTGAAAATACATAAACAGAGTTTTAGAATCTAAGGCTACCCTGAACAAAAGAGGTAGCTACCACAGGGACGCAGGTACCTCTTCAAATCCAGCAATCATCGAACGCAGCAACAACAACAGGCAACATCTGCACACAATGTGCAAAAGTGTAATATCAGTACAACCGACCCCACGTACTGAGTAAGTAACAAACCTAACCTTAGGTTGAAAGTAGTGACGAGCTGGAACATAGGTCGGGTCCAACACCAATAGCCAACAGTAGTTTGTAACAATGTAAACCAATTAAATAAATAAGTAGCTCAGAGATAAAATGCTCAGCCTTTTCATAGTTTCCCCAAATAGTTCCACTTTTCAAATATAACAGTGAAAAAAATCCAAGTCTTTTATCAAATATTTTGCCAAAAATATGAGTAAGTTGAAAACTGTATTCTTCCTTGAAAACGTTAATGTTTCCCAAAAACGTGTCATCAGGTAAATATTTCATTTTTAGATAGCATGAGGAAAGCACATCTCCATGCCTATATTCAATATGTATGAGAAGTTATGAATGACGTGATATCGTACAATATGAGGAAAATGCTTCTATATGCCTGTATGTCAAGTGTGCATATCAAATGCGATGCAACTTAGTGATAAAACCATATGCATACTCTCAGAGTATCAATTCACTCAGTCACTCAGTCCTCACAATCACTTAGTCCTCCCAATCACTCATCACTTGGCACTCGACACTCGGCGCTCGGCACTCGCACTCAGTAGGTACCTGCGCTTACTAGGAGTGTGTAGAGACTCCGGAGGGGCGAGACCTTAAGTTATTGAACGAGGCGTTAATTCTTAAAACGACAAGTCAGGTCATTACAGTTGGTCTATAATGAAGTGGACCAACTGATGAAAATGAAAAAACTCTATAGTAAGTTGGATTTGCTTCATAAATGAAGGTTTTATAATTTTCATATCATATAGACTTGTATTCTATCACGGAAGAAGAATAAATAGCATATAAATGCTAGAAAAGTCGGAATGGTTGTAAAATGTATTAGATATTAAGGTTGTGTCCATAACTGATGCCAACCATTTCAGCTATTATTATAATATAATATTGCTACATTAAGTGTAGTCAATAATCTTATATGCCATAGAAAGTCGAGACATATTAGTCTACGACATAAGGAAATTTGCATTGAACTGTCATGATAATAAAATAAGTTTTAGGATATTTGAAATATATCCATGACTATGCATTACACTATAATAGGGGTATAGTGATGCAAATTGGATCACCGGATCAACCTAAACTAAATCCACAAGCAGATATATTTTTACAATTAGTTAAGGAGCGGTGTCTTGAAAATCGTCCAAACAAACGTGCATAGACGCTCTACAATAGAGGCTGAGTTTATAGACTTAGACAAGCCCGGTGAAGAAGCTGAATTGCTACGGAGATTCTTGAAAAAAATTCATCTTTGCCCAAAATATTGGCACCTATATGCATACATTGCGATGGGCAAACGACAATAGGAAGCGCTGGGATCATTATGTATAATGAAAAATCTTGTCATATACGACGAAGGGAAAAAAATCGTTAGTCAACTACTCTCTAGGGGAATTATCATAATTTACTATGTGAAGTCAAGCGATAATGTGTCGGATCCACTTACAAAAGGCCTAACTAGAGAGGTAATTGAAAGATCATCGAGGAGAATGAGACTATGGCCGAGGACAAGTCATTGTGGCGGTAACTCTACCTAGAATATTGGAGATCCCAAGATCTAGGTTCAAGGAGCTCAAACAAAGTCATTAATGACGGTTCAGCATTGTCAAATAAATTTTTTTTTGGTCCATTTTCGGGATGAGACAATGTTCAGTACCAAGGATAAAGCATTAAGGCCTTTTAATGATTTCTAAATTTGGTACGGGGTATATCAACTAGTGTATCTATGGAATAACACGTTTAGAAATTACCTATGTAAGTGTGAAGTGTAAGCCGTTTCAAAGAGAATTCTGTAAGGCCAATTCTCTATGCACTTATGAAACCAGGCGGTATTCATCGATGAAACAAATACAATAATGAGAACTAAAGACGGTTAAGGATTGATTGTGTGACTTATAATTGTCTAGGTATACATCAAAACTCGACGGTTCAAAGATATCAAATCTACCGATTAACTGAGTATATCTGACATAAGCTCACTATGAAAAGTTCAAAGAGAAACATACTTATCCAGACGATTAATCCTTACTTGCGAATCACACAAGTTATTTTACATATTTTTTAAACATATTTTCATTCCCCATTCATGTGGGGGATTGTTAGGTTTCGTGAATGGGTGTGAATGGGAAATGAAAGAGGAACATTTTGAATTGCACATCTTTTTCTCACCCTTTTATTGTCTATAAATTTAGAGGCTTAGCCTCATTTTTTAATATATGAAAAATATGAAAACTTCTCCCTATTTTCTACATTGTTGCATTATTTTCCAAATAAATATAAGTGTCAAGTGTGATTTGCTCTGTTTGTTGAGTTCGCTGAAGTTCTGTGATTTGTAGTGCCACTATCACAGAATAATTATTCCGTTCTATCCTGGGAGGAATTAATCCATAACCTTGGGCAACAGTGGGGGATTAAATTCCTTAAGGACACACAAGCAACTTGTGAGATCAAAATTATTTTATGTTTTGTTTATTGAACTAATGATTTTCCTTTTCTGATTTTCTGATTTTGAACACATATTACCAACAAATATTTCTTTAGTCTTAGTAAGATACAATTATATAATATATTTTTCAAGAAAATAACACAATAATATGATATAAGTCATAGCATTATACTAAAATATTCAATAACAAAGATAATAAAATTGCATAAATCAAATATTGCATTAATAAGCCTAAATAAAAATTAACATAATTGAAAAATACTATATATAGGTCATGGTAAAATAAGTATAGCTAATAAGTACTATTAATTACATAACTAAGCACTAAAAAAGATAAACTAAATTATGCATTTTCATTATAAACCAATGTAAAACTAAAAAATAGATATCCAACTGTCACGACCCAGAAACCTAACCTGTCGTGATGGCGCCTATCGTGGAACTAGGCAAACCGACTCATTCCAAAACAAACCGATATTTTCATTTCAAGGATAATTTCAATGCTATTTAGCGTAAAAACTTTCGTAAAGGAGTTCAAATCAAAACACAAATGCGGAAAAAAAAAGCCCGACATCGGGGTATCACTAGTCATGAGCATCTACTATAATCTGTCTAACAATATCAAGGCTAACTCAGCCTACAAAATAGCTAAATACAACTAGAGGAAGATAAGAGGGAGAAGAGCAGGGATGCGATCGCCAGGCAGCTACCTTGCTATCCCCGGGAAAAATCTGCAACTGGAATAGTCAACAGCCGCTACTATGTCCAAATATGCCTGAATCTGCACACAAGGTGCAGGGAGTAACGTGAGTACGCCAACTCAATAAGTAACAACAATAAATAAAGAGCAGTAGTGACGAGCAATAAGCATATAAAGTTCATATCATGAAATCTCAGTAAAATACAACATGCAAAATCAGTGTTTGAATCAAATCATCTCGTTTAAACCCAGTTCCAGTAAAAATCATTTAAAGATATTTTTCAACAGTTTTCAAACAGAGGCTCAATGCAAAGGTGAGATAAAATGATGAAATCATAAACAGCCCCTCAGGCAAAACATCACTCATATACAGCCCATCGGGCAAACCTCACGGTCACTCATGCCGCTCGGGCATACTTCACAATCACTCATGCCTCCCAGTCACTCAGCACCTGACACTCACATTCAGTAGGTTCCTGCGCTCACTTGAGGTGTGTACATACTCCGGAGGGGCTCCTTCAGCCCAAGCGCTATATTAAGCCAAATCATGGCATAAATCACTCAGGCCCTCGGCCTATATCAAACATGCTGCAGCGTGAAGCCCGATCCCATAGTTATCCGAACATGCTGCGGCGTGCAGCCCGATTCTATAATTACCTGAACATGCTGTGACGTGCAGCCCGATCCCATATTTATCCTCACAAATCAGGCCCTCGGCGTCACTCGGTCATAAACCTCTCAAGCCACTCGGGCATTTCAGTAAAAATAGGGCATTCAACCCAAAACAACATTTATATGCATCAAAATAGAGTAACAAAACTGAGTTATGCAGTAAACAAGTATAACCATGACTTAGTATAAATTTTCAATCGAAAACAGTGAGAGGATAGTAAGAAAAGGCTCATAAGGGTCCAAACAGCACTAGCACGAGGCCCAAACATGGCATTCAACCCAATTTACAGAAACTCTTTCTAAAACATATAAGTATCATATAATTTCAACAAAATATGCAACTTTACAGTTGCTACGGGACGGACCAAGTCGCAATTCCCAACAGTGCACGCCCACACGCCCGTCACCTAGCATGTGCGTCACTTCAAAAATAGTAAAATGATACGAAATTCGGGGTGTCATACCCTTAGGACTAGATTTACAATCGTTACTTACCTCAAACCGGTCAAATCTCTACCCCGAAATGCTCTCGACTCGGCCTCCAAATGCTCCGAATCTATTCACAATCAGTACAATACCATCAATATATGCTAATGGAATGAATTCCACAAGAAAAATTATCAAATTAGCCCAAAATCCGAAATTGGCTCAAACCCGGCCCTCGGGCCCAAGTTTCGAAATCCGATAAAATTTACAAAACTAGGAAACCCATTCACTCACGAGTCCAACCATACCAAATTTGTCAAAATCCGACTTCGAATCGACATTCAACTCTCAAACCCCATTTTATGAAGTTTCTACTATTTTTCCCAATTTTTCATCCCAAAGTACTAGTCAAATAATGAAATCAGTGATATATTCATGTACATTAACCAAATCCAAGTTAGAATCACGTACCCCGATGAATTTCTTGAAAAAACCCTCAAAATATCGCCACAAACCGAGCTCCCTAAGTCCAAAATGTGAAATAATGTCCTAAACCCCGTTTATATTGTGCACTCTCTGATCTCCACTACGCTGACCGTGAAAATCCAGGCGCGGCCGTGAAAATCCAAACCCTGCGGTCGCGAAAAAGTAGCGTTGTCCGCGCTTCTGATGGTTGTAGTGACAAGATTTAGTATTTTAGCCATAACTTTCTCTACAGACATCCAAATGATGATTTTTTTTATTTTTCTGGAAACTAGACACGAAGGGATATAACTTTCGTTTTTGAATCATCTCAAAATTCCTTGTAGATCAAAAGATATTAGCTTCCGAAGTCGAACCAGCGAATCTGCAGATCTACCCCGGAGCGCCTCCGCGGCCAAATTTACGCGGTCCGCACCCCCTCCTCCGCCCTCAGCGGAATTTTGTCGCCCTCAGCGGAATTTTTACCGCCCTCAGCGAAATTTTAAGCACCAGAACCGTGCCTCTGTTTTGGTACTGCCCAGACTCGCTCAAAACTCACCCAAAACACATCCGAGGCCCCTGGGACCTCAACCAAACATACCAACCAATCCTAAAACACCATACGAACTTAGTCGAACCTTCGAATCACTCAAAACAATATCAAAACGCCAAATTACCCTGGGATTCAAACCTAAGAATTTTTAAATTTCCAAATTCGGCATCCGATGCCGAAATCAACCAAACCACGTCCGAATGACTTCAAATTTTGCACACACGTCACAAATGACACTATGAACCTACTCCAACTTCTAGAATTCTATTTCGACCCCGATATCAAATTTTTCACTGCCGACCGAAATCGCCGAAATTCTAACTTTCGCCAATTCAAGCGTAATTCCACTACGGAACTCCAAATCACATTTCGAACGCGCTCCTAACTCCAAAATCACCTAACGAAGCTAATGGAACCATCTGAATTCCAATCCGAGGTCAAATGCTAAAAAGTCAAACTTTGTCAACTCTCCAAATTTAAAGCTTCAACAATGAAATTCTTTCTTCCAATTTGATTCTGAAATACCTGCAAATCAAAATCGATGATTCACACAAGTCAAAGTACATCATACGGAGCTACTCATGCCCTCAAACAATCGAGCGAAGTGCAAATGTTCAAAACGACCGGTCGGGTCGTTACACCAACATTGTCGTCACTTCTAGTGTGGAATTGAATTTTATTTGTTAGTATTAGTATTAATTTGAACTTTGTTTGAATTACTACATTTATGGGATATAAAATTTATTTACCATTCAAGAATGTTAAGTTCAAACTTGAAATAATACGTTAAAAGATAGAATTGTGAAAAAGTTTAAGAAATATTTATAAATTACATTACAATAAATATTTATATGTATAAAATATTTTTAGAAATTGCATAAATGTACTATCGGGTTGGTTTGGTTTCGGTTTGATTTTTTTTTTTGTTAAAACCAAACTAAACCAATTATGGTCAAGGTTTTTTTCCAATACCAAACCACAATCGGATTTTTTTTCCGGTTTGACTCGCATTATCGATTTGGTGAGATTTATTAATTTTTTTGCACACCCCTAATAGGATGTATGAGAAAAAATAATATGTGTATTAGCTTTGGTATTATTAATCACTTGTTTGATAGTATTTTTCAACTTATGTATAACTAATACTTGTATTAGTTATACACCATATTCGGTACTATTCTTATACATAGCAAATCATGGCATTAGCAATACCATAGTTTTTAATATATGACTAAGCTTGTATAAAGATAATACTGCCATTTCAAAACCTTTTCTAAATCCTTTTCCACCCTGCCGGAGGGTATTTTTGTAAAGAAATTATTTAAAAAAAATATTATGCAATACATATTATTTTTAATATATAAAACTAAACAGTCAATAAGAAATAGTCTCAGTATAACTAATTCTAACATTATTAATTCAAATATTACTAATGCTCCATATTCAATACTATTTTTATATACCTACCAAAGTCTTAAAGTGTTTTGCTAGTCAGACAAGGTTTGGATTGTGTCGATAATGATGGTTGTTCCAAGAAAGAATTAAGCAAAAAGAGAATAATTGATGATTAAATATAGAAATCAATGGGACCATCATCATGATATGTCTTCCTTTTTTTGCCTATTGTTTTTCCTCTAATACATAAAAGATCTTATGTTAGAGACCCTTGTCAGGGCAAAATGATAGTTCGGTGCATAAGACATTTCGTATTTATATAAAATTTGCAAAGGATTACAATCCAAGAGATATAATATGGACAAGAGATATAATATGGACAGTCTATCATAATACAAAAATTAGTGATTATTCTAAGAAACTTAAATGTCTTATCTTAAAGACCCATGCTTGTTATGAAATCAAAAGACAAGAATTGAACTTTTAGTTTAAGAAATTAAATAATAGAAAACAGAGTCTCTTGGTGAAAAACCATGTGGTAGAAAAATACGACTACCTTAATTGAAATTGATCTCTTTGTTGTTTTCCTCTCCGTCCAACGTGATGTAAAGGTTTTTGTCCATTTTATAAATTCCCTTCTCTTTACCATTTTTGATGGTAAAGAAGATGTTCTTGTTCTTCCATTTCCCAAATCCAGTTCTTCTCGAATCGCTCCAGTACGATGGACGGGGGAGGGGGTCCGCCAGAGAAAATGCAACACGATAGAAGAGTTCGTTTCGCCGCGTAAGATCCTCGAATCAACCACGACGTCTCCCCTCTCTAACTTTCTCTTTGGGAATTTTGTCAAAGTTCCAAAATGTTGACGAAATTTGCTTACACGTAAATTACGCAATTGCATGGTTCTGAATCATTAAAAGAAAAAGGAAACTCGAATACTTCTTCCGTTTTATTTAATACATTGGTGTATGATTATACACAAAATTAAATATAAGGGGAAAAAACTTTTGAAGAATTAAAACTATGATTAAGATATGTTGTCTTAAATATGTCATGTTATTTTTGCTCTTATTAGATTATATCATTAACAATTATATAAACAGTTTTAAGTTTAACAATTAAAATGTAGAAAAGTTACCTTTTTCTTAAACAGGTTAAAATGAAAACCTTATTCATTTACCGATTTCTCTGTAGCTCATCGTCTTTTTATTAATAACTGGTTGTGTGTTGAATGATTCAGCGATAATCTGAAGTGAAAATACTATATTTGAAAAGGTTATGCATATAAGGTACCCATGCCGAGAGACGGAGCCAAGATTTGAAATTTATGGGTTCGGAATTTTAGATCTTTTAAGTTACAGGGTTCTAAATTAATAATTTATACATATTCAACGAATTTCTTAAACTAATACATGATTTGTAACAAAGCTACTGGGTTCGGCCGAACTCGTAAGTTCTACTCTCCCTCCACCTCTACTCATATACTCCAAAAAGATAAGACTTTTTGAGGGACACGCATAAAGGAGTGTCCCTCAAATGGGATAGAGGGTCGGGATCAAGGTTCGAGGTCAAGGTTTGGGGTCGGGGAAGGACGAAAAATATTTTCGTGGAAATTATTAGTTTTTAAAAATAGCTAGTGAATTATATACGTAAGCAATAATTAAATACTCAAAAAAAAAATTGAGTAAGTAGCAATGAATGTTTTGTAAGCAATGAATGCTTTTCACTTTTCTACAATTGTTTATTTCTATGTCAAAGCAAAACAAAAGAGAAAATCACTTTTTTGCTGACAAGTCTTATGTTTTTCTTTACTCTTCCAACGTTTGATGTCGAAGCATAAAAATAAAAAAATAAAAATTAGTAGTACTATTTTACTATCACATTAAATAAAATAATACTGCAATGTTAAAAGCACCTTCCTCCTTCATTACCACATTCAAATTAATATACGACGTGCATAAATACTGCAAGTACAACCAAATCAACGTAAGGAACAACATATCAATGGTAAGAGTATCTTCCTTCTTGATCGTGTGTTATTTTATGGAGCTGCATGTTTGATTATCTCTAAGTATTATGCAGTTGATATATGTAATTTTATTAATGTTTTCTTTAATGTAATAATACCAAACAGATTTTAATTTAAAAGAAAACAGGCTGCACATGATAAATAAATAAATAAGTGTCTTCATAATAGGATTTTAATTACAATTATGACATAGTTTGAAAAAGAATTTAACAAATATGTAACAAAAGAAACAGTGCAAAAGCCGATGTTTTGAAGAAATAATTTATGGTAATAAAAGTGATATTTTTCTGAAATTTTGTAGACAACTTCCAAAAGAGTTGCAGAGAGGAAAGTGGCTAAGTTTGAGAAGATTATAACAAAGAGGGGAATATTGCATCTTGATAGAGACAAGAAAGGAGGATTGGAGCCAATTCATGTTTTTCTTGTCCTCTTTGCTGTTTTGTTCCTTGGATCTTGTAAGCTCTCCTAATATCTCAACCTTTTTCTATTTATTAGTAGGGAACCTTGGTGTAGCCTCTTGCACAAATGTAGGATAAAGTTGTGTACAATAGACCTTTGTGGTCCGGCCCTTCCCTAGACCCCCACGCGCGCATAGCGGAAGCTTAGTGCATCGGGCTGCCTTTTTTTTTAACACCATACAACTCTATAAAGTGCAGCTAATGCATAAAGTATTCTGCATTCATATAGGGTCCGGAAAAGGGCCGCACACAAGGGTGTGACGTAAACAGCTTACACTAATGCAAGCATTAGTGGCTGCTTCTACGGCTAGAACTTGTAACTTATAGATAACACGGAGACAAATTTATTGTTGATCCAAGACTCGCCTTTACTGTGCAACTCAATATGACCCTTAATTCTTTTCTTCATAATTAAGTTAGTGCTACAGATCATAATGGTGGAAATCAACCCCTAAATATTAGATGGAAATGTTAATTATTTCTTTAGATTGATGGGATGATTTTTTTGTTTTTTCCATTTGGAAATGTGACAGTTATTTTTCAGGTTGTGAGAATGGCACTTAATGGTGGATTGCTACCAAGATAGATGGATGCTTTAAATATTTCCAGGGAAAGGAAAAAGAAGATAACAACTGAATTCAGAAACTTTATGAGCCTATTAGAGAAACTAAGCTTTTTATTAATCTTTACTGACATTTTCGACCAAAGAACATCCAAATAAGTTTGTGAAAACTCTCTTGCATGGTGTAGCACTCACTACCTATTGTATCCATTCTCTCTTACTTCACTTATTTGCAGAGCTTTCAGCATAAAAATGCGAAAAAACTTGCTTACCAATCTTGCATCAAATGAATAAATACAAGTGTCCTGCACATAAACATTTGTCACTTAACCATAATTAAATAATACTGAGGATTGAAACAAAAAAGAAAAAAGAAAAAAGAATGACGAAATTTAAATAAATGTGATCACTTTCTAGCTCTTGTTTGAGACTACGGTGTAGTTATTATTGTACTTTCTATCTCTTGCCTGCATGTCTTATACCATACAAACAAAATGAATGCTGACTAGAAACTTGTTCTACATTCAGAAAGGTGGGGTTTGGGGGGGGGGGGGGGTAAGCTTAAGAGGATTGTTTTCTACATAATATTGGAAGTTGAGTACCTGTTGGCTCTGCTACTAGGCATTCACCAATAATAATTTGAGCCTTAGAAGCATCTTGAGGATAAAGGATAACTTAGAACTTATTATGGATCTGCTTTCTGTATGTGTATTTACTTTCATCAGATCTGCGAGCTGCACGAACTGAACTTTTCGCTTCCTTTGAACGTTGACAACACTCTGAACTTTTCGATACTTTGCTTGCACCAGAATTGTAGCTGTAGCTAGTCTCATAGTACACTTGTATATTGTTTTTAAGCAAGTTCTTATCATCTGGAGAATTGAACTCAAATTCCTAAAAGAAAATCACATTGAGATGTCAAAATACAGTTCATCTTGGCAAGAACTGAACATGTTTCGAAATCATACTTCAAACTTCAAAGGACTGCAGATTCAGGATTTTTAACCTTGGTGGTTGACATGTATGCAATATATATCGAATGAAGCTATAACTTTGAAAGGTTCCCTTTTGGACACAAGAAAAAACCACATTAATAGAGGTACTTAATCAGATTATTATTATTGTCTATTGGAAACAATCTCTCTGCCTTCATAAGATAGGGGTAAGGTCTGCGTACACATAACCCTCCCTAGACCCCACCTGGAGGATTACACTAGGTTTATTGTTGTTGTTACTTAATCAAATTATTAATACTAAGGGGGTACTCGTCGAAGCTTCAAATAGTACACACCAATTCATGCGGCTTTCTTTGGATCATGAGACACTTACCTTGGACTTCGTCTTGGTAGAATAAGGTGTTAAGCACGGATTTAAGTCCTTGAGAAGCATGTCATCTGGACTTCCGGGAATTGTGGGTTCAGAACTGAATTCCTAGAGGAAGAAAAACTTAGTTAACTCTCTCTCTGAAGCTTAAGCTTGAAACATAAAATCCTAACTTGGAGCAGAAACATTGTAGTGTATGTCCAATTATTATGCAAGATATCATTATTGTTCGTTTGCCACCATCTTTGTTTCACATTTTCTAGATCAGCTTATCGTTAAAACTTACTAACCAGAGAATACGCTGCTTGTTCTTGATCGTAATCTGGTGTCCTTGGGGAGCTACTAAGAGAATCATAACACCCTCTTATAGAGTACTTATCTGCCTTAACCTGTATGAAATATATAAATCAGTCATTTGCAGAAATGGATTCGACAGGATATGACGCCTTTGTTACCTCCAAACAAAATGGATAAATAAGCAATATGATGATTTGAACTCATCAATGATGTAAATAATTCCTCAGTCTAGTTGTAAAGAACATAGCTTGACCACATTAAGAGATTGAAGTGTTATTTGACTTCCATCTAATACTGTGGTGGAAAAAAAATCTGCATACCTACTAGACGTTTAACCAATGCAAAAGGAGGAACGTGGAAAAACATTTTAACAAGGTTCGTATATAAAAAATTTCTCCAATCAGTAATACAGCAGTAGAACAACAACAACCCAGTTGAATCCCACAAAGGGGTCTGGCGAGGGTAGTATGTACGCAGACCTTACCCCTATCCTGGGAAGGTAGAGACCCCTATCCTGGGAAGGTAGAGAGGTTGTTTCTGATAGACCCTCGGCTCAATAAAGAACAGTAATATAGCAGTATTGAACTTTAATTGCTGACTATGCACACTAGTACACCTAAATTTTCACATCATAGCGAATTTTGCTAATTTGCCTTTGTGGTTAAGCAGTGTAAAAAGTCTGTGATCATCTTAAGCTGAAGGTTACCTCGGCAAGATCAACAGCAAGGCACTGTAGTTGGCCTGTAAGAGAAGTGACCTGCCTTTGGAGATTTGGTATAAGCTGCTTTGCCTGCTTGAGTTCTGAGCCTTGCTTTTCCAAAACTTCCTGAAGTTGAGAATTCATAACATCTGGGAATAATATGGAGTTTTTCAGTGACTTTATCTCTTCCCTCTGCTTCAAACACAAATCCTTTAACTTCTCAACCTGTTATCATTTGTAAATAAACTAGAAAATGAGATCACAGAACTATATAATCTTCAAGTCATAATGCGGCAACAAGATATTAAATCCACCTTCCAATTTCCAGTTGTTGGAGATGAAAGGGACACAATTTTTAATTGTCTTTTCTTTCTAGTTCAACTCCAAGACTCATACAAGAAAAACAAAAGAAACAGATAAATAAAAAGCCAATCATGGTTGTTGGATCCTGTAATCTAATACTAACATTAAAAAAAGGGCGGCCCGGTGCACAAAGCTCCCGCGATACGCGGGGTCTGGGAAGGGTCAGACCACAAGGGTCTATTGTACGCAACCTTACCCTACATTTCTGCAAGAGGTTGTTTCCACAGCTCGAACCCGTGACCTCCTGGTCACATGGCAACAACTTTACCAGTTACGCTAAAGCTCCCCTTCCATCTAATGCTAACATATATAGGCATATTCAATTAGATATGCAGCTTGCAACTCCACATCTATAAACAATGTGCCATAATATTTTTCTTATAACCGAGAAAAATCGCTAAGGGTCAGTGGCGCACGATCTGAAACGAGGTGAGTAATGGGCCCGCCCCTCTATGTCATGTATTGTAATGTCATCCACCCCCACATTTTTGACAACTAATGTTCCATCTTCAATAAGAGCATTTCTAAATTCCCACAGTATGCAATTAACAACTACAACAACCAAAGACATCAATACCATTTTAGCAGAAGCATACACTAAAAGAAAGCTAGTTATCAAACCAATTGTTCTAACACCAAATTCCTTTCACTAAAGAACCAAAAGATCTGCACATGTGCTAATTATCCTTATAACCTATCACCTAATACTACTTTTTGAGAGTTTCCTCACATTTAATCCCTACATAATCTAAAAAGATGCAACTTTTAATAAAACCCCACATTGTTGGTCAAATTATTTCACTGCAAGTTAACATCCAATTATTAATGTAAAACATGTGAACGTCCCGTAAAAATTCAGTAGGAGTACCACATGGAATAGTCAAGGTGCTCGTGAGTTGGGGCCAAACAAAAGTCAGCTCGATACGCTAAGCTCTCGATATGCGCGGGTCTGAGGAAGGACTAGACCATAAGGGTCTATTGTAGGTAGCCTTAACTTGCATTTCTGCAAGAGGCTATTTAAACGGCTTGAACCCGTGACCTCAGGTAACATGACAACAACTTTACCAATTACTTCAAGGCTCTCCTTCGAGTTGGGGCCAAACACCACCCTCATTTAAAACACTTATCACTATTCTTGAGCAAAAAGAAATCAATTTTTAGGGAAAAATTAAGACTAAAGTGGATTCTAATGGAATTCTAGCATTAAGCAAATTACACAATTTAAGAACATACCTCTATGTTTTTCTCCTCAAGCATCAATTTAAGCTCAACAATCTGATTCTCCTGCTCCTTATTCATACTCAACAGCTCCCTCTCACTTCTAAGCACCATAGCTAAAGTCCTAGTATTCCCTTTGACTTCAATCAACGCCTTTTTCTTCTCACTACCTTCTTCTCTTTTCACTCCTTTAAATAATTTCTTATGCAAAGCACTCAAACCAGTACCCCTTTTCGCCGTCTTCTTCAAATCTTCTGCTACAAAATCCGCCAGTTTTAATTCTCCTTTCTGATTTAATTTAGAAGATGATGACCCGGATTTGTGCTCCACGAATTTCTTGACTAAAGAGCCTAAATTGTGGCGCGTAGTGGATGGAGCTTGAGGGCGCGTGACAGCGCGTGAGGAGATATTAGAGGGGTGGTGATTGCGGTGGTTGTGGGTTTGAGGAGTTAGATCGGTAGAGGAAGAGGGGGAAGAATCTATGGAAGAAAAAGTGGCATCGGCATAGCGAGAAGATGGCTTGATTGAAGCCATTATATGGGATTGATATGTTGTTCTTTTTTTTGGAGTGATTAACGTTTTGAGTTTAAGACAGAGAAAAGATCATTTCTTGGTTGTCAGAGCACTGTGTGTGTGTGTGTGTGTGTGTGTGTAGGAGAGAGTGAGAGTGAGAGTGAGGTGGACTTTGAGATGGAGATGATAGAGGAGAAGTTTTTGGCGGCTGTCCGAATTCAAATTTTTTGGTAGTGGTAATAATATTTAAGAATATTGACAAGTAAAAAAAATTACTATACTATAAGGTCAAATTTACATATTGTAACAAAATTTGGGTTATTTTTAAGATTATATATTTACCTTTTGTGGAAGATTATTCATAGATATCTTGCCTGTGTAAAAAAAAATTATAGTAAAGAATTTGAACTCAAACAAAATCTGCGCTATTTTTCAATTTCTATACAACACTATACCATAATTTCTAAATTGTCGAAAAAAATAGTTTTAAAACCCATAATAATTTTGGGTCTTTTTCCCTAGTCTTTTGACAATTCCAACAATTACCGGCCATTGATTTTGAAATCAAGGGTGCTTGTCTTACCACCGGTTTAGACATAGATTTTGGCTACTTTATTTCATAAACAAATTGAAAACATTGTTTGTTCCTGGAATTTGATCAGTCTTTAAAAAGAATTAAAAAGAAATTTCAATTCCCCCAAAAATTGGTTTAGGGCAGTTTCTGGGTGAAATTTTTTCTTTCACTCATAAAACTTTAATTTTTTTCAAATAAAATATATATTCAAACACAATTTTAACTTTTAAAATTTATTTTTTAATATAATTTCAAAAATTCTTTTTTAAGTTTCAACTATGTCTAAATAATAGCTTAGTCTCATCCAAAGGTGAAGGTGACATTGTTCCAAAAAGTCAAAGCGATTGAGTGAAATTTACATTGCCTTAGAAATAGGTGCATCCCAACTTGTATATTCCAACTTTTATCCTTCTTTTCTCCAATTGCATTCCTTCACCTTTTTTGTATCGTTTAGGATTTAAAGTTTAGGGATTTGAGATTCTAGTCTTTAAATTACTAGATTTTAAATAAATAATTTATATATATTTATTAAATTAATTAAAATACATACGTTATTTGGACCAAAGTTACTGAACTCAACCAAACTGTAACCAAACTCTAGCTCCACGCTTGTTTCGCACTCAATGTTTAATCGAGAAGTTAGAAATATTTGAGATGTCTGTTGTGTTGGGATAATACAACTCTTATCAATGCAGATAAGTAAATAGGGGAAAAGAGCAACATAGAGTGGAGTCCAGAACCCATTTGTGGTTCTTTTGGACATATGTGACGAAAATGTGTGTTTAAAAAAAAGAGTAATATTTTTATATATAACATCATTGTAAATCGCGTTATACCTGTTTTGTGGGCCCACTAATAAGTCTCATGCGTTTAACTGACATAACAATAATTCAAATGGGTATAGCGCTCTTTAAAAGAGCGCTATACCTAAAAACTTCCAGCCCACCGAGCTACGCATTGCCTTATTTAAAGACGTTAGAATTTTACAAAAATCCATTCAAAAATATTCCTAACTCTCGTTCAAATTTTTCTTCTTGTTAAATTCTCAAGCATTTTTTCATAATGTGTGAAGAGCGAAAAGTAAGGGTTTCATTATATTAGGGGGTGAGGTTGTGGTGGCGAATAACTCTGTGAGCTATAGTTTATCTCCACAGTGTCATGTTAAGTTGCCACTTACAATGGAGTACGATAGATTGGTATCATTATTATGTAATAAAATGAGTGTGAGGAAACGTTCGGTGAACCTTAAAGTAATCAGAAGATATCCGTATTGCATCACTCCGCAAGGGGTTGCTTGTTACACTGAGTTTAACATCGACGATGATGAAACTTTGAGAGATTTTTTTAGGACTCTGGATGAATACCGAAAATTTCTTGTGATAAAAATATTGGAAATGTACGTCAAGGTCGAAGACGTTCGCAATAATGAGGTTGCGCATAATAGGGATAACCCTCAGTCATCGGGTGGTTATTCTGGAGCAGTTTTTGTCGGACAGGTTCCGGATGAAAGAGTTTGCCCTCATTTAAACTTATCACCACGGGCGAATAAGGAGCGAGAAAATAATTTCTCTCCTGCTTTGCATAATCTACAAGACGAGTGGTAAACTTCAATTTTACTTAGTGTTCCGATGTATATTTTTGTTGTATTGAGTTTGTATTAACACTCATATATTCCACAGGGGGTACCGGCCAGATATGACTTTTACAAGTTATGAACCCACGCCCAGTTGGAATATGCGTAGTTCTGGTATATTGGATCATGGTGGTCCATCCGGGAGTCATCACCAACAGGATAATTTTCATCAAGGAATGTCAACACGTTATGACTTGTAAGTGAAGTGATACAACTATATGGAAAGTATTTATTAATTTCAGTAGCTTATTATTTTGTTGTTTGTGCAGTGAAAACGAGCAAGTTGAACCATCTGTCCTCACTCAATTGACCGAAGACGACATATTAAATCGGGATCTAGCAGATGCACAAAGTGAAGAAGAGAACAGTGATTATGACAACAATGCCGATGATTCCGGAGACGACACACCCTTCCCTCGTGAGGATGGTGACGAGGAGGAAGAGAATGAAGGACCTGATTTGACGAGGGAGTATGCTCTACCCCTCGTTAGACCAAGAGTATACGAGTCCCAAGTGCTGTTTCATTCAAGGAAGATTCCCTACCTTGATAACTTGCCAAGTATGCCGGATATGGATGCTCTCACAAGGGATTTTGATGAAATTCGGACAGCAATGTGGGATGTTTCTAGACCAACGGTGCTGGCAAAGGGCATGCTTTTTCCCGATAAAGCACGCCTAAGTAGGGCGGCGAAAATACACAACGTAAAAGAGTGTCGTGAGATGACGGTATGGGAGTCAACTCCGAAGGTATACAAGGTTGTTTGCCGCAGATGGTTTACGGGTTGTCATTGGATGCTACGTGCGAGCAAGAAGAAAACAGGTTTGTGGCAAGTGGGTAAATACATTCCCACCCACGGATGTGAAATGGACACATTCAATGGGAATCACTACAACTTGGATATTGACTTGATTTCTCTTGTCCTTATTCCACACCTTGAAGCATCCATAAGGTATAAAATCAAAGAGTGCATTACATCAGTCCACCAAGAATATGACCATACCATTACCAAAAGAAAGGCATTTCTCGGGCACAAACGTGCGTTTGAAATTGTTTATGGTAACTGGGATAAGTCATTTGCAACTCTACCCAAGTATATGGCCGCACTGCAACACTTTAACCCTGGGACGGTTGTTGAATAGAAGCTTGAGCAGAGTCCGGAAAAATCAGAATATATATTCAATTACGTGTTCTAGGCATTTAAACCAACAATTGATGGTTTTTTGCATTGTCAGCCGGTAATATCCATAGACGACACTCATGTCTATGGAAAGTATGATATCAAGCTGTTGATAGCCGTTGCAGTAGATGCTAATGGATAAATATGTCCTCTAGCTTTTGCTATTTGTGCCAATGAAAGCCAAGAGACGTGGACGCTGTTTTTGAACCATTTGAAAGAGCACGTTATCAAACAGCGTTCCGACATTTGTCTAATATCTGATCGGCATGGTGGTATCTTAAGTTCTGTAGAGAACTTGCCTGCATGGCAAGAACCTTATGCCTACCAACGTTACTGTGTGAGGCACTTTAAGGCCAATTTCTAGAAGGCACATCCCAACAAGGATCTGCATGATTTGATATGGATGGCAGCAACAGACCACTAAGAGCATAAATTTCGGAGGCACATGGAATCTATGAGGCAGGAAGACGAGCGAGCATGTCATTGGTTGATGCGACATGAGCTTCACAACTAGACTTTACATGCGGATGGTGGAAGAAGATGGGGAATTCTAACTACAAACATGTCATAGTCTTTCAACGGGTTATTGAAGTCGGCAAGAGGATTGCCTGTCACTGCCATGGTATGGATGTCGTTCAAGCAGATGGCGGAGAGGTTTGTTGAAAGGGCTGCAGCTGCAACGTCATTGGTACCAGGGCAACTTTTTTTTCAGACGGACAGCTTTTCAGTTCGACAAGATAATACATATAACGTAGTATTTAACCGCGCTATATATATTCACCTAACGTAGTATTTAACCGCGCCATGCTTTGCGTGTTAAAGATGATTACAAATACAAAATAACTTTTTCTCAGACGGGTAGCTTTTCAGTTCGACAAGACAATACACATAACGTAGTATTTAACCGCTCTATATATATTCACATAACGTAGTATTTAACCGCGCTATGCTTTGCGCGTTAAAGATGATTATGGATACAAAATAACTTTTTCTCAGACGGACAACTTTTCAGTTCGACAAGACAATACACATAACATAGTATTTAACCGCGCTATATATATTCACATAACGTAGTATTTAACCGCGCTATATAAATCGCAAGCTGACTAGGTTCCCCGAAGTGTTCGGGAACAAGACCCCCTCCCCCCCAATAGAAGGAGCAGCAACAACCTCGTATACCGGTGAATATGCATATCATCTGTCTCCCCGGTGATGTCGGGGTGCAATATCTCCAAATGCTGTCGAATAACTGTCAAACTCACGCGACTGGCCCCTGAGTGTGCAGTCTCATCATGTGGCCTGAAATCAGTAAGTTGCTGCAGCATGTCCAAATACTGCCCACGCGTCATCTCTCTTATGGCCTGAGGCAGTGCAACAGGTAGTCCATCAACAAGCATCCCATATAAAACCTCCACGTCCTGCAGCGTAATGGTGGCCTCGCCAATGGGCAGGTGGAAAGTGTGCGTCTCCGGTCGCCACCGCTCTATTAGGGCCGTGATCAAAGACCAGTCGAGCTGCAGCCGCCCGATCTCCAAAATCCTGTAGAAGCCCGTATCCCGCAGGCGCTGGACTACACGGGGATGGAGATCTCTGTCTTTCATAAAATCCCATATGTCGTCCACTCTCCTGGCGCGGAGATTCTGGGCCAGTAACTCTCCCTCCCATACGTAGTCGGACCTATGATCGCCCTGTAACACTAATAGCTTATCGGAGACAGGTCCGGGATGCATATGCGGCACGTCCATGTCGTCTACTGTAAATTAAACAATATTAATTGTATGTTTGATCTGTAAATTAAATAATTATTTTTTATAATTATACAATATTTAATTGGGCAAAGTATATATCTATGGGTTCCAGGCTCGATATTTGATGCCCAGTAGGACCAAGCTATACTGAGTTCTTTTATGTGTGACAATTTTAATATTTTCATAATTTTGTATGTTTGTTTTGTAAATTAAATAATTAATTTTTATCATATTTAATTAGACAGAGTATATACCTATGGGTTCCAGGCTCGATATTTGAGGCCCAGTAGCACCAAGCTATCCTGAATTCTTATGTGTGTCAATTTTAATATTTTCATAATTTTGTATGTTTGTTTTGTAAATTAAATAATTAAGCATATGGACATTGGGCAGAGTATATACCTATGGGTTTCGGGCTCGATATTTAAGGTCCAGTAGTACCAAACTATCCTAAATTCTTATGTGTGTCAATTTAAATATTTTTATAATTTTGTATGTTTGTTTTGTAAATTAAATAATTAATTTTTATCCTATGGACATTGGACAGAGTATATACCTATGGGTTTCAGGCTCGATATTTGAGGCCCAGTAGCACCAAGCTATCCTGAATTCTTGTGTGTGTCAATTTTAATATTTTCATAATTTTGTATGTTTATTTTGTAAATTAAATAATTAATTTTTATCATATTTAATTGGACAGAGTATATACCTATGGTTTTCAGGCTCGATATTTGAGGCCCAGTAGCTCCAAGCTATCCTGAATTCTTGTATGTGTCAATTTAAATATTTTCATAATTTTGTATGTTTGTTTTGTAAATTAAATAAATAATTTTTATCATATGGACATTGGGCAGAGTATATACCTACGGGTTCCATGCTCGATATTTGAGGCCCAGTAGCACCAAGCTATCCTGAATTCTTATGTGTGTCAATTTTAATATTTTCATAATTTTGTATGTTTATTTTGTAAATTAAATAATTAATTTTTATCATATTTAATTGGACAGAGTATATACCTATGAGTTCCAGGCTCGATATTTGAGGTCCAGTAGCACCAAGCTATCCTGAATTCTTGTGTGTGTCAATTTTAATATTTTTATAATTTTGTATGTTTGTTTTGTAAATTAAATAATTAATTTTTATCATATTTAATTGGACAAAGTATATCTATCAGTATAAAAGATACTTAAACTATAGGGATTCTATGATAAGAGACTTTACATTTTACTACGCTAAAAGAACACTAGTCTTTAAGCAAATAAATAATCTACACTAGATAAAAACAACAAATACATTTTAATCACAAAACAAACACAAAATACTAATATCTTAGTCCGGATAAAAATAACATACTAGTTTAATCGCAAAAAAAATACAAAACAACATGAAAACATATTCAAAACAACTACTATGCATTATTATACGAGTTTCGACATAAACTAAATCGGAATACCTCGATTTATGTTTTTCGGAAAGTCGATGAATTGTTTGAGCCCGAAACGAGGAAACCACAACAATAGAAGGCTTGGCTAGGATGTGGGACCTACAATCTTGTCTTTTTGTGTGATGGGTGGGGTCCACTATAATATTTTTAGAAGGAAATTGGGGGGGGGGGATCGATTCAGAATTTTGAAATGGGGGAGGGGGGTCGTCTGGTTCGAATGTGGGGAAGAAGGAGGGGGACCGTTTATTTATCTATGTATAGCGTGGCATTATATATATATATATATATCGCTCTTTTAAAAAGCGTTATACTTTAACGGCCAAAACTCCGTTAAAGTATAGCGTTCTTTAAAAATTCGCTATATATAAAAATGTCACTTTTTTTTTAAACACACATTTTCATCACACTTGTGCTAAAAAAAAATCACAAATGGGTTCTGGACTCCAGAGAGGTAAAACCTACAAACGGTGCTAATTTCAATGTATATATCTGTCCTTTATTGGCCGTTTGGTGCGAGTACTAGTTGGGAAATTTGAAAATAACAAAATGAATAAGGACAAGGAGAAAACTAAGTTTTGCACAGCGACAAACAAGTCAATAGAAAAATTCACTAATACTAGAAAAAATGGGATGTGATTAAATAAACTTGGTACATACATCAGCAGGGCAGCTTTATTAAAGAATGAAAGATTACTACTCCCTCCATGCCAATTTATATAAAAATATTTGGCCCCACACAGAGTTTAAAAAATAAAGCAAGTTTTTTGAAACTTATGTGGCTGGAAATCATTTTTCTTTTTGGACTGGTTAAGAAGAAAAGAGTGTCACATAAATTTAGATTTTAGCCTCCTTGACCTGTGTGTATTAACTAAGCAAAGAAAGATGATAGTCATATTTAGGTTGTGAGATCAATGAGTTTTGAATACCCGATGGTTGACAAGAAGAAAGAGATATCCGGGCAGTCCAAACGATATTCTTATTCCTTAGCATTTTGTTTGTTTAGATTGCAAAGATATGGAAAGGCAAGGGTAGGGAAACACAAAGTAAACTCTACATATTCCTCCCATACAAACAAAGTACATGAATGTAAAATGGGCAGTCAGTGTACTAAGCACCCGCTATGTGTGGGGTCCGGGGAAGGGCCGGACTACAAGGGTACATCGTACGTAGTCTTACCCTGCATTTCTGTAAGAGGCTGTTTCCACGGTTCAAACCCGTGACTTCCTGGTCACATGACAGCAACTTTACCAATTACGTCAAACTGTACCTTCAAAGTACATGAATGTAAAACAACAGAAAAGTGTTTACTATTTACTTAAGATGGTACAGGGAAATGTAGAGTAGGAACAAGATGCAAACTTGAAGTCTTGAAAAGAGTCATTCCAAATGTTTCATTCATATCAACATCTTCTGGTTTCATTTCTTGAGGTAGCTTCCAATCAAAGTGATAAAGCATAGCTGCTAATGAAAGTTCCAAGTTTAACATTCCAAAGGAAATTCCTGGACAAATCCTTCTTCCTGCGCCAAACGGAATAAACTCAAAATCATGACCTTTAAAATCCACTGCTACATTCTCAAACCTTTCAGGCTCAAAATTTTCAGGATTTTCCCAACTTTTTGGATCCCTAGAGATTGCCCAATAGTTGATAAAAACTCTAGTATTTGCTGGAATTTCATAGTCGTCGATCGTGCAATTTTCCAACGACTCTTTTGGGAGCAAAAGGGGTACAGGTGGATGAAATCTTAGTGTTTCTTTGATCACCATTTTGATGTAACTTAGTTTGTGTAGATCATTCTCTTCTATTGTTGGCTTCCCTTTTACCACATTTCTGACCTCTTTTTGTGCTTTTGTTAGTACTTTTGGATTCTTGATCATCTCTGTCATTGCCCACTCCACTGAATTTGAAGCATTTTCACTTCCAGCTACAACCATCTCCTTTAGTTTTGCAAAGGGAAGGAAACAATGTTAGTCAGTGTGGAAAAAGATTTAAGTTATACATACAGACATGATTTTTACACAATCAGTAACAAGGTACTTACCATTATAAGTTACTAATTAATACTATTAAATAGAGTTACCTAATGTGACCTAAAAAGGGCAACTAGTGCACTGAGTTCTCGCTATGCGCCGGGTCCGGAGAAGGACCGGACTACAAGGGTCTATTGTGCATAGCCTTATGCTGCATATATATAAGAGGTTATTTCCAGGGCTCGAACCCCTGACCTCCTGGTGAGATTACAATAATTTTACCACTTACCCTTTAATGTGACCTGATTATGTAAATATCATTTGCAGCGTCACTACATGGAACGTAAACTCTTAAAAAAATCAGGATGTGGGAGCATGTTTACCAGTAAGATAGACTTGATGTTGTCAATAGTCAAAGGCACTTCAAGTTCTTCATTTTCCATAATCCTAAGTAGAACATCAAGTAAATCCTCGTGCTCCGGCTTGATTCTTTTGTTTCTTTCAGTATGCTCGTCGATGATTTTGCTAATTATGCTATCCGTCTCAACGAAAATCTTCTGTATCCGCGATGTCATGCCTGTGACAAGAGCAACAAATGATAGAGAAGGAAAGAAATCACCAATCTAAAATCCACTTACCAATACTGTTCCTTCTTTAGTTGCAGCCCTGAATCTCATTTGATCATCCGCTTTACTTCCAAATGTGATTCTTGTAGTTATATCATGATTTAAAGCAAACAACATTTCAGCCAAGTTAATAGGTTTTCCACCACAAGAAGACGCGATAGATTGAAGAAACAGATTCAACTCCTCGCGTCTTGCAGACGCGAATGAGTTGACTCTCTTTGAGCTAAGAAGCTCAAGGATGCAAATTTTTCTTAGTTGTCTCCAATATGTACCATAAGGTGCAAATGCAATATCGGTATAATTGTAGCCCAAGATTTTTGGGGCGACTAATTTAGGCCGGCCTGCAAAGGCAAGATCATTAGTTTTTCAAGATTTTCTCAGCAGCATCAGCAGAGGATACAACAATTGTTGGCACCATTCCAAGTTTTAGGTACATTAAAGGACCATATTTTAAGGCCAAATCCCTTAATTTTTTGTGGGGTGTTGGAGTCATTAACTGGTTTAAATTGCCAATAAAAGGCAATTTTGCTGGACCAGGTGGAAGCTTGGATTTTTTCTTCAAACTCCAGAGTTGTAAGAAGAGGATTATAAAGGGGAATATGGAGATTTTGATTAGCTTCAATAGACTGAATTCTTCAAGAAAAACTGATTCCATCTTTTTATGTTTTCTTGTGTCTGAAATGAATTGAGTATTTGTCACAAGTTCAGTGATAATATGCCTATTTATTGAAGGATTCATCTACTTTTTTGGAATCTTCATAAAAAATAAAATAAAAAAAAGTAGTCCGGTGTACGAAAGCAGAGACGAATCTAAAATTTAAACTCGATGGGTTCAACCTTTAAGGTTCTTAGTATTGAACTCATTATATCTTTAAAGTTTTGGGTTCATACCTACAAATTATTGCGATTTCAATGAAATTTTTACATACAAATTTAAGTTCCATATCGAAAGTTATGAATTCAATTGAACACATTGCTATAAGACTATATCTCCTCTAGTACGAAGCATCCCCAGATTTCGAAAAAGGGCCGCATCCCAACAAACCAATAAATTAGCAAAATGTTAGTATCTGCTAGCTTCGTTCTAATGTGATGTTTTTACATTAGAATATATAAGAATATTAGGTGCTAGCCATCAAGTTAGACTTACTAGCAGCCTAAATTTTTTTCCAGAATCTCTTTCATTAAAGAGTGGTAGATATGTGTATAAATGTATTGGATATGTAGAGTTGTGGACAAATTTAGGGACATTATTGGTTCTCTTTTTCGATTGCTCGGCTTACCAGATTGATCAGTGGTTTTCCAATTTAAAGTTTAGGGATTTCTCTGATGTTACAAAGTTGAACAAAAAAGGGAAATAAAACACTTGGTAATAATTGAATAACTACCCATTACAGTTAGGGATGCTTATCAGGTAATTATGCTTAACGGTTCAGCTTATCGGATTATAAATATAGTAATCCTCTATCCATTCAATAAGACAACGAGCGGATTGGTAATGGATTAACGATTATCGGCGATTATCGGCTAAACCAAATAAATTTTTTTTGATCAATCAAATACCAAACGGCCAAATGCATACTTCAAACTGCATCTGTTAGTTTTTGAACAATCAATACCATTAGCATTGTTATCCACAAAACAATTAGAAAACCCCACTTACTGACACACTTCAAACTCTAATTATAAGTGAAGTAATGAAATAAACCCCACTTAAGTAAAATAGCCTAGAGAGGAATTCAATTCATGTCCACTCATAATTCATGAGAAGACAGAGACGATTGACATTAGCTACGGACAGTTCTATCATTCTAAATACAACTAGTTATGCAATAATGTAGTAATAAGTTTATATACATATGGGTAAAAGTGTAAATATAAAATTCTTAACGGGTTAACGGTTTACCCGATAAGAAAATTTGCCCCCAAACCGTTAAGTTGTTAATTATAAAATCTCAATCCGTTCACCATCCACTACCCCGATAATCCGACACCAATAAGCCAACAAGCCATTGGTTCGATTCGGTTAACGGTTTCGGTTCGATTTTGAACGGCCCTAGTTACAGCAGTAGTTCCTTCGGTCAAACATTATTTTTCTTCAAAGAATTTTGCACCTCTTAAAAAGACATTAAAATGTCTAAACTACCCTTTATCTCTTCTTAAATATCTAAACTAATCAATGCTTTACTATTTGGAATAGCAAGGGTATTTTTAGAAAAATAATACTCCCACAGTTTCAATTTATGTGAACCTATTCCTTTTTATTTCGTGCCCAAAAAAATGACATTTTTCCATTTTTAAAAATAATTTACCTTATGCAATGATTTATAGCCACACAAGATATATGTGCCTCATTTTAAACCACATGTTCAAAAATATTCTCTTTTTTCTTAAACTCTGTACCAGTGGCGGAGCCACATGCACTCAATAGGTGTCAACCGACACCCCTTCGTCCGAAAATTATATTGTGTAGCTAGGTAATTTTAAAAAAAATATGTATATACATACTATGTATTGACACCCCTTGACTTCTTGGTGAGTTTATTTCTTTATATTTTGACTCCTCTTAATGAAAATTCTGGCTCCGCTAAATCAAATAGGTTCGTAATAAATTGCTTGTTGTTTTTCTAAAATGTCTGAATAATTTAGATAAATTTTCTTTACCAAAAACGACTAATATTATTGAGACTACAAGAGAAACATGCTCTTTAGCAGAGAGAAGAAAAGTAGAATTATGCCAAAATCTTCAATATTAAGTGTCATCTATATCTATATCTATATCTATATCTATCTATATTATATTAAAAGCACGAAAGCCTTTAGCTAAATGCTGTTCGCTTTTTTACCCTTTAAACATAGAGTTTAAATCGGATAAAATAGCCATTTAATAATTTTTTCCTAATAAATAGGAATAGTCATTTAATTTTTTTCTTAATATTTAAAAATAATTATTTAATTATTGTCCTAATATTTAGGACTTTAATTTTCAATTCTAGAATTCATACACTTTCAACTCCATTTAAATTTAGGAATATTAGATAAGCACGTTCAATTACAAACTAAGACAGTTTCGACAACTTTCGATTTAAGAGTATGTTTTCTTTCTTTTTCTTCTAACTTTTGTAGACCTCTTGCCTTTTATTTTATTAGAATATTTTTGAGGTTAGTTCACAATCTTTTCAAATATACAATTTTAAGAGTACAAATCATCTCACTAAGTAATATTAAAGCTTTTACCATTCTATACGTGAAAACAAAATAGTAAAAAAAAAATTGAGGTTACAATTCGCCGAAAATCATTTACATTTATTTATGAAAGTAAAAAATAAATACAAAAAAATAAGAAATCATAACAAATTAAAAAATTAAAAAGCAAAATTTTTTTTTTTAGGTTTTATCATAAAAATATTTTTAGAAAATATAAACAATTAAAATATTTTTTTAATCAAATTGGATTTACTTTTAAAAAGTTTTTATTTAAATGAGAACTGATTATAAGTACACAAAGAAAAACAAAACGTTACATATGTGGGAATTGATGAAAAGAATAAATTCTAATTTTGATCTTTACATGAATTTCATATTCTAAGTCCTTCCATGATAGTAACAACGTAGCCCTTTCATAATCAAACAATTGCAAGTAATACTAATACAATCATATACTCTTACTTTCCATGGAAAATAACATTCGGATGCATCCGAATGAAGAATCTGAGATGTATGATTATCTGTTCTGACAAAAAAAGAATTGTAGATTAATCATACTATAGCGGTTGAATTAATCCACTTTTTTCATAATAATTTACTTTTGCAATAATATTTTATTCTTTTCAAATATGTTGGAAACAATTCCTATATAGTATTTTTTAAACAATCGAACAATCTGCATTTTTATCATGAGAAAAAAGATGTCTTTTGAAAGTTAGTTGACCATATTTTTATCTTTTTAGAATGAATTTCAAAACATGGGATACACGCGTAACGCGTGTACTCTAATACTAGTACTATATTAAAAGCACAAAGGCCCTTAGCGAAATGTCGTTCATCTTTTTTACCTTTAAAAAATAGATTTCACATTAGACAAATTTGGCATTTCATTATATTTCTAATTTTTAGGACTTTTAAATTAACTAATTTTTTTATTAAATATTTTCTTATTTACGTGTAATAAACATGCAACTCCTTCTATGATTAAAATATTTATAACAAATAATATCTCAGTAATTTAATATTACTTTAAGTTTAAAATTCTTTTATCAAAATTGTAAAGAACACGTAATAAGCACGCAACTTTAATTTATATCTGTTTATCTATCTTTCTCTACACACACACACATATATATACACCAAAGTAAATTGAAAATGAAAAAATTATAATTAAGTGTTGAAAAAGTTATATAATTAAGTGTGGTTTTGAGATTATGTTATTAAAATCCTACTCGTTACTCTCTCTCTCTCTCTTATAAAATTGTGTTATTAATGTTTTAGCGAGTGGAGAAAATAATTACAAAATGATAAATTTTATATATATATATATATATATATATATATATATATTGTTGCGGCCCCAAATTTCCCTCTGTGGGATGTCGTGATGGCACCTAATATCTATCTATATTATTATAAAAGCACAAATAATTTATGTTAAATGTTGAACGATAAAAATATTCCCAAAATATTGATCGACTTTTATAACCTTAAATATTTATATAATTTAAGAATATAACTGTAAATCACCTAAGACTAGAATTCTTTTCCATTTAAACTATCAGTATACGGTAAAAGGTTATACCTGTATAAATTTCTTTGTTGTATTGGCGGTTAATAGGTGAAGGCTATATAGACCGAAGTGAGTAACAAATTATACAAATAATCAGTTATCTAATGTAGTAGGAGTAGTTATTTTTGTCCAAAGAGAATTAGGACAAAATATGTTTATTTTATTTTTATTATCTTTATGTTGTTTGTTAAAAAATAAACAAAGAAGAAGATATTGTCTCTGTAATGACCCAACCGGTCATTTTAACTTTTAGAACTCCGTTCCCTAAAATAAAACTTCCCGTATGTGCTTGTAATGATTTATGACTTGCGGGGATGGTTGGTTCGGGATTTGGAAGTGTTTGGGGGTGAAACCGGAACACTTGGTTCCTTAAGTTGGCCTTAAAGTACTAAGTTTGACTTCGATCAACATTTTGAGAAAACGACCCCGGAATAGAATTTTGATGATTCCAACAGCTCCGTATGGTGAGATTTCTGCATGTTTCTTTTATTATTAGCAGTGTTCGAAGGTTTTGGAATGGTTTGGTTCGATATGGGGTTTAATACTAGTACTTGGTTGGTTTTGGAGTAGTTACTGTGATCAGGAATGGTGCCACGAGCATGCGAGTTGGTAAAATGTTAGGTGATTATATCCGTGGTTATAGTTATGGCTCGATACAGCTCGTTCAGAATTATGTAGTGTGTAGATGTGAGATTCGGGTCTTAAAAAAATCTTCATCTATATTGTGTTATACCGGGTTAGTTGGTTCGGGTCCGGAGTGGTTTCGGAGTGAATTGAGACACTTAGTCTCTTTAGTAGAAGCTTAAGTTGGAAAAGTCAACTGGACGTTGATTTATGTGTAAACGACCTCGGATTTGAATTTTGATGGTTACGTTAGCTCCGTTAGGTGATTTTGGACTTGGGAGCGTGATCGGAATGAGATTTCGAGGCCCGTAGTAGAATTAGGCTTGAATTGGTGGAAGTTAGAATTTTGGCGATTTTGGTCGGTAGTGGAAATTTTGATATCGGGATCGGAATGGAATTCCGAAAGTTAAAATAGGTTCCTGGTGTTATTTTTGACTTGTGTGTAAAATTTGACGTCATTCGAACGTGGTTTAGCGGGTTTCAGCATTGTTGGTGGAATTCGGAAGTTTAGAAGTCCTTAGGCTTGAATTCGAGTGTAATTGGCTGTTTTGATGTTGTTTTGAGTGATTTGATGATTTGTCTAAGTTTGTATGATGTTGTGGGTTATGTTGGTATGTTTGGTTGAGGTCCCGAGGACCTCGGGGTGATTCCGGGTGATTAACGGAACAAGTTTGGAAATTGGAGGAATTGCTGAAGTTGAACTCAGCTGTCATAATCGTACCTGCGGATGTCTCATCGCAGGTGCGAGCTCGCAGAAGCAAGCGGGTGATCGCAGATACGAGATTGGAGGAGATGGGCAGAAGGCGCAGGAGCGAGAAGGTTGTCGCATCTGCGAGCCCGCAGGTGCGAGACCTGGGGCGCAGATGCGGAGAGGAAGAATTTGGCTTGCGTCGCAGAAGCAGAGGGAGATGCGTAGGTGCGCTTTTGCAGGTGCGAGATTAGGCCACAATGCGGAACCTGGGATCTTAGGTGAGTTCCGCACTTGCAATGGAAATTCCGCAAGTGCGGCGTCGCAGAAGCGGAAAAAGGGACCGCATGTGCGGTTTCACTGGGCAGATACATAAATTGAGGACTTCGTGATTTTTTCTCATTTCCACCATTTTCTATTCGGACTTTAGAGCTTTAGGGGAAATATTTGAAG